>NC_044393.1:23211245-23942495 GCF_006542625.1 Nomascus leucogenys
GTCAGAAGTGCTACAGGATTTGTTACAAACCCCTCTAGCAATTTCTCCCACATTTCACCTTCCCTAGAGGCAACCACCTTCCCCACCTTTGGCAGATTTTGATATTTACCTCTGTGTTTCAAAAAAACATGTTTGCAATAGTGCTTGTTGTTTTTTCAAGTCTAGGTATTACATCTTGATTTCCCACCATGAAAGATGAGGATTTAGCTTTCTTTCCTTTACCTGTCCTACCACACTTCTACATCCTTCTCACTTACCCCATCTTCCCAGTGTAGTTATATCATAATTTTATATCGTAATTTGTTAAGACCAATTTTTAACACTTATATTGTTATTGCTGTGTAAACACTCTTCACAGCTGAGCAAGGTAGTGAACTATTATTACTTTTCTTTTCCCATGCAACTTAATTTCCTTGAAGCTAGTATTTGTCTGTTTGGTTTTTGAAGCTTGGTTTGCTATTGTTAATCCTTAGTTTAACCCTAAACTCCTTGCTAGTTACCTAATTCACCTATCCAGGCACTCAAACACATCAGATATTCTGTCAATCTCTTCTTCTGGATAAGTCCCTCCCAGTGGCTGTGGCTTGCTCCAATCTGGCCTGGTTGCCTTCTAAGCCTAATGTACAGCTGTTGACGTGGGGCCTCCTTCTCCTATCCCGCTGGAAGTTCTCTGTCCTTCACTCCTGAGTTATGTTTCTTATTTTCTGAATCTCATCTTCCTCTTTCTTGTTTTACGAACTCATTTTGGTGGAGCAGCTTCTGTAATTGTGTCTTAAGAGGAGGTACCTGAGAGGTAAAATATTTAAGGACTTCTCATGTCTGAAATATCCCTATCTTATTCTCACACTTGACGAATATTTGGCTGGCAGTAGATTCTTTTGTTTAGAGTTCATTTTTCTTCATAATTTCAAAGCCATTATTTGGTAACTAGCTTCCAAAATAGCCACCAATACTTCTCTTCTCTGATATTCATGCCCTATAGAGTCCCCTCCTGCATTTAATAGGCATGACCTGTGTTATCAATGGAATAGTGTAGAAATAATGGCCGCAAAAGACATTGTGTCTTCTGACACTATGGCTTGTTCTCCTAGGATTACTCTTTCTGGCAGAAGCCTGCTGCCATGTCAAGAGGGCACTTGGCAGCCTTTTGGAGAGGTTCCCATGGTGAGAAGCTGAGGTATCCAGCCACAGCCAATATCAACTTGCTGGCCGTGTGAGAGAGGCAACTTGGAAATGGATTCATCAGGCCCAGTCAAGCCTTCAATGGCTGCAAGTCTGGCTGACATTTCAATTATAACCTTAAGGAAGACTCTGAGCCAGAACCAAAGAAACTGTATGAGATACATTAAAAAAAAAATTTTAAGCTGCTAAGTTTTGGGTTAATTTGTTATGTGGCAATACCAATACCTACTGTGCCATTGTCTTCTAGTTGAGAAGTCTGAAGCATTTCTGATTCTCGACTCTTTATTTGGTCTCTTTTTTTTTCTCTAGAAGCTTGTAGGATCTTCCCTTTGTATCCAGGGTTTGCACATTTTCCTAACATTTCATTATAATATGCCTAATGTGAGAATGTTTATCCTCTCTATCAAACCCTTTCATTAGAAATTTATATTCTTCAGGCCGGGCGCGGTGGCTCACGCTTGTAATCCCAGCACTTTGGGAGGCCGAGGCGGGCTGATCATGAGGTCAGGAGATCGAGACCACGGTGAAACCCCGTCTCTACTGAAAATACAAAAAAAAAATTAGCCGGGCGTGATGGCGGGCGCCTGTAGTCCCAGCTACTCGGAGAGACTGAGGCAGGAGAATGGCGTGAACCTGGGAGGCGGAGCTTGCAGTGAGCCGAGATCGCGCCACTGCACTCCAGCCTGGGTGACAGAGAGAGACTCCGTCTCAAAAAAAAAAAAAAAAAAAGAAATTTATATTCTTCAGTTCTGGGAAGTTGTCTTGAGTAATTTTGGTGGCTTTCTCCTTCCATTGTCTCTGCTTTCTCTTTCTAGAACTCCCATCATTTGGATGCTGGTCATCTTTGACTGATTCTCTAATTTTCTCATCATTCCTTTCCTATTTCCACATTTTTGTCTTTTTTCTCTGTCTTCTGGAGAATATATTTATATTTGGATCCTTCTTTTGAGTTTTTATTTAAACTCTGCTGCATTCAGAATTTCTAAGGCATCTTTTTATGTGTGCTGAATGTTCTTTTTTTGTATTATTTTACATTTATTTCACGAAATCTCTTTTGTTATCTCTCTGAAGATATATGCATGTGCATATACATATGTAACAGCTTTATTGAGATATACTTCATACAACATGGAATTTACCCAGGTAAGTATGCAGTTCAATGGTTTTTAGTATAATCACAGAGTTGTGCAATCATCACCACAATCAATTTGGAATATTTTTGTCACCCCAAAAAGGAATTCTGTACCCTTTAGCTGTCACTCCTCAATTTCCTCCTCTCCACCCCTGCCTAGGCAACCACCAATCTACTTCCTATCTCTATATCTTTGCCTGTTCTAGACATTTCATATGCATGGAATGACATTACTTCATTTCTTAAATAGTACAGTTCTGTTTTTTCCTAGTTTCTCCCTGCCCTGCAGTCATTTGCTTTGATCTCTGTCTTCCAGGTCCGGGGCCTTCCTCAGACGTCTGTCAATCCTTGGAAGTTTGTTCTGATTGAAAAAGGAGGGATAAACCAGCTGACTGGCATGGGTGGGGCTTGCTGACTCTGAGCTTCCCCATAGGGTGACCTGTTGCTTACTTGGTAGAGCATTGTCTGAGGTCATCGTTTTTAAATCTCTTTAGGAAGGTTGGATTCCTAGATAAGATTATTTTAGTCTCCTGCTTGGAGGTAAAATTTTGGCTGTCAATGCTTTGAGAACTGAGTGAGAGAAAATCATGGGGAGATGTCAACATTTAATGCGTGAATGTTCACTTGATTCCATGTTCCATAAGGAACGCTGGTCTCAACAGTGCCTGGTCCTTTGCCTTAAACTCCCCAGAGAAAAATTCTCCACTCATCTGCTGAGAGGAGGGAGGGGCAATTGCTTCCCTGTGAAAGAGTAGGGGAGAAGATCTAGTGATCTGACTGCTTTTAAACATATTTTACACCAATTTTGTTTATGCATCAAACATTTATATATCAAACATTTATATAACCACTACTGTGTGCCAGGTACTTTTCTAAACTGTTGATAGATTCTCCTTCTTTGAGATTGTCTCCCGCTCCCCACTTGCAGTGCTCCCCGATGCCTTTAATTCCTAAGCCTTTCAGAAATTCCAGTGAATCAGGTTGTTTCTCAGCTGTCCCATTGCTGAGTTAGGATCCGGTTATTTCATGTGTGTCAGTTTGGGCCCTTCAAGAAGTAGACACCAACCTGGGATTAAATGCACAAAAGCTTTATTGGGAAAAACACTTGTGAAGGAAAAATGGGGAGAAAGCTGGAGGAGGCTGGGAGAGCTGTCAGACTATGATGCATATCTAGCATTTTGGAGGAGAGAGGGAAGGGAAGAAGATTGGGTAGAAAAAACTATTAGAATGCTGCGCAGTTCCAAGAAAGTTTCAGCAAAGCTGATGAGGCATTCTCCAGCTAAAATCATCTGTCAAAGGATTCTCATGTCTCCCGACAACGGACCTGCCTTACTATCTCAGCTGTGCTCAGCCAGAGGCTGGGAGTGAATGTGGTGGTGGAGTCGGAGCATAGCACCTGGGGCAGTTGATCAATTACACTGAAGTTGGAGATCTGAAAGGCACATTCTTGTGGTTTCTACATAGCCATGTCAGGGGTGCTAATTCCTCCCCAAACTTCCAGTGAAACAACAGCAAAGGGATTTTCTTAAAGGACATAAGCCAGAAAGATGAGGAGAATAGGAAAGGCAATAGCAACAAAATTTTGGAAGCTGGATATATATTTTCAGTCCATCATGCTTACCCAGACCACCTTTGAGATATTTATTTTCAGTCCTTCTTGTTCTTTAATGGATGCTTTCAAGAATACAAATTTTCCTCTGAGTACTGCTTTGGCTTCACCATCACAATAAGCATGGCTAATATGTAATCTTTTCATTTCATGGCATGTACAGCTACTTAGTGACAGTGGTATGGAATAGCCTACATAATCCAAAGCTTTTATGTCTGGTTATGGTGTTGTATAAATTCATGACAAGGGCTATAGTACATCTGCTCAGAATGGCTGACCGGAACAAATGGTCATTTCATTTCAGTTTAGCAAATATTCACCGGGCCTTACCAAGTGCCTGTCTCATGTTAGGAGCTAGAAACATAGAATGAATCAGAGAGATGTACCTTGATTTAATCAATAATACACTAAGTGCTATGATGGAGGTAGTACAGGGTACTGTAGCAGAATACACGGTGGGCCCCTGGGGTTCACGGAAGACTTAGAGGAGATAGTGAAGTCTTAGTGGACAACTAGGAATAGGCCAGGAGATGTGGGGAAAAGTGTTTCAAATAGAGGAAAGAGTGAATGAGGAGGCATGATGTGAAATGTCAGATTGTATTCTGGAAGCTCTGAGTTGTTCAGTATTATTGGTGCATAGAGTCAAGTAACAGAGTGGTGAGAGATGTGGCAGGCCTGACTGTAAGGCCCACAGATGATTTAAGGAGCTGGAACTTGTTCTGAAGGCCATGACTTAGACATCCATTTCTGGTAGTTTGGGTAGTTCCCCAAGGCTGCCATTAGTCCTCTTCCCAGTACCCCAGGTCCTTCTGGAGATTTTGCAGGTGCTGGGGGTGCAGGGCTTGGGTGACCATGGACACCTTCCTATGAGGGTACTCTCTTAACATTTCACCCTGCTAGATGAAGCTTGTGCCATCTTGCCCTGATTACCCTTCCCAGTTGTATAGCCCAGCAATACCATCCTCTGGCTAGCATCACTTCTTTCTGAAGTCCCACATCTGTGGCTGCTTAATTGCACTCCACACTCTACTTTGCAGGAAGCAGGAAGCTGGGGACCCCCTGCAGACCCCGGACTCTGCCATCTGGCTTTGAAGGGGAAACGTTTGCTCAGATTTTCCCAACTACCCCAGGAATCACCTGCTTAGAAGGGTGTTGAGGAGGGAGGTGTGATGAGAGTCAGATGGATCTGGTGCTAATGCTGGTTGAGGTGCTTACCTGCTGGGTGACCTTAGGCAAATGCTTTCTTTAACAAGCAAGCATTGGACGATGCCCTCTCTGTGCACAGCCATATGCTAGGCTCTGAAGGGACAAGACACTGTAGGGGAGAAAGACAGAAAAGAGGAGGACTTAGGAGCTGTGTAAACCCAGGGAGACTTAAGCCCTCGTGACACATTATTAATAAGTGTACATTATTATGGCTCTTCAGTGGAAGAAGTTGGGGCTTAAAGAGATTACATGACTTGCCCAAAGTCCCTGTAGCCATATTCCCCTGTACTGTAACCACTGTTCCCAAGGTCTGCCCAATAATGTGATAGCAGCAACAGCACACAGACCCACTCTCTCTGGTCATTGCCAGCTTCCTCCTGCCTGTAGAAGGACCAGAAGTACTGGTGAGCCTGTGGAGATGAAGAATGCCCCAGGCCTTCAGATGGATCCACCTAGAGAGTGCAAGGAGGCTGGCTTAGTAGCCTGAGATCATTCCAACCCCTTTTCTTTCTTCACCTGCAGGACAGAACTCCCATGTAGGTTCCTGGGCTCTAGGCAGGGTGGTACCCACAGTCAAGGTCTTTGGGAGGGCCATTGGAGCTTCTCGTCTCAGCAAATCTGAACAGCGGGGCTGGGCATGTGTGCTAGGCTGTCAGGAAGAGTTATCTCCAGACAGCCCCTCGGCCTGCCTGCTTTCTCCTCCGCAGTCCCCTCCTAATTCATTTTCCGCCTTTAATGTACTGTTGTGGAGCTTCCTCTCCCATTAGGGCCTGTAATGTGCACCGATTCCCTTCAGCTTGACTGCCCTTAATAGGCAGCGTAAATAGAATTTAGTGTGGCGTGCACTAACATCTCTATCCATTGTCCAGAGATTAAATACTTGCCACCAATGGTTCATGCATCATCAGCCTCGAGCCCAGCTTCATAGCTCCCAATCAAAGGAGGATATTAAATTAATTTGCAGGTTGCTTTAGCAAAACCTAACAAAAAAACCTCCACAGGAGGAGAGGGGAGGGGGCAGGATGCATCTGCTCACCATCAATCATGAGGTGGGAGTGGGAGTTGTTAGGAACCAGGAATGGGGCTCTTGTCCATCTCAGGCTGGGTCCCTCTTGGGGGCCACACTGCTTGGCCATCTACTTCCATCTTAGTCCCCAGGCTTTGGCCCATGGGCAGCTCTTCTTTCAGCTTTGGAATCAGCTTTCTGTTCTGACAAGTAGAGTGAGTGATGGAGAAGGGGGTGTGGGACTGTGGAGCTTGAGTCCAGACCACAGGGGTGACTTCTTCCTTTTTAGGGGTGTAGCCAAAGGACAACAGGTAAAATGCCCCTGTGGTCCCAGTTAGGGAGACCTCTGAAACCTCCCTTTGAACCATTAGGGTCCCTTTGGTGTCCCTTCTTGTTGGGTCCCCACCTGGGTGGCTGTGGGAGACAGGGGGTGAGGGTCAGTGTAGGCCTTGCCTCTGGGATCCAGTGGGGGAATTTACTGCCCTTTTTGTATGAGACGGTGTGGTCTGTGTCGTTCACCACTGTCATGTGAGGAAGATCTGCAAATGGACAATGAGGATCCAGGTATGAGGGGCTTTGGAAGCCCAGATAGCAGCTTGTGCCGACTTAGGGGATCACAGTGGTCATGGGGGAGCAGGTCATCTCTTGAGCTGGACCTTCAAGGATAAGCAGGAGTTAGCTGTCAGGGTGGAGGGGACAGGGGTGTTCCAAGCGAAGGGCTTGGAGGCGTCTCCACGCATGGCATTGTCAGAGAATGCAGGGAGTGCAGAGTGACTGGAAGGCATGGTGAGCATGGGGAGAGACTAGAGGTGAGGCTGGGAGGGGAACTTTATGTGGAGACACTGGGGAACCATGGGAGGCCTTCAGCAGGAGCAGGAGAGGCTCAGGGCCAGGGCTGTGCTCTGTGGAGATCATTCTGAGACAGGGAAACATGGAGAGCCCTTGCCTGAGTCAGGGAAGACGGAACTCGGAGTGTGATACCAGTGGAGACCAGAGAAGGTTAGTACCAATCCTGGCCTGAAAGTCTCTGGGACAAAGGATAAAAAGGTCCCATCCCTTATCTTAGTTCTGGCATAGCTGGGAACAATAAAACTGAGTCTTTGTGCTCAGGTGTGTGCTGAGAAGAAATGCTGAGTCCAGGTCCCTGTCCCATGGCCCTGTCTGCCCAGAAGCAGGGCTCTGGACGAAAGGAGGCAGGTAGGAAGAGTTTGGCTCACTGGAGCATAGTTGGAATCTGGCCTCTCCTTTCCTTTGAGTGGGTGGTTTGGGGGCCTTTGGACAGCAAATGGACCAAAGGGAGTCCATTTGTCCATTTGTTGGGAGTTCCTCTCCCGCCAGGGTTAGGCAGGCATGGTGGATGCAGGACAAGCATGCCACCACCTTCTAAGTCATTGCCCTGGCAGACATCACTAATCAATCAAGCCACATTTCCCCATCAGGGACAAAACTCCTAGGATCCTTTTCAGCACAGACTGTGTAGGACCACCAAGGATGACCTGAGCCTGATAAAACTGACAGAATCAGCCAATTATTTAACTTCCAACCAGGGTCTTCTGTCTTTGCAGGCCTGAGCAGTCATGGTGCTCAGATCTTAGCAGATTTTTCCAGTCTCTAGTTCTGCCCTTCCCTACATCGTGGGAATGTAGTGGGTCTCATGGCAGAGGCTTTGGAGGCAAAGTGGGCGAGGAGAGGGAGGACAGACCTCAGCAGTGCATAAGACTCCATTGTGGGCTGCCAATTTCTCCCTGATGAACTCCTCCACCAGTGACCTCCACTTGCGGTGGTTTATTAATAGCTTTTAACATGATCATTTGGACTAATTGAAAATGGGAGCAGTGCTAATATGCCCCTTACATTTCATTTCTTTTTTATTTAAAAAAGATGCTAAAAGCATTTATCGAGTAGTTTCTGGGGAAACGAAATAAAAAGGTCTCCCCTCTGGCCATTGCAATGGCATGGTCTCCTCCCAGTACCCCATGCAGGGGGTTCTCATGGTTCATTAGTGTGATTTAAGGTGTCCAAGTGACCCTGTTATAAAGCCATCACCGGGAGCTGCTCCAAGACATCTCTCACTCATGGAAAGCTCCACCTGGTACTGAAGGAGGAGAATGGATAGGACAGGATGAGAGTTTTTGGCTGGCATCCTTTCACCATACCCACTCTGTGGACTGTAGTGTGGGCACTGCTTTGGGAATAAATGGATTATCTCCCACCTCCCACCCCACTGTTCTTCTGTCTTATTGGCTGGGATTAAAAATCATGGAGGAGCAAGGTCTAATTAGCCTCATTTAGGATTGCTGCCCATTTCTCAGTCAAAGAGGACAGATGTGCTGCTTATTCTTCATTTTTTCTCCCCTTCTTCCTAGTTTGTTTCTCTGCCATTCTCTGTACCCCAAAAGACTTGCCCCTGGACTTGCCCTCTGGCTTCCCATTGAGTTTGGCCGATGGGAGATATTGGCAGGAGATCAGAGGGTGGAAGAAGAGAGACGATGGGGTCTTTATTCCCTACTCCTTTCCTGCTTGGTGTTGCATTAGTTCTAGAGTCATTGACCCCATCTGACTCTGTATCTTGCTGGACAGGCTCTCTCCATAGTCTCATTTCTCCCTTCAGCCCTAAGGGTGGTGCTATGGTTTGGCTGTGTCCCATTCAAATCTCATCTTGAATTGTAGCTCCTGTAATTTCTATGTATCATGGGAGGTACCTGGTGGGAGGTAATTGAATCATGGGGGTGGGTTTTTCCCTTGCTGTTCTCTTGATAGTGAATAAGTCTCATGAGATCTGATGGTTTTATAAAAGGGCGGTTCCCCTCTACATGCTCTCTTTCCTGCCACCATGTAAGATGTGCCTTTGCTCCTCTTTTGCCTTCTGCCATGATTATCTTGGGTATTTCTTCACAGCAGTATGAAAATGGACTAATACAGGTGGTAACTGCTTGCCACTAGGGCTAGTTTTGGGCCAGTGTTGGTTTCCTTAACACTGTCTGCACCTCTGCAAGTAGTCCCTTCATTAAAGACTTCTTGGCCTTTGATTCCACTTCTTACATACTTCCATGAAAGGCAGTCCTTTGATGTCATTATTCAAAGAAAGGAGAATGGATGCTGGACGGCCCTCAAAGGTTCAACTGTCCTTTAGATTCTGGCCTTACTCTTGGCCACAGCCTGAGCCATGGATATCTGGCCTCTCCTTTCCATTGAGTGGGTGGTTTGGGGGCTGGTCTTTGGCACACTCTGCTTCTGGCCAATGAGTAATGGCTCTGCTTATCTGAGTCCCCATTCCACTCTTGGTTCTCTGGCCCTATCCCTAGCATGGGATCTTGTGCCTGTGGTCCCAGCCAGGGGTGACCCTAGGTCCCTATCAGCATCTCCAAAACCACTTTACAAAACCTTCACCTTCATATATGGCTCCTTCTTAGAACTTCTCAGAGAAGGACCGATCTAGTCTGTACTCCATAGAGCTCACCATACTAGATGCCAGAAGCTGTTTCCAAAGGCACATCACCTCTCAAAGGATCAATGTTTGCCCTTGACAAGGCCTCCTGTAAAACTCCGAAGGCCACTGGCAGCACTCTCAGAATAAATTCAGGGCTTTGCAAGGGGATCCCTTTGAGGCCAACTGGGCTATGGATGAGCTTGTGGCTATTAACCAAGTAGCCACAGCTCAGGCTGTGCCTGAAAGTGTGTGTGCTCTTGATAAGAGCTCTTGAAGGGAGGGGAGAGGTTACCGAAGGAAAGCTCTCTGGACTCATTCAGATCTTCCAGGGGAAGAAAGTCCCTAGGACCCACCGTCCAGATCTCACCTTGTCCTGGTTGGCGGAGGAAGCTGATGACAAGCTGAGGACCTTCTAGAAACAGCCAGATGCTGGGTCAAGCCAAGCACCTGTTCTGTGTTGTACCAGACTCTGGAGGTAAATATGGACTTGGACTTGGATACTAGCTATTTCTAACTTGGCAGTGACTTTGAGGTCTTCTTGGGTCCTCAGTGTCTTCATCTGTAATAGATGTAATAGAACAAATGTTCTCTATGAGTCCTGAGATTCTGTAACCTAAGTTTCTCAACCTTGGCACTGTTGGCATTTCAGGCTGGATAATTCCTTGTGGAGGACTGTCCTGTGCATGGTAGGATGTTTAGCAGCATCCCTGGCCTCTATCCATTAGATGCCAGTAGCATCTTCTCTCCCCAGTTTTGATAATAAAAAATGTCTCTAGACCTTGCCAAATGTCTTCCAGGGAGCAAAACTGCCCTAGTTGAGAACTACTGATTTAAAATAATGGTTAAGAATCACCATGTGGCTGGCCAGGCCTTTCACAAGGCTCTCTTAGACTCCAACTTGGTCATAGGCATTATGATCCTCATTCTGAGGCTGGGGGCCTGGGCCTGCACTATCCTAGCTCCATAAGCTAGTGGCATCTTATCTTCCAAGCCTTTCCTGCTCCAGGGATTGGGCTCTCATTTATTCAATGATCCGATAAGGTCTGAACCTGACAGCTGGAAGCCCAGCCCTTTGGAGTGAGAGAGGGACCCAAGGAGTCTAGGGACAAAGCCTGTGTGTGGAGGGTTCCAAGGGAGTGTGGGGAGAAGAAACTGGGCTTTAGGTGACCAGGAGTGGTCACCTCTTGGTGTGCTCTTGGGTGAGTTATTGAACTTTTTGTGTCTGAGTTTCTCATCTTCTCAATGGGGGTGATAATGGTAACTTCTCTCATAGGATTCTTAGATCAGTCAGGATTTTGGCAGGAAACAAATGGCACATCCAAAAGGATTTCTCTAAAAAGAACATTATAAAGGGACTATTTTCAAATTAAGGCAAATTAAGGAAATAGAAAGGTATGGTGAGGCATACCTTGGTTAGCAAGAGCAGAAAACGATGACCCCCTCCTCCTGCCAGACTGAAGGGGCAAGGGAAGGAAAGGTTGTTTCAGGAGGTCTAAGAGAGTGGAGTTTTGGAACCCCTCCTCCGTGCCCCATTCAGATATGCAGCCACAGAGAAATGCAGTCATGGCTAGAGTCACAACTGGTGGGCTCCCAGAACCCAAACTACAGCTGGGGGTGAGGGAGTGGGGGGTGATGCAGCAGGTAGAGGTCAGCTTCCCCTGCACAGAACATGGAACACGACAGAGAAGGTCAGAAACTAGAGCTGGGTGCAGGGTGGGAGTGGGGCAAGCGGAGAGCCACCAGCAGTTGTTAGGAAAACGAATGAGTGGATATTTGTCAAATCCTTAAAACAGTGCTCAGCATGTAATAAGTGCTTGCCAAATGAAACCCTGTGCTAGAATCTGTGGGGTACAAGACATAGTAAATAAACTTCAGCAGCCCCTCCTGGGCCCAGGACAGGGCTCCCCTATGGAGAGGTCCCAGGCTCTTCAGTTTGTGTCTGTGGAGGACTAGTTTGGGCTGACTGTGGTGTGGCCCCCTTGGGAGACTTTTGCCTAAGCAGCCCCTGCCCACCACCTCACAGACACATCCAGGGGAAGCCCACCCTGAGCCTCCCTACCCTGAGCCTCCCTACCCTGAGCCTCCCCACCCTGGCCGTTTGGCTTCAGCCATGGCACTCCCTTGATTCCCTGGCTTCACGTCTCATGCCCTTTGGCTATGACTCTAATCTGGAAAGAGAGGCTGGGAGGCCTGGAAAGCCCTGCCTAGGGGGAAGTAGGGGGCAGCTTTTGTCTTCCCCTGAGACCCTTCAGCACTGAAGTTTTCATAGTTCATGGAAGGGATCTTCCTTTGCTTTTGCGGGTCCCTTCTGTGTAGGCCTGCAGATACATAGGATGGAGAGCCCCGAAGGAGCTCTGTGGGGCCTGTGCTCCTAGCTGCCTTTAGGGATGCCCCATTAAGGGACTCAATGCCAGAAGAGTTTGCCATGGAGGTGGAGAGAGGCAGAGGGGGACAAGGAGGCAACATTTCCTGAACTTCCACGCTTCCTCTGTCATGGCTCTGATTGCCATGCTGGCCTGCAGGTAGAAGCTGGGCTCCTCCCAGTCCCAGGAACCAAACATCTGAAGGGATCTGGGGTGCAGTGAGCTGGGCCAGAGTCCTTTTCCACTTGGCTGTGATGGAGGATTTGGGGGGTAGGGAGTGGGCCTGGGCTGCGCTCCTAGGGCTGGCACAAGGAGGGAGAGATTACTAGTCCTCTCCCCACCCCATCCATGGCTGGTTGCCCATGTCCAGGGGACTCAAGGGACCCCTGGGTACTCTCCCATCTCCAGCATGTCCAGACACTCCACTTGGGTTTGCTAGAGGAAATATACAATGCCCAGTTAATTTGGATTTCAGATGAATCATTGTTTAGCATAAGTATGTCTCAAAGATTGCATGGAACATACACTAAACAGTAATTTGTTATTTATCTGAAATACAAATTTAACTGGACACCCTGTATTTATTTTTCCTTTTTTTTTCTTTATCTGGCAACCCTGTCCCGTGCCATCTCCAGCCTCCATTTCCTCCCATGGTAGGTCTGGGGCCCCACGGGCCCCCAGAAGTAGGGGTTTCACTGCATCTTGTTGTTCCTTCGTGGTTCCCCCATAAGTGAAATCCAGGATCCAAGCTTGAAGAGCTCTGAGATGGGGCTGTTTTAGACCCATGAAGCCCGCAGGGGATGAGAGGCTGAGCCATGGCTCCTACTGGCATTTGTTAGGGTTAGGGTGGTGAGGTTCATGAGTGGGGGTCTGGACAATGACTGTGATAGCACAGCTGGCCCCCCACACTGCAGCTGGCCTCAGGGACCCATGATTTGAATTGGGCATGTGCAAACCCTGTGCTCAGCACGTGACTTGCTTTGTTCCATTTCATTCTCCCACACTGCACCACCGTGAGGCTTGGGCCCATAGTATCATTTTGTAAATGAAGACCCCAAGGCACAGAGAGGTTAAGGGCTGGGCCAAGTCACACAGCTAATCTATGCTAGAGTTAGGGTTTGACCCCAGCACAGAGTTCTCAGCCGCTGTCCCACACGCTTCCTCTCCTGGGTCCTGGCCTTTCCTAAGGGTGTCATCAGGCCTGGGTCGCTGGGTGGAGGAGGCTACAGCTCGAGAATGCTGCTGGCTTGGGAACGTTTTCCACACAACACCCCCACCCTGCCGCCCCCACCCTCGCCCCGTGCAGCTGTGTAATGAGCCCACATCTGTTACCACCACATGTTGCTCAGTGCTACGCAGATGTAAAGTCTCAATTTTTCTAATTAGCAGCAACACGAAGTCTATCTTAATTTTCTCCTCCCCTCCCTCTAATAAACGTGATATTAACAAGGTTACACGTCTGCGTTTTTGCTGGGTGTAATTGAATCAGGTCGCAGATTTGATTAGTGGGTGTGGGGCGCCTGGGTCTAGTCAGGCTGAAGGGCTGGGGGAAGGAAGAGGTTGCATCCCAGCCCTGGACCAGCCTTGGGATGGATAGAAAGAAAGAGAAAGAGGAAAGTGGGAGGAGAGAAAAGGGAGGGAGACAGGGAAAGAGACAAATAGAGAATGTGAGGGAGACAAAGAAAGACAGAAAGGCAAAGATGGGTAACAGAGAGACAGAGAATGAGAGAGAGAGAGGAAAGGGAAAGAGAGAGAAAGAAAAAAGAGAGTGAGAAAGAGAGAGACAGAAAGCAGGAGACAGATGAAGACACAGTAAGATGGGAGAAGTGGAGACAGAGTGGAAAGAGAGAAAGTCAACCCCCACCCCACCCCCTCTGCCATACACACACAGAGCAAGTAAATGAGCAAGGGACAAAGAGAGAGGTAAAGACAGAGAAGAAGAGGCGTAAAGGGACAGACAGAGTGGGAGTGGGCAACACCTTACCCTGCTCAGACCTTCCTGCAGAGGTACCTGCGCAGGGCCTCCATCTGAGGGCTCAGGGCGGGCCTGGATTGAGATGGGGCTGGCAGTCACAGACCCTCCCAGCCTACATTGTACCGCTAAGCCTGGGGGCTGCAGGCCTGAGTTCTGGTCCTGGCTCTGGGTGACTGAGGCTCAGCCCGTTCCCCTCTCTGGATCTCAGTTTCTCCATCTGTAAAACGTGGTCAGTAAGTCTCACTCCTTGGTTGGGGCAACCCCAGCCCACCTTCCGCTTGGATTGGGAAACCTTGGAGGGAAAAATGGCGAAGCCCCTGCCACTTACAAAAGCCTCATGGTTCATGAGCCCGCTGAGATGGTCTTTGGCCTCTTGCCAAGGGGTGCCCTGGACAGAGCCAGGTGAGGAGGTTGTAAACCAGTATCTGGAATGGGACCCCTTTTCCCCCAGTGGGCTCGCAGGCCCCCCAAGCCCATTTCAGCCATGGTGTCCCATAGGGGCACTCCCACATTCTCACTGGCTCCCCACTGGGTAAGCCCAGGCTCTGAGTCATCCAGTCTCTGCTCCCTGCCACCATCCCTCTCCCATCCCAGTGCCCTCGGGTGCCTGGTGCTCTTCCACACCTCCACACCTTTGCTCCTGCAGTTCCCTATGTTTGGACTACCCTTCCCCACTTTCTCTGTCTTTTCCTCTGACAAGTCGTAACTCAAATGTCATTTTTACTGGGGACCTTCCCTGATGGACTGAGGGACTGGCTTTTCCTCTGTGTGATCCCACACTTCTTCCCTTTTATGTATCTGAGTGCTCAGTGTGTGTGTGTGTGAAAGTGTGAGCAGGTGTGTGCATGCACAAGTGACGGTGTGTGCAGGAGGAGGCCCGTGGTGGTTGCAGCAGCCACACCAGTGACGCATTCCTGCTGTGACAATTTCTCCCGCTGATGACTGTCCCCAGGGCCTTGGGAAGCGCTGAGAAGCTTCTTTCAAGGGGCAGTGGCTTTTCCCCCCTTGCTTAAATGAGATATGAATAATTGATTCAGCTCCTGAATAATTAATCAGATATTCAATAAGGAAAGTAATTGTTTGGCACATCCCCCAAGGATGTCCTGGCTCAGCCGCTGCCCCACTCAGGAGGGGAGGCTGGCGGGGGTTCTGGGCCCATAAGGAGACCAGTGCCAGGTGGGGGAGGAGGTCACCTTGTCTGACACTTCCGGCATTCCCCTGCAGCTCACTGTCCCCTGGGAGGCACTCCTCGGCTTCATATGTCGGCCAAACTTCGGGTCCTACAGTCCTTCCACCCAAGTTATTCACGGGTCTGCCTTCTTCCCTACCCCTCCCAGCTTTGCAATGGGCACCCTTCATCTGTGTGGGGCAGCACCCCCTGGACACCGTCCCCTCCCGGGATGCTCTGGCTTGGGTGCTGGCAGGGAATGGGGGCTGCAGTGGGCCTTACTTCTCTGTTGCCAGCTCCCCTCACCTTCCCCACTAGAGTAGGCCAGCGTGGCTTTGCCCACTTTCTATGCTGTGGGGCAGGGCTCCTTAGAGGAATTATGAGAGGAGGGTTACATAGGTGGTTCACCAAGGGCCACTCTGTCCCACTTCCGCAGAGAAGCTCTGGAGAAGTGCCTTTGAACTGGGTCCCTTGTGGGCCTCTATGGACTTGCCCTCTCCTCCAGAGAGCCATCTTCTTGTAGGTTCCCTGAGTGACTTTCCACCCACCTTTCAGATACCCTCACCCACTCTGTCTGTAGGCCCTATCCCCTTTCCCTGGAGTTTATTCCCCCAGACTGAGTCTGAGGGAGTAGCTCCCCTGGCGGCTTTAGTCAGCAGTGACGGCCTTAAATGCTCCAGTTCTCACTGAACAATTTGGGCGTGCTTTGGGGGCCCAGTTCTGTCCTCATCTGGGTGGGCTGTCCTAATAGGGTCTCCTTTGTTATTTTCATCATGAGTGGCAGGTACTTCTGTGTGTTAGACTAAGCACATATGCACATGTCACACACACCACACACAAACCACACAAACATGCACATTGAATGCACACAAGCACAGAGACACACGTGGACACATATGACAACTATACATAGTACACAAACACACACCCCTACCCACATAGATATGCACACCATACACACAAGCATACCACAGATGTAAACAGACATATCACATACGTATCACCTAAACACACCCCCATCTACACAAGCACACGTACACCAGCCACAGCTATATGACCCCCTGCCAGAGTATCTATGTTAATCTTCAGAGTCCGAACAGTGAATCTATAAAGAGGAAGAAGTTTTCCTACCTGCCTCCAACAGCTCCCAGTAAGTCACAGGACTGTGGAGAGGGGGTTAGATCTCTTCTTTCATCTTCTTCACATGCAACCCATGGTATGTGTGCACATGTGTATGTATTGAATGGCACACATGTGTGCACACATGTGCACGTATGCAGGTGCACACGTGTAGCTATGTGCATATGTATAACTATGCATGCATGTGTGTAGGTGTGCACACATAAGTGTGGGCGTGTGCATGTGTGCATACATGTGTAGGTGTGTGTGTGTGCACATGCATGTGTGTAGGTGTCTTAGTCCCTTTCCACTGCTTAAACAAAATACGTTGGACTGGATAATTTATCAACAATAGAAACTTCTCTCTCACAGTTCTGGAGGCTGGGAAGTCCAAGATCAAGATGCCAGCAGATTCGGTGTCTGGTGAGGACCCATTCCTCAAAGACAGCACCCTCTTGGTGTCTTCACAATGGAGAAGAGACAGAAGCGCCAGGCAGCTCTCTGAAGCTTCTTTCCTAAGGGCACTGATGCCATTCATGAGGGCAGAACCCTCACAATTTCATCATTTCCCCAAAGGCCTCATCTCTGAATACCATCGCCTTGGGATTTAAGTTCCAACATGTACATTTTGGAGGGACACACACATCCAAACCATAGCACTAGGTTTGTGTGCACATGTGAGAATGTGCATACACGTGCACACACCAAGCCCCTCAGGGCTGGAGCAGCCCAGCAGCTTGACTCGCCTTTCACGGGCTTCCTCTGTCCTGCTTCTCTCTGGCTTTCTGTGCTTCTTCCAGGGCAGGGTGGTAAAGGTCACTGGTATCCCTGGTGAGTTCCCCTGACTGCACTCCTACACAGATTGGGTGTGTCAGGAGACTATAGGTGGGTGACTGGCATTGGGCGTGGAGCTCCAGAGCATGGAGACAGAGGGGCAGCTGGGCTCGGCAGTGAGTCAGCAAGGGGAACCTGCATGAGGCACCCAGGTTCCAGTCTGGGTCCAAAATGGATTATCCAGTATGTTGTGCATTTAATTATCTGACAAATATTTTTTGAACATCTTCTGTGTGCTGGGGGAATGTTTAAGGTTCTAGGGATACAGCAGTGAACAAAACAGAGGAAAATCCTGGTCTTGCCTTTTTTGAGACAGGGCTTCACTATGTTCCCTGAGCTTGTCTTGGATCCCTGGGCTTAAGTGGTCCTCCCACCTCAGCCTCCCAAGTAGCTGGGACTGCTGCTACTACTACTGCCACTGCATCCAGTTCCTGGTCTTGTTTTAGTGAGGGAGACAGAAAATAAATGAGAGAAATCAGTAAAATATATAGAATGTTGGACAGTGATCATGCTAAGCAAGGAAGGGCATGTAACATTTTGGGGCAGGGCAATAGTTTAGACAGGGCTGGGAATCATCCAGGAGCCACACAGGAGAGCAGAAATCACTCTAGGGATTTCAAACACTCTGGTTCAAAAGCGCTGAGGAATTTAAAACAGGGAATTGGTTTCACTGAGGGAAGAGTTGAGACTCCCAACAGGGAATTCGAGACCACTGGAGATTAGCAACAGAGGAAAGTGACCCCCACTCCTAGGCCTGCAGGGATATAATTTGGGCTATAGCCATCCCCAGGTGGCTTTCAAGGGTCTAGTGCTACTGGTGACTTTCACCCTGGAAGCAGCTTTAGGGTGCCACTGGGTTCTGACTGAAGCCCCCTAGGTGTGCCCTGTCACACATCGTTTCATCTCTTTGGTCCCCAATATCTTTATTAGGAAAAAGTAGATCACAACACCGACCTCACAAGTGAACCATCAACATAAATGGTTCTGCATACATAGCTAGGGATTTGTACCCCCGACCTCAAAGAAATGTCTCCAAGCCTGCCACTACGGGCCAGTCCTTGACAAAGGATCTTTCTTGGCATCAGATTGGCTGGAAAGTCCTCAAGGCATACTTGGCTCTAATTTCAGATTCACCTGGCTCTTTTCACGGGAGATGGTAGCCGGTGAACCCAAACAGAGCCATGGTTTTCCAAGGCACTTGGTGTTTCTGCAGCAGAGGAACAGAACGGGTGGTCAGGCAGGCCTGGTGGATGCTGAGGTTGGGTCCTATAGAAGATGTGATTGATGACTTCTCCTCAGATACCTGTGGTGCCCCCCGTCCCCGCATCCACTTGCTGCTGCAGACAGTTCCCTTTATCTCTTAAGCCTCTGTGTCTCTTTTTTCCCATGCCTGGGGGCTCTCCCTGGTCCCAGAGGAACTTGCTCAGCCTCCAACAGGCCCCACTTTGAAGTGTGTGTTGGGGAATAATGCCCTGGCCATGACCATCAACCTGCCCTTAGCTGGCTTTTCTCTCTCACTTTTGCTTTCTGGGCTCACCTGCCAGACAAGAGACCTCCTTCCAAGGCCTGGTCTTAGGGATTCCATTTGGGAGGATCTCAAGCTAAGACCAGCCTTGTCTGCTCCAAGTCTGAGTTGAGGAGAGAGAGGGTCTTGAGCCGGCCCCTTCCTTGACTCCATCTCGTTGTGTTACTTCTGAGAGTCCGGATGCCATGTGTTCTGCCTCTGACCCTGGGAACAATCTCAATGCCTGAGACAGCAGAGTATTTTTGTATCCAAGCTTTTCATCACCATCAGTAGCACAAAAATCCTGTGTGTTTGGTTTGAAAGATTATGGTCAGTGTAGTTAAGACAAAATCTGCATTCCCTAATGTTTCCACAGGCTTTTTCTCATTCAAGTGTCAGCAGAAACGGTTCTCAATGGTCCAAGTTCCTAGGGCACTGTGAAAACCCTCCCAACTGTTTAGACAACCTATGCCTGGCAACTTGTCTTGTCCCCTCTGATTTCAACTGGAATCTACTGGAAAGATTCTCAGTGTTCACTTCTGTAGTAGATTGCTTCTCTCCATTGTCCACCTGGCACTGCCTCTTTGTTGGGACTGTTGCATGTGCCTATGAAGTTGTCATGCTGCACAGCTCCAGAGAGTACCATTCCCATAGATTTGTTGTGAATGACATCCCCTAGACTTGTGCAGTGTACAGCCTGAACAACTGTACACAGTGGCCCTGCTTTTGAAAACAGTAGGCTACCTTACTATTCTCTTTGGCTGCTGTCTCTACCTGCTTCTGGAGTCTTGTTCTGCCATGACTCCTGGCATGAGGGTAGGATAGCAACCTGAAATCTGATGAATGATCTTAGTCAAAAGCCCTCCCACCAGTATTTGTTGTTAGTAAGCATAGCAGGTGAGAGGCTCAGAGGAAGAGGCTCCAGAGGCTCACTGAAAAGGTCAGGAGGAACCTCAAGAAGGCGTCCCCAGTCCCTAGATGCTGAGCTCAGGGAATGCTTCCTTTAGGATTGACCTTTCAGAGGCATCTCACCTGCTGCAGCGAAGCCTCAGACTCCTGGCTGGCTGCCTTTCTTGGGTCTGGGCTCTTTCCTGGCTCACTGATCTCTCTGGATCCCTCAGGCTTCTGGTGCAGACTTGCTGCCTGACCTTTCTCAGATTTGCTGAGGGCCAGAAGATGAGGCCCCTGGAAAGATTTAGGGGAAACCTGGCTGTTTGAACCTTCTGGAAGCGAAGAATACAGAGAAAGGCGAGTAGCAGCATTTAAATCCGAGGGAGGAAACGCCACCCAGGACCTAAGCTCTAGGTTATTTCTGCGTGTTCAGAAATGGCTTCATGCATCCAGGTGCAATCCAATGATTTGTCAGTGAAGGCCTCCTCAAGCCCCCTGCCCCCGCCCTTGCCTCTGATAACATTTACAGTAAATCTATTGCACTGACCATTAAATCTGAGGCCGCCTCAAGCGATCGCTTCAATGGGGTGCTGACAGGCTGAGAGTTAATAATGACGCAGACGCTAACCTGTTTATTGATTTGCTTTTTGTACCCTTCATCCTCGCTCACTCCTTTTCCCTCTTGGAGGAGAAATCTTGGAATTAGTAATCAGGTGACAGCCTCACCCCGCTTCTGTTCCCGGCCATGTCATCCTGCTTAAACTCTTGGAGATAAATTACCGCTACCTCCCCGGCCCCTGCCAGCCATTCACTCTCCAGTTACTCAGCACAAGATGCTGCATCTGTCACTGGAGCCAGCAGACAGAAAAAAACATTAACACAGACATGAAAAGCTTTTAACTTTGACAAGAGGAGCGCAGGAAAGTTTTATATTTAGCCCCTCCAGCAGAGGCCACAGTCAATCCATTAGGGTGGCTTGTCAGACTCAGGGTGAGGTGGGAGAGGGCTGGGACCAGGGGCTGGGAGGGTGTGGGCGTCGCTGGCTCCGGCTTGAGGAGAATGGACATGCGCCCAGGACACCCACTGCCCCTCCTCTCCCTCAGCTCAGGAAACAGGGAGGCAGGACAATTGGACGGTGAAGTCATTAGGAACTTGGGGAAGATCGGGCCTCTGTTTCTGGTGAAAATAGAGATTCTAACCTCCATTTAAAGATTTAAAGATGTGGGGTCTCATAAAGCTGACCCGTTTTGTGACCATGGCATTGCCAATGTCCACAAATAAAGAGGATCTTTTTATGGAAGCCTCAAAAAGTAAAAAAGAGAGGCTGGCTTCACAGGAGGCAAAACTTAAAAGAAAATTCATTTTCTCCCCAAAAGCCAATCATTTCAGGCTGAGAATGATCCCTGACTCCTCTTCCTCCGCCTCATCTCCCATTCACCCACACACCACCTCCCAGTTCTTTCTCAAACTGAGCCCTTTCTGGCTGTGGCCCCTTCTCTCCCTCTCCTAAATCTATCCTTTTCTCTTCCTCAAGAAAGGGTTTTAGAAGTAAAGAAATCACATGTTTCTCATCATTTTCACCACCTCCCCCACCGCCCCACAACTATCCCTGTGTCTTTCTTCAATCTAAGCAGCAAGGGTTAGCGCTCTCAGCATGCTGGGATGGGGAAGAGATGATAAGTGCACACCTACAAATATACACAAATATACATGTGCATTACTGCTCCAGGACAGGAGTGGCCGGAATGGCTCTGTGGAAGCAACAGAACTTGAACTTGCGTTAGAGGAAATACAGGATTTTTTTTTTTTTTTTTTGAGATGGAGTTTCACTCTGTCGCCTAGGCTGGAGTGCAAAGGTGTGGCGATCTTGGTTCACTGCAACCTCTGCCTCCCGGGTTCAAGTAATTCTCTTGCCTCAGCTTCCCGAATAGCTGGGATTACAGGCATCACCACCGTGCCGGGCTAATTTTTTATTTTTTAGTAGAGACGGGGTTTCACCTTGTTGAGCAGTCTGGTCTCAAACTCCTGACCTCAAGTGGTCCACTCACCTTCGCCTCCCAAGGTGCTGGGATTGCAGGCGTGAGCCACCTCTCTCAGCCTACAGGATTCTTTGAGTAGTGTTTGCAAGTGAAGTGGTGTATGGTGGGGCTGGGGTGGAGGCTCCAGGTTGGATCCACAGTGCTGTCCAAGCTCAGGCAATGCCTTTGGTGTGCTTAAGGAAGAGAATGTAGCCCGCTGGGGCAGAGAACCATGTGGGTGGAGACCAGGATGTAGGGACGCCTTCAGAATCTGCCTTAGGCTGGGCTCCTCCCACAGCAGCCCTTGACAGAAGAATTCAGGTGCAAGGGATTTATTTGGAAGGTGATCTCAGGAAGCATGGGTTGGGAGTTGTGAGTAAGACAGGGAAGGAATGGAAGCCAATATAAGGTGAATTAATGAGCAGGTTGTTGCTTTGGGCAACTGAGACACCATCTTGCTGGGGACTGCAAGGCAGAACACACCTCAGAGTTTCCCCAGCCCTCTGCCACCGGGAGGGATTAAGCTGGAACACATAGTTGCTAACTTCCTCCCATCACTGGTTGAGGGCTGGTCTGGGGTGGGAGGGACATAAATTCTCTGGTACTTCTGGTCTACCAGGGAAGATGCGCAGGAGAGCATCTCAAGTACTTGCAGTAAGAAGTCTTTGATGTTTACAGACACAAGTGAGGCACCAACAGCACTGCTAGAAAGCTCCCAACCATCAGAAAATGTCTTCCATGCTTCAGACAAACAACCCCCTGGAAGGTTTTGGAGCAAGGGTGGGTCTTTGCTCTCCATAGTTTCTTGGGATGAACTTGCAGCAGAGTGAGAGATAGTGTATTGATGTTTCTTCTCCACGGACTGAGTCATATTCGTCTTTATATTGTGATGCATATTTTACAGGGTCTCGCTCATAGTAGGTGCTCAAAAAATATTGAATACGACTTCATTATTGTCACTCTTTTTGCATTTATCTCCTTTCTTTGAGTTTAAGAGCTTGTGGGGGGCAGAGAGTGGGTACTGGTAGATTTTACCTTCAGAACTGAGCATGGGGCTGTGTACAAATTAGGGGTTCAGGGAGGGTTTGTCAAAGGAATCAAGAAAGAAAAATATTTAAGACTTTTCAGGGGACTCGGTAAGCGGGTTTGAACAGATAGGCCCTATGGATCCTTGCCTGAAGTTATCAGAAGGAGGATGCCTCAGACCGGCTAAACTGAAGGTCCTTTCTCAGGCTGTAGGGTAAGGACAGGGTGGTGGCGGAGAAGATGGATTTGGATTATGGGAGTGAGGAGGGGCTGGGGCAAAGGTGAGCTGCACGCAGTATATGGACTGTTCAGGGAGCCGTGACAGTAGGAACCAGAAGCTCAGCCCCAGATCGAGATGGAGTCCTGGAGGCAGGAGATCAGCTGTGGACAGTTGGTGCTGGAAGCACCATCCTTCCTCCCTGTCTCCCTGATTCCCCTCACCTTCCTTCACCCAGCCTCAGGGTCCCAACCAAGGCTGGCAGGATCTGGTAGCCTCCAAATAGAGTCTTGCATTTTTAATACGGACTCAGTATCACCGAGTGTGGAGACTAAATCCCCCTCTAGAAGGCAGTCATTGCTTCTCAGCAGCAGCTCAAACTATCCCAGGAGCTCCCGGAGATGTTTTTCCCCCCAACTTCTCAGGGCTCAGGCAAGTGTGGAGATGGGGATTTGTCTCCAGAATACGTTAGCCCTGTTACAGTCTTCTCTATGGGGCCCAAACCTGGCTCAGTTTCTGGAAGAGCCTTCTCCAAGAGCCCCAGATGGCAAGAATGGTGTCTATCCTGCACGGGAACAGCTTCCCCTGGGCAGGTGAGGGTTCCAGCCACAATAGTGTTGGAAGAAGAAGCTGTCTGGGCCCCTGCAGGCTGAGATATCATTTCCCCAATGCCAGACGAGGTGAGTCCTTGGCCGCCGGACAGGGCGTAATAGCTCTTGCTTTGTGTATAGCGATAAAGGCTGAGAGAAATTAAGCTGGTGCAGATCTGTGTCTCCTGTAGCAGCCACAGTTGCTGAATCCGCTGTTTCTGAGAAAGTGAAATTTCAGTCCCTCCGCTCCCTCTTATCGGCGGGGCTGTCAGGGCATGTGGGGAAGGTGTCAGCCAACCTCCCATGCCTCTTGGTAGAAAGTGGACATTCTTGGGCAACACATATCTACACTGATGTGGCCAGTCTCGCTGGTGATGTGGTCTAGACACATCTAGACCTTGGTGTGAGGGAAGCTGCAAAGAACTCCTCTGTGTGCCCACCTGACACTTGGCTGCTGCTACAATCTGAATGTTTGTGTCCCTGCACTCCTCAAATTCATGTTTAGAAATCCTGACTCCCAAGGTGATGGCATTAGGAGGTGGGGCCTTTGGGAAGTGATTAGGTCATGAGGGTGGAGCCTTCACGAATGGGATTATCACCCTTATAAGAGGGGTCCAGAGAGCTGCCTTACCCCTTCCACCATGTCAGGACACAGGGAGAAGGCACTGTCAATGAGGAAGTAGGCCCTCACTAGACACCCAATCTGCTGGCACCTTGTTCTTGCACTTCCCAGCCTCCGGAACGGTGAGAAATAAATTTCTGTTGTTTATAAGCCACTGAGTTGATGGTATTTTGTTACAGCAGCTTAAATGGACTAAGACAGCTGTGTTGGAAGTGGGCAGGTGGAGGGTGTGGAGGGGGATGGTTCATGCCTTGCCCTCCAAGGAAATGATGCTGCTGCTCTCTCCCTTACCTCCCACCTCTTATGACACAGATAAGAACAGTTTTGCATTGGGAAAGGTCAAGATGCAGAGAAAATGGGCTAGAGGGCTGTGGACAAGGAGGCAGGGTAGAGAAGAAGAGTCCACTCTGGTCAAGTGCTGAGGAGGCTTTTGTGGAGTTTGGAGAGTTGGGTGTGGATGGAAAACACTGAGACCTTGCCAAAGTCTGCCATGGGTCTACCCAGTCCCAATTCCTCTATCTCCTAGGCTTGCAGCTTTCCTCACAGCTAGATGGGGCCATGGTCTGATTCTGGCTGATGGACAACAGATGGCAGTGATGTACACTGCTTCCAGACCCTACAACTCCCCATGCAAAGCTCCATCCTCTCTTTCTTCATCTGCTGGCTGGGTGGAGAGGACTTTAAGGATCTCGGGAAGGCCAGAGATACAGGTGGAAGGGCTCTCAGTCCTGAGCCATGACCTGGAGGAGAACAATTAACCCACATTGCTCTCTTGCAGTTCATTCATTTTTTCCCCTTATTCACTTATTTCCCAGTTCTTGCTGAGTGCCTTCTCTCTTCTAGGAACTGGCAGGGGAGGGCATGGTCCCTGCTCTCAGATATAACTGGACTGTGTGTTCATCAAAAGAGATGCAGAGAGAGATAAGACAGGGGCTGGGTCTAGGGCAAATGGAAAGGGGCCTTGGTGAGCATAGTGAAAAATTTGCATTTTATTCTGAATGACAGTGCAATGCTACTGAAGAATTCAGGCAGAACAGTGAGGTGCTCAGAGCTGCCTTTTCGAAAGACCCTTTGGCTGCTCTGGGAAGAAATACCAGAGTGAGCAAGAGAAGGGGACCACTTAAGAGGGCTGTTGTCACATTTGTGTTTGCTCCTGCAGCATTTTCCTCTCTTCCATTCAAAGAATGACTCCAATCTTTGAGATTCTTTATCTCAGGGGAGATTGGGAACTGGGTTGGGTTGAGATAGAGAAGCTGTTGGAAAACAGAGAACATCTCAGTGAATTTTCTGAAAACTCCAGTTGCCAAACTTTCATGTCTACAATTTTCAGAATCTATACTTACACTGAGGGCAGTGATTTTCATGCTCCAGACTTCTGGAATCTCTCTCATTCACCTACATTTCTTGGAGATTAGGGATAGGAATTCTTCAAGGAAAGTGGAGTAAATAAATAACAGACACTTTGAAGGTAGATAGACTTGGATTTGATTCCTGCTCCATCAACGTTCCAGCCTTGTGACACAGTGTAAATTGCTTGGCTTCTCTGATTCTGTCTTTATAAATGGGGTTGTAGTAACGATCACACAAGATAAGGCACAGGAAAGCCATAGGCTCACAGTAAAGTGCTAACACAGACTGGTCTACTCTCTCCTTCTTTTCCTTCAGCTTGGGTTGGAGGCATGAGATTTGGCCATGAGGCCACTGTGTACAGAGCCTGGACTTTAATACTTTATACTCTAGTCTAAAAGCTCTAGAGGGTTCTTTTGTTGCCTCAATTGGGTGAGGAAGGTAGGGAGAGTGAAAACGGACAGTGAGATGCAAGGTAGAGAGAAGACCGCAACACTGACCAGAAAGACAATCCACTCCTGGAAACTAGCAGCAGAAGGTCTGTGTAGAGTGTGCCTTTGTTATGGGCTGAAATGTGTCCTCCACCTCCCTCAAATTCATATGCTAGAGTCCTAACCCCCAACCCGGTGCCTACAAATAGGACCTTGCTTGGAGATACGGTTTTACAGAGGCAATGAAGTTAAAATGAGATCATGAGGATGGGCTGCAATCCGATATGACTGGCGTTCTTACAGGAAGAGGAAATTTGGATATGTACAGAGGGAAGATGATGTGAAAAGGTACAGAGAAGATGACCTTCTACAAGCCAAGGAGAGGCATCAGAAGGACCCAAACCTGCACACACCTTGATCTTGGACTTCCAGGCTCCAGAATGGTGACAAGATAAATTTCTGTTGTTTAACCATCCAAATCCTCCTTCTGCTTGTGCTTACCTGTCCTCCTTTGTGCCCCCAAAAGACCCTCCAACCAGGTGTCTACATCAGCCCTTGTGACACTTTGGGGGCACACAAATGTCTTCTCTGTCAATCCTTTGAAGTCAGGAACTGTGTCTCACTTGTCCTTGAATCCCCAAAGCCTAGCATAGTGCCTGATACATGATGGGACCTTCAGAAATGTACCAGGCCATTTACATATGTTCTCTTTATTCAACCCTTAGAGCAATGCTATAAAGCAGACACTATTCTTATTTCCATTTTATAGCAGAGCAAACCGAGGCTGAGATAGGTTATTCAACTGCCTAATGTCATAAACTAGTATAAGTCAATCTTAAAACCGAGGCTTTCTGACTCCAGTTCTGACATCATTCTAGATCCTGCTGCCACTACATGGCACCACCCCCAGACTGTATGATTTTTGCCCCCAGAGTCTCACCTTCTTTGGGGTTAGACCCTCTTCCCACTGTGATTTATTATCTGAGAACCTGAGATTTAGTAGAAAGAACGTGGGTTTTGAAGCAAGGGTGTGAAATTTGAGTTTTGCTTCCATCACCTGACTCTTTGGACTTTTTGGACTCCATGATCCTCAGTTTTCCCATCCACCAATTTGTTGCTAAAACCTGATTCTCAGGTATATGTACCTTAACATGCAAAGATTTTCCTGAGAAAACAAGCCACAAAGCAATTGTGTAATGTGATTCCATTCTTATAAAAATTACTAATAATAAATGTTGATAAACATATAGTAAAGTGCCTTGGGTATATCCACCAAAGTATGAATAATGATTGTCTCTGAAGGTAAAATGGGGCATTTTCACCCACAGTATTGTTTGGTTCTTGTCTCTATTTTGTGGTCAAGGATATTGAAGCTTATGTAACTTGTCCAAGGTCATGTATAGGGTTTAAAAAATTTTATTTTTATACAATAAGCATACATTTTTTTGAAATAATAAAAGCAATAAAAAATAAATAAGATGAATTGAAATGGCTTGCTTGAAATTGCCAAGTACAGTGCCTAGCACTTAACTTAAGGTCTCAGTAGTTGTTGCATGTTTCCCCACAGATGCAGACTCTTCCTTAGGGAGGAAAAGGAGGAGAAGAGCTTGTGCATGGAAAGCCACAGCCAGACAGAGGAGAAAAAATCAGAGCACCGTGGGGCTCCTACCTGACGGCTGGGGAATAGCAAAGGAGCCTTCAGTCCTGGAATCCCAAAATAGTCCTGTTTCTTGACTTCAAAGATTTTGGAGAAAACCTCTCTTCCCATGGGCTCTGGGTAGAGCACTTGTCTGGGAAAGAGAGGATATAAAAGGCATATCATCAGATTCCTTGTTAATATTAATCTCTTAATTCCCACCATTTTGTCTTAACAACAAGGAATGGAATTTATAAAACGATATTTGGGGCCGGGCACGGTGGCTCATTCCTGTAATCCCAGCACTTTGGGAAGCCGAGGCGGGTGGATCATGAGGTCAAGAGATGGAGACCATCCTGGCCAACATGGTGAAACCCCGTCTCTACTAAAAGTACAAAAAAAATTAGCTGAGCATGGTGGCATGTGCCTGTAGTTCCAGCTACTCAGGAGGCTGAGGCAGGAGAATCACTTGAACCAGGAAATGGAGGTTGCAGTGAGCTGAGATCACGCCACTGCACTCCAGCCTGGGAGGCAGAGTGAGACTCTGTCTCAAAAAAAAAAAAAAAAAAAAAAAAATCTTTGGAGGATAAGCTTTTTTCAATCTCAGGGGTTCACAGCAAGCTGCTGGTGCATATAAAGGCTTTTGCCAATTCATTCTTGGTTTGAGCCCTGGAATCGCAGGCATGAAGTGGCCCTTACTAAGACAGCAAGAATCCCATGTGTCTCTGCTACCCCCATATGCAGTCACAATGATGGGCTAGATTATCCCTGCTCTTTTTCAAACGTCAAGGTTTCAGCAAGAGGTCCTACAGTGGTTTCCAACATTTTGGACTTCATGGACCAGGGAATATTAAAAGAATATTTTGAGGACCAACACAAGGCTGCCAACTTTTTTTTTCTTTTACTTTTTCTTTCTTTCTTATTTATTTATTTATTTTGAGATAGAGTCTTGCTCTGTCACCAGGCTGGAGTGCAGTGGCATGATCTCGGCTCACTGCAACCTCCGACTCTTTGGTTCAAGTGATTCTCCTATCTCAGCCTCCCAAGTAGCTGGGACTATAGGCTAGTGCCACCACTCCCAGCTAATTTTTGTATTTTTAGTAGAGATAGGGTTTCACCATGTTGGCCAGGATGGTCTCCATCTCTTGACTTGTGATCTGCCTGCCTCAGCCTCCCAAAGTGCTGGGATTACAGGCGTGAGCCACCACGCCCAGCCAGCTGGCAGCTTTTTATTTTCCCAAGTAAGGACATGAAGGAAAAAGGAATCAAACAACCGTATTGCAGCAGAATCGTTTTAATGCTTCCTGCCCATAAGAAAGGCATGATTTCAAAGAAAAGTCCATCTCAAGAAAAGGTGGTTAACAGACATGCAAGAGTATAAGACACTTGGCTCATTTTATTGTAGACCAGCAGTACTTTGTGGCAGACATTTGGGAGTCATGTTGTCATGGCTAAGGCCTTGGGATGAGGTCGATTTGGCTTCAAAACATACCCGAGTAACCTATTTGCTTTGTGGCATTAAGGAAGCCAAGAGACCTCTTTGAGTCTTAAACTTCTGATCTACAAAATGGGGAAAGTAAGACTGCATGACTGCTGTAAGGACTGCTTGAGTTAACTCATGGAAAGTGCCCATGCACAGGGTGGTCCCTTGCTTAGATAATTGCTGAATCCATGTTCATTACCCTTGACTTACTTTTTTTCTAACTGAAAAATTGTTAGAAACATGTGAAGATGCAAGGAAATGAAGCTACCATAGTTATGGCCTCTAGAATTCTGGAGGAATTTCTTCAAAGTTTTAAGTAAGACTTTGGGGCTTAAGTGAATGTTCTCCATTCCTCATTGGCCATCCGGAAGGATAAGAAAAATGTGGTGATGGGAGAAGGTTCTTGGGGTCTTGATTGGTATTTCATGATGGGGCACTTTAAAGTGGGACATGAGAGTGCACCACTCAAATGTTCCCAAGGATCTTATACTAGGTACGTGATTTCAGTTCCACCCTATCTCCTGAGCTCTTACTCTATATCCAACTGCCTGTTAGATATCTCCATTTGGATATCTCACAGACACCTCAAACCAGTGCCACTTTTCTCTCTAAGCTTGCTTCTCCTCTGTTCATCTCACATCAAATGACACTACCATTCACTTATTCTCCTAGGCTAGGAATTCTCTTATTCTCCATATCCTGCCTTTCCACCTTTCCTTCTTTCATTCCCCAAGGCCAATCAGGCACAAGGCCCAGCCTTACTAAATCTCTCTTGAATCTGTTAACTGTCATTAATCCCACTGGCCCTTCCTTAGCTAATTGTTTCAGCTTTCAGATCCTCCACCCCAAATCCATCACTGCCACAGTGACTTTTCTAAAGCCAGTCGTGTGGCTCTCCTGCCTAAAAACCTTCCATGGCTCCCCATCACTTCTGGGGTTAGAAGAAATCACCCTAGCAAGAAAGCACTCAAGATCTGACTTCTGTCCCTCACCCCTGGCCCTTTGACGCAGCTCTCCCCATATACATCCATGGCTAAAATCATTGTGCTAGAAAATCACTTTTCCTCTCAATATTAGGAGCTCTCTCGTGAGCCAATGCCCTTTGTCTCCCCCTCTTGTCCATCTGGTGAACTTCCTATCCTTAAAGATATAACTCAAAAGTCACTTCTGTGGTGCCCTCCTGACTGCTCTTCTACCAGGTAGAGAGGGCATTCTCCCTCCGTTGAGTCTTCATAACATTTTGTTTGGATTGCATCCTAGTAGAACACAGTGGTTAACAGAATGAGTTTTGTGGTTAGCTGAGGTTCGAATCCAGCTCCAGCGCTTGCTAGCACTGTGAGCTAATGATTTAACCAGCCTAAGCCTTAGCTTTCTCAGGTAGAAAATGAGGAATAATGATACTAGTACACCTATCTCCTAGGGCTACTGTGAGGATTAAAAGAAATAATGCATTTAAAGCACATAGCACGGTGTCTGCTACAAAAGTATGCTCTCAATAAATATTAGCTATTATAATTTATTATAATTGCTTATGTACCATCCATCTTCCTCGCCTCCCTCGTGCTTCTAACCCTGAACTCCTTAAGGGTTGGGCCGTGTTTTGTTTATCTTTGTGCCCCGTATCTAAGCAGCCAGCTCAGGAACTGTTACAAAATAGGCACTCTGTTTTAAAACTTTTATTCATTTATTTTTCTCTTTTGCTTTGTTAAAGAGTGTTGTGGAAGAGGAGGTGAGTAGAATCATGAGAGGAAAGGCTGGTAAAAAACAAGGGGAACTTGGCTGATTTTTGGAGGCTGAAAAGAGCTGTATTCATTGGTTGACGGGGGAAGACACTCTGGACTTGGGAGGAGCAGGAGAGCTTCTATGGCTCAAAACATACTTGAGGGAAGGAGGGTACGGAGGGAGGGCCGGAGCAGCAGCAGAGTGGGGATGTGGTGTGAAATCCCTTCTGGGATTCTGTAGGAAAGAAGGGGATCTGGGGGCCTAGGTTTGGACAGTGATAAAAACCAGTGCCCTCTGGGATTCTAAGTTTTCCATGACTTGTATCCCAGGGAGGTGAGAACTGTTGGATTTGTTCCCTCCCTGCATCTAGGGTGACCAACTTGTCCTAGTTTGCCTAGAACTTTCCCAGTTTTTGTACTAAAAGTCCCACATCCTACAGCTCTTTTTTATCGCAGGCAGCCCAGGATAGTTGATCATCCTATGTATAGCCGTGGAGGGGATTAGACATGGAGAAGATACAAAATTTTATCAGAAATCCAGAAAGATCAATCACAGATTTCCTGAATCTTAGCAGATGACAAATGACAGAGGTTCCATGGTGTTGTCTTCTAAAATACACAACCTTGCTCTTTTCAGGACATTCTCCAACCTCTTATCTCATTTGATCCTAATAGGTTTTTAATTATGAAAATATTATATATTTATGCAAACATATAAATGTTATGCATATGTATTAAGTGCCAAATAATATACATATTTATGCTTGATTACTTAGAAATTCATATTTTAATTTTTCCCCTATTACTAGGTGAACAAGACTATCACAAAAATGGCATAAAAGTGCCTAAAACTGGTAAGAAAAATGGATTTTCACTTAGAAGGCAACCATGATCAATTGGTAGAAGCAGCCTACGATGATACGTAGAAATGTTCAAAGGCAGCCTCTGGGCTTGGTGATGCAAGAGCCATAGTTGTTTAGTAATGTCTGTCATGAATAAGAGAGAGAGAAATGGCAGTAGGGATATTACATATTTGGTATCCATGGTCTAATGACTGAACACACTTAAATTTTCAATGCTTTCTTCCACTTCTTCAGCCAGTTTCCTTCCACAGTGAACTGTAGCTTCTGGTCAGATCTCATGATTCTTGATCTCATTCAGAAGTTGTGGACATTTCTGTTTTCCCTGGAAAACTTTATCCTAAGTCACAATTCTCTTCTTTCTCACCTTCCTCTTTCCTATAAATGAGCACCTACATCTCTTCTTCTTTTTGATAGTTGTAGCTTATTGACTCATCTTTTCACTAGAATCTTGGCTGACTGGCTTCCATAGACCTTCCTTTGCTGAGATATGTTCAAAAACTTAGAGGTATTGCTAGCATGACTATACTTCCTTTTCATCGTGTCCTAGGCAGGGGCTCTCTCTCCCAATAAAATATTTAAATTGTCTTTAGTCAATTACTAGTTAACTTTAACTCAGCAATGTTTATTAATCATTTATGTTGTTCTATTTGCATTTCATCTTACTTTGTCCATTTTTTCTTGTGTTCTGTTGTTTTAAAATATCCTCCTGGGGAGATTTTTGATTTGGTCATGATAGGACTGGATTTCCCTTCTTGCTTTAAATAATTAAACACCCAAATAAATTAAAGGTTTCAGATTTTGGATGTCAGATAGTGCAGGACAGTATTCCTTACAGAAAGGAAGCAAATGAGGTGAGGCCTATGATTGCTTCAGATCATTTCCTGGAGAGGTCTTCAAACTAGTGCAGGGAAGCAAAACCCAGTCAGAGACCAGAGATTTCACTGAGTTGAGAAGACAGAGTTTAGATTTCAGGGAGGCCAATTTTGCTAGAATTTTCAGGGAGAAACTACTAGAAAGAGTGAGAGAGAGTACACATGTAGGGGTGTGTGTGTGTGTGTGTGTGAGACAGAGAGAGAGAGAGAGAAATCTTGATACAGAAGGATTTTTTGAATCTTTAATTGATAAATGATCTGCAAGTATGTATAAGGAAACTACCCACAGCTGGGGAATAACCACTGGAAAGGAATAAGCTTTATAACTCATATAGGGCTGGAAACAGTTTGTGCTTCCATCAGCCATAGTGGAAAGAATTCCTAATATACATGGATGAGGAAAACATGAACTATTCCAAGCCCTGTATGAGCTATAAAGATTGCTATACCCATTTCTTTCCAGAGGAAAAAAGTAACAAACATAAGAATTACATCATACTTCTTGTCAGCAATCATGCAAGCTAAAAGATAGTAGAACAATATCTTTAAAGTGCTAAAAGGAAAAACAAGAAAACTGTCAACCTAAAATTTTATACTCAGCAAAAGTATCTAGTGAAAATAAAAATGAAATAATGACATTTTCCAGGCAAACCAAAGCTAAAAGATTTTATCACCATCAGGTCATCATTAAAAGAAAGGAAGTTCTTTAGGAAGAAGTAAAATAATAGCAAATGTAAATTTAGATCTACACAGAGAAATAAAGAATACCCAAAATGGCAAATATGGCTTTCTTTCTAATTTAAAAAATTTATCTAAAAGATAATTGACCTCTCAAAAACAACAACAATTTGTTGTGGGGTTTATAATATAGAAGTAAAATTAAGACCAAAAACACAAATAGGAAAATGGAAGCCTACTGTTGTAAGGTTCTAAAAATATACATGAAGTGGTATAATACTACTTGAAAGTAGACCATGATAATTTAAGATGTGTATTTTAAACCTTAGAGCAGCCATTAAAAGAAAAAAACCAACAAAACAAAGAGGCTAAGCCTAGAAACAAAAAATAAAGATAAAATGGAATGATAAAAAGTACTCAATTACTGCAAAAGAAGGCAGAAAAAGAAGAAAAAGAAGCAAAAAACAGATGGGACAGATAGAAAACAAATAGCAATATGGTAGAGTTAAACACACCTATATTAATAATATCATTAAATGTCCATGCTCTGAACCCTCCAATTAAAAGGCAGAGATGATGGGTGCGGTGGCTCATGGCTGTAATCCCAGTACTTTGAGAGGTCAAGGCAGGAGGATCGCTTGAGGCCAGTGGTTCAAGACCAGCCTGGGCAAAATAGTGAGACCCTGTCTCTAAAAAAAATAGCTGGACATGGTGGCATGCACCTGGAATTCTGCCTATTTGGGAGACTGAGGTGGGAGGATTGCTTGAGCCCAGGAATTCAAGGCTGCAGCAAGCCATGATCATGTCACTGTACTCCAGCCTGGATGACAGGGAGAGACCCTGTCACACAGACAGACAAGCAAACAATAAAGGGCAGAGATGATCAGACTGACTAAAAAAGCAAGATGACCCAGCAATTTTCTCTCTACAAGAAACTCATTTTAAGTATAAAGAAACAGATAAATTTAAAGTAAAAGGATAGAAGAAGATATTTCATACAAACAGCAATCAGAAAAAAGTGAGTAGTTACAACAACATTCACAAAGTAGATTTCGGAGCTAGGAGTATGTTTTAGTCAACTTCGGCTGCTGTAACAAAATACCATAAACTGGGAGCTTATAAAGAACAGATATTTATTTGTCACAGTTTTGGAGGCTGGAAAGTCTATAATCAAGGCACTGGCAGATTCAGTGTTGAGTAAGGGCTCATTTTCTGGTTCATAGATAGCACATTCTCACTGTTTCCTCAGTGAAAGGAGTGAACAAGCTACCTTGGGCCTCTTTCATAAGGCACTAATTCCATTTGTGAGGGCTCTGGCCTCATTACCTGATCAGGTCCCAAAAGGCTCCTCTCCTTATACTATCTCCTTGGGGATTAGGATTTCAATATAAAAATTTTGGGGGGATGTAAACCTTCAGACCATAGAAGAATATTAGGAGAGAAAAGAGCCATTTAATAGCAATAAAGGAATCTATTCTTTAAGAGCACATAACAATCCAAAATATGTATGCACTTAATAACAGATCTTCAAAACATTTGAAGCAAACATGACTAGAACTGAAAGGAAAATAGACATATCCACAGTTACAGTTGGAGATTTCAATATTATTCTCTCAATAGTTCATAGAACAAATAGACAGTAAATCAGTAAGATATATAAGATCTTGACAACATAATCAACCAACTTGGCCTAACTGATATTTATTAAGCACACCACATAAAACCAGAAGAATACCAGATTCCTTGTAAGCTTACACAGAATATTCATCAAGATAAGCCATATTCTGGGTCATAAAACACATTTTCATAAATGTAATGAATTGAAATTATACAAAATAGTTCTCTGACCACGAAAGAATTAAACTTCTAATCAATAACAAAAAGATATCTGGAAATTCCCAAAATATTTGGAAATTAAACAACACATTAAGAATAATCCATAAGTTAAAGAAAAAACTTAAAAAGTAAAAATTTAAAACTGACTGCAAATGGAAACATCAAATTTTTGGGATGCAGCTAAAGCAGTGCTTAGAGAGATATTTATTGCATTAAACACTTACATTGGGAAAAAAATCTTTGAATCAACAATGTCAGTTTCCATTACAAGAAAATACACAAAAAAGTAAATTGAATTTAAAGTAAGCAGGAGAAAGAAAATAGCAAATATGAGAGCAAAAACCAATGAGTCAACAGAGAAATAGAGAAAAATCATTGAAGCCAAATGCTGGTTCTTTGCACACACTAAGAAGGTTAATAGACTTTTAGCCAGATTGACCAGGAACTTAAAAAGAGGGCACCCTACAGACATTAAAATGACAACAGAAGAATGTTATGAACAGTTACATGCCAATAAATTCTACAACTTAGATGAAAGAGACAACTTTCTTTAAATATACATACATACTCCCAAAACTCACACAGAAATAATCTGAATAGTTATATATCTATTAGAGAAATTGGCTTCACAGTTAAACACCTTTTCACATGGAAAACACCTTTTCATGTGGAAAACTCCAGATCTGAATGGCTACTATGAAACATTTAAATAGTTTTCTACAAACAATTCTACAAAACATTTATGAAAAATAGTAGCGACAACTTTACACAAACTCTTTCAGAAAAGATAAGAGGAAGAAAACCTGTCACAAGCCATTTTATGAAGCCAGTATTATCTTGAAAATGAAATCAGAAAAAAGATCTTACAGGAAAATAAGCCCAAAGGCCAACATCCCTCATAAACATATATCAATAAATATTTAACAAAAACTTAGCCAGTCAAGTCTAGCAATACACAAAGAGAACGATATATTAAGGCCAAGTGGGGTTTAACCTAGAAATGCAATTATGGTTTAATATTCAAATATCAATCAATGTAATTTATCACAGAAATCAGAGCTAAAACTATAAAACTTCTAGAAGAAAACAGGAGGAAATCTAAGTGATTTTGGGTTAGGAAAATATTTCTTAAATAGGATGCAAAAGTATGAACTACAAAAAAATGATAAACTAGACTACTAAATTTAAAGATCTTTGTTTTTTAAAAGACACTTTTAAGGGCAAAAGCTTTGAATAAACACTTTATCAAAGAAGATCTGTGAATGACAAATAAGTATACGAAAAGATGTTCAACTCATTAGGGGAATGCAAATTAAAAACAAAATAAGTTACCACTATACACCCACTGGAATGACTGAAGTTAATAACTGACAATACCAAGCACTGAAGAGGATGTGAAGCAACTGGAACTCACATACATTGCTGCTGGCAATTTAAAAAATGTTAGTTCACTTTGAAAACAGTTTAGTATTTGATTCTAAAGTTAAATGTACCTTTATCCAAGAAAACTTACCTAATTCAATTGTAGGTGTTTACCCAAGAGAAATGAATACAGGTGTCCATAGATTTGTATTTAAACATGCATAGCAGCTTTTTTTTTTTGTAATAACACCTCCCAAACTGGAAACAACCCAAATATCCACCAGGTGGTAAATAAACAAATTATTGTACATCCACACAATGGAATACTACTCAGCAACGAAACTGAATGACAAATGCAGCAACATGAATGAATCCCAAAAGCTTTATGCTGAATGAAAGATGCCATACATAGTAGAGAATGTGCTTTATAATTCTATCTATATAAAATTCTACAAAAGTCAAAGCTGCAGAGATAGAAAGAAGATCAGTAGTTCCCAGGGGCCTCTTGGTGGGGACTGATAACGTCTTGGTTTGATTGAAATGTTTTATACCTTGATTTTGGTGATTTTAACATGACTGTATTCATTTGTCAAATTTCATCTAATTTTACCAGTGAAATTGATAGATTTCCTTTTATGTAAAATTATACTTTAATATAGATAATCAATTTTTTCTCCTTTTCAAATTCAATTTTGATTTCTTTACATTTGAGCTCTTCACTTTTACTTATCTGAAAATAAGAACCACCACTATTGCAATTTACTAAAAAGTTACTATTTGCCGGCAACTGTGCTGAGAAAGTTACGTATATTTCTCTCATTTAATTCCATCTTCTGCTCTTTCACATGGGCATTTCAATTTTGAGGGTTTTTAAAATTTAAATTTTGAGGTTTTTGTAAACCATTTCTCTTCAGAGGACTGGCCTTTTCCAGTCTGCGTTCATGGATGGATGTGATTAGAAGATTTTCCCTTAATTGATGCCAATGTTTGTCTTCTTATCCTGGAAATATTTAATAAAAAATCATAGACTAATATTCATGTTGAGCACTTACTATGTGTCAGGCACTGTGCTAAGTGTTTTATAGATAATATATTGTTGAATCTTCATTACTGATGAAGAAACTGAGGCTGAAAGAGATGAAATGATTTCTAAGATGATCCACTGGAAAATGGCAAATTTAGGATCCAAAATCAGGTCTTTAGGATTTGCCTTCCTGTTACTCAAAAGATCTCTTTTTGTCCTAGGAATGTACTCCCATGGCCTTTGACTTTATCCTCACCTTCCTCAGTGCTCCATATTATGCACATCAAAAATCTTCCCTGGACTATTAATGCTTACCCCCACTGGTGTGCTGGAACAAATGAACAAACAAGCAAAGAAGCCCACCCCAATATGTAGCGTTTTCCAATTTCCCAGGTGTAAATGCTTCCACCAGGGTCAATTTCAAGCTTCCAACTTATTGTCCCTAAACGGGAGTTGGAGAAATACACGTAATTGGGTTCTCTCAAGCAAGTATTAGCCGGCACCAGCTCACCACTGCATTGTTCACTTGAAATGCTTCTGCGCATTCTGTAGGATCAGTGCCTTTGTCATATGCTCTGAGAAAACTTCCCCAATTCCTCCTGGCTGGTTTAGGATAGGCTTTAATCAGCATTTACCACCATGTTCTCTAGTGATGGCTTTCTGCTGTGCCTACTCCTCTGACGTGAGAGTTCTTCAAAGGCAGCTTTGAGCCCAGCATCTGGACACAGCATACATCAGCCAATGTTTACTGAATGAGTAAATGAACCAGGGATTCAAATCCCTTCCATGGCTCCCGATTTCCCTCAGCATAAAATCCAGACTTCTTACTTTTATAAGGGCTTGCATGATTGGGCCTCTTCCTCTCTCTCCAGCCTTATTCCAAGCTCCTCTTCCCTTCCTTCACTACACTCCAGCCTCCATGGCATCCTTTCAGCGTCAGCCACATCAAGCTCTTACTGCCTTGAAAACTTGGCACATCTTTTCTGTGTGCCTAGAATACCTTTCCCCCAGTTTCGACAGCTGACTCCTTTCCATCCTGCAAATTTGTTCTTACTATCTTCTCCAGCATTCCAGCTAAATGATCCACATCACAGTGCTGTGTTCATCCTCATTACATCTTTCTCATTTTGTAGTTACATATCTATTTGTCTATTTCCCATATATTATCTATCTTTCCCACTGGACTATAAGCACCATGAGGGCAAGAATTGTGTCTGTTTCTATCACTCCTTGTACCTAGCAATACCTCCATTAATGTTTGTCAAAGAATTATGTGTATAGTTGAAAGGTCAGTGTGGTTTCAAAGGTTGATGAACAAGCATATGCATTGTGGAGGGAAAATTATTTCTTCATCCATTCATTCATTCACACAAATATTTATTGTGCTAGGTTCTGAGCTGCATGATCAAGGCACAGAGGAAAATTAGATGCTGTGTTCCTTAAGAGGCTCACAGTCTAGCAGTGCAACAAAGGCTTTATTTGGGAATGTACAGTGTGCAGTGGGGCATTGGAGAAGGAGAACCTAAGTCTACTGGGGGAGTAGAGGAAGGCTTCACAGGGTTGACTCTTGAGTTAGGTTTTGAGGGCTGAGTAGGAGTTTGCCACTTGGGCAGGTTGAGAAAAGCTGTTCTATGTAGAGCGGTCTGAAAAAGTGTGGTGCTGTAAGAAAACACAAAGTATATGGGGTAAATTAAAGTAGTTCGGTGCTGCTAGGGTGTAACATATGAAGGGAGTGATAGAAGGTGAGGCTAGAGAGAGAGGCAGGAGCAGCCATGAAGGGCTGTGTATTTTGTCCTATAGGTAAATTGAAGGGTATTGAACTGGGGGATAATAGGACCGTATCTCTGTGAGGTGGCAAGAGGAAAGGAGAGAGTGGAAGGTAGTAGACAGTTAAAGAGTTTTCATAAGCCTTTCTGCCAAATTGCTCTCCTGCCTAAAGCAGACCTTACTGATAGAATGCTACACTTTTCCCCACAGAGCCTAGATTCCACCTCAGAATCTTTTTCAACACAGCCTTCCAGGCAGGGGCAACCAATCAGTAGGACTTCGCTCACTGGACATGCGTTGTATGTTCTTCTTGCACTGCATACTTCTGGGGACTCTTAACAGCTCTGATATGATGACTTTAAGAAAATATTAACTCAACCAATAATGTTTTCACTTTTACATGAGATAATGCCTTAACTCAAGAATGTATAGCTCTAATGGTGAAATTTCTGGCACTGGAAGATGTAGGAGGAAGTACTTTGAAGGAACCTCCCAGGTCCTTGTAAAAGTGTCCATTCTTTTGTTGACTTTTTTTGTAAATATAAAATATTGCTCCTTTGTCCCATGTGTACACAGGAGATATAATTATCCCACTTTCTGAAGGTGATTGGTTTCAGAGAGACTGATAAAAAGGCAAGTTCTGCAGGGAAAGAATATGAGTCTTAAAGTCACCCAAACTTATCTTCAAAACACTGCTTTGCACTTTTCTGACTTTAGGAGGCTAGCAAACATTTCCTGAGTACCTACTCTGTGCCAGTCGTGGGCTAAGCACTTCCAGCTTTATTCTATGGATGGAGAAACTGAGGCTCAGAGAAAGTAATTTGTAACTTACAAGCAGTGAGGCTTTGAATAAGTTTTTAACCTCTCTAATTTTGCATTTGTTCATTTGTAAAATGTGGCCAATAAAGCCTACCTGCTGGGGTTAAATAAGACAATACTTGTGAAAGCACCTAGTAGCTGGTAGAGGCTCTCCAATGTTGTCTCTTTCTTTCCTTTTCTTGGCAGAAAGGCTGGCTGAGCAAAGAAAGCCTCAGTTTAAGGTCCTCAGGGAGAAACACGTCTTTGCTCTGGGCTCTGAAATCCCTGGAGCCCACAACTTAATAGACTTACAATTGGTTAATTTTCTCTTGACATTGATCAGCAATGGGTCACGTCTGGCACCTGCTGGCCTGGCCCTGAGGGGGAGCCACAAGATGCCTGGCCTGGCCTCCCTAACCAGAAATTCAATAACTTTTTCATATAAATTGTTTGTAAGAGAAAACTTCTTGTTTTCAGCAGTTGTCGCTGTTTCAGCATTTTTCTGTACGAGATGAAAAACTTTTGCATTGAGCAAAATACAGATTTATGGTCAATAAAGTGAAGTTTAACAGTTTATAGAGGCTATACTTTCTTTCTTAAAAACTGATATTATAAGCCATTTTTCCCAGTCTTTGTAGAAATGGTTCCTCTATCAATCAGGATCCCCGTTTGTTTAAATGATAGAAGAATTAGGAAAAACTCTCTCATCAGAGGGCTTTCAAACACCTGCCCATCATCGACTTCTGTCCTAGGGCTTTGGATAGATTGGGGATATTTCTTGAAACTGGAGACAGTCAAGTTGGAAACCAGAAGTTTCTTGGAGCCAGAGCAAGCTGAATCTCAGATGGGGTGTGAAGAGGGGGATGCTCCTCTTTTATCCAATATCTGTCTGGTATCATTTATTTACTCAGCAAATGTTTGCTGAGGACCTACTATGTGTTAGAGCCTGAGCTGGGCACTGGGATGACAAAGATCTGCTTCCTACCCTCAAGGTGCTCACTGTTGAGGAAGTGAGTCAAGCAGACAGACGGTGACAGTGGAGTCAGGAGTGGTTATTAAAAAATGTTGAGGAAGAGCACCTCACCCAGACTGAGGGCATCTGTGGAGACCCAGACCGAGGGCACCTGGAGAAGGTGATGTCTCAACTGAGTCCTGAGGACAAGTGAGAGAGGTGGCAGCCAGGGAAGGAAGGGCAGTCCAGGCAGAAGAGGCAGCAGGATGGGGTAAGAGCTGGTCTCCCATCCAGGATCAGTTTTCTCCAGGGTAGACTAGGAAGCCGAGGTTTGCCTGGCAGCTGCTCCCAGCATCCCATTCATTTGCAGCTCCCTGCTCAGAGCTCCTCCTGGCTGCTCCCAGCTGTGCCATGGACCTCTTCTCACCCCTGGAGTCTGAGAGGTGTGTCTGTATCAATGTAGGGCTGTTCTTCACAGGCGCCAGGGTGAGGAGACCATACTCCCCTTTCCTGTTCTCTGTAGCTCCGTTCCTTTTCACCTGCCCACCCTACAAGTCTATCAGAGGCTTTACCGAAGTCTTGGTGGAACCGGACAGAAATAGCAATACAGGAGAAAATATTTAAAATTACATAAAGTGTGACTGTCCAGAGAGTTCCAGCAAGAATAGTGTATCAATAATAAGAAGGGTGCTCTGAGGGGGCTTCTGAGGCTTGCTCCCTTTCTTAAGGTCTATTCCTTCCTTCTTGCCCTTTTGTATTTTATTTCATTTCATTTTATTTTATTTTTGAGATCGAGTTTCACTCTGTTGCCCAGGCTGGAGTGCAGTGGTGCACTCTTGGCTCACTGGAACCTCCATCTCCTGGGTTCAAGTAATTCTCCTGTCTCAGCCTCCTGAGCAGCTGGGATTACAGGTGTATGCCACCACACCCAGATAATTTTTGTAATTTTAGTAGAGTCGGGGTTTCGCCATGTTGGCCATACTGGTCTTGAACTCCTGACCTCAGGTGATCCACCTACCTCAGCCTCCCAAACTGCTGGGATTACAGGCATGAGCCACCGTGCCAGGCCTATTCCTTACTTCTTGTAGGAGAAAAAAGTCATTCTCTTTAAGTCTCTCTAGAGTCCAGTACCAGCTACTCCCCATGTTCAGGCAACCCCATATCCCTGATCTGAGGACACTGAATTCCCCACTCCCACCCTCATGAATGCCACACCCACTCCCACATAACACTCATCTACCAACAACTAGTAATTCTTAGAGACAGAACTGCCTAGCTCTTTCCTCATTCCAGCACATGCTGCACAGCTTTCCTGGCTCACAGAGGGGACAGCCCTTGACATTTTTATGTAGAACTCTGTAGCCTCTCTGGTTCCTTCTGCTTTTAGTCTGGCCAGGGCTTACCAGTGCCTGAAAAGGGAAGGCCCCATTGCTGGCTACCTCTTAACTGTACAAAGACAGAGGCTAAAGCTCTGAAATATAATTTACTTTAGGTCAATTTAAATTCTTAGGGGAATTTCTTGCTCCCTGAGCTGAGAAAACTCCTAGGTATTGATGGGATGGCAGATGGTCTTCCAACACCATCCAATAGAGATGGAATGTGGGTTACACGTGTCATTAAAAAATTTATGGTGTTCCAATAGCCAAGATTTGGAAGCAACCTGAGTGTCCATCAACAGATGAATTAGATAAAGAAAATGTGGTACTTACATACAATGGAGTACTATTCAGCCGTAAAAAAGAATGAGATTCAGTCATTTGCAACAACAGGATGGAACCGGAGGTCACTAGGTTAAGTGAAATAGGCCAGGCACAGAAAGACAAACACTGCATGTTCTCACTTACTTGTGGGATCTAAAAATCAAAACAATTGAATCCATGGAGACAGAGAATAGAAGCATGGTTACCAGAGGTGGAGGAGGGTAGTGGCGAGGTTGAAGGGGGAGGTGGGGATCATTATTGGTACAAAAAATAGTTAGAATGAATGAATGAGACCTATTATTTGATAGTACAACAGAGTGACTATAGTCAATAATAATCTAATTGTACATTTTAAAATAATGAAGAGTATAATTATATTGTAACACAAGGATAAATGCTTGAGGGAATGGGTACCCCATTTTCCATGACATAATTATTATGCATTGCATGTCTATATCAAAACATCTCATGTACCCCATAAATATATACACCTACTATGTATCCACAAAAATAAAAAATAAAAATAAAAAACCCAGGGATAATAAGTCCCTGCACATTAAAAACAAAATTTCTAGTGTCCACACATTTAAAAAAGTAAGAAGAAACAGGTGAAATCAATTAATGAAATGTGAATATAAATTAGTCTAAATATCATCATTTAAACATGTAATCAGTAAAAAATTACCAGTGGAGATATTTTGCATTCTTTGTTTTCATGCTGAGTGTTCAAAATCCAGGGACCATTTTACACTTACAGTACCGTTTGATTTAGACTAGGCACATTTCAACGTGCCCAGTTGCTCTGTGTGTCTCATGGCCTCGGGATTGGCCAGCAAAGAGATAGAGTCTAAGTACCTGTGTGCGCACAGGCCACAGGGAAGAGGGAGGGATGCAGGGTGAGGAGAGAGGATACCTAGAAATGAGGCTTCAGAGAGATACTTTTGCTGTGGGAAAGCATTTGAACTTTATCCTGAAGACAATGGAGCAGATGTAGAAGGGTTTTACATACAGGAGAGTTGTGATCTGGCTCACATTTTAGAAAGATCTTCTGGCTGCCCAAAGAGAGGATATTGGAGGAGGCAAATAAGTTTGAAGGCAGGAAGATTTAACTGGGAGAATTGCTTCCTGGAGAGAAGGGAGGCTTACTGGGTGTGGAAGGAGGTATCTGGATTCTAGACTTGTGAGGGAGGTAGAACCCACAGGACATGTTGGATGTGGCGGTGTGAGAGGGAGCTGGAGTCACGGATGACACATTCTGCCCTGTGCAGTGAGGTGGATGGCAGTGCCATTTACTGAAACTCAGAACAGGAGGAATGCCCAGGTTTGAGGGTGGAAGATGAGTGGGGCAGTTTAGGACATGGGAGTTCGAGAGTCCTTCACACATCCAAGCAGGGGTGTCCCTCAGGAAAATGCACCTGGAGCTCTGGAGAGAAGTGTGAGTTGGAGACAAGGTTGGGCACCCACTGGTTATGAGGGATCCCAACAATGTCTCTGACTCCAGTGGGTCTTTTGAAGGTTTCTACCTCCTAAGCCTGTCCTGAAAGTTGGTAGTGACAGCAGTGACCTTATGGTGCTTAGCACAGAGTCCTGAACATGCTGGGTGCACTGCAAATGTGAGCCGTCAGATGGTGATGCTGATTGTATGGGGTGCCTCCTCTTCAGGCCCTGCCTCCTAGATGGTTGCTTTCACTCAGCTTGGCCATTTGGCAAGTGAGACAGGTGGTTGGTTGGGGGGAGCTGGGGCCTGGAATGAAGGGACCCAAGCTGAGGCTGCCTCTGGCTTGGAATCCAGCAGTGCATTGGCTCCCCCAGCCTGAACATCAGCCTCCTGGCCTACACTTGATTCTTTCACACCTTAGGTCATTCACTGGCTTCCACTCAATTTTAGTTCTCCTTGCCCTCAAATCCTTTACTGGTTATTGGGGATGCTCTGCTACATTGCCTAGACCCCTCATTCAGGAACGAAGGACTGATCCTACCAGCTGCTGGGAAGTTGTCAGCTGATAGCTCTCAGCTGTCAGCCCTCTCTAGAAATTGCCCTGGCTGAAGACAGTCCTAGCATCCAAGGTCACACCCCTTCCCAGGTCAGCCCACATCCAATGACCGGTCAAGGTGGGGCTATAACAGCCTGACCCACTTACCTTAACTTGGGATGGCTTTAACTGATCGTCCAGCTTTAGAGCTCCACTTGGGATCAGCTGTGACTGCCCTGTTGTGACTGCATTGCTGTCTGACTCTCCCTTTGCCCATTCCTGTTGCCTTTCCCTGTAGGTGTGGACCCAAGAGCACTCCACAATAAACTTGTATTCAAATCTCTACCTCAGGGTCTGTTTCCTCGAGAACTCAGCCTTCGACACTTGACTTTGTCATTAGTTGCAGCCATGAAATTACAGTCTTGGTCAGATGCTACTGGTAAATACTCTCTCTCTCTCTCTCTGTCTCCCCCTCCCTCTCCCACTCCCTCTCTCTCTCTCTCTCTCTCACACACACACACACACATACACACACACACATACACACACACACTCACCTAATCTTAGGCATTCACTCATTTGGTCACCAGGTTTCATCTCTGGACATCCCATCACACCGCGCTATTCTTAAATGTATCTCCTTGCTCCCTTCTTTCCACCCCATCTCCGTCTCTTTCTCTCTCTCTCCTTTCACAAGATTAAGCTACTACCCATAACAAAACAACTCTTAACCTCTAGGTTTTTTTTCCTTTCTCAGAGTTCTGTGTCCCCCGCAAATTGGGCCAGAGTCAGAAGAGAAATCTTGACATTCTCAGCATTGGTCCCCTCATCCGTCTCATCCCCTCCGACGCACCCTGAGCCTGTGAGGTGGAGAGGGCATTTGAGGGCTGTGTCCCTGTAGTCCCTCAAGCCGGGCCTTGGGGGGCGGGCTAAGATTTCTGCAAGGATCTCGAATCTGAAGAGCCTAAGTCGTAGCTCACGTCCCCACTGAACAATGAGGCTTGATGAACGGGGTGTGATGTGCAATTGCTGATGAATATCAAGCTGATTCCCTATGACTCTCAACGTGGTGCATGTGCGAGTGCAAAGCTGTGTTGTCCCGGGAGGGCTCAATATGAGCTCCAAGTTTCCCAACTTCCTGGCCTCAAAATTGATGTGTACAAAGGAAAAAAGGAGAAGATGCAAAACCCGCAAAGCAATATTTCCCAAGGCGAAGCCTGACTTTATGACCGCCTCTTTAAGCACTTGTATTGCATATATATATATATATTTTTTTTTCCCCTCAACTGCATCTTCTGACTGACAAAGCTCTTTCTTGCCAAAAGCGACCGTTATAAAATTATGACTTGCGCATATATAATGTTTGTGTTCAACAAGAAAACAGAAATGCCACCTTATTTTGTGGTTACAGCTGCACAATTCACATCCGGCAAGATTGATCATATTAAGGTTATGCAATCATCTAATTGCAGAGACAAGCCTTGAGTAATAACTCCAAATGCTCGCACTTCAATCTGCACAGCAGAGTCATTGCCGAGTCCTGATTAGCGCCTGACAGTGTTCGGGCACCATTATCCGCTCTGGCATTGTCTAAATCTCCATTTCCAGCCGAAGCAATCTACCCACTAACTGATCTATGACAAACAGGCCCATAACAGCAAAGCTGTTTGGGTTGCAGATACATATCTAACAAAACATGACTCTTTGGGCTGTTTCCAGCTTTTTGTAGCAAAGTTTTCCCTTTTCCCAGGAGAAGGCAGCCTCTTCCTCCCCCCTTCTGTTCCCTCCCCTCCTCTCATTGTCAGGAGGCTGCAGATGACTAGACAGGGAATCTGTAAAATCTTTACCAAATTAACTCCTATTTGGATCTCAGATTTTGGCCCCAAGGTGGCTTTCTTAGAAAAGCAGCCTCTACTTACCAGTGATACATAGTATCCCTGTGCTTTTTCTCTGTAGCACTTCACATTGTTTGCAACCATGCCTGCAAGTCCTATGGGCTTCACTTTCAAACTATATCCAGAATCCAATCACTTTTCACCACCTTCATCACCAGGGCTCATGCCACTGACGTCTCTCCCCTGGATTATCACATCACTGTCCTCTCTGGCCTCCTAGCTTCCTCCTTTGTCCTCCATCTACTCTACAATCTATTCTCAATTGAGCCACAAAGTACTTTGTAAAAATGTCAATCAGATAATAGCATTCTACTCAAAACTCTGTAATTCTTCCCTATCTCACTCAGAGTAAAAGCTAAAGTCTTTTCAATAGCTTTATAAGGCCCCACATGATCTCACAGTGTCCTCTCCCTGGCTGCATTGCCTATCTCTGCATTGCCTAGCTCTTTCTAACCTTCTCATGCTACTCTAGCCATGTTAGTCTCCTTGCTCTTCCTTGAACACGCCAGACACACTCTGGCCTCAGGGCCTTTGGACTTGCTGTTCTCTTTTCCCAGAGCTCCCTTCCTTCAGATAATCTATATAGTTTGCTTCCTTTCTTCCTGCGGGTCACTGTTAAAATGTCACTTTAGCAGACACCTTCCCTGGCTACCTTATCCAAATGGTAAACCCTCCCCAACCCAGCAGTCCCTGGCTCCCTTACTGTGATCTGTTTCTATAGTAGATACCTTCCTCTAGCATACTGTACTTATTTATTTTGTGGATTGCCTTTTTGTCCTCTCCTGAGTGTAGAGCAGCTCTCTCCGATAGAGCTTTCTACGCTGGTGGAACTGTTTTATATCTGCTCTGTCTAGTGTAGTTGTCACTAGCACATGTGGCTATTGAGCACTTGAAATTCAACTAGGGAGACTGAGGAACTGAGTTTTTAATTGGATTTAATTTAGATTTGAGTCATCACATGTGGCCAGTGGCTGCCATATTGAATAGCACAGGGCTAGACTCTCTGTTCCACAAGGATGGAGATCTTCTGAAAAGGAGTTTAGAAGCCTATGTCATAAGCCTTAAAAAATATTCATAGCCTGCCGGGCGTGGTGGCTCATGCCTATAATCCCAGCATTTGGGAGGCTGAGGCAGGCGGATCACCTGAGGTCAGGAGTTCAAGACCAGCCTGACAAACATGAAGAAACCCTGTCTCTACTAAAAATACAAAATTAGTTGGGCATGGTGGTGCATGCCTGTAATCCCAGCTACTTAGGAGGTTGAGGCAGAAGAATCGCTTGAACCCGGGAGGTGGAGGTTGCGGTGAGCCGAGATCACACCATTGCACTCCAACCTGGGCAACAAGAGCGAAACTCCATCTCAAAAAAAAAAAAAAAATTCATAGCCTTTGACCCAGTAATCTCCCTTCCGAAATTTATCCCAAGGAAAAGTTGTGTGTAGAAGAATGTTCACTCCACTGATACGGATAATAGCAAAGACCTGTAAATAATCTAAAAGTCCAGCAACAGGGAATTGAGCAAAGCAAATATAGTGCCCATATGATGGACATTGAACAACTTCTTAAATTAACACAGATTAGTAATTAGTGGCATGGACAAAATGTCTGTGACATCTTATTGAATGAAGAAGCTAACAAAACTGTGTTTATGTCACAATCCCAATTTTAGGGAAAGTGTATATGATACATATAGTGATTAAAAAAGAAGAAAATCTACAGATGGAATTTCCTGTGATTTTTATTTTATTTGATATGTTTTTCTGTGTATTTCACATCTTCTGCAATGAATGTGTATCACCCAATTATCAGAAAAATGAAGTAAACCTAAACTTTTGTTAATAAATAGTTTTCACCCTGTATTTCTGATATGACATTGCCATTTGTAGATATAGAGTATGGGAACAAAGCTGATGTAAGCCCTTTGCCCTCCTTTTCATTGATTTAAGTCCTGCCCAGGCTGCTGCTGAGTGTCAACTTCTCTTTTTAAGAGATTCTGTTTCACTGGTTCTTAATTCCTTTTCTGAGCTTTGAGCAACTGCAAGAATGTTCTAATTCTTCCCCTTCCCTCCTAGAATGTGGTGCATGGGGAGGTTTGTCCACCTTAGAGATGCACAGTGATCAGTGATCACAGAAACTTCCAGCTTTGGGCTGGAAGACTCTTGAGCAGATGACAATCCCACTGAGCTCAGTGACTAGCTACAGTTTCTTTATGCAAATGTAAGCTCACACAAATATATTCTCACCTCCTTCCCTTTTTACACGAAGAGGTACATACTGCATACTGTTTTAAACCTTGCTTTTCCTACCTAATGAGCTCAGTGGGGTTGTCATCTGCTCAAGAGTCTAGCACTGCATCTCTCCTTCTGAGCTTGGATGTCTTTGTTCTGGGCAGAAGCATCTTCTCCCACTCACAGTCCTGATGGCTCATCTGGACCTACTGAAGCTTTTGGAAAAGTCCTTCCCTGTGTGCACTGTGGCAATGCCATTCCTCGGCCTGAAGACCTTCATGGTTTGGTTCTTACTCAACTCTCCACCATCATCTCTCACTGCTGCCCACTTGCACATACACAGTTCCTTGGGGGTTCCCTCAAAACCTATGTCTGTGCCTTTGCATAACCAGTTCTCCTGCCTGGAATTCCGTTTCTGCATTGGCTATTGCCTCTGTCCTCCTGAGAACAATTTCATTTCTAGAGTTACTTTGTAGTTCAATGCAACTTGATAGAGCACTTACCTGTCTCATGGACTGTGCTTGCAGGGAGCATGAAGGAGAGAAAACAAGCATTTGCTAATTCCTTGCAATGTGTTAGGCACTTGAGAAAATGCTCACAGTTGATCAGAGGAGACAGACAGGTGAAAGGGTCATTACAATGCAGCATGACAAACATCTTAACTAAAGTATAGACAAGATGATATTGGAACAGTCATTTCTGCTGGGATGGGATAAGCAGTGAGTAGTTTCAGGGAAAAGGTCAAGTTGGACCTTAGAAGGCAGATAATTTTCATTTTAAAGTAGCTACCTAGCTATATGATAGTGGACCAAGCTCCTTGCCTCTCTTAGCCTCAGTGGCCTTACTTCTACAATGGACATCATAACTCATGCTCTGGCCACCTCCCCAGGCCGTTTTTATAGAGTCCATAGTATAGAAGGTGCTGTTGATGTCTCTTCCTTGGTATTCTCTGTTCCAGTACATGTGACTCTCTTCCTGAGTGTTGGCGGGTCAGGAGTGCTATAGAGTTAATGAGGATCTTCAGCCAATGATGGATAGGAATGGGTAAATAAATACCCCAGTTCCCTCTCCCCGTAGGTGGAATAACTTGGAGGAGGACATCTATACTGGCTCCTAGAGGTCTCCAGGAGGTTGGAGTCCCACTTACCCAAGGTGGTAACTTTCTTGACCATGCATCCTTGACTGACTTCCTTCCCCTCCCAGTCTCACTTGCCCAGTCCCCTACTGGTGCTTCCTGGGACCACCTCCTAAATATACTACTTGCCCTGGAATCCTGTTCTCAGGTTCTGCTTCTAGGGCACCCAACTGGTTTCCTATGGAAATGTGAGACATTGTTCCCAACCTCTCCCTCTGACATGCCCTGCCCCTCTCACCCTTCCCCTCTCTTTCCCTAACTATACCGTGTTTTCATGCAGGCTTGGGTTCATGATTATGACAAAAAAAAAAAAAAGCTTTTGGAGCACAAAACCCACAGACAATAGGAGCCCAGAGAACACCTAGGGTCAGCAAAATGCAAAGAAAGGGTGGATTTTATTTTACAGTGTGTGTGGGAGCGATTCTCAGCAGCTGCCACCTAACACCAGTCCATCACCTCATTAGTTCTCCAGCCCTGGGGCATTTGAAGTTGGCTGCAGTGGGGGTGGGGTGGGACGGTGGGGGTATGATGGGACCCAGATCCATGTGTCCTTTGTCGTATCCGCAGTTACTTCAGGCTGGGATGAAAAGAAGGTCTATGCATCTGGCCCTGCCCTCCCTGCGCCTCCTCCATCCCAGGCCAGGATTCCCCTCCTGGGTGGAGCCTTTGGACAAGGGGCCCAATCTGTGGCTCTCACTCTCTGGCATGAGAAAACTGCTGGCTCAGCCACCCACATCAGCTTCTGCCACTTAGCCAGCTCAGCTCTCGCAGCCAACCTCTCCCAGCCTACTCCCAGGGGCCTAGATCTTTGGAATCAATTAGAATCAACAAACAGGCACTAAGTATCTCCATGGACAGTCGTCAGTTTGCCTTATCTCACAGGGTGGAAAGGGTATGATCCGCTTTCTTCCAATGAGGAAACTGAGGTTGGAAAATAGGCATATAAAAATCTTGGCTGGCAGAACTAGCCACCCAGAAACAGTGTCCCCTTGCCAGAGAGGGAGCTGGCAGGACCCAGCTCCGCATCACCTTCCAGCACCCGCTTGCTGGAACCTCATTTTCGAGGTGGCAGCGAACGTGTGGTATTCCCACCAGCATCAACATCTGGGGCAGAGGTGGAGGTGGGGCCTTCATTAAAATGCAGTGACTCCATTGGCACCAAAATAAACGTGACATTTATCAGAACCTGCTAAATCTATTCAGCGCTTTCTTCCTTCGGAAGTGCAGGGTTCATGCCATGGGCCTGGAGAGAAAAGGTCTTTGCTGGTGAGAAAAATGAGCTGGCAAGATGGGAAGTAGAAAGAGAAGAGGGAACATTGGAAAGGGCAGGCTGAGAGGGGGTAAGCCTCAGCCTTGAGCCACTCTCTTCAATACCGGTGAATCCTCTGCAAAGGGAAGATAATGATTTTAACATAAAAGTCAATCATGTTGGAGAGGATTTCTGTTGCCTGATAAGGAAATCAAACAAAAATAATCCACTCAAACCTAAACCAGATTAAATTAACCTTTATGGAGCTCCTAGAATGTTGCTGGCATTTTTACATATTTCTCACAATAACCTAGCAAATTACTTTTTATCCCTATTCTACATATAGGGAAACTGAGACACAGAGATGCTAGGTAAAGCACTCAAGTTTACTCAGTTAGTGTGTGGCATTCATGAACTGTGCTCTGCCACACCTGGGTGAGGCAACAATGATCTCATAAATGTGGTTTGGAGGCAAACACTTGATTGGAAGAAAAGAGACTGGGGTCTGAGTCCAGACTTACTATTTGGTTTGGAAAGTCTCTGCTCAGTAAAACATGGTCCTCAAGTTCCCTTGGTTCTGATCACCTTATGCATGAGCATTTGTATGCTCTTGGTCATCGACCATGGAAAAATCCCAAGCCACCATTCCCAGATTCTCTTGCCTGGGCCCAGGTCTCTGGAGTATAATGGGAAGCTGATGATCTGTTTCTACCTAACAAATGGAAGCAGCATAGGGAAGCAATCTGGTTGCCTGGGTTCGAATCCCAGCTCTGCTGCTTACCAGCTGTGTGGCCTTGGGCAAGTTACTTAACCTCTCTGAGACCTTACTTACATATTGTTTTTTGTCATTGTGAGCATTATGAATAATAATCGCAGCAAATGTTTACTGAGTGATTATTAAGTGTCAGGCGCTATGTCAAGGGCTTTACATGCATGATTTCATCTAATCCTCACAATTACCCTATGAAAAAGTTACTTTCATTTTTCTCATTTTAGAGATGAGGAAATTGAAGCTTAGAAACTATGTTCTTAGATGTGATATATCATGATTCCCAGAAAGCAGTAGAAAGTTCTATTTCTTGCTTCTTTCTGGTCTATGTGTTGCTAATTCCTATGGACCCCCCAAACAGCAGACCCAGGAGAGGAGCCAGGAAATGGGAATAGAAAAAATAAAACAACTTCATCTCAGGGAGGAAGTTATTTTATTTTTCTTTTTAAAGACCTGATGCCCTGCCAGACCAGAGCTAGCTAAAGCTGTTATTTCAGAGGGGCTCTTTCTCAGGACACCTCAGACTACTCTGGCACATTTTGGGAACCTTTTTTCTTGGGGCCACTGGGGGCTTCAGGTGGGTGGATGAGCATACAATTTGCCTGAAGAATAGCTGCTGGGTCCTGTAAGCCTTGCTGTGAAGCTGTCTCTTAACCAGGCATCAGAGAGACAGTTTATAGAGAGGAGTTCATGATTACGATTAGAACCTGAATTACCAACCCTTATGGGCTACTCCATGCCTGGCACTGCAGTAGAAGTCTTTGCTTGGTGATATCATTATCTTCCCCGTTTTTCAGAGGTGGAGACTGAGGCTCAATTACCCCATCTGCAATGGGCTGAGAGCAAGAGTGTAATCAATGACCTCGTCCTCTCTTTCCTCCTTGCCAGCATCCTTTCTTACCCTAAATGGTTAACAGTGAGTAGATTAAAAACAAGTGTTAAGTGCAATTATCGCAGGAAAGTTAATACATAATTGCATATTTTTGTAAACAAGCTTAGAAGCTTTTTCACTGACCTCTCTGTGGCCCTGTGGTTTTGCAGATAAATTCTCTTCCCTTTACACTCTGATTTTAATTGGGAGCAGTGGGTATGCCGCTATCGCTCTTGCAGCCCCTACTCTCTCAGGGCTGTTCCTGGTGAGTGTGTGTCCCGGCACAAGCTCACCCAGCCATGCGATGTGTGTATGTGCCCATGGGCCTCTCTGTGGCCATGGCAGAGTTAACAACACTGCAAATCCAGACAGATTCTGCTGAGAACTTCTGGGTGAGGGTAGGGATCCCCTTGGATGTAGGGAATAGCTCATGCTGGAAGAAGTAAAGAATTGGGAGTTTCCCTTCATAGAGGCTGATATGGTTTGGCTTTGTGTCCCCACCCAAATCTCATCTCAAATTGTAATCCCCATGTGTTGAAGGAGGGACCTGGTGATGGGTGATTGGATCATGGGGGTGGTTTCCCCCAAGATGTTCTTGTGATAGTGAGTGAGTTCTCATGAGATCTGGTTGTTTGATAAGTGTCTGATGGTTCCTCCTTTGTTCTCTCCCCTGTCACCTAGTGAAGAAGATGTCCGCTTCCCCTTCTGCCATGATTGTAAGTTTCCTGAGGCCTCCTCAGCCATGAGGGACTATGAGTCCATTAAACCTCTTTCCTTTCTAAATTACCCAGTCTCAGGTTTTTTTTTTTTTTTTTTTTTTTTTATAGCAGTTTGAAAACATACTAATACAGGGATCACTCATTCATTCTACAAATATTTGTTTATTGAGAATCTTCATGTGCCAGGTTCCCTGGAGAAATAGCCCTGAACAAGGCAGATCGGGTTACAGACTGGCCAGTTCTCAAACTATATTTAGTATTTCAGCAAGTCGCCATCAGGCCACCCAAGTTACCTAAAGCACGGAGCTTTGCTTGGAGGGGAAATTATATCAGCTTGGTGTGGTCACCCTACTGGCCAGAAAACTCTGGATGGTTATGAATATTCAAAACTGGAAATGAATGAATGACTACTTAAAATATTTAGGGTATTGTTAGATAAACTGTTTTGAAATATGGGTACCTTGGTGGAGGTCTGCAATGGGTTCAGTTGTCACCATAGGGGATCCTTGTGTCCACCTTCCTCCTGTCGTTTTCCCCAGACTATATGCTTCCTGGCAGGCCTGTGATGGGGGCTAGGCCTCCTCAAATGTTCCTGCTGCTGCTGCTGTTAGCAGTTGGCAGTGAGAGGTAGGGGGCACTTGGGCCAAATCTGTCCCCGATTCAGAAGCCTGTTCCATTATCTCATTCCATTGCAGGTTCTGACTCCCCTGGCTGCATCCTCTAGTCCCACTGCCCTGTTTTCCTGTCTTCTTCCACGTTGCTGGACCCTGGATCTAGGCCACCCTGAAGCCACTGCACCCACTCCCTCAGTTATATTTGGGGCCTTTGCTATGTCACAAACGAGGTCCTCAGTTGGGAGCTCAGTGGGGTAGGCCTCACCTCTGCAGCCCCCTCCCACCAGTGCTGCAAACTCCTCAGACACTGCGGACAGGGAGAGGAAGCCTAAGGAGCAACATTCTCCCAGCCCTGTCTCTAATCTGCTGCATGCTGAACCAAATAGAAACCTACCCCAGGAGACCAAGGATGCAGTGTGCTGGGTACCAGCCAGGCAGGTGAATAATTGCAGGCCTGGTTGGGTGGTGGCTTGGTCCAGGTGTCTTAAGTTAAGAGATCAGGGCAGGGCTGGGTTCCATGGCTGCCAACTGCATCCTGAAAGACTGAGGATCTTCCTGGACTCAACGAAAGGCCGTATCTCATCCCAGGATATGGGGCAGCAAGGTTGAGGCATGAGCTCTGTCTTTGGGATCTAAAGGTGAGCATTAAGAGTCCAGTTCTAGTGCCCATTGCTCCCTGCAAGTTCATTTGCTCTTCTGTGAAGAGAAATGCACCCCCTATCTACCTCACAGAGTCATGGATGAGGAATTTGGGGGTAAACTGTGGAGGGCTGTGTGTACGTGAGGGAGTGGTGTGTGATTACGGTCATGTGGTAGAATATGTGAGCTTTGGAGTCAGACTTTCTAGGTTCAAACCCTCATTCCGCTACTACTGTGTGACTGTAGACAAGTGACTTAACCTCTCTGTGCCTCAATTTCTCATCTGTGCAATAGGGATAATGATAGTCTCTAATTTATAGGGTAGTTGTGAGGATGAAAAGACTTGAGTTAATTCATGTAAAATGCTGAACACAGTGCCTGGTGCATAGTGTTTAGGAAATAATGATGATGGTGGTGGTGATGGTGGGCTGGTGGTGATGTTGATGATGAAATAAAGAGAGTATATAGATATAGACCCTGATGTCTTTGTTAATGGTGAAGGGCACTTAATCATTCCAAATCTCCTCCCTGCATCTTTGGCTTTCACCTGACTCTGGCCAGGTGGGCAGCTCATTGGGAAGTGAATGACAGGTCTTATCCCATAGTGGATGGCTTTGGGGAGGCAGTGCTAGGCAGGTCCCAGCCAAAGGAGACGTGAGGAAGATCATGCTCCTTGGGGCCTGTTTTCCCTGGATTCTCTGCTGGGTCAGTGGCTGGTACTGAGCCTGTGACCTGTGCCAGGACCCTCAGAGAGGCCACTCTGCCTTTCAGAACCAGCACAAAGCCCCCTATGCAGGTACCAAGCTGGGATAATTGCGGCATCATGGAGCCAAATTAGAAGAGCTTAGGCTTAATCGAGAATTCTTCTGCCTACTTGATAATGAAGAATTGATCTGGGCTGTCATTTGGGGAAGGGTTCAGAGTGCTTTTGATTATGAAGTTTTTTGTTGTTGTTGTTGTTGGTTTTTTTTTTTCTGAGATGGAGTCTCGCTCTGTTGCCAGGCTGGAGTGCAGTGGCGCAATCTCGGCTCACTGCAACCTCTGCCTCCCAGGTTCAAGCGATTCTCCTTTGTGTTTTAAGTGGCAGAGGAAGAGCCTCTGGAATCCTCAAAGCAAACCCTCTGTGGTGTGCACTCTTTTCCATGAGGCCTCATTTCCTGAGGAAATGCCTCTGAGTTCCATCTCTGGCCAGAGAGTGGCTGCCAGATTCCCGGGCTTGGGTGACAAGAATAAGACGGTGGTCTTGGAGAAAGAAGGGACTGGGTAGGGGTCCTGGAAGGAGGAGGGAAGGACCCATTTTAAGTTCCAGGGACCACTGGACTATCCCATTCCATCTAGATGGGCTCCCTCCGGCCTGCTCCAGTCTGGGCGGGGTTTCCCAGCATCTCATCATTCCCTGGGTGGTAGGCACCTGCCGCTCCCTAAAAACAAAACAATGAACCACCGTGACAGCCACAGCTCACCTGCTTTGAGGGCTTTGTAGGGGCTGAGGACTGTGTCCCAGGCTCTACCAGCATTATCGCTTCATTGACATACCGTTCATCTGCCAGCCTTTTGCCAGTTTGGCTTGAGTCATAAGAAGGTATTAATTACCCTGGGGTGTGGAAGCCAGAATTTCTGCCCAAGCCAGAGGGGGTAGTGTTGTCCAGGACTGGAATGCCCATCCTGATAAGTCCCTCTGCCTCCATCTTCCCTTCCTCTTGTGCCTGTAACTGTCCATCCAGACCTCTCCTTTTCATGGAGTCTCACTTGGCCCCAATGTCTCTGCCCTTCTATGTCTTTCCCTGTCTATGGGCTCTCTGCCCCTTCTCTGTCCTGACTTTGGTCCTCAGACTTCTCTCCCTGCTGTCAGTTCCTCCCCTCGGGTTCTCTGCAGGGACAGGAGGCACTTGGTCTGCTGAGATCAGCAAACGCCTCATACTCCGTCCACAAAACACCAACTGTAGTTCCTCTCTCCCCCCTCGGAGGCCTCCAATTGCCTCACGTCAGTTCCTAAGTCCTCAGCCCCATCCAGGTTTCCTGAGAAAGTTGGTGTTTTGGTGGTCCCGGCGGGTGGGTTGGGCAGTGGCTGGGCTGGATTCTTATGGGAAAGCGAGTGTGTGTGTTCTCAGCCTGTGGTGACACAGCCCCCACCTCTCATGGGCCCTGCTGCCTACTCAGCCTCCCTGGCCACAGACCACCTGGGTTGCCCCACGTGGAGAGAAGTCAGGACCTGAGAGTGAGGGAAGGGGAGGGCTGTGGTCTATGGAGGGGCACTGGAGTGAAAACCACACATTTTCTCCTGGAATGTCCTTTCCTGGGCTCCCAGCTTGGCCCAGGACGCAGGGAGGGGTGAGAATCAGTGCCCGGGCTTCCTCCGTGGAGCAGGGAGAGCAAGACTTGGCACCGATCACTGCCCTGGCTGTGTGTCCCCTGGCCACTTCCCTTGCCTCTTTGAGGCTCCTGCCCTGAGCTGAAACAGTGGTGGGAAAAATACTGGAAATGTGAGTCTTTTTCTTTCGTGTGCTCTCTGAGCGCAAGCTGTGGCGTTAGGTAGGTGTGCAAGAAGGGGCAGCCTCCAATGTCTTATCTTGCTTTGCTCCTTCTTTCCTTCCCATCAAATTATTATCATCAAGAAGCTCCTGGGTCCCAGGCCCCCCTTCTAACACATGCAACACAGGGGAACTGTGCCACACGAGTAAGACAAATCTTGGCCTTCCAGGAGGTCTCGGTTAATATAAACACAATGACAACAACAACAACAACAACAACCAAAATGAGAAAAAAATGCCTCACAAGCCTGGGAGCTTGTCAGAAATGTAGACTCTCAGGCCTTGTGGCAGACTTACTAAATAAGAATCTGCATTTAAATAACATCCCTGGGTAATTTAAATGACAGTAAACTACAGGTCTTGGTGTCTAGTTCTGGTCCTAGTTTCAACCTGGCTTCACTACTCACCAGCTGGATGATTCGGGGCGAACTTCTCTGGGTCTCGATTTCCTAGTCTGTCAAATGAGGAGGATAATAAAAATGTATGCCCTGCAGTCATTGTGAAAATTACATAAGACACTGTCCTGAAAGCAGAAGCTGGGAACCCCAGGAAACAGCCAATCAATGTGAATGTGACCAGGTTGTAGCTGCGTGTGGTTTCTGCAGCCCTCTGGCCTTATGGATTTCTACTGATCTTTAAGAAGGACTGAGCCTCTCACTCACATATGGCAATAGTCCCAGAAGGGGTGAGGTTCGCAGTTCCTAGAGCCAGTGTTCCTGAGTTCAAATCCAGTGTTTGCTTTTTACTACTGAGTGACCTTAGGCAGGTCACTCTCCTGAGCCTTTGTTTGCCTACCTGTAAGATGGGGCTGTTGTGAGGTTTGCCTGAGCTAGTATAGGCACTGAGAACTCATACTTAGTGAGTGCTGGCAACAGGTTTCTTACAATCCTTGCTTCTTTTAGTCACCTCTGGCTCCTGTTTCCTGATTTTTCTGATTTCTCACCTTTATTCCTCTTCCCTTTGTCCTGGCCAGTCCCTGATGTCCCCAAAGCAGAGGGTGATCAAATATCCAGATATGCCAGGGATGGCCATGGCTTATGCATGTTGTCCCATTGTGTTATCTCTCCTCTCACTTTCTGAAGTGTTCCAGTTAGGTGACCCTATCAAAGCCCCCCTCATGAAGGGCAGTTGTGTTTGCAACACTGTTTTGAAGAAAAGGTTTATTGAGACGTAATGAACTTAGAACAAATTGCACATATTTAAAGTGTATACTTTGAAAAGTTTTGACAGATATTTGCTTGTGGAACTATCACCACAATCAAGATAATGAACATATCTATCACCTCCCAAGTTTGGGAGGACTTCTAATAGAGACCCAGGTGCAGTGTGACAGGTCACACAATGGGGCCAGCCCAGCCCAGTTGGTAGCACCATGCTCTCAGGAGGTCTGAGGCCTTCCCAGCCCAGGGAACTCTCAACTGTATGCTCTCCTCATCCTTCCTTCTCTTCTCCCTCTTGGCCATCTCATTCTCCTTCTCCCAACATCTAAAAATACCTATGCAGCTCTTCCTTTCTTTCCCAGCCAGTGGTTCTCAAACTTCTGTGTCCATGACAGTCATCAGCACTGTTTGTCAAACATGCAGATTACTGGACCCCACCTTGCAGAATCAGACTCTCTGGGAGTGAGTCTGTGACACTTCATTTCTCACGAACGTCTCAGGTGACTGATGTGAATATCAAGGACATCCTAGCTATGTCCCCCTTCCTATTTATTTATTTATGTATTTATTTAAGATGGAGTCTTGCTCTGTCGCCCACGCTGGAGTGCACTGGCACGATCTCGGCTCACTGCAATCTCTGCCTCCCAGGTTCAAATGATTCTCCTGCCTCAGCCTCCCAAGTACGTGAGACTACAGGTGCGTGCCACCATGTCCAGCTAATTTTTATATTTTTAGTGGAGATGGGGTTTCATCATATTGGCCAGGCTGGTCTCAAACTCTTGACTTCAGGTGATCCACCCACCTCGGCCTCCCAAAGTGCTGGGATTACAGGCTTGAACCACAGCGCCTGGCCCCTTTTATTTAAAATAACCTAGATAGTGATGGATTGATAGTTGCAGCAAACCACCATGGCACATGTTTACCTATGTAACAAATCTGCACATACTGCACATGTACTCCAGAACTTAAAATAAAAAAAAAACCGAAATAATTCATCAGAGTGTTATGCTAAACAAAGAAAAGGTTTCTCCTTAGTGGAATGTGTCAGTTAGCTTGTGCTGCAAAACAAAACACCTAAATGGGAATGGAATGTCAGAGATGGCCCCTCATTCTCCATGCCCTCTCTCCACGAGGTCTCCCATCATCCAGGCATCCAGCCCAAGTTCTTTGAAGTACAGCATCTGGCTTACCAGGGAGCAAAAGCCAAAGCTGCTGGGCTTCTGAAAGGCTAACCTGGAGTGGGAACACTACAACTTTCATCTCATTATGTTGTTCAAAACAAGACCCAGGAGCAACCCAGAGTCAAGGGGAGGGAAAATAGACATGCTTTCTTGATGGGAGGTGCAGCAGGTGTGTGCAGGGATGCAATTGTTGGCAGACACACTGCCACAGAGGAATTCTGCTACCAGCTGTTGAACTACAGTTCTCCTCCTTCACTAGAGTAACAGTTATCAGTATTATTTGTAGTAGCGTCGGGGCTATATAAAAGGGACTATAATAGAAGGCAGGCATTGCTACTTTTGTCTGGGGAAGGAGAGGATGGCTCCACTGGGTAGGTTAAATGAGAAGTGATTGTGGGTGGAAAGTGAGGGGAACAGAATCCAGGAAGAGGGACTGGCAAGAGCAAAGGCCTGGGGGCCTGAGATTATATGCATGTAAGACAGCAGGGAATAAAAAGGCCACTCAAGGAGGCCTTCCAGGCTTCCTGGTGTCTGCAGGCCTGAGGTTCCAGGGATGACCAGGGTGGAGAGAGTCTGCAGGGCTGTGCCAGCACTGTCCCCCATCACTGTACCTCAGCACAGACAGAGAGAAGCCTGAGGTTCCCACCAGGAGAGTCCAAAGGGCGGGGGTCTCAGGCATGAGAGGGTAGGACCAACTGGTTTCTGGGGAGCACGTCTAAGCCATCACTCTTGAACTGTTCAGGGCAAGGCAGCTTCATTTTCAATAGCATTCTCCTCACTTTCATTTGTGAGACCAATTACAGAGCATTTTGCACCACAATTACTGCTGTTAAAACCTCTCAGTTCCATTTGGTGAATTTTAGTAGTAATTGAACAGAAGAAGCCATCACACAGGAGATTGTCCAATTGAATCTGCCCAAACACTGAACTGTGAATTCCAGTCCTCCCAAAGCAGTCACATGGGGCCCAGGTGGAAGCTGCCTGCTTCCCTCCCATGGAGATCTTGCCCTGGCCCATGTGAGAGACCAGCTATACATGGAAGGGTGATGGGAGGTGCCTCCAGCCAGGGACAGCTGTGCAGTACCAGATTTTAGGGCCTAGGATAGGGATGGACCGGGGTGGCAATTTCAAGACTTGGGTACCTGAAAGTTTTGACGTTTCAGAGTTGGGAGTGTGACTGGATTCATGCCTTCATTTATTATTTATAGAACAAATACTTCTGTAGCACTTACCATGCACTGGCCACTCTTCTAAGTGCATTGCAAATATTAGCTTCTTTAATCCTCATAGCAATGCCACAGTTAGTCATCTTGTGATTGTTCCCATTTGATGGATGAGGAAACTGAGGGCTCAGAGAGGTTAATTAAATTGCTCGAGGTCTAGCAGCCAATAAATAGCAGGGCAATATTACTCCAGAGTTCCTCTTCTTGTTTTCTTTTTCTCTTGTGGTTTCCTTCCTTGATGTTTAGGGAAGGCTTATAAGAATTCCTAAGTATGTCAGAGTAGCTGAATGAAGGGAACTGGCAATCCCTAGGCTGTGGTGACAGAGGGGTAACAGAGCTTGGAGACCTGCTTGATGGTGGGAGCAGGAATCCAAGTGAAATCCTTAGGGAGGAGGAGAGACTTAGGGGACAGAGTTAGGGTTGGGTGGCCTAGCAGCCACTCCTCACCCAGAGGCTCTGTGCCCAGACCCCAACCACAAAGTTCGGGTTTTGTTTTAGCAGAAAAGGCCATATTCCCTGATCTGTGTGATAACTGTTTGTTCCAAGTCTCCAGCAGACATGCTGGACCCCTGAGTGAGGACGAAGGGTGGTAAGCCATCTCTGTCTCCATTCCTTCTGATTCCTTTGTAGATTTAAAGCCAGATGAATCAGGACACCAGCTCTGTGCCTTGAACATTTACAGATGAGAAAACTGAGGCTCAGCAAGGAAATGCCATTTACCCAGTCATGTGGCCAGTGTATGGGAGGGTCAGGCTTCAAACTCAGTTCTGTCTGATTCTCAAATCCTTGCTCTATTTGTTGCACTCAACTTCCTGCTTCATCAGGACAGAAACAAACCACTCACACAACTGCTGGGGATGGACCCAAAGACACCATGAGGGTCTCACTAACTTGCTATGGGAACTGTCTGTCTGCTGCCCCTATTCTGCTAGAAGCTCTGTTTGAGTCTGGACTTGGTCTGAATTATCTTTAAATCCACCCCAGGGCTTGGTAGGTCAGTTAAAAACAGACAGGGCCATGCTGGAATCTCAAAACCATGGCTGGAGAAAAGTCCATTCCTTGAACTTGGGAGTTTCTGCTTAAATCCTTCCTGGGTGGCTCAGCCCCTTCATGAGTAGCCTGGGCTGGCTTCACCTCCCATACCCCACTCTGGGGAGAGCTGTTGAGGTCAGATTTGGCTAAAAAGGAACAGGGGGCTCTTTTCAGGAAGTGGCAGAAAAGCATTTGGGTTTGGTCTTTCCTACTACGTAAAGATGGTAATCCCACCTGTTTCCTGTAACTAGCAGGCCAGCCTCAAGTCGGGAGCTCTGCTTGGAGTTTACATCTGTGATAGTTGGCAGGGACTGGGCTAGAGTCAATGGCTTAGGGCAAGGCTGCCTCTCAGGGAAGGTAAAGTGCCAAACCTCTGTCATTAAATGTGGGGTCTCTCCAGTTTCCTTCTCCATCCTACAAAGGCACATTACAAAGGTAAAGTGCCAAACCTCTAGACTCTGGAGTCTAGCTTGGGAGGGTTAAGGGACAAAAAATTTCCCCTATGTCTTCAGATCAGTGGTTCTCAAACTTTAATGGCATCAGAGTCACCTGGAAAGCTTATTAAAACAGAGACTGTGGCTGGGCGCAGTGGCTCACGCCTGTAATCCCAACACTTTGGGAGGCCAAGGCAGGTGGATCACCTGAGGTCAGGAGTTTGAGACCAGCCTGGCCAACATGGTGAAACCCTGTCTCTACTAAAAATACAAAAATTAGTGGGGTGTGGTGGTGGGCATCTGCAATCTCAGCTTCTCAGGAGGCTGTGGCAGGAGAATCTCTTTAACCCAGGTGGCGGAGGTTGCAGTGAGCCGAGATCATGCCACTGCACTCCAGCCTGGGCGACAGAGTGAGAGTCTGTCACAAAACAAAACAAAACAAAACAAAACAAAACAAAACAAAACAAAACAAAACAAAACAGAAAACCAGAGATTGCAAGGCCCCAGCTTCAGAGATTCTCATTCAGTAAATCTGGATGGGGCCTGAGAACTTGCATTCCAATAGGCTGCTAGGTGATGCTGATGCGGCTGGTCTGGGGACCAGACTTTGAGAATGATTACGTTGGACATTTTTCTGTTGACTCCTCCCTTGTGGGGTGTGCCCCAGCAGGCACTGGGCTGTATTCCTACTCCACCACATGCTCCTCCAGCTTGCTGCTGGTGGCATGTAGGGTGACAGCCAGGGCCAGGGAGGATCAGGTAGGAGCACCAAGCTGACGAGGAATTTGTAGAAAGAAACCGGGGACAAGCTACAGATGATTATTGGAGGCAGCCATGATGCTCACCACCAAGCAGTGACCAAATCGGAGACAAAGACCCCACCGAGTGCTCTAGAAAACTCTTTGGATGCGAAGCTGGAAGGCTGTGGGGAGCAGTGGAATGAGTGCATACTTTGAAGGTTCTGCCACTTTCTGGCTGTGTGCATGTGTGATTTTAAGTAAATTACTTCTCTCTCTGCCTCAGTTTCTTCATCATTCAAGTGGGATGAATGCTACTTTCTATGATTGTTGTCAGGAAGTAATTGAGATTACAAATGAGAGCGCTCTTGGTACAATGCGTGTCATTAAATGCAGGGTCTCTCCAATTTCCTTCTCCATCCTACAAAGGTCATTATACTGGCTTAGCATGACTCCCCTCTCTCTATCTGTTTCCACTTGTCCTCTCCAGCCACTGGACCATCAGCCTACATTATCATAAAAAAGAGCGAGATTTTAATTTGTAGAATGTTTCTTTCTTTCTTTTTCCTTTTTTTTTTTTTAAGAAAAGCCTAATTAGGAAGCCCGTTAAATGCTTGCAATTCCAATATAATTCTATTAAATTCTCCCTGTAAAGTTAACGTTACAGACTTTTTAACAGATGTTTTAATTAGGCATTGTTATTAAAGAGAATACTGTAGAAATTAAAACCAGACCCTAAATGGGGGAAGAAAGGCAGTTTTCTTGTGCTGGGTAAATGGTGGCAGCCGCCCAGCAAAGAGCTGTTGGCAGCGGGTCATGAAAAACATGCACAAAAGGAGAGGGAATGCTTGGCACAATCCGCATTGCTCAGCAAGAGGGAAAAATGCCTGCGCCTGGTCCGCTCGGCCAGCACAACCTCGAGCCCGCCAACTTGGGAAACAGGGAGAGAAGCTAGGAAGGGTAGAGATCCCCTGGCTCAGCTTGACAGATTTTGGGGTCTGTTCCTATTGTGGTCATTCCATTTAGGTCCATGTCCTCTGATCCTCCTGGCAGCCCACGAGGCAGAGATTACTCTTACCTATTTTAGAGATGAGAAAACTGAGGCTCAGAGATAGCTGATCATCTTCCCAGGTAGACACAGGAATGGACAGAGCTAGAGCTCCAATTCAGATGTCTGGTCCAGAGTCTGCCCTTTTTGTGGCACCATACTGGGTGGTCCAGCCAGCCCCCACTGTGGGCTAAAAGACCTGATTGTTTTTTGAGAATCAGCTGACGGCCACCATCTAGAATTCTTAAAACCAACAATGGTTTCTGCATTCGTTGCCACTGGCTGTGCCCTTCTACCTGGAAAGCAACCTCACCTTTGATGCCAGCCAAGTGAGGGGTTGCCCAACATTTGGCTGGCTCAGGTAAGCCATCCTGCCACTGGGCATGGGAGTCATTGGTTTTCATGGAGACCCCAAGTGAGACATCCAGCTCCTTCTGAGATGGGCCACCCAACTCCAGATGGCTCCTGTAAGGAGGCAGGAGGAAGGGGTGAGGTTGGAGAGACCTGGGTTCGAATCCTGTCTTCTTTGATAGCAGCAATGAAGCCACTGGCTGATGTCGTGGGCCTCCACTCCTCAGTCTGCATTTTGCTGTCTGCTTCTCTCTCGGGCATTGAGCCAAGGGCCTGGGTGAGGATGAGCTCTCCCAGGAGGCACCGAGGCTACTGAGACACCCTCTGGTGCCTCTGGTGACACGCTCAGATTTGCCTTTTCCAGGGGCTAACTTTCCTGTCCGTTCTCCAAGGCTGTCAGCCTGGGATTATTCAAATGATGTTTATTTCTGTCCTGTGACCCAGATAGATCTGCCACAAGTACTTTTGTGAGAGCTTGGAAGGAAGAAACGACTGAAAGCGGGACCACTGTGTGGGCCTTATCCCTGGGACCCCTCCCAGGAAGCTCTGCAGATTCCTGCTTGTGTCCACTGGAGCTGCCACCCATTTCCCTCCCCTCTTGCTGCCTCTGTTGTCACCATGCAAGCCATCCTTCTGGGCCATGGGGTGGCCAGGGGTGCCTCTTGCTCGGGATGGCCTTTCTTGGGGCTGTTACTATGAGATCCCCGAGGTCCAGGCAATGTACTGCCTGACACTCAGTAGGCGCCCCATAGTTGCTAGATGTTGAGGGATTACTTCATCCCCCAGCCCAGGCCTCCTGAGGCTTTTGTTTCAAGGACGTGGAATGGGTTTTCTCAGCCACCCCTCTTTATAGGCAGGAAGGTGCTATGAAAAGCCTGCTCCTGAATTCCAGTCTCGCCTCTCACTAGCTGGGTGAGCTCGAGCAAGTGGCTCAGCCTCTTTGAACCTGAATTTTCTCATCACTAAAGTGGGGAAGGTAATAGTGTCCAGGCCCTGGGATACTGATGAAGATGAAATGGGCATTTCCTGAAAGCATCCAGTGCATAGAGGCTGGTTATAATAGAGGGTGTGCAGAGCAGTTACTGTATGTGTGTACATGTGTGTGCCTACACACATGCACACAAAATACGTAGGAAATGCACATCATGGCCCCCAAAATTGGTCACATAAGTTACCTCTAGAGAATGGGTCTGAGAGTTGCTTCTTTTCTCTCCAGTTTAAATGTTTTTTAAACCATAGCTCTGTATTATTTTTTAATTAAAAGAAAAAAGCAGCAAAATAACCAATGCAGAAACTGCTGGTGGTTTTGAGAACTCTGGTGAGTGGGAATCAGCTAATTCTCAGACAACAGTCAGGTCATTTAGCCCATGGGGTGGGCTGGCTGGGCCATCTCTCTGGGGCAATTGACCCAGCTTTGGGCCCTGAGCAACTGAGTTTGAACCCTGGCTTTGTGATTTATTGGCCACATGACTTCAGGTGAGGTTTCTGAGTCTCAATTTCCTTGTACATAAAATGGGAAGAACAGAAACTACCGGTAGGGCTGATTTTGGGGAACTGAGAATGGGTGTGAGGCATCAGGGCAAGGATACATATGCCAGATAGGTAGCAATTCTGATGACCCTTGGGCTTTCCCATTGCTGCCCCTCCCCCGGAGGCTGGAATTCCATGCCTCACCCCTAGGTCAGGTGAGGGCATGGAATAATAACTCTGGGTCACTAAATCTGATGGGTGTTGTTCAGTCTTCCTTTTACTTGACATCAGCAGCATCCGCATTGCCAACCCCTCGGCTCCTGCGACCCCCTCTTCTTCTCTTAACATTTCCCAAGTCTTCATGTGAGAAGGGAAGGAAGTGGGGGCTAGGCTGGCCTATATAAGTCCCACATAGCTGGGTTGAAAAAGTGTGGGAACTTTCCTCACCATGAGAACCTGCAAGTGTAAGTCATCTGGAACAATCTGCACATCCATCAGAAAGAATCTGGTTGAATAAGTCACAGAGCCATCTCCAGAACCCCACAAACATGTTACAAGTTGGACCATGTCTTTCAGGCAGGTGACATATTCCACATCCGATTAAGTGGAAAATAAACAATTAGAAAATAGCGTTTATCGTATATTCTCATTTTAAAAAAATATAAGATAGAGCAATCCTTGGAGTAGCAGAGATTAAGAACTTTTCTTCTTATTTAATCTGAATTGTAAACTTGCATTAATGATATCAAGAACTACAATGACAATAATAATAAAGTTTTAAAAAAATATGAAAAGCAGCTTTATTCATAATCAGCAAAACTTGGAAGCAACCTTCAGTAGGTGAATGGATAAATAAACTATGGTACACCCAGACAATGGAATATTATACAGTCATAAAAAGAAATGAGCTATGGAGCCATTGAGACATGGAGGAATCTTAAATGCATATTACTAAGTGAAATAAGTCAATTGGAAAAGGCAACAAGCAATGTGATTCCAACTCTGACATTCTGGAAAGGGGAAAACAATGGAGACAGTAAAAAGATGAGTGGTTGCCAGGGGTTAGGGGAAGAAGGGATGAATAGGCAGAGTGCGGAGGAGTTTTAGGGCAGTGAAAGTACTCTGTGTGATACTATAATTGTGGATACACATCACTTTTCCAAATTCACAGAATATGCAACACCAAGAGAGAACCCTCGTGTAAACTATGGACTCGGTGGTAATGACGTGTCAATGTAGGTTCATCAATTGTAGCAAATGTACCACTGTGCTGTAGGATGTCAGTAGTAGAGGCTGGGCTTATTAAGCAGGTGGGAGATACATGGAAACTGTCTGTACTTCCTGCTCAGGTTATTAAAATATGAAAGGACCTTGCTCAGTCAAGTGCTGAGAGGGACGAGTCAAGGTGCCTGGGAGGCTGGCCCAGTCGGGGGACTCCAGAGAGCATCAGGAGCCAAGAGCTGAACCTGAATGGTGAGCCTTAGGGGTACATGGCCAGGCCTTCTTCCCCTCCTTGCCATGTCCATTGCTTGTAGCCCTCTGTGTAGGGCAGATGCCATTTAAGACTGAACTTGAATCCCAGCTCCATCATCTCTGCTGTGTGACTGTGAACAAGTGACCTCTTCTCCCTAAGCCTTAAAGTCTCAACCTGTCAGTTGGGCATAGTGATGTTTCACAGAGTTGATGTGAGTTACCTGAGGTCTCATATGTGAAATGCCCTGGAAAGTTCTTGGTTCAGAGCGAGAGCTGAGGTCTGGGCAGGGCTGTGTGAACCACCAGTGTGGGGAAGGAGGGCAGCCCCTTCCTGGCCTGCCAGCCTTGGAGCCCCTGAAAGGTTCCCCAAATACTCTTCCAGGTCCAACCCGAGGCCCTTTTGTTTGATGGGTATGTGTCACACTCAGCTCTGCCTGTCATCCTGTTGACAGAAGCTTCAAAGAAGTCTCTTTCAAGTTCTACAGTACCTTGAGACAGGTACCAAAATACTTTATGTGGCATGGAGGGCCACTGTTTCACAGGGGGGCACAATGAGACATTTCTGAGCAGCAAGCTGGCCCTGTGCTGAGAATTAGGTGGGGTTTTCTCTTTTTGATTCATCCTCTTCTCCCAGCTGAGGCTTGTTTTCCTTGAGACCCAAGACCCACTTTTCTGCCCTCAGTGATGCCCTGATCCAAAGGAACACAGCTTCACTCGCCTTTCAGGCTATGCGTGAGTCCAGGGTAATAATGGCCTTAGCTGGGCCCCAGAAAGCTGCAGAGAATGCTGCCCATCCCTTGCATTTGAACTAACAGAGGGGCCAAAGCACAAATCCCTGGCTTGTGTCAGGTCCAAGAGAGGCGAGCTGGCCTCGTGCACATTAGGTCACAAGGGGAGATGGTGAAAGATGCAGATCCCTGGGCCTTATCTTCCAGGGGTTCCAGTTCTGGACGTCTGGGATTCTGCTTCTTAAAACAGCTCCTCAGGTGATTCTAATGCAAATATCTCCATGCCATTCTTCGCGTGACACTAATATAGTGGATACTGCAAGGGCTTAGACCTAGGCAGACCTGGACCTAAATTTTATCGCATCAGCTGTGTGACCTCAGCCATATTTATTCACCTTTCTGAGCTCCACTTTTTGCATCTGTAAAATGCCCTTGTTTGAAAATAACACGATGGAGTATTTTTTAAGTTCCAGGCATAATGCTAAACCCTTTGCATCTTCTCTTTTGATCTCTATGGTAGCCCTCAAGTAGGAAATATTATTTTCGAACTCTGGAAGCCTCACTCAACACCACCCACCATCCCTTGTTTTTTTTTTTTTGAGACAGAGTCTTGCTCTGTCGCCCAGGCTGGAGTGCAGTGGCACAATCTTGGCTCACTGAAGGCTCTGCCTCCCGGGTTCACGCCATTCTCCTGCCTCAGCCTCTCTGAGTAGCTGGGACTACAGGCGCCCGCCACCACGCCCGTCTATTTTTTTTTTTTTTTTTTTTTTGTATTTCTAGTAGAGACGGGGTTTCACCGTGGTCTCGATCTTCTGACCTCGTGATCCGCCCGCCTCGGCCTCCCAAAGTGCTGGGATTACAAGCGTGAGCCACCACGCCCGGCCCGCCCCTTGTTTTTAACTGTGATGCTGAGTCTCAGTGGAGTTAAATATCTGTAGAGTACATATCACAGTGCTGGGCTTATTGCAGGTGCTTGATAAGTATTCACTGCCCTCACCCCCAACCAATTGCCCCAGCATTGGATGGATTAGGAGTTGTCAAGAATCTGACATGGGAATGGGGCTTGCAGGGCCAGAGGGGCTCAGACTCCAGGGGCCAACATCAATCCATCAGTGAGAATTCAGCAAGGGTATTAAGCCCTGGTGGAGGTTTCCCCAGCAAAGGAAGCAAGACATGCATCCTGTGATTGCTTTGTTGGGATAATTTTCCCAGCGAATAAAGAGAGAGAGGAGGAGCCTTCCAGAAGGGAAGCCCTACAAGGGAAGGCTCAGCAGGGAACTGAGGAAAACTCCACTAGATTGGGGAAATCTCAGAGTCTGTGATTCTTTTGGATTTTTCAGAAGTCATCCTCTCTCCTTGCTTATCCCTGCTTAGTCCAGTTAAGCCTCTTCTGGGGAAATACTACATTCATGTTATTGATAAATGAAGATTGATTTATTGACACAATATAAAGCCAACTCACTTTATCAACAATAAAGCAAATCATACTGAAAAGAGCAAAGAGAGAAAAATGAAAATTAATAAATGAAGTTTATTGTTTTACAACAAGTTAGGTTTACACTTTCTCACCCAAACCTTTCCCCGCTGAGTTTTAAATACTCTACCTAAATCCCTTGGGTCATTCTATGTTAAATATCCTCCATGTTTCTGTTAAGAACTTCAAGGTCAAAAGGCAAGTGTTGGCTTTTCTTTGAGCTGGTAATATAGTCTTTCATTCATCCAACAAATATTTATTGAATGTTTACTGTGAGTGAGGCAATGTTTTGGGCACTGAGGATACATCAGCCAGTAAAATGGGCAGAAGTCTCTGCTTTCGTTGGACTTATATTCTAACAGAGGAAGACAGAAAAAAACAACAAAACAACAATAACAAAAAAACCCAACCAGAACAAACATTAGGAGAAACTAGGTGAAACATATACGGGAAGTCTCTGTACTATCGTTGTTGCTTTTCTGTAAATCTAAAACTCAAAAACACAACAAAATTATGCGTGTGTGTGTGTGTATTTGATGATAAATGCAATGAATAAAAGTAAATTGGGAAAGGAAATTTGGGAATGCTCTGGGGCAAGAGGAAGAGCTGTAGTTTTTAAAAGGCTGGTCTTCTTGAAAAAGTGACATTTGAGCGAAGATTTGAAGGAGGAAAAAGAAGAAGCCATGGGGATATCTGGGGAAAGGATGGTAGAGGAAATGATAAGTGTAAAGTCTCAGTGGTCCTAAGCCTCAAAGAGGGCCTCCAATGACTCCAGTATTCATGTTCTTCTGTAGTCCCCTCCTGACTGAATAGACATGTTTACCCAATAGGATATTGTGGAAATGTGGGTTCCATGGCTGGGTCATAAAAGAGATGACAGCTTCAGCCTTTCTCTCTCTTGGATCACCCATCCTGTGGAAAGCCAGCTGCTGCCTTGTGAGGGCACTCAAGCAGTCAGTCCTATGGAGAAGTCCACATGGGAAGGAACTGAAGCCTTCTGAAAACAGCCAGCAATAACTTCTGAGGTTTTTGAGTGGGCCACCTTGGAAGCAGAGCCCCCAGCCTTCTAATGGGTATAACTGCATTGACAATTTGGGCATAATCTTAGGAGAAACCTGGGACCAGAATAACCTAGCTATGCTACTCCCAGGTTCCTGACCCACAGGAACTCTGAGACATTTTTTTTAAAAAAGAGTTTCTTGTTTTAAGTAGCTACTATTTCGGGTTGTATGTTACATAGCAATAAATAACCAATATAGGTGTTGAGGTGAGAACATGCCTGGTTGCTTGAGGAACAGCAAGGAGGCACTGTAGTTGGAGTGGAGGTATAAGGGTGAGAACAGGAAGATCTGAGGGCAGAGAGTGTGAGTCAATTTCCTCCTGAAGAAAAGGCTTCCTCTCTCTGGGTATTCTTCTTCTTATTATTTTTTTCAGCAATTGGCTCTCCTGAGTGTTTCTCAGGCCCAGGCCTTGGGAACCGGTTTGTGATGCTCATTTTCTTCACTGCTGTCATCTTCTGAGGTGGGTTTACATCTCCTCTTTCCAGGAAGTCTGTGGTGGTGTTATCCTTCCTGAAGTGGTTTCAGTGATACCTCATGCTGAAACTTGGCCAATGCCTCTTTGGGCATGTTTTTAAAGATCAGATCTGTTTTGGTAGAGAACCAACATAGATTTGAACAAAAAAGAGAGAAAAAGAATTTGATTAATTGAAAACAAATTGCTGTTCAGAGATGAATTCACAGAGAAGGTAAGGTTTGAGAGAGGCTGAGACGTGGTTATGCGTAGTTGAGCAAAGGTGGTGGGTAAGGAAACAAATAGCAGAGACGGGGTAGGAGAAGGATCACCACTTTCTGGGAATTCAACATCGTTTGTGTGGAGATTGGGAAGAGGATATGAGGGACAGGCGATTGGAGGGAAGGGAGAGGATGCAGGGGCTGGTAAGGGAGTTAGGGGTGTAGGACTCAGCATAAATTGTACCATGTAGGCCAGAGGTTTTCCTATTGGGGAACTTCCAATCCTTCAGGGATAGGCTGTCAAATGCTGGCACACCTGAGTTCTACTTAGGATTGTTTTGATTGTAAGGGCCAGAAAATCCATTTCAAGTTGGAGTTAGGAAAAAAGAGAATGTATTGATTTCTGGAAGTGAAAAGACCATGGTTTGATGTAATTGGGGATTGATTTCTCTCTCTCTCTCTTTAGGTCTTGTCTCCTGCCATTTTGGCACCGTTCTCCCTTAGGCTCTCCCCTTGTGTTTGCAACATGGTTGTTATTATTTTTTCTAGGGTTGAATATAGCAGAAAAGAGTAATTGTGTTTCCCCCAGCATACCTGGACAAAGTCTTGCTATTTACCATAATTGATGATTCAACTGGCTGTAGGGTATGTGCCCACTCCTAGGCCAGCCACTGCTACCGTGAGTAGAACTTTGATTGGCCAGGCTTAGACAATGTGTCAGACCTATTGGAACCTAGAGACTAAGAATAGGGGTAGCATGACTGCCCAGATGGAAATCAGGCTGATGCTACCAGTGGGTGGGTGGGTTGTGTGACAAGATGCAAAGAGGCATGCTTAGTAGAACAGCCAAGGGTGGCATTTTATAAGCATATAGGGAACAATACCAGGGCATTAATTCTACTCAAATTGATATGTGGCACCCTTAGGTCTCTGTTAAATAGTCAGCACAGGTATTGTGCCTTTATAGATTCTGTGAGGTACTGTTGTACTATAGTCATGATTGCACCACCATTATTATTGATTTATTTTATGCTATTTTGAATCTTTTAACTCCTTTGAGTTAGAGTAATGCTAGCTGCTATCACAGATAAAGTGTAAAATATTATTGGCCTCAAGCAATTTTCCTTCAAGTCCAGAAAGCGAGTACTCGATTGACAGTGCTGGCTATCTGTTCCACAGGGCCATTCATGGATTGAGGCACCTTTTGTTTTATGGCTCCACCAAGTTCTTGCAACTTAGAATCCTTTCTTCCAGCTAGCAGACAAGGAAAGAGAAGGTGGGGCAAAGGCACCTCTGCTTGGAAGGGAGAGGCATATCCCTTTCATTCATGTTTCCGTGATAAGAAGTAGTCAGGTGATTCCGTCTAGTGCAAGAGGGGCTAGAAAGTGTCATTCTGATTGGGCAACTATGATCTGACAACCTCATAGCATGGAATAGGAGCATGCATTTTTGGTGGGCAGCTAGCCAACTTTGCCACAGCCTCCAAGTAGTTTTTAAAGTTACAGAAAAGAAGATATGGAGAATTACTGCCTAAGGTGACATCAGGACCACTGAATGATTTTTAGGCAGAGGAGGGACACATCAGATCAGTCTGTGCTCTGGAAACATTAAGGAGATGGTGGTGATGGAATGAAAAAACAAAAAGGGACTCAGGTCCCTGTTGTCCCCACTTCTGGCCCATTTTTGAGTAGGGCAATACTCAAGGGTGCCTTGCATTTATATTCCTACCATGTTCTGGGGACTCACCATGGGCCTTTTTGAAACACTGTCTATTGACTTCTTAGAATAGCTGAGAGGCAGATACTATTATCTGCAATTTACAAATAAAAAAATGAAAGTTCAGGGAAGGAAAGTGACTTGTTCAAGGTGTGCTGGGCCTCGAGAGGGTTGTCACTGAAGCTGCTGATCTGTATTGGGAAATGTATTTGGGGACTTGGTGGTGCCAAGCATGCATTTGCCCTGTGGCATGGTTTCTTAGGGAGCAAAGGGGTCTGAATACCCAGTGGTGATAAGGCCTGGCTGGCAGGTGGATTTGAAAACCCTTTGCACCTGCACCTCCACTGGGGGCAAAGTTTTAAGCACTGTGCATCTCATTTAGTCACCTCCGAGTCCCTAACGAAGGTGCTCTGTGAGTCCCCTCATCAGCTCCCAGGAATCTGCTCCATGGCTCCTGGCCCTGCGGGGGAGGGGGACCACAGACCTGCTCCCCAGTCTAGAGAAGCCAGTTCTGCTGACTGGGAAGATGGGGCCCACGCACTGGGACCTGGGGAGATTGAGAGGAGAAAGTGGCTGAGCACAGCTTTGCGAGGCCTGGTGATTTATGAGGAGCAGCTTCCATGGGCCATCTGGACCAGGAACTTCAGGAAGCACATCCTGTGTGGAGGCGCAGGCAGCGTGGGAGCCCTGCCAGGGAGGAGGAGGGCTGCAAGGGTGCGGGAGGAGGGAGGGGATGGGAGGCAGGAGTGGGGCAGAGGCAACGTGGAAAGAGCCCAGGCAGTGAAGTCAGACAGATCCAGATGCTTCCACTTGCAGAAACTTTGGGCAGGACCTCAATCCCTCAGGGCCTCAGTGTGATTAACTTTGAAATGGAATGACAACATACCCTCTGCACTGTGGAGAAGTTTAAATGGAGCATTGCTTTTATAAGTACCCAGCCCAATGCCTTGAAGGAAGGAAGTTGATGTTATTGAGCATCTTCCATGTGCCAAGCATTCAGTTAGGTGCTGGGAATACAAAGATTCTCAGAGTTTGTGGTCTAGTGGGGGAGGCAGGCTATTTGGAACATGTGAGATATTTACAGTGAACTCTGGGAACACAGAGGTGAGAACCACAAACTCTGTCTGGAGGTGATGTTTGAACTGGGTCTTAAAGCAGAAATAGGAGCTAAGTGCCCCGGGAAGATGTGGCAAAGGGAACAGCCTGAGCAAAGGCATGCTACACCACCGTCAAATGTTGGTTCATTCATTTATAACTCCAGCCCTGATTGCTCCACTGAGCTCTGGACGCATATATGGAACTGCCTACTTGACATCTCCATTGAGATTCAATGGGCACTTCAAACTTAGCATGCTCAAAACAGAGATATTGGTCCTCCTGGTCTCCGCCCCCTGCCACCCACACTCATCAATTTTCTTCCTCCCAGGTCTTCCTCTCTTCGTAAATTACCCCACCATCCACCCAGTCGCATAAGCCAAAAATCTAGAAGACATTCATCCATCTCCATTTCCCTCCTCACTGTATCCAGTGGTGCCAAATTGCACCACTTCCTGTGTGTGCTTCCTTCTGAAATTGCACAACGGTGTGGTCACATCCCCAAACTCAGCCTATCGGCAAGTCCTGTCAGCTCTTATCTCCCACATACATCTAGAATCCATTCGCTTCTCTTCATCTCGACCACTACCTCCACAGTCGAACCCACTGTGGGATCCAACCCAGACAACTGCAATGGGCTTCAAGCTCATTTTCTCATTTCCATGTGTCTTTCACAATCCAGTCTCCTCGCTACTGCCAGAGTGGTCTTTACAAAATGGCTATCAAATCACTCCTTTGCTGAAAGCTTTTATCACACAGTTATTTTCACAGTAATTCCGTATAACCAGTCACCCCAAAACTCAGTGATGTGTAGCAGCAAGCATTTATTTCCTGTTCATGTGTCTGAGGGTTGGCTGAGGCTCAGCTAACCTAGGTAGGGTTTGGCTCTGGCCTGCAGGTTGGGTCCAGCTTAACGCTATATGTTTCCCATCCTTGTTGGATCAATGGCTACCTAAGGCATGTTCTACTCCTGGTGAAAAAAGAGGAACACTAGAGGGAAAGCCCATCTGTGCAAGAACATTCCGAGCCTCAGCTCCCAACACATCCACCACCATCCCATTCCTCAAAGCAAGTCATGTGGCCAAGATCAAAGTCATAGAGAAAGGAAGGACACTTCATCACCATGAGGCCATAGCAAATGTGCGGATAGATAATTTATAATAGTGGGATAAAGAATTGGGACCAGGCTGGGCATGGTGGCTCATCCCTGTAATCCCAGCACTTTGGGAGGCCAACGAGGGAGAATCACTTGCGGCCAGGAGTTTGAGACCAGCCCGGGCAACATAGCAAGATTCTTGTTTCTAGAAAACAAACAAACAAACAAACAAAAAACAACAAAACACCAATTAGCCAGGTGTGGTGGTGCACATCTGTAGTCCTAGCTACAAGGGGAGGAAGGTTAAGGTGGGAGGATCACTTGTACCTAGGAGTTTGAGGTCACAGTGAGCTATGATCGCATCACTGCACTCCAGTGATACCCCATTTCTAAAAAAAAGAATTGCGACCAATAATTCAGTCTTCAACAGACGCCTTTTGTGGCTTTCTATTAAACTTAGAATAAGGTCTAAACTCTTCCCCCCAGAATCTGGCTCCTGATATATCAGCAACCTCAACTCCTCCCACTTTTGCCCCTCACACATGTCTCTCAAGCCACACTGTCTTCTTGGCTGTCCCTCAGACTTTCCAAATGCTTTTTCACTTCAGGACCCTTGCACTTGCCATTCTCTGTCTGCTCCCAGATGTTCACAGAATGGGCTCCTTCTTGCCCCCAGATCTCAACAAAATGTCACCTACACCCGTGAAGCTTGTTGGAGATACAGATGCCTGGGATCCACTCCTAGAGATTCTGAAATGGCAGGTCTAGGTATGGGTTTCAGGAGCCTGTTTCTAACAAGATGCACATAGTCAATACCAGTGCTGATGTTCTGTGGACACATTCTGAAAAACACTGTTGTATGATAGAACCGTGTCCCAGGAGTACTGGGGAAGAAGTGGAGGGTCATAGTCTATTGTGGGGTCAGGGAAGTTTCAGAAGAGGCAGTGGCCGAGTCAAGGCCCGAAGGATGTGGCGAAGGTCATAAGGCAGACAGGACTGTATGTCTTGGTGTTGCCTCATGACTCTGCGTGCCCCCTCAGTGGGTCAAACTACTCTCCCTGGATCCCAGGCCCCAGTCAGCCCAGACCCTTCTGGCCCTCCCTCCATTGACATTATATATGACCACCATGCAAGCTTCTTCAGACAACCAATTCCACAGGAAGTCTTAGAAAGCTTTTTCTCTCTAAATGATCTTTTTTAGTGTCTGTCACCCAGAGTTGTAGAGATTTTATATCATCTATGAAATCCTATTAAGATTTTATTTCCTTATTTTCCTTTTATGATGACTGGGATTTCCTTCCTGAGAGAAGGCCTCAGGAAGTGGGCATGCCTTGGTGGGAGCCAGGCCTGGGGGCAGGTGGGTCACTGGGGCAGCCTCAGCCTCTGAGGCAGCATAGGCATTCAGAGGTGGAAGCAATATTCAAAGTCCTGTGGTTCATTTTCTACCAAAGATACCCACTCTAGAGCATCCTGTGACTCAGGAAAGACAGCCACGGGGCTGCGGAGTCAGGAGGCCCAGGCTAAGAGTCAGAGGATCTGGTTAAGACCTTGCACTTCTTGGAGGGATGGCAGGAGTTAGAAGCTGCAGTAAGCCAGGATTGTGCCAATACACTTCAGCCTGGGTGACAGAGGGAGATCCTGTTTCTAGTTAAAAAATAAAGTTCTCCAGGTGATTCTAATTTTGCACCAAGGCAAGACTCTCCTTTTAGGTACATTCAGCCAGTCATGGACCCACCTCGAAGCTTACATTTTCCTACCTGTGTACAAGGATATCTTGAAAGCATTTCTGCTGAATGGATGCATGCTTCATTCTGGATCCAAAATGTGGAACCCCAGGTTGGGGTTAAACTCAGGATCACATTAACAAAAATCATCCAAGTTTTACTGGTTCTAGCCCTCTGAAAAGTTCTCCCAGTTTTGTTGTGGAGCCACTTATATGTTTAGGAATAAATCTCATTCCCCACACAACAGCACTTGCTAAATTCTATCTCTCCTGCTCCTCCTTTCTTGCTGACACCTGCAGCCCATAGATCATGGTAGGGAACCTCACTACTTCCACCTCTGCTGGTGCTCCCTGCAAGAATGCTAATGCCCATTGTGTGATGTGCAATATCCCAGATTTTGGTACCATTCTTGGCATCCCCATTGATTATAGCTGCTTTGGGTCTGGTGCAGAAGTGAGAAGTCCAGGCTTCCTCTCTTGGGGTCACACTTTGTCACAAGGGCTGCTGATGCACTGGGTCTCAGCAAGTCTGTTGAGAGCTCAGCCTCACTGGTCTCTTCCTGAAGCCTCCACCTAGAGGACCTGGACATGAGTTCCTGGCCCAGGCCCAGGTTATGAATAGTCCATCATGGCTTCTCGAGTGTATGTTTTTGCTCTTTTCACTCCAAATAAAAGAAACTTAACTGATTCCAACCCAAACTGACTTGTGCAAAATCGCCTCCTGGCTAATCTATCCCCCAAATTTCCCTCTGAGTGCAGTCCACTCAGCAATCAGTCTTAGAAGCCCAGGCCCAGCTCAGTCCCATACATGGATTCAACGCAGGTCAAAGCTGAGAGTGCAAATTCCAAGTCTATTTCATTTCCCTGGCCTCTCAAATTAGCCCCATCACCTGAGGAAATAATGATGTTGGTAGCTGCTCTTTTTTGAGTGTTTAGTCTGGGCTAATTTGATGCTAAGTACTTTCCGTGGCTTATCTCATTTAATTCTTAGCAAAAGTCTTAGATAGTGGGTGTTATTACGATCCATTTTACAGAGGAGGAATCAAAAGATCAGAAAGGTTAAGTAAATTTCCCATTGCCACTTAGCATGTAGGTGGAGGAGCTGGGACTTGGATCTAGGTCTGTATGACTCGGATGCCCCAACTCATGGCCTGGCTGGGTTGTTCCTACAGAATCCAAGTAGATTCCTGATGTTCCTTTCCCAAGGGCTTGTGAATCACCTAGAAAGTAAGCAGATCTTGGGACTTCAGGAGTCTGGGTCAAGATGATCGTTCCATGTTTTCTCTTGAAAAATCAGATGGCATTGGTCTGTCTCTCTTGTCTTTCAGTTTCTTAAATTAGCCACACTCTTTCAAGAGTCTATTTAGACCACGAACTCAGAGTTGAATGTCAGAATTTCACAGCCAACAGTGCCTAGAGAGATTACCAAGTCCACCTATACACCAGAGAAAAGGAAAAGTGGGCTTGTCTAAGGTCATATAACGAGTCCAGGGGAAGCTGGTTCCGGGATGCAGGGTCCTTCTCCCACAGCCTCGCCCTCACTGTGTGGCCTTGCATAAATCTCCCCTCTCTGAAGACTCAAACAGACAGATATCTCAGTTAAACAGACAGAAGCAATCTCAGTTAAACTAAGCTTTTAGAGCAGCAGAGCCCTTTGACAAAAGGGAACCTGTAGTGAGACCTACTCTAACCGCTCAAAGCCAAGATGGTCTATTAAATCAGGGGTGTGTATAAGACTCATTCTTCACCTTGTCCTCTTTCCCCATTTATCCTTAGGCACTTCTGGGAATGCAAGGTGCTTGCTGTTGGCAGTTAGAAAACCATGGGCTTAAGCAGTTTGAGAGCATTGAAAGAGAACTTGATGGAGCTAAATCTAAATCTAATTATCATGCTGACCAATCTCAGGAAAGCCCTCTAATCAATGATGTTAGTAAATGGTTAACAACCAGCTCTCTGAAAAAAAGAAAAGTCCTCATGGCATTTGCCTATTTCTTTGGCGTAAATACTCTTATAATGGCCGATTTTGTGAGTTACCAACATGATGTTAACCAGCTTGCAAATTTCCTGAAAACGTAACAGTTGGCTCTTGGGAGCTGATACGAACTGACTCCAGCAATACTACAGCTTCCAAATCTTCAAATACTTTGCAAGATTTGGATTTTCAAACTTTGGTGGCGGGCTTCCTAGGTATCAGATGAAAGAAATGGGTAAGAGTGTACAGATAACTTGAATATCGCATTGATAGGTCTTTTTCTGTGCTATTATTGCCTCTGTTTCATATCTTGATGGAAATGTTGCAATTTTTACCCTGTTATGGAACAAATAGAAGTGTGACTTGTGGTTCACAATCCACGAAGCTGATTTTATATAATTTTGACAGTTCTATCACATTTCTCACAGTTCTGATTCTTTTCTCCTCCAGGGATGGTATGACATTATGTCGGGATAGTGTATTGGGTACTGTTCCCCTCTGCTCCTTTCTGGTAGGCTACCTTCTTCTTTCTGGGTTTACTCTTGCCTAAGTTCAAAGCTCTGATATATGCACCTTATACATTTTCCCTGCCCCCATCCTGATATGCCTGGAGGAGTGGAGGTGGGGACTCTGTGGTTCTAAATCTCTCCTTGGCACATGTTCTCAGGCATGAGTGAAGAATCAGTGATTCAGTTTGAACAGAGAAACTGCAGACAGATGTACTGTTTTCACATCTGGCTACTTGGACGTACAGCTGCACTTGGCCACCCACTCTTTTTTGCACCTGTGGGGGAGGAATCATTTCCTTATTGTACTGGTGTTTTTATCTACATGGCAGAATATTCTGAGGTCACATGCTCTGAGATGCCGGGCAGGCTCCAGGGGGCAGGGGGATATTTTCTTAAGTCTGGGTGGGCTGGCACACAGGTAGAAGGGTGGCGGGTAGAAGGTATCCCTGAATCCCCTGGTCAGCTCCTCACATCAGCTGACTTGGTTCATGAGACAAAGCACAAACCCATTTTTATTTCCATGACTCCAATTGCACCTCTGCTGGGGTTAGGAAACCCATTCCCCAGATGGCACTCAGCCAGAAAATTAGCAATGATCAATGAAAGGGGAAGGATGATGAAATAAAAGTGGAGTCTCAATTATGCTCTAAATGAGCAAGGCGATGTTAAGTCTTCAGCAGAGGAGGGGCCGGGGACTGGAGGAAGGAAAAAATGATTACGTGGAAGAATTGAGTGCCCCAGTCTGGACTTAGCCATTGATTTCCTATTCCGCTTCCATAGATGGACGATAAAGGCCTTGCAGAGTGCATTGACTCCCCTGCCATATTTCTCCACAATCTGCCTAAAGTGAGTTCCACCACTCTGCTTATCTGTCCGGCAACGTTGGATCCTGTGTGGATCTAAGGGAACAAATGTCTGTGGGTATTATGTTAGGGATTTAAAGTTACCAGCTGCTGGGAAGTCAAATTTGTGGTTTCAGGGCACAAGATGATTCTGTGTGAACCATGGTTAAAGCTGCTCTTGTAAAATTACACAAGTAATTGGTTGTGTTCATATGAAATGGTGGGCTGAAATGTTTCTATGAGATTTCAGTGATTTTTTTTTAACAACAACAAAAAACCCAAACTTTTTTCCCTTAAACTGCTAAAAGACAAAGTAATTGATGTTGAATTTGGTGACTTGCCCTGAAAAATGCAATCATGGGGACAGTCTGTATCAGGCATTTAGAATAGAAACCAAATGTTTTCCTGCACGGATATCCATAACATAAGACTTATCTCCCAACTGGCAAAACCTCTTTCTGTAGAAATATTCAGAGTGGAATTGCATTAATAAGTAGACATCAAGTGAAATCTACTATTTATGCACTTTCAATAGTCTCTGTAAACTGAGTTGTATGCCAGCCTTGTATCAATAAACATCTCTACCTGCAGGTTTTCAAGACAGATTAGTCGAGAAGAGCCATTATGGGATGAAAGAGGAGGGCACGCTGGGAGAAGAATGAAATGAAACATTCACCCATGCAAACGTTTCCTCCCTGGATACTATTTGGATTTTAATTTCTTTTTTTTTTTCAAATATGAGATAAAATACAAGATGTTGGTGCTGTTTGGAGATAGCCCACATCTGTACAACAAGGAGACAGTTCTCCAAAGTGCAGCTCTCAGTGGGGTATTTATTTAATTTGTATTGGTTTTGGACCGCAGCCTGTAATGAGGAAAGATACGGATAGAGGCAGGAGATGGCGGTTGGAAGTCTGTACCTTTTGGAACATGAAAGTACAAAAGGGTCGTGCATGATTTGAGGTTTTAGTGAAAATTCAATAACTTTAGCTGCAGACACTCCGCTCCAGAACACTAATAAAGATGGGAGAGCTAATAAAGGACCCGGATTAGAGCTTCTTAGAGATGAAAGCTGGAGTGGTGCCAGGCTCAGCTGCCCTGATGTTGAAGGATGCCCTGGTATGTTTTTTGCACATGGGCCAATTGAGGACTAGGTTGATTTTAAGGCATCTTTCAACAGCATATAAGCCCCAGGGACCTGTGAATGCCAAACAGGCCCTACTGAAATGGGGTTCATTGAAGGGGGATCAGGGATGCTTGAATTTCCTGCCAGCAAATGCCCTGATAGACAGGTAGGCCAGAGTTAAAAACAAGAGGGTCCTCCCCAAAGTGAGACATCCCTACATTGGGTCTTTTGGTCTTCCTGAAGCACAGTGGCGTGAAGATCTCATCAATGAGCTCAGGTGTGAGCGAAAGGGCCAAAAGCCTCTAAGAAAGAGCCAGCAGCTAGCAAAGAGCTGTAGTATGGGAGGAAAGGGCTTGGCCTTGGCAGCATGAAAGACTCTCCCTGAATTATTTAACTCCATCCTCCTCTCCACCCAGTACTGTCACTTTCTATGCTCATTTATCTAAAACCGCACCCTTGCAAGTGGCAGATTCAGGGCTTGAACTCAGATGGAAGGCATGGATGAACAGCATGGTCTGAGCCCAGCCAAGCCATCTGGGGTTCATATCCTCCAGCTCCCGGAGGAAATCAGAGTTCTGGAAAGAGAAATCTGGGATGGGGCTCAACTCACTGACTTGCTCTGTTATTAGGGTTGAACATGTTTGCAGAGGGCTGTTTGAGAACCATCTTGAAATCAGCCCACAGCCTTCTCAGCTGCAGGCTGATGCCCTCAGTTTATACAGGTTTGATGCTTTGCTGACAAGTTTGGCCACATTTGCAGAAGGCTGCCTGAGAAACACCTGTTTGAGAAGCTCAGTTTTTTCCTCTTTGGGCTAGAGATTCTCAACCTGCACTAGCTTTGCCTCAGGTCTGAATCCTCATTAGTGGGCTATAATTAGCCTTGATTATTGCTACAGTGCCAGGCATGGTACATGGCACATTACGTCTTGTGTTGCAAGTTGTCATAACAACTCCAGGAGATCGGTGCATTACTGTCTCCTTTTTACAGATGAAGAAAGTTGGGCTACCAGCGGTATGATTTGGTCCCGGGTCTGTGTAAATTCTAAGCTCATGCAGTTTAATGCTGACTAGGAAAGCTGTACATTGGGTCCCTTCTGGAAGGATGTGGAGGATGCACTTGGCATTTTTGCCAGGCTCATTGCTGTGGGCTGAGATACACATGTGCAAGGTTGGACAGCCGGACCCCAGGCAGTGTCACTGCACCCAGCTCTTACTTCCAGCCCACTCTTGGAATCTGCAGGCTCTACTCTGGACCCTTTTTGTCTGCCCTAGTTGCCTTCCTCTTCTCTGTGAAGTCCTGGAGCCTCTCACCCTGCAGAGCTGACCTGCCTGTGATAAATACCATTTAATTACAGAACAAGCTTTTCTGCCATTTCTCTCAGCACGGCTTCTATTGCTGAAGATTAAACTTCATTCCCACACCACTGAATTACCTTTTTAAACCTATTATTTCAATGTGATTAACTTCACTTCTTTCATTTAGCTGTAAGCAAAATCTTGTTTACAAGGCAAAAAAAGTCTTTGCCTTAATATTGGCAATAATAATACAAACGAACATTGCAAGAAAATAATTTATGTGAAAAACAGGAAAAAATGGCAGTGATACACGAGGCTCCTCTTCGATTAATAAAAAGGAGGAAATATTTAAAAACAATTTATCAAAGAAATATATGCAGTTCATACATCATGCATTGGCAAAGAATATACTAATATTCATTCCACAAATAGCTGTGTGACTCTGAATTCTAATTCTTTTGTGTGTGACAAAATTTGGGTTGTGGTTAAAATCCAGAGCTGGGTTTGGTTAACAGAGTGCCAAGACTGTCCAGGCTACTGATGGGAAAGAGGCCTGTGTTTGCCAGACACCTGCCATGTTCTCTCTTTTGAATGTGGCCAAAGTGCATCGGAGGTTTTTAGAAAAGGTTATTACTGCAAGCCTGGGTGAGCAACCTGAAACCTAGGTTGGTTTTAAGGGCAGATCTTCATCATATCAGTTGTGCCTCTTCTTTTCAGGATTGAAATCCAAACCTCTAGAAACCATAATTTTATTAAAAATTGCAAAAGAGAGAAATGCTTGGTGATTTTTAAAATTGTTTTTATTGGAAGCAAACCCTGGCAGAATGTTTCCCAAAAGTTGTCAAGGCCGGGTGGCTGCGGGGAAGCGGTGGCATCTGTCACCGCAGTTATGCAAATCCTCTCCTGTTAGGGCCAGAGCTTGGAGGGCGGACACACGGCTGCGTGTTGGCAAAACAGACACCGTATGCTACCACCCGCATTTCTCCCTAATTTATTTTTACCATTTTCTTTTATGGTCTTCCACTAGACGCACTTCCCAGGGAGTTCCTTTACAGGGCAATGCAGAGAAATTAGCATTTACATCATATTTAACAGTTTACAATGAGTTCCTCCACCCACACATAAAACAACATGCTTTTATAAGGAAAACATCAATGTGAGAATGAGTATTTCCACATATGGGGTCCTCATTTAGCTGACGTTTAGACTCCTTGATGGTTTAAGAGGAAAAATGGAGTTGGCAAAAGGCTTTCCAGCTCAAGCCAGGGTGCCCAGCCCTCTGCACCCAGCCACAGAGATGCTTTTGGGAGAAGTGGGCTGAGCTGGATTTGCAGACGCAGGGGTGGGGCAGCCGGAAGCTCCGACCCTGGATCACCTCTTCCACCTCTTCCTTCTGGTCTGTCTCTTTCTTGCTCACCCCTTACACCCCTCGTCACATTTTCTTGACTTCTCCCTCCCCTCCCCGCTTTTCTCACTCCTTTCTTCCTCTTGTCTGATTAACCGTGTCTACTGAGCACCTACATTGATCCAGGCTATGACCTGGGAGCTGGCATGACACAGGAGAGTCAGACACTCTAAACTTTTCTAACTCATGACTTTTTTAGGCATATAAAATATGCCCATACATACACAACCAGATGGACTGACTTTTCCCTCTTAAACTACATAATGTTGAAATCATTCAGGAACCCCCAGTGATGGTGACCTGTAATGGCCCAGATGAGGGACAACAGACTCTGACCTGGAGTCTAGTCCTGCCATCACCATGATTAAGGCATCCTCTCTTTTCCCTGTTAGCTCTTGGTCTTTTTCTACCTAGAAGCTGTTGAGTACTGATTGTTAGAAACTTTGTTTACATAGTCTCGTCTCATCCTCAAAACAACTCATATTATCGGGGAGAGAGGCAGAGTGGGAGTAGAAGCAGGTTTGGTCGCTTGCCACGCAGGCACTGGCTTGCTCCATGCTGGGATTTGCTTCACTGCAGCCCATGCAGACCTTCCCAGAGCTGCTCACTGTGTCTGTGGGGACTGCTGGGTTTATACCCTACTTCCTGTCTCAGAGAGGGGCTGTGTTAGAGGGGTGGGAGACAGCAAAGCAGACAGAGCTATCAGTCCCTGAGAGTGGGGGACCACTTTCTGGGGCAGCCACATCCAAGGATGCCCCAGTTTGCCCTCCTGTGGGTACCAGGAACTGAAAACCCAGAGAGTGCCGGCTTCTTCCTGGGTGGAGGCACAGGCTCAGAGAGGCTGGGGGAAGTGCCAGAAACCATCAGGGCAGGTTGACAGATGTGTTTCTAGCATCTGCCTTGCTCCTGGTGCTTGGCAGATGAGGCGCAGGGACCAGGCAGCTGAAAACCTGGATCCGTTTCAAACAGCTCCATTTCCCAGGCTCAAAGCAGAGCATTTCTGCAGGGCAGCCACGAAACCAGTGCCACAGGGTCTCCCCAACCAGAGAAAGTTTCACTAGAACGCGGCATAAGCCTGGTTTTGTTGAGAGGGAATTGTGGGGCCCGGTGAGCACTCTCTGGCTTACGAAATCCATTGCTTCTGCACCTGTCCTTGTAGCTCTGCAAGTCACATTTGTAGCCTTCAGACACCTGACAACTTTGAGATATGCCCACTTACCAGATGAGACTGTCAAGGTGAAGGCTGACTTGACCTTCCAGAGCCATGCTGTCCAATTCAGTAGCCACTATCCCCAAGCTATTCAGAACTGACTTATATTGCCAGTATAATTAAAATACTTACTGCATTTTGAAAAAAAGAAATAAAGTATCTCAATAATATTTTTATATTGATTACATGTTGAAATAATATTTTGGATATATTGGGTTAAATAAAATTTATTATTAACATTAATTTCACCTGTTTTTACTTAAAAAAATGTGGCCACCAGAAAATTTAAAATGACATACAGAGGTTGCATTCTATTTCTTTTGTACTGTGCCGTCCTAGAGGGCAGGCCTTGTATCATCATCCTCAAAGACATTGTGCCTGTGTCACCAGCAAAATTTGCCCAGGAGCCCTTATTGCTGGATATTGCTAGGTCCTGGAGGCATGGGCCATCCCTTCCCCTGTTGCCCAGAATGTGAGAACTGTGTCCTCAGGGACCCTGGTCAGCTGTTTCTGAAGAGCAGTGACTGCAGATGCAACTTTGGTTACTCCTGGAAGTTTCTGCTGATCTGCTACCCCTGGCACCTAGATACAGCCCCTGTGCTGGGTCCCAAGGCTCATGGCTGCTCCCTCTAGACCCAAAGACAGGCTCCAGAGGGCCTCTTGGGGGCATCCAGGGGCCTCTCTTCCTGTTCCTTATGGTGTCTGGGCTTGTTCCTGGCTGACCCACAGGAACCGGTCTGCCCTACCTCTCCTGCCTTGTACCTCCCCTGCCTTGATGGGCTGCCAGGTTCTAGGCAGGTGCCCCTGGAAGCCGAAGCAACTTTGGGAAGCACAGAGGAGGGGACGTCTTACTGTAGCCACCTCCATCCTGAGTAAACCTACCCCCCCGCCACCCATCACCACAAGAGGCACTTTTTCAGCTATGGGCCACATAAAACATCCTTACGGCTAAGGGAGCAGTGGGGACAGGGTGCTATCACTTTGTTCAGTGTCTCAGCCCAAAGTCTCCCTTTAAAGATGGACTCATCCCTTTAGTTAAAGGTGCATCCTCTTTGGACCCTCCAAGGGCCCCCAGAATTCCCCATTTTCCAGGAAAAGCTCACCCTTTTGGGGGTGGGTGAAGATGGGCTTCATCTGCATCCCCCTCCTTGAGTAGATATTTATGGAGCACCTACCTCCTGGCAGGAACCCTGCAAGCGCTGGCTACACAGTAGCAAACAAAAGCAGCTGCACCCTGGCCCCTCAGAGCTCCCTCTAGTGGGGGAGACACGTGCTGATCTAGAAATCACACCCAAGTCTCCTTACAAACACTAAGAGCTACTTGCAAAGGATGTGAGAAACGGATCCAGTCTTGAGTGGAGGTGGTTGGGGTCAGGGAAGTCTTCCCTGAAGATACGATATTTCAGCTGACATTGTATTTTGAAAGCTTTGGTTTTCTTCCCATACCGCTTCTAGGAAAGGGTCTTGAGGATCGGATGAGGCTGGAGAACATTTACCAGGGTGGCCTGAGGCAGAATTTTCTGGGAGGAAAACTTAATGAGAACAGAGAAAGTGATCCAGAAAATCAGCACATCTTAGCATTAAGCCTTAAGAGTAAGATCGGGCTGCAGCTGGGAAAGGAAGGGAGGGCTGAAATTCACAGTGGATTGAGGCAAGAGGTTCAAGGCCAAGGGGGGTGAATGGTGATGGGGTGTGGGCCTCCCTCTCAGGTAGAGCCCCTGCTGTTGCAGTGATGGCTTAACAGATCTGTGCAGGGTTGCACATTCTGTATTTGGTGTTTTGATGGAGCCTCTGTTTTACTGGGTCTCATAAAGCTTCCAATGATAGAGTATGCCTGATGGGGAATCCAATGCTGGAAACAGCCCTGAACCACGAGACCTGGTTCCAACCCTGATTTTGACCCCTACCCACTGTGTGACCTTGGGCGAGCCCCCTCCCCTCTCTGGAATACAACCTCCTCATCTGTAAAATAAGGGGGCTGGACTGGGTGACCTACAAGCCCACATGCATATCTTGGGTTCCAGGACTCTGGGAGTCAATGACGTGCTTGGCTGAGCCGTTCCCAGTTGTAGCTGAGAGGTCGAGGTTCAAGCCTGTTATGAAGCTGCCGCTCAGATGCTGCCACTTCTGATATTAATTTCTTTTCTCCCCATGAGACACGGAGGGCTTTATGAATGATTCCAAGAATTGCCTCTGGCCTTGGGGACAGAAGCTGGCCCTGGAAGCCAATGGAGCTGAAACCCTAGAGCACCTGTACCCCAGGCTTTTGGTGAATTGACCCAAATCATTTCTCCTATGAGCAAGCTGTGGCTGAACTCTCGAGAACAGGGAGCTGGTGACAAACTTTCATTCTGATTGTCCCCAGAGCCATGCTCTTCTTCATTTGAACCTGGAGCAGAGAAAGCCCTGATTTTATTGGAAGTACAAAGTCATGGATGTGGGGTTGCTCTGTTGTGAGTTAGAATCCTGTAACCAGTGGACTAACCTGGGTTACCTCCATGAGCCTTAGTTTCTTTATCCATAAAATGGAGACAAAGAAGTCACCTACCTTCACCAAAAAATTATAAGGAGATGAAAATGATCTTGTTATCTTATATCATATGCAAGCACCTGGTAAAGTTTAAAGCTATATGAAGATGATCATTATTATAAAATAAAAAACAACATTAAAAATATCCCTTCCGATGAAAAAAATTCTCTCTAGAGCTTAGAGATATTAATGCTAATAAAGGTATCCTTCCTTTGCACAGTACTTTAGCTAATAAAGCACCACTCTATGTTTATTATCTCATTTTATTCTCACCAGGACTATGAGGCAGGTGTCATCACTGCTATGTTTCAGATGGGCAATGGCTCATAAAAGAGAAGTAGAATGCCTGAAGTCACAGCTACCTGGAGGGACATCAACCCTAATCTGATTGCCTCTAAGTGGGGTGTTTTCTCACCATCTATGTTCTTTGGACTGGACATACAACTCCAGCGTTGCCTCTCCCTTGCAGTTCTTGGGACGGCCATTGTCCTTTACTGGTAGGTGTTGGTCACTCAGACCTGTGACCCTTTGCCTAGAGGGACTTTGAGAGTGGACAAGCAACCCTCTTTTTACATGGTCAGGAAGAGCTGGCTTAGAATAGCTTTGTGGGAGACTGTTGTCCAGGAAGCTACATGTTAGCTTCATGCTCAGGTGAGTGATGGCCAGAGCCCGGGTAGACTCTTCTGTGCGCCGCCTGGCCTGAAAGGCAGGTGTGGAGAGGGGCGGACAGCCTGCAAAGGTGAGAAACTCTACGGAAGGATATCAATCACTGGCTGATGTTTCAACAAGAGGAAGATCCTCAAACAGTCCCCAATGCCACCCGACAGATACTCCCTTATGTCTTCCTGCCATTCCCCAGGCCAAGGGCCATGCACCAATTCATGCTAAAATTTCGGCTCTGCTCTTTAGAAGCTCACAGTCATAGTATGGAAAAGCTGTATGGGTGGCTACTGGAGATCTGCTAGCATAAAAGTTTCTGATTCCTTTCCAGCTAAAAATGAAAATGTCGTTTTATGGGGAAAAAATAAATAAATCCCCGGAAACAACACCTTATCAGAATAATAAAATTAAATTATAACAGGGCTGTCAGCGACACAATATCTGAGGGTGACAAGATGTAATCTCAGTAAAAACATCGGATCTGTCTGTTTATAGATCTAATAAATTATGTTAGAATTGTGCTCTTATAAATCCAGGCTGTCGAGGAAACCCAACAACTAATTCATCAGTTGCTCATCGAGAGGTCTGCTTCTCCGTTTCAATTGCTCACCATGTAGATAACAAGGAGCCTTACAGACTGGCTGGTTAAATGTCATTTGTTTCAGAGCTGTAACACGGCACGGATCATTGCTCACACATCGTCACCCAATTATATTAACCTGTGCAGCAATACGGTGTAATGACATGACATTAACGCAGCCACTTCAGATGGGCGACAACTTCCCTCCTCACAGAGGCTGGAGCTGCCAGCTTCTTCTCAACCTCTCCCTTGTCATTTAAATGCAAAACAAAAGCTCTTGAATGGAAGGAGCAGAGAGTCAGTTCTCTCTGGCTGAAATTTAAAATATTCTATGCTTTATCCTCTGTGAGCTATGAGGGGCTTGCCTGCTGAGTTTTTTGTTCAGCAGCTCAATTTTCCCAAAGGATGAGGTTTCTACCCTCCTCCTGAAATTCACAATTTTTTTTGTCTTCACGGGCGGTTCTGAGATTGCCCCCAAAATAAGAAATAAGGAGATGACTGAATTGGGGGGTGAAAGGCACAGAGAGAGCTCTATTTACAGAGGTAAATTACCCCAAGCCCTTCTTGGGGATTATGGCATTTTGGGGTATCTAGTTTCTTTCTTTCTTTCTTTCTTTCTTTCTTTCTTTCTTTCTTTCTTTCTTCTTTCTTCTTTCTTTCTTTCTTTCTTTCTTTCTTCCCTTCCTTCCTTCCTTCCTTCCTTTCTCTCTCTCTCTCCTTTCTTCCTTTCTTTCTTTCTTTCTTTCTTTCTTTCTTTCTTTCTTTCTCTTTCTTTTTCTTTCTTTCTCTTCTTTCTCTTTTTTTTTGAGACAGACTCTGGCTCTGTCATCCAGGCTGGAGTGCAGTGACGGGATCTCGGCTCACTGCAACCTCTGCCTCCTGGGTTCAAGAATTTCTCCTGCCTCAGCCTCCTGGGGCATGAGCCACCACCCCGGTCTAATTTTTATATTTCTAGTAGAGACGGGGTTTCACCATGTTGGCTAGGATGGTCTCGATCTCTTGACTTCGTGATCCCACCGTGTCAGCCTCCCAAAGTGCTGGGATTACAGGTGTGAGCCACTGTGCCGGGTGGGGGTATCTAGTTTCTTTTGTCTTGTCAGAGATGTAAGGAGAAGACGAACATGCCAGTTGATTTCAGAGCCTTGTGTTTCTCATTCTTGGCACTACTGACACTTGGATTACCGTTTGTCGTGGTGGTCTGTCCTGTGTTGTGGGATGCTTAGCAGCATCCCTGGTCTCTACCCACTAGATGTCAGTAACATTTCCCCACCAGTTGTGAAAACCAAAAATGTCCCTAGACATTGCCAATTGTCTGCTCGGGGGCAGAATCGCACCCTGTTGAGAACCATTGATCTAGGGCAAAACTTTTTACTCTATACATCTCCAATAAATATTTACAGAGCACCAGATCCGTGCTGGGTTTGGGGCCCTTTAAGTTGCTTAGAAATTTCTTCATAAAAGAGAGACCTGTCTCAGAACTCCCAAAGTCTCTCTCCTCTGCAGACAGAGAGGTGGCTATGTTTTTCATGTTGAATCCCATCTCTGTTTAATAGCCCGGAAACTTTAGGACTCTTGCTTCATCTGTACAATGGGGATAATAATAGCATTGACATCATTGACCTGTTGTGAGAATTAAAAGATTTATGCAGGCAAAGTACTGAAGGCCTGGCACATAGGAAGCCTTTTGTACTTGGTTTAATTTTCATTAAAGCTCACTCATCAAGGATCCTGTGGATCCTGGGGACAAGGAGTTAGCCCAAACCTCAAGGACAGAACCTGGCCAGGGGTTACGGACAGGCAAAGCAGGTCTCCATAAGCAGAGCTCCAATCCCAGTAAAGGAAATCAAGGAAGTAGCCCATGAGGACAGACTATGCATGCCTAGAAGAGGCTCATAGGTACCAGTGCTGACCATTTTAAATCAATCAATCATTTAATCAACCAATAGCATTTTTATGTGCCATGTGTTGTTATTAGTACTTCTCAAATATATCACTTACACCTCACAATAACTATCAGAGAGATTCTATCATTTTACAGATAGGGAAACTGAGGCACAGAACGATTTAGTAACTTGCTCAGTGTGGACCTTAGATTTGTACCCAGGCAGCCTGCTTCCAGAGTCCACACTTTCAGCATCCATCTTTTTTATTTTTTTGAAGATGGGGTCTCACTCTTGCCCAGGGGGAAATGTAGTGGTTACGATCATGGCTCACTTCAGCCTTGACCTCCCCAAACTCAGGTGATCCTCTTACCTCAGCCTCCCAAGTAGGTGGGACTATGGGGGCATGCCACCACACCAAGCTAGTTTTCGTATTTTTTGTAGAGATGGGGTTTCGCTGTGTTACCCAGGTTGGTCTCAAACTCCTGGACTCAGGTGATCTGTCCACCTTGACCTCTCAAAGTGCTGAAATTACAGGTGTGAGCCACTGTGTCTGGCCCAGCACACATCTGTGATGGGGATAAGAGAGTCCCTGCTCTGCTCAGGGTTAACTTAGGGGTAAGGCAAGTGACATGGGTTGGGTGTGTTCCCACCCAAATCTCATCTTGAATTGTAGTTCCCATAATTTCCATGTGTCGTGGGAGGGACCTGGTGGGAAGTAATTGAATCATGGGAGTGGTTTCCTCCATGCTATTCTTGTGACAGTGAGTAAGTTCTCATGAGATCTGATGGTTTTATTAGGGGCTTCCCCCTTCACTTGGCTCTTATTCTTCTCTCTCCTGCTGCCATGTGAAGAAGGATGTGTTTGCTTCCCCTTCTGCCATGATTGTAAGTTTCCTGAGGCCTCCCAAGCCCTGCCGAACTGTGAGTCAATGAAACCTCTTTTCTTTATAGATTACCCACTCTTGTGTATGTCTTTGTTAGTAGCATGAGAATGGACTAATACAGCAAGGTCAGAGGTCTGGGAAGACTGAGGCAGAGAGCTGCCCATCCCCCATTGTAAGCTTGTCTCCCTATTTCTCTTTAAGTTAGTCATCCCTGTTTTGTCTTCCCTACCTTTCCACTGAAATGTTTATGGAAACACACAAATACTGACATATTTAATAGCACCAGGATCTTGGAATAGTAATCTGTGGTATGCATCTAATTTCCTTCAACCAAAACAGATGAGGTATTGAGGCAGAGGGTGGGGCCAAATAGGGAAAAGGCAAAAGGCAGCCTCAGTCTCCCCATCCCAAACCTGTATCTATATCTCTAAATGAGTCCTTCAGAGAGAAGGAAGCATTCCTCACCCCTACTCTGGGAATTATGTTCTGAGGAGGCCAGGGTTCTAGATTCCCTCACTCCACCCTAGCAATGCTCTTCCAGCAGTTCAGTGACCAGCACTCTATTGTCCCTGGGGTGGAAATGCATACAATAGGTAATGGCCATGTTGGAATGTGGGTCTGGCTTTGGGAAGGAGCTAATCTTGAGACAGACACAGGCATTCAGGGGTTGGAGTTTGAATTTACTGTTCACACAGATTCTTCAGGAGTATGTGACCTTCTTGTAGTAACATGATCAGCTGGCTGGTTTCTGAGACAGCCTCACTCCCTGTGAACCATCGGAGTTATAGTAAATATGAGACTAAAAACGCTGGAAGTTGGAGAGAGAATTAGAGGCTGTCACATGCGCCAGCTCTCTGGCATAAGTTCTGGGCTTAAGGATTCAAATAGCACCCAGATGGCCAGCAAAGAAGAACCGAAGAAAGTCTTATTTTTAATTTTAATTTTTTTTTTTTTTTTTTTTTTTTTTAGCAAAAAAGTCCTATGTCTAGGCAGACTTGTCTTTACTTTCTTTCTTTTGTTGGGTCAGAAATGAGTAAACAGAGGAAAAAAAGAAGTGCATGAGGCTTCAGAGAAAATCTGCCTCATAAAACAGAGAACATGGTACTCACGACGCAGAGGAAGAACTTACTTTTGAAAAAGATCGATGACAGTAAACTGAAGATCATTTTAGAACACATCTGACTTGTCCTTTCAGCAAAATTCATGGAAATATGTAGTTTATGATACAAGAAATAAAAATAAGATGATGATATGTCAATGTATGACACGAAGGGAACAAGCTGAGAAGAGTTAGAAATAAAATAAGGTAAATGAAATTCATAAAGATGAAATATAAATAAGCAAAGTTAAAGTCAATGTTAGATGCAGCACAGAGCAGAATTGGCAAGTTAGAAAATAGTCAATAATCACTTAATCTGTATGCCTCTATGCCTCAATGTCATCATCTGTTCAGTGGTGATAACCGTGGTGCCTGCTCATGGAACTGTTTGAGTAGCAAATGACATAAAGCATGTAAAGCTCTTAGCAGAGTATCTGGGATGAGGTATGATTTTAATAAATATTAGATATTATTTTTATAATTAAAAACTTAATATAAAAAACTAATGTGATCACAAAAAAGTGAGTTTTTAGAGATTTTAATTGTGCATTGTGAACTAATAATAATGAGGTAGACACTGGACTTGGAATCATAAATCTTGGATAAACTTGAAAAACTCCAGCAGACTATAGGAGAAACAAAAGCAAAGAGATTAGGTACATAGAGAACAGAGAATGGCACTTAATAGAGTGCCAGCATAGAGATCACTGCTGTTCCTAAAAAGGAGACCAGTGTGTATATTCTTTTGTGTATAATAAACACTTTAAAATATTTCCCTCCAAAATTTCAAAATAAAAACAAAATTTTAAGAGATCAGAACAACAAAAGAAGTAACAGTGGAAGGTGAACTAGGAGAGAACTTTCTCAACCTCAAGAAAAATTTTAATATTTTATTGAAAGGTCAGTAATACATTAGGAAAAATGAAAAAAAGAGATCAATGTTTAGCAAAACGAGTGTTCTACAAGTATTTTATCCTGCTTTATTTTTCCTTCATGGCATTTATCTCACATACATAGGAGTGTGTGGTTTGTTATCCACACGTTGATGAAAATTCCATGAGGGCAGGGACTTTGTTTTGTTCATCATTGTATCCTCCAGGCCCAGATCACTGCCTGCTATATAGTAGGTGCTCAATAAATATTTGTTGCATTCATGGGTGAATGAATACTGAGAGGTCTACTATAACGGCATTCCATAGACAATTTAATTTGGGAAACTTTGCTTATCATAGCTCCCTCTTGGAAAGTAGCAATGCTCAATGTGTGTTTTCCCTGGAACCCCAGCTTGGGAAAGGCTGACCTGTGCACACATTGGTTAACAAGATTCTCCATGATCTGATCCTCCATTATAACTCTCATTTCATCAGTTTCTTCTTTCTCTCTTGCTCATTCCTACTCCAGCCACAGTGGCCTTCCCATTATTCCTTGAACATATCAGGCAAGCTCTCAGTTCAGGATCTCTGCATATGCTCTTCCCTCTGCCTGGAATGCTCTTCACCAGAGAGCCACATGGCTCACTCCTCACTTCCTTCAGGTTTTTATTGGAATGTTACCTTATTAAGTGTTCCCTTAGGACCCTATTTAAATGGTCATGTGTCCAACTCCTTATGCCTTTCTTCAGCTTTAACCTTCCTAACATGTGTTATCATCAGAAATCCCCTATAATAGATAGTCCATGTCATATTTATTCATTTTGTTTATCGCCTCTCTCCCCCACTAGCCTGAGAGGTCCCTGAAGGCAAATCTTTTTCTCTGCTTTAATGCTCTGTTCTTTCTCTCTGCCTTGATTCTCTGTTCTTCATTCTCTCTGTTCCATTCATTGCTGTGTCTAGGTCAGTGCTTTGCACAGAGTAGGTGCTTGACAAATATTTGTTGAATACCTGTATTAATAAATGAATGACCTCTACAGGCATCTAGGAAGGAAACAATTTTCCCATAAAGGACAAAGATCAGATTGCTTTCAGACTTTGCCACAATTCTGAAAACTGCAAGATTATGGGACAATGTCTACGGAATTTTGAGAGGAAAAGGTTATGACTCAATAGCACACAATTCCCAGTCAAGTTGTTCAATTGTGAAGATAACAGAAAGATATATATGCAAAGTGTATCATTTATGAGCCCATCCTAAAATACAAAAAGCCAAGCAAATAAAATTCTTGAGGCTATATTACACGTGAATGAACTGAATCAAAGTTGAGGACACAGAAATGGGTAAATCAACATAAAAGTCAGAACAGTGAACATCAAGATCAGTTAAACATATCTATTATTTTAATAACCATAAATAAGGTTACCTATCAATGCAATTATCTGAGAAACAATTCCTGGAACAAAGGAACATAATATAAACAAACATAAAATTAAATATTAATAATCTGGGTCTAAAAATTCTAGATTATATTGATGAAAACATGTAAGTGGGTTAGGAATGGATTGGGGGTAAATTTAAAAATGCTCTTTTACTCCTTTTACAGAAGAGTCATCAACAAAAATCATTTAATTCATTACATTAATGAACAGAAAAATACAGGTTCAAGTATAGTTTTTACCAGGAAAAGACAATCATTTATGGGAATATAAGAAGGTTTTATACACTGCAATCAGCCAGAGAAGAAAAAAATGAAGGAGAGTTTATGGGAATAATTTTGCATATTATTTCTAGTGCTTTTTATATTTTAAACTTTTTCAAAATTTAGAAAAACAGTCATAGTCTTGATGAAAAACAAAACCAATAACAAAAAAGCACAAGAACAGTATAAAATAACAATGCAGCAAGATCTAGAACTCTGGGTCTTTGTTTATTTTTATTTTTTATTTCATTTTTTTTTTTCTGGAGACCTCCTCTGTGGACATGGGTCTTTAAATAGAATAAAATTTAATGCAAACTATAAAGACTTTCAAATTGGATTAAAGTAAGAAAGCAAGAGAGTGAGCAAGCAAGCAAACAGAAACCACCTACAAACTTTGTACATGATTTAGACCTAAGTCAAAATGGCATACAAGGGCAAGATAGACTCCAACGTAAAAGACTATTTTTTTTTCTTTTTTGAGGCAGAGTCGTGCTCTGTCGCCCAGGCCGGAGTGCAATGGTGCTATCTCGGCTCACTGCAAGCTCTGCCTCCCGGGTTCACGCCATTTGCCTGCCTCAGCCTCCTGAGTAGCTGGGACTACAGGCACCCGCCGCCACGCCCGGCTAATTTGTTTTTGTGTTTTTAGTAGAGACGGGGTTTCACCGTGTTAGCCAGGATGGTCTCGATCTCTGGACCTCATGATCCGCCGGCCTCGGCCTCCCAAAGTGCTAAAGAAGGCAATTTGGCCAGTCACAGTGGCTCACACCTGTAATCCTAGCACTTTGGGAGGCCAAGGCGGGCTAATTGCTTGAGCCCAGGAGTTCAAGACCAGCTTGGGCAACATAGCAAAAATTCATCTCTATAAAAAGTAAAAAAATTTAGCTGGGTGTGGTGCATGTGCCTGTAGTCCAGCCACTTGGGTGGCTGAGATGGGAGGATTGCTTGAGCCTCGGAGGTTGAGGAAGCAGTAAGCCATGATTGTACCACTGTACTACAGCCTGGACAACAGAGTGAGACCTTGTCTAAAAAAAAAAAAAAAAAAGAAAAAGAAAAAAAGAAGATAATTTTATTTTGATAAGGAAGCAATCCATAAGAAAAATAATAGTCATCTCCTAATGCTATCCCTTCCCCCTCCCCCCACCCCACAACAGGTCCCGGTGTGTGATGTTCCCCTTCCTGTGTCCATGTGTTCTCATTGTTCAATTCCCACCTATGAGTGAGAACATGTGGTGTTTGGTTTTTTGTCCTTGTGATAGTTTGCTGAGATATACCTAATGTTAAATGGAGAGTTAATGGGTGCAGCACACCAACATGGCACATGTATACATATGTAACAAACCTGCACGTTGTGCACATGTACCCTAAAACTTAAAGTATAATAAAAAAAAAGAGGGGGAAAAAAAGAAAAATAATAGTCACGAATCTTGATGTGCCAAATAACATAACATTAGGAAAATAGTGATGAAACACAATAATAGCAGAGGAATTTAACACAGACCAAAAATATAAATAAGGATACTTATGAGTTCAGCAATATGTACCTTGACCCTTGGAAATTTAGGCAAAATTTTTCCAATTTACTCCCACTTCCATGGCTCAGGGCTGTCAAATGCTCCCTAAAACCTCCTGACCTCACCTTCTCCTACTTCTCTTGACTTCCTTTTTGTTTCTGTGATGTTTAAATAGGTGGTAGAGTCTGGTCCCACTGTTTTGGTAGATTATTTTCAGCCTAGCAGTCCCCATGAATCCAAATTAGTTTCCCTGCTTTCCTTAGAATTCTGATAAACAAAGACTTTCTATCTCTTTAGGAAATTATTGTTGATAATGCAATTTTTTCCAAACTTTTTTGAATGTGAATCCCAATATGTAGAACATTTTGAGCATAGAATTTAAATGTAAATATATTTGTTAATTATTTAGACATATCACTGAATTAAAATATTGACTTCTGTGCTTTTTAGACTGATAGTCTCTATCACTTTCACTATGCACTTCTCTGTTTAAAACCTTTTCAAGTATATGCTCCCAATAGTGCATATTAATAATAATATTAATCTTCTATAATACTAATATAAGATATATGAAACATATACAAAAATAGAGAAGGGACATAATGAAAATAAATATTGAATGCAAGTTTTAATGTTTTCCTTATACTCTGTTGGATAATCCTGTGTTCCCCTCTGTGATGCACAACCCAAAGTGGAGACTATGTTCTAGAGAAGAAGCTTCTTTTCAAGAACTCTTGATATATTAATACAAATTGTTTACATGTTAGCCAAAAAGAAAAAAATCAATAATTTCCCCAAATAAAAGTTATATGTTAAATTCTCTAACCACTATACAATAAAAATAGGAAACAATAAGAAAAGGTTAGAGGAAAAATATTTAATTAATGGAAAGGAAAACAAAACCTTTGAGTTAGAAAGAACTTAAACCAGCAGACATGGGATAGTTAGACGAAAAGAATGAGAACATCATTTAGCAAACTTTTGGGATATGGCTAAAACTGGACTCAAAGGTAAATACATTTCCTTAAGTAAATTCACTGTTAAAACAAGAAAGAATAAAAAAATCAAAGAACAACTTACATAAGAAATTAAGAGAAAATGTGTATTTTCAATAGGTAAAAAGGTAGACAATAGGTAAAAAGCAATATTCAAAGACAAATGCAGAAAGTGATAATTCAGAAAAGAGAGAAAAAGGCTGAGTGTGGTGGCTTAAGTCTGTAATCCCAGCACTTGGGAGGCCGAGGTGGGTGGATCTCCTGAGGTCAGGAGTTCCAGACCAGCCTGGCCAACACGGTGAAACCCCATCTCTACCAAAAAACAAAACAAAACAAAAATTAGCAGGGTGTGGTGGCACATGCCTGTAGTTCCAGCTATTTGAGAGGCTGAGGGAGGAGAATCACTTGAACCCGGGAGGCAGAGGTTGCAGTGAGTCAAGATGGTGTCACTGCATTCCAGCCTGGGCGACAGGGTGAGACTCCATCTCAAAAAGAAAATAATAACAATAAGAAGAAGAAGAAATGAGAAACAATACAATTTACAACTAAACACAAGAGAAGTTCCATAGATGTCAATAAAACCTCTTGCACAACTAGCAAGATGGTCAAAATATTACTACAAAACATTAGAAGTGAAAGGGTGTATTTAACTTTACAGAGTGAGTTTTTAAGACTGATAAACCAATAACCAGGTGGTTTTATAGGTACATCTTTTCTAATTTATAATCTAAATATTTAAATTTCATGATAAACTGCTTCAGAACATAAAAGGGTAGCAAAATTATTATAATTTCATACCAAAATTATATAAAGACAGAAAACTTGAGACCATTCTTACTTTTGAATGTAGTAAGAATGTTGTATATTTACAAAAAATTTAGGATACTAAGTCCAATCTTAAGATAATAATTCACCATGAGCACACAATTATTTCAGGACTGAAAGATAGCTTAATATTAGGAAATCTATATTAAAAATTAAGTTTCTGTTTGTTACTGTGTCATGCAAACATGCCTGAGTGAATTTCCCCCAAATTGTGAGGGTATGTTTGAAATTGTTTGCCCTAATATTGTCTGTTTCTGTGGTGTATAGAAAAACCACTTTGTGGGAGTAAGAATCTAGACAGACCTCAAGGAGGTTAGCAGTCATTCTTCAGAGCAGCTGAGGGCAACAAGAAGCTCATGGTATCCATATTTAGCCATTTCAACTCAGAGGAAACAAATGGTGGCTTCATATATGAGTCCCCATTGAAAGCCACAAGGGCAGACACTCCAAATTACTGGCATTAATTTGTAATCAAGCTGCTTTTCACATGGGCAATTCCTTACAGTGTGTTACAGGGAGAGAAACAGCAGAGATATGCTTATTTAACAATGGTCAATGATTTTCTAAAGTAATGTCAGTGGAGCCAAGAAGTCAACTATTATAATGTAAGAATAGGACAAATGTAAAAAGCAATATTATCATCTTGATGAAAATTATAAAATAATTTGATAAGACTCCATATCTACTTCTGATTTTAAAAATCTTAATTAATATGGGCTTAAAGACTCTACTCAACAAAATTTCTGCCTTACACTAACAGCCAAAGCCATAGATACTGGTTAAATACAAAAGGCATTTTCATTGACATTAAGAATGCCCCTTATCCATGAGAGGCCTCATTCCCCCAGTTGTGATAATAAAAAATACCTCTACACATTATTGAATGCTCCCTAGGGGGCAAAATCATCCCTGCTTGAGAATAACTAATCTATGTTGAGAATCACTGTTTTAGAAATTCTAGTAAATGCAATGAGACAAGAAAAAAATTACAACTTGTAGCTACTGAAAGAGAGGATTGTAATTACTTTCAGAAGGTGTGTTTATCATCTTCAGAAACTTAACAGAATTAACTAGGATTGGAAGTAATAAAAAGAGTTCATTAAGGTGGCTGAATATGTAATAAATATACAAAAAAATCTATCCAAAATTCAAACAACAACCAGTTAGAAAATATAATGGACAAATATTTTATTTCAATAACAAAAAATGGAAAATCCTAGGTAATAAACTTACCAGGCTATGTTCTGGAATATATATGAAGGAAACATACAATTTACTGAAAAAGGTGTTCTTGGATCCACCTCCAAGAATGATCTTTTCAAAATGAAAACATGTTACTTATTGCTTAACACTGTCAATGGCTTCCCACTGTCTTCAAGACAAAGACCTAAGTTTAAAACATGTCTCTTCTGGCTCCTGCTGACTTATGCAGAGCTTTCCTTCTGCTCACTCGCTGGGCGTCAGAAGGACCTAAAATATTTGAACACAGCATCACATGCCATCCAATTCTGCTGTTTTTCAGGTGTATGCCCCAGAACTTTCATCTTACACAACACAGTTTTCAGCTCCATGACTGCCCCATCACTCTTCTCTATATATATTCCATTAAACAATCAAAGTTTCTCTTTAAAGTAGGGATCTGGATCTGAATGCAGTACACTGAGTATAGTTTGACCAGAGCAAAATTTTGTCCCCTCCTTAATCTTAATATTTTACCTATTTATTAACATAGAAATACATATGGACCTATATTTCATTCCTAGCTGTACCAATTATTAGCAAGACATGTAACCTCTTTGATCCTCAGTTTCCCCTTCAATAGGATGATGATAACAGTACCTTCTAACAGCACTGTGATATTAGCTATTACCTAGCGCATGTTCTTTTCAATTTTTGTGTCCCAATTAGTTACATTCCGAGTCTTCCACCTTCTTTTTTCCTTCATTCCATGGCTATTGTTCATGACAATATGACATCCTGGTTGGATTGTCATTGAAGCTGACTGGCTGGGCTCCTTGCCTCCATTTGCTCCCCTCAAATCCTCTTTGCAGAGTGATCTTTGTAAAATGCAGGTTATATAAAATAACTTCCCTTTCAATGCATTTGATGGCTCTTCAATGCATCCCAAAAGTTATCTGCAGTTGGGCTGCATCTACTTTTCTGGCATCCTCTCCCACTCTCTCTCTCTGGGTATCCTATACCCTAGTCTGGCTCATCAGTTCCTTCTCTTGCAAAGCCTTCGCCTGAGAAAGGAAAATATTTCCATATGGACATTTCTGCTCCAATTGCCCTCTTCTAGAGGATTTCTCAATCAAGACGGAAAAGAGTACAGCAGAATGTCTTCCATTGGAGCTACACCAGAGAGAGGGACCAAGGAAAGGCAGTGGGCTGGCCAGGACAACAAGCTGGATTCAGGTGGGCTTCTCTCCCAGAGCCAGGGAACTGGCCCTGGGGCTCTGGAGGCCCCATTTATGAGCACAACCACCTCCCCTCACCTCATTGGTCATGGACACTTCCATTTCACAGTCAATTGACCATAATTTCAATTATGTAGGAAGCTTTTATTTTGCATGCAAATTCCAAAATGACTCAGAAATCTGTGGAGAGGCCTTTGTATAAAAGACTAGGAGTTTAAGTCTGAAAGGTGGGAAATACTGCATTTTTTACATAACCATCCTTACCAGCCCCAGCACACTCAGAAGGCGTAGTGAGTAGCAATTATCGAGAGAATATCGCAGGTAAAATGTCTGGCACAGAGCACATACTAAATATTAGTGGGTCGAATGGTTTTTATTTATTTTAGCAAGGTCACTTAGCTAAATGTATATCTAAGACATGTTTATATCTTAAAACACTTTGCATATTAATGCACTTACAAATTAGAAAAAAATGGTTAGGCTAAGAGTCTTGAGGGTTTAAAAAATTTTTATTTTACTGTGATAAGATCACATAATATGAGATCTAACTTCTTAACAAAATTTTAAGTGTATAATATAATATTGTTAACTGAAAGGACAAGGTTGTACAGCAGATTTCTAGCACTTATTTATCTTGTGAATCTCCAGTTTTGATTTGGAAATTCAGACTCCAATTTAAATAAGAGGTTTTTAGCCTTAGGTGGTGTAAGTTTCTCCCTCTTCCTCCCTCTGCCATGGCTTAAGCTGACAAAGCAAACTCCAGGTAGAATGGCTGCAAAGCAGGCTGTCCAAGGTCTGACCCCATGAGCGGCTCAATAAATGGTAGAGAGGCCCTATGGACAAGAGGTTCTCAACCTTGATTGCTCATTAGGATTACCTGAGAAGCTTTTAAAAGCCTTGATTCCCAGGCCACCTTTCAGGCAAATTGAATCAGAACCTCTTGGGGAGGTCGGGGAGAGAAGACAAAGGACTTTTTCAAGCTCCCCAGGAACTCCAATGTGCAGCTGAGGTTGAGAATCATCATTCTACTGGTGCCAAGACACTATAGTTTTCCTTTTGCTTATAAGGCCCTTATAAAAAAAGACTTCCCTCAGCGTCCAGCCTTCTGCCTTCAGCCATGTTAGGACACAGTGTTCCTCCCCTTGGGAACACTCCCCTCAGAAGGACACAGCATCAAAGCACCGTCTTAGAAGTAGAGAACAGCCCTCATGAGGCAACAAGCCTGCTGGTGCCTTGATCTTGGACTTCCCAGCCCCCAGAAATGTGAAGAAAAAATTTCTGTTCTATTTAATTCTGTTCTATGTAATTTCTGTTCATATATAATTCTGGTCTATATAATTTGTGTTCAGATATTCTGTTATAGCAGCACAAATGTACTAAGATGACCACTGTGACACTGTCTTTAAGGAGAAAGAAGGGACCTAAGGTATGCTAAGAGCCTGCTATGCATCAGACTCTCTGTGCTGGGAAATTTCCCTACACTGAATCCTCATAACCACACTGTAGGTATTATCATGTCCATTTTCAGGTGAGGAATCAGCAGCTCATAAGGGTGAAGTGATTTGCCCGGGGTCACTTAAACCCCAATAAGTGGTGGAGCCAGGAGATGAAGCAGGTTTGTCTGGCTCCAACCTGTGGTCTTTTAGTTCCATCAAGTTGCCAATCACGTCATGCCTCAAGTGGGTTTTTGGCTATTAGTTCCCTATCCTAAAGCTGAATGGAATGGTGTTTATGCTCCTCTCTGTTTCCAGAGGGGAAAGCGTGAGATAAACAAGAGCCGAGATACAAGGACTATCATGCATCTTTGTTCCTGATCTTAATGAATCTTCTGTAATAACTTCAGGACTCAAGACAACCACATTACATGCAATCCTGCATGTACACTCATGCACAAACACCTTCACTCATACACAAGCAGAGACGTGCACTCACATGCACAGATACCTTCACTCGCACACAAACACAGATATACATATATTTACATGTGGTCATTAAACAAATTCCTATGGAGGACCTATGATGTACCAGGCACTGAACAAGTATATTTACCTGATTATACAAGGAGATGGCTTGTTGAAGAAAAGGTTAAATGTATAAACTCTGAAAACATATGACTTGGATTTTGAGTCTAGTTTCCCAGCTGTGTAAACTCAGTCAAATCACTTAACTGGAAACTTTTTCTTTTCCTGTCATTATTATTATTATATATAATAATTTATACATGTATCTCTCTGAGTGTGGAGTGAGGGGGAACAGTTTTCGGGTCAGTGTACTCAGAGTCTCTCCCTGAAGTCTGTTGAGGCTCTGGTGGCGGCAGCGGTGTCTGCCCTGATCCCTCTCATGCTGAGGTGTCAGCTTCCACAGGGATCAGGTATCAAGCCAGGACCTGCCAAGGCCAGCCAGAGGAGACCTGGAGGCTGGGGGTGTTGGTGTGGGTGTGTAGCAGGGTGCGGGCATGAGCTTGAGCTGCCCCCACCTCAACTCTTACTGATTCCTTGAGCAGCAGGGGCAGGCCTGGGCATCCTTTCTCCTTCTTGGAATTTGCCTCGCTGCTCCCAGGGCTAAGGCCTTGCCTGCAGCCTCTTAGACAGACAGACAGACAGATGGACAGCCAGCCAGCCAGACATCTCCAGGGAGGTAGCCCGGTGCTATGGTTAAGAGCATGGCCTCTGGCCTTGGACCCACCTGGGTGACTCTCAGCCTCCCTCTATGCTTAGCTCACAGCCTGGTGCACAGTTACAGATCTCTGATGCCCACTGATGGGCATACATTCACTCGCCTTGTTTTAATATTGAGGCTTATTCAGTTTTCTTGGCTTTAGTCCTTAAAAATAAATCAAAACTGATTTAGAGAATGTTTGGGCCTATCAGAAAGTCATTTTTCCCTGGCTGTCCTTAGCAAGACCCCACAGCATCACAGTGAAAACAAAGTGTGCTAAATTGAACAAACAGATGGACACGGGCCCTATGCCCAGAATCACCGGAGACCCTTAAGGAACCACTTTGGTGGAAGAGCTGCACCAGCGTTGGGCTGAGGAGTCAGCAGACCTGGATTTGAGTCTGGACTCCAATGCTGTGCAACCCTAGGTAAGTTACTTAACCTCTCTGAGTCTCAGCTTCCTCGTCTCCACTTTGAGTAATGGTCTCAAACAGTGTGTTTTAAACCACTGACTTTAATCTGCTGTCTCATGTCCGAAACAAGGTCAAATTCCCCTGTTGGGGATGTTCATTATAGTTATTCTTTCCTCTATAGGCCTCATCCCCATTGTTCCCATATATTTGTTTGGGGGATCATTTGATTACAGTTTATTTCACTTGAATACAAGCTCCATGAACAAGAACCTCACCTGACTTGCTCTTTGCTGTAAATCCAGGCTAGCCCAGGGCCTGGCCCACAGTAGGTGGTCAGCAAATATTTGTCGAATGATGAATTCAGGAATGGCCAAGCTCATTCAGTCAGTTACAAAAAGTAGCTTGTGTCAAGAGTCACTGGGGACATCATGTCACTAGACAGCCCGGTATAACTGCCTCTGTGCCTCCAGGCTGAGCTGCCTCAGACAGAGCAAGAGAACGCTAGGGAAGTCAAGCTTCCTTCTATCCTGTAGGGTCATTCCCATGGTGCTTAGTGGGAAGTCTGGGCTTGGTGACATTGTGTGTGGGCTCTTGTCTTCCTATCTGAGCCCTGCAGGCAAGGCAGTGTTTCCAGGACAGAGCCTGGGTCTGGGAGTTGAGAATCACAGCCTTGCTGACATAGCTTCAGGACCTAAGGTAGAAGTGCAGACATCTCTGATAATAGTGCCATACCACCCAGTTGTCATGAGGATTCAACGAGATCATGCAATTGAAGCATCAAACAATGGTAGCAATGATAGTGGATTATAGCACATTGAATAAAAGAAGAATCTCTGAGCCCATAGAGTTAGCGATAAATAAATGAATACATAAATAGATGAGGAGAGGGCAACACTCTCCTTTACAGTATAATGTCACTCAGAAAGGTAGAAGACGTGATGGATTTGGAAAAATCACCATTTTGCAACCACCCCAGTATAATTGATTTAGGCAAGAATTATCGATAGAGACTAAAACAATTGCAAGGATACTTACATCATCTCACAGTATCTTCCCACAAATTACTGATAAATCACAAAGGGAAAATAATCTCTTTATGGTGGAGAAACTGGGGGTGACCACCTTAATCAAGTGATTGAAGTCAACATCACCAATGGGACAGGTAGAACACATTGAGAAGGACACAATATCACTTTTGTGGTATGTAAGCCAAAAATGCGTGACTGGAATCTAATCATGAAGTATCATCAGACAAACATAAACTGAGTTATCTTCTACTATGAAATAACTGGCTTGAACTCTTAAAAAATGTCAAGGTCATGGAGGGCAGAGAGAGGCTAGGGAACAGTTCCAGAATGGAGGACTCAAAAGAGTGATCCTGAATTGGACCCTAAACTGAGAAAATAAATGGCTATGAGGAGCATTCTTGGGAGAACTGGCAAAATTGGGATACAAACTGTGAACTAGATAACAGTACTGCATCTATGTTAATTTCCCTATCTCCATCATGGTTCTGTGGTACGTAAGAAAATGTCCTTGTTCTTAGGAAATTCACCCTGAAGTCTTCTGGGGCTGAGGGGGAAATGAGATAAGCCGAGGCCTTGGCTCCTGGCTTAACTAGAGACTGATACAAACAAGGCTACCTTCTTGGGTGTTCCTAGGAAATATGCCCCTCCCGGAGGAACTCAGCCATTTGAGGAGAGATGAGGTGTTGCTATGCTCTGCAGACAGAGGTGAACTGACTACAATTAGCCCTCAGATCTACGCCACCAACTTAGCACGATTAGGGAATGGGGATTCTTGGCCGTGATAATCCCCAAAACTTCCCTCCCCGACGCCATCGGCTCCCTGTCACTCAGAGAACGGGCCAAAGACATAATGTTCTTCTGTTTATGTACCATCCGTGCTCCCAGTCAGAACCTGCTAGAAAATACATCCAAACAAAATTAACTTGACAGGGAAATGGATATTTGAATGAAGCCTCTGCTTAAAACAATAATTTATCATGTTGCATCGTACATCTCTACAAAACCAGGATCACGGGTGGCTTAGCTGAAATGAGGGAATTCATTACTCCCGAAACATCTCTGGGACTCATTTCACAGGAGTCAGGGGTTGTGGGGAATGAATGAGGGAACAGACATCAACCAAGCCCCCCAAATGTGCCAGACAGACACTGTTGAACTGTTTTCATGTATAGCCTCATTGAATCGGCACAGTTATGCTGAAGACAATTATCCATGCCCAATCTCATGAATAAGGAAATGGAGACTCTTTAGAGTCTGAGGGCCCAGCTTGAGGTCACCCAGCTAGGACACTATGGGCCAGTGTTTTGAGGTGGTAAGGGTCACCATTACCCTTATCAAGGCCAGGATGGGATACCTCACTCTCTGCATAGCTTTCTGACCTCCTGAGCAAGCCATATTTTTATTTGTGGGTATGAGAAACCACAAACCCTGTCCTGGCCCCAGGACACATACACCTCCTGGATGCTCTTACGGATGTCCAGCAGATGCTGGATAACCACAAGTGATGTGGAGTGGAGTGAGGAGTCCCAGTTAGAGAGCTCAAGAAGGTAGTTCATGTTATTTACTCAATCATTTACTCATTCATTCATTCATTCATTCTGCAAACACAAATTGAGTTCTTATTATGTACTTAACACTGGAGATATAACATGGAGCTTAGAGTCTAGAGTCTCCAAGTCTGGTCCCTGGACCAGCAGCGTCATGTGGGAACTTTTAGAAATGCAAATTCTCAGGCCCCACAGCAGACCTATTGAGTCAGAAGCTCTGGGAGGTGAGGCCCAGCAATCTGTGTCTTAGCAAGGCCTCCACGTGATTCTGATGCTAAGGTTTGAGAACTACTACATTCAGGGGCACGTAAGACGACAGGTTGTGATAACAACTGGGACAGAGGTACTTGACAGCTTGGGGCTCTGACTGTTGTAAACAGAGCCCAGAATTGCATAGAGATGTCCTTGTCACTTCCATCATGTCTGGGCATCTGGTCTTTTCTTGCCCCCAGACTATGCAAAAAAGTGACTCACAGCTTAACTTAGCCTGGGTACCCTGGTCTTGCTAGGAGCCCAAGGATGCCTTGTCCCAGGAAGAGAGTTAACTGGGCCTCAAAATAGCAAGTTCCTTCTTAGGTCATATCTCCCCTTCATTAAATGAGGGATATTTGTAAGTCAACCAGAATTTGCAATAATCAGTGTTTCAATTTGGTGGCATAAAAAACTGGGCATAGGGTTTGAGAAATACTTGGGACCATAGTCCACAAATTTTAGTGTGCAAACAAATCTTACAGGGAGTTTGTCAAACACTCAGACTGCCAGGCCACACAACCAGATGAGTCTGTGGCAGATCTCGGGGAGGCCCAGAATCATATAAGCCCCAGGTTGATCTCAGGGCAGGTGGTTTGAGGAAGACCCTTGGTGAAATGTAGTCTTGTGAGATATGCTCACAGGGGCCAACTCTCAGCATAAGCTAAATGCCCAGGCTTCTAACCCGACCACCTCTGGATTCTGGACACCTGGAGACAGGTTTGTGGTTCATTATGGTTTTCTCGGAAGCTGATGAGTAACTATTCTCATCTTATGGGTGATATCAGGGATTAGAAAGGACTTTAGCTTGGCTGGGGAGCGGTTAATGGCCCTTTATGCAGCAGAAAAACAATGAAGGCATTCTCGTTTTATAAAAGTCGCTTTGAAATCTAATTAGAGTATGAAAGTTGAGATCTTAGTCTATTTTTAAACAGAGCATGAGTTCAGCAGGAATAATCAATGCTGAAGCTGTGAGCTGCCCATCAGCCTTTCACTGGGGCAGGCAACAAGCTTCCTTCTGGAAGGGTCCTTGGTAATGGGACAAGTAGATAGAGAAGCAAGGGACAAGAGTTAGAGACAGATGAGGGCTCTACCTATGCAGGAACAGCTAGGGGCAGAGCTGGGGAAGGCCATGAAATCTCCAGACCCTCTCAAATGTCCCCTCTGACACACCTGAAGGCAAAGAGTGGGTAGCTAATGTGTGGTTGGTGTGTAGACTCCTCTGTTGGATTAGAGGAAGCAAATACATCTTATTTTGACTGTCAAGGATAGCCGTGGGGGTGGTTTAGAAAAAAAAGGAATTGTTGGAGGCAGATCCCAAATTGAAGCTCAGCCCTGGTCACTGACTGTGTGATTTGGCAAATCTTGAAATCTTTCTAAGCCTCAGTTTTCCCATCTGTAAAATGATGGTACTAATACTGACCTTAGGAATGCTTAAATGAAATTATAATAGCAATCATAGCTAATATATATTGAGCATTTACTATGTGCTTTATGTGCACACATTATTTCAGTTGGTCTTTACAACAATCCTATGAGGTTTAGGGAGGTAGAGGGACTTGCCTTATTAACGCAAGGAAAGCATTCAGTATAGTGTCTGGTACAGAATAGATACTCAATTAATATTCATTTCCTTTCCCCCTCCCAGGGGATGTTAAGGAGGCTCATTTTTGGAGAACTGAGAACTCTCTGCTGCATTTCCCCAGCAGGCAGTGACAGCCAATTGCTTAAGTCTCCTGAGCCATAGCAAGGGTTGCAAAATCACTGGTGGGTTATTTCTGATCCTGGGACTGTCAAAGGCAGAGCAGGCAGATTTGTTGGCACCTGCATGAGCCAGATTGCATAGAACCCAGAGACACTCATGTGACAACTGTGGGGACGTGTCCCAGGAACATCCCACCCAGATTTGCCTTCCTTGAAGAAAAGTAATGCAAAAGGCCATTTTTCACTTTTAAATAGCTTTCATTTTACGTCTTAATAAATGCACGTTTGTTGATTTGTGTAAGCATGATGTGGGAAGTCTGCAAATGGATGTAATCTGCACCCAGGGCACATGTAAGCACCAGCGAGCACTTTTGAATAATGAATCCCTCCCGTAAAAGACGGACGCTATTCATAATAATTCCTTGCTTTTCTCATTTTGCTGCGTACAGTAGCGATTAATCAATTTGCAATGTTATGTCACCCGCAACAAATTGCTAGCACCAAGACAAATTTATTGCTTTATGATAAAAGAACTTGTTTAGGTAGAAATAAATTAAATTTGGGGGCTTGTGATTTGGGTTTGATATTCATGTAGATGACCCATGGAGAGTGGCCTGGGGAGGTGAGAGGTCCAGGTGATTCCTGCCTTGACCTGGCACCCAAGAGAGGTGTACAAATGCAAGAGGGTGTTTGCTCAGTTACAGACCCAGAGACAGCACAGCTCTGATGGGAGAGAGTAATGCCGAGAGCTTGCAGTAGTTCTCGGGAACGTCTGCCGGGCTCTCCGTGTCAGTCAGTGTAATTTACAGCATTTAACAGAGAGATATGGACAATCAGCAGTGCTCAAGGGAAGTAACCCTCTTCTCCTTCTAGGCTTCTCCTGAATCCTAAGATGCCAATTTACCTCAAATTGACAGTGAAAGGAACCTACATGATAAGAACTGGGAATGAGGATCAGAGGTTAGAGGGTCAGAGAGGTCTTGATTCCTTTATTTATTGACGCTTCTGGAGTATTAAATATCGCAGAAAAATAGGCCCAAATGGTATTACCAAAATTGTGGTGGAATAAATATTACATTTAGCCAATGAATGCTTTTAACACACCCACACGCTATTTAATTCTGTATAATTATTGCCGTCACTGTCAAATCTTCAATTTGAGGCTTTCCTGCTTAAAAAAAAAAAAAGCTGGGCTGAATGGATGTTGTGGTCTTGGCCATAGCAAGGGGAACTTGGGGACATGCATTCCCATTCCTCTATATCAGATTAGTAGCAAAGCAGCTCAGGGAAGCACTTTGCCTGAGGACCCAGAGTCAGGGGGTTTCGCAGTAGCACTGGGCTTCCAGGACGTCACACACGTTTGTCATTAATTTATACTCCATTAATTTGGAATCTGCAGTGGAATCAAGGGTGGATGCATTAATTCTGCCCTCTCCCAATACACACACACACACACACACACACGCTCTCTCTCTCTCTCTGTCTCTCTCTCTCAGGACCAGGGCTTTTTCTTAAGCCATCTGATAGTCTAAATGACTTGTGAAAAGCAGGTTTTAATTAGGAACATCAGTTCCATTGCCCATGGAAATGATTGCTCTGCCCCAGCTCATCAAAATCCATTCCTTTCTGCTCTTATAGCAGGCCCTGGGATCACCTCCCTGAATGCCTTGATACACCTTGTCCAACTGCCAGGGAGACAGCCCCAGTGAAATTTTAGGGCCATGGTCTCTATCATCCTAGTCAGGTTTCAGCCTCGAGGGAGTGGGGTGTGAAGGCCTGCTGCCTGCAGAGGCTTCTGCAGCCTTTCTACAGGATCTGGGCAGTCTCTTGGCCACTCTGAAACCCAATGTCCACATCCAGAGCTCCGTGAACAATGCGGGGCAGAGCACTGAAGCCCTCTGGCAGGACCTTTTCCACTGCCTTGTGGCTAGGGGGGCCCACAGCAGCCTCCCAGGGTGCTGGACTCACCTGATGACGGCTTCTTTTATTGTCTTCCCTTCTGCCTGCTTGCTGGGCTCCAGCCGGCCCAAGTTCCCTCATGCGCCTGTCCAGGCCTGCCCAATCCCTGGCCACCTCCTCAGCTGGTCCTGCAGAGGCTCCAACCCTGGTGGGGCTGCATTTCCCCTGTTCGTGCTGCCCGCCCGCTGGTTAATTCTGATTATTTCTCCTTCTCCTTGCTCTCTTGGGCGCCTTTATTCCTGACCGTGCATTTTCTCTGGACTCAGGATTAAAAAAACCCACGCTGCTAATATCCTTGTCAGCCTTTTCCTGAATCATTGCTGTGCAGCTCCAGGGAGCCACGGGCCAGTGCCTTCTGACGGGCAGACTCCGTCCCTGGGCCTTCCTGTCCTTGGGGTCGTGGAGCTCTCTGTCTGAGCCTCCTTGGCCACTGAAGCAACACCCAGAGGCCTGCATCCTCCGAGAAATGCCAGCCAGGGTTGCAGATGGAGCCAAGAATTGAAAATCTGGCCGAGTCTTTCCATCTCACAGGTGATTTCTCTCAAACACCAGATAATTTTTAAATTTTGAAGTGCTTTTCTCCACGTGATCTCATTTGCTATTATTGTCCCTGTTTTACAGACGAGCAAGCTGAACCTCAGAGGGCTTAGTGATTTGCTTGAGGCACAGCTACTAAGGATCAATGACTGAGGTATGGGGGAAATAATCATTTCTATCTGACAGATGAGGAAACTGAGGCTCACGTTGCTCAAAGGGCTTGTCCCAAATCATACAGCAGTAAGAGGTGGTGATAGAAGTGGGTTTCAGGCACTGCAGCCTCCAGGCCAGAGGTACAGAGTCAAGCTCTGTTGCCCACACCAGCCCTGGTCACAAGGGCAGTGCCCAACTCTGGACAGGGGTCTGTTCTGCATTGTGCATAAAAAATCAGGTCAGTCCAGCAGGGAAACACCCACCATGCAGTACTCAAGAGCCCCAAGTCCAGGAGTCAGAGGTGGCCAGGGGCTGTCCTGGTTACTCCCACCTCCTCCTGTGAACACAGGGCTTGGTGGGGAGCTTGTGTTTATATTTCGGGGGAAGAGGCTGGTTAACTCCTCAGCCCGTCGTGCTGCTTGGCCTATCTCAAACTGCTCTGGGGATGACAGACCAAATATGACTGGATGGTAACAGGGGTTTCCACACATTGTGGTTCAGGTCCAGCCCATGAGAGACTCAGGAGGAAGGTTCCATGTAGCAAATGCCCCTTCTTCCAGGCAGCCATTCCTGACTCTTCAAGATACAGCAGACCCTGCCTTCCATCCCCCAGAACCTACTTCTGTGAATCATGACATTCCCACTGACGGGACCAACTGTTCCCCCATCATCCTTCACCTCAGCTGAGTCATAGGCATAAAGACTTCCACGGGTCCGTAGATGCCAGTCCTGGGACCAGCCATGGTCACTCATACACATGCCCACCCACCCTCATCCTCACAGAGAGATACAACTGCAGAGAGACACTGTCCCACACATCACTCTCAGATGCTGTGAGGGCACATACGTGCACATGCACACACACATGCACACACCCCTGCAGACAAGCACAGACCCACTTAGAGACAAAGTATGTCCATGTCTATGCATAGACAGGCATCTGCTTCCCTACACCCGGTATTCTGTGTGTCCTCCTTAGAACAGAGGCCACGGCTGATGGCATGGCCTATGGGGATTTGGGATTTGGCCTGCTCAGGTCTGAAGCTTCTTGGGTGGCAAGCTCCAATGCTGGGAACTTCTTTCTGGATTGTTAGCCTATTCCAGCTGGAGTCTCTCTTTGCCCTCTCTTCCCAGACTGCCCAGCCGCAACTATCTCTAGGTAGAATCTGCCCGCATGCACTCCCAATCAGATAAGCACCCTTCCTTTAGGCCCCTGGGGCCCTGTCACCACCAGCCTTGCCACCTCGGCACTTTCTCAATAACTCACAGAGGTCAGCTGTTGCTCACTTGGGGATTTTTTTCCCCTTCTCTTCTGATGCTCTGCTTTCCCTGAGAACAAATACCTGTCCCTGGGGCTCAATGGGTCAACTGGCTAAAAGAGGAAGGATAGGTCAGGGTCCCTGCTGACATCTGGCTTGTGCCCTGCCACAAAGGTACCATGAGTCCTAGGAGCGGGGCACAGAGATGGAGCACGGATCCTGGAGTCTGACCGGCTTGAGCTTAAACCCCAGCTCTGTCCCCTCGCGGCTGTGTCCCTTTGGACTGCCACTTGACCTATGCAAGCCTCGATTTCTGCTTCTGTAAAGTGGGCATGGCCATTTGAACCTTATAGGATTGCTGAGAGTCTTAGATGAGGTTAAACATATGTAAAAGATACTTAAATGATGAGTGCTCAAAAAATGTAAGTGAATAAGAATGACTATTATGGCAACTGAAGTGTAATTGAATTGTTGTTACAGCAATTGCCCTACCCCTATCTTCATGGCCTCTTAGGCCCTGTGAGACTCAGACAAGGTCTGAGCAGTGACTCGAAGAAGGTACAGCATCCAGCCTTCAGCAGACGAGGCAAGTGAAAGGCTGGCAAGGGCCTGGGCCTCTCTTGCAAAGCAAGAGAGAGCTGGGATGGGAAACAGCTCCCTTTACTGACGTGGGCTGTCTCTAGGCTACCTGTCACCAGTCAGTTACTGCCTGTAAAGCCCAGGGGATCACTCTTTTTCTATGAAACCAGGAGGGAGAAAACTCATGGATAAGGAGCCCTACCTAGATAAGAGCTTCATCTGCACTGATCATTTCCACATGTATTATCCCATTTAATCTCAAAACAATTTAGCAAGGAGGAATTATTACAATGAAGGAGACTGAGACTCAGAACAATAACATGGCCTGTAAGTGACAGGGCTGGGGCTTGAACCCTCAGTATCTGACTTCACATGATGGGTTGTTCCCCAGGGTTCTGGCCACCTTTAGAAAGTGAACAGCGGAAAAAGTGAACAGAATGGAAATGATGAAACCAGCTTCCTTGTCCTCAGAGACAAGATGCTGAACAAATCCATCCTGTAAGCAATACTTACAGCGAATCCTACTCCACAGAACAATTTAGACAAAGACCTAGTTTATGCAGCTGAATATGAAATATGGCTTGTGTCTTAAGACATTTGTGTAAAAAGACTATTTCTTTACTGTCACAGCCTCAAAACCACCTCTTCTGAGAGTACTGCTTTCTTAACCTGAGGATGGCCCAACAGGGCGATCTGGAAGGCAGAAGACGGGAGTTTTTCCGTGAACTCACTGTGGTGGGGGTGGTCCTTGGGTAAGTTTCATTCTCTCTGCACCCCAGTTTCCTCTTCTATAAAAGGACATGGTTTTCTGGGGTGATTTCTCTGGGTAACTTCTAATTTCCCCTAAACTATGGCTATATTCTCCAATGCAGAACTCATATGAGATCAACAAAGTATGTTTTTCCAACTTATGAATTTCTTTACTAGAAAATCCTAATGAAGGCAGACCACTTAAATAGCATTTGGTTAACGCATTTAGAAAATCCAAGAATAAATTCACATCGGGCGGGTGTAGAGGCCTAGGTATAAATGGCTGCCCCCTGTCTGACTCTATGACCATCAGAAAAGAAGAACTTTTGGTTTCTGAAGTCTGTGTCCTTGTCACTGATTTAAGTCCTGGCTCTCCTCCATTTACAGAAGGCAGCAAGGTTCCTGGCCCGAGGTGAACTATCCACCTTTATCCCTGTCTGAGGTGACTGAAAACTTTTGCAGGATTCTTCCTTCTTCCAGAAACAGAAGCACTGGGGGTGGGGAGGACATGGGCAGCAGGTTTGGCCCCCTGGCTGTCCCATGGGGGCTGCTGCTAAGGAAGACACAGGCCTGGAAGTGGATTCTTACGGCACCTTCTTTGGTGGGGGGGGGGGCCAGGGGAAGGAAGGGCGTCAGCATGTGGCTACTGCTGCCAGCAAATCTGTGTGTTGACAGAGTTGCTCCCACATGTGTCCTTTTAAACGCTGATCCCTGCTCGGGATTCGAGTTCACCGACTCCGTTTGCCAAATGCAAATGCATTAACCTTACAATTGGGTAATCTAATAAAAAGGATCAATGGTCTGATTCGGTGCTTATGGGGTCATTTACTGCAAGTGAGAGCAATTGAGCCCGGATGAGCAGCATTGGGGAGCCCAGAGGATGGCTTCAGTCGGCCATCCCCGCTGACTTCCCCAGGAGAGGCCCACTCTGCCTGGAGGGGCTGGGCCGAGTGGTCAAGGGAATGAGGAGGGTGTTATTCATTCATTACTGCCACTTTAATCACTTAGAAGTTCAATTAAGTATAAATCATTAGTGGTATTTCAAGTTACTTTATCCAGGCCTGTGCGTAACACACTTGACTGGCGGTGGGGAGCTTTCTGTGACTAGATTTAGCGTGCGACTGAACAAGGCAGTCATATGGGTTTTTCTGCTATGAAATTGATAAATGAAGCGGGCATTCGAGGTACAGCAGTAATTTCTGTGGTGCAGTCAAGTGCTCGCTCCCTTGTCTCCTCTAGCGATGAGAGCATGGGCCCCTTTAATAGGGCAGCTTTCCCCTGGGGGTCCAAAGGCCAGGCTGGGCTGCAGGCCTAGGGTTTATTTCCTTGCAGAAGTTCCCAGAGTGAGCCCTGGTTCGTTAGTAGGAATATACCTGGGAAGGAAAAAATAAAAATAAAAGGAGAAGGGGAAAAAGAAGGTTCCATCACCCTCGTTCACCAGCGCTGACGCTGTCATGATTTTTTTCAGAGTAGCAAGTGGGTAGTGCTGGAAGAACAGAATCGGGCTATCTCGGCAGCTCGTTCCGACTTCCCAAGGATGCAGTTGTCCCCAGTGGCCGGCATCCCTGTCTGGAAAGCATATTTTCTCCTAATCGGTTTTACAGCTCTTTTAAAGTAATATGTCAGATCATTTTCCCCATATACATAGTTAATGAAAGTAACCCTACAAATTCATTTTAAATAGATGGAAGTTGTTATAACCCTGATCCAGAATTTATTACGTTCATTACAATCTTGCTGAAGTAGGTAATGTAATGGACTATTACTTTTATTATCTTTTTAATCCCTCAGAATTATTAGGAACTGACTAATATTTGGCATCACCCTGTTAATGTTTAAACAGAAATTGATACTTTAATTCGTCTAATAAATGATGGGGGCACTTTGAGTGGAAACAAAAGCCTGATGGGATTTATCTCGATCAGTCCCAAAGACTTTTAAGTGGGACTCAGGGGTCTGAATGCAATTATTTCCAGGCAGGGTATCTTCCTCAAGTACTCAGAAAGGACAGAGGAACAGAGATGGCGATAGTGACAGAGAGACCCAGATGGACTCTTTTGTCAGACAGCAACAACAACAAGGCAGAAAAGAGAAAGGGAGAGAAATTCCACTCATACATTCACGTGTGAATTCTGATTCACAAAAAATTAGCGTTCAAGCTCTGATTTGGGCTGATAACTCCAGCAATGAGCTCTATGTATCTTTTCCTTCTTGCCCTTCATCTTCCCTTCCCCTCCTCCCCAGATTAAAAAGATTTTTTTCTTTATAACCATCCCTGTGTTAGTAATCAGCTTTATGGCTAAGAATTCTCAAGTGCTCTAGAATTCCTGCGTTGCTGAGACAAATGATTGGGCCACACTCTCCTAGTGAGGAGTGGAGACCCTGTTTGCTCCTGAAAAAATAATGATGGCTGCTCAATTTGCAAATTACCAAATCTCACTGTGCAATGGAAGGGGGCGGGAGGGGGCATACTGTTGTGTCTATTCCAGAAGAAGCTGTGTTTACCCTCTAGAACTCCATTTCCTGCCAGGCGGGTGACAGGTAGGATTTAGGAGAAATTGATCTCTTGCACTTTCTAGCTTTTATAAGGCAAAATGCAAAGCTGGTTACTAAAAGAAAATTATTTTTTAAATAATAAAAATCTATTAGTTCTAACAGGATGAGAGGAATAAAGTACTTCCCTTTCTGGTTTGATAATAAAAGACATTCGGGAAAGGAAAAGCTGTCATCTTGAAAGGCAAGAGTGTGTTTTCTAACAAAGAAAGCTTCCAGTTAGCAAAGTCATTAATTAGCACAGAGAAGCTCATTAGAATTTAAAGCTGCTTTACTGTGTAGTGTGGCTTTGCTCTCTCTAAATGCTTGGGGTTTCCAAAGCAAGAAAAGTATTGATTAAATTGACTCAGCATGAAATGTGCCTCATTTGTGCTGACCCATAAAGAGGTGGGCTTCTCGGCTTTCTTAGCAGAAGGACCTGCCAAGTGTCCTGTGAGCTGGGTCCAGGTGGGTGGGCTGGGGACAGCATCCTGCCTGCCTGTACGCTTACTTACTTTGAGGGACCGACTGACTGCCCATCATTCGGCAAAAACCCGTTTTGATCAATGGAGGGGAAACCTGCCCTTAGCTAAGTTTATTCCCGATGCCTTACAAATCTGATTTTGTAAATGCTGATTGCATTCGTCAACGCTGAGTTGACAAGGGCTACACGTCATTTGGGGCTTGATAAAGAGACTAAGAGGCAGCTTCTCAGCATGTTTATTTTTAATAGACATAAAAAATGAAAACAAAAACAGGCTTTCTCACTCCTTGGAACCCTCGTTGACAGAAAAGTACTGAGTACACAGAAGTGGCGACGGGCAAATGGAGATCCTGGAAAAGGAGGTTTTCTACCAAAATATCCTTGTGAACATGAGGACAGCTTCCAAACTGAGAAAGAGTGGGCTCGAGAAAGCTCTAACGCTTCTTTCCCTGACACGAAGTGCTTCGTGCAGTGTTTGGCATCAACATGTCGGAGCCGTGGCAACGTTCTCCGTGCATCCCCGCTTGGGCGTCATTTTGTGAGTACGACAAACCCCATCAATTCTTACCTCATCTATTAGAAATGCAGCATTGTGAATGGAAGCAATGTTTTCTGGGGTGCATCACTGGAAAAGAAAACTCCTTCATTTTTCTATATCTTTACTGAAAAGACCTAACCCTTCCCTTCAGCTTCACTGGATGTGGATGGCCCTAAAATACTCTCATGGAGACTATCAAGAGAGAAAGAATGTTGCTTTAAAAGCCAATTAGAAAATATTCACAACATATGTAGCAAAGGGCTAATGTTCTTCCTATAAAAAGAACTCTTTCAAATGGATGAGAAAGATATTAAGATCTCAAAAGATAAATGAGAAAAGGGTATGAAAAAGAATTTGCAAAAGAAATTCAAGTAGCTAGTATTTAGTGAACACTTACTATATGCCAAGTATAATTTACATGGGATTTCTCATTCATTCTTTACAAAGACCCTATGAGTTAAGTGTTATTATTCTCACCCCTATTAAAAGATGAGAAAAAAAAATAAAGCTTTGAGAAGTTAAATAATCATCCCAAGATCACGCATATTGTAAGTGAGGGGCCAGGATTCAAAATCACGCAGCTTAATCTAGCAGGCAGGGGCTCCTAACTGCTTTGCTGTAACCTCACAAATCCACAGATACGATTGTAAAATAAGTTTTTTTTTAAAGTTCATGCTTACTAGTAAACTAAAATATGTTAATTGAAAGCAATCAGAAAAATTTCATTATCAGAATAACAATAAAAAATGTTAATATTCGGCTGGGTGTGGTGGCTCATGCCTGTAACCTCAGTGCTTTAGGAGGCCGAGGCAGCCTGAACACTTGAGGCCAGGAGTTCATGGTGAAACCCCATCTCTACTAAAAATATAAAAGTTAGCCGGGTGTGGTGGCATGAGCATGTAATCCCAGCTACTAGGGTGGCTGAGGCATGAGAATCGCTTGAACCTGGGAAGCAGAGGTTGCAGTGAGCTGAGATCGTACCACTGCATTGCAGCTTGCGTGATGAAATGAGACTCTGTCTCAAAAAAAAAAAAAGTTGAAACAGATATTCTTAAATATGAATTACAATTTGACAATATCTATTAAGAGTCTTAAAAATGTACAAGTCATTTGATGCAGTAATGTTATTGTAAATAATTTATCCCAAAGGAATGGAAATGTAAGCAAAGGTTTAGGCACACAAGTTTGTGCCTGCGGACATTAAATGCTCCCACATGAAGGGAGTGGTTAAAGACGTTATGGTCCACCCATTCAACAATATTGGTAACAATAAAAACGATGTTAAAGAGTTTCTAATAACATGGGAAATGCTTATGCCAGGAGATAAAAGCAAGATATAAAATTCCATGAATAACATAAACTGTGTAAAATATGGTTAGAAATAAGAATGGGAGAAAAGGAGCAAAAAAATGTAAACCAGGAGGTGTTCTCTGTGCAATGGGATTATGTGTGACCACGTCTTTTTGTTATAAATATTTTCCGAATTTTCCATGGTAAACATGTTTTATTTATCATTGGTGTGGGGCAGCGGAGAAGAAATCCTTTGTGACTTTTAGAAGTCGACATCTTAACTTGAATCTCAGACCTAATGGGAATGAACCATGGGACCCCAAAATACCAAATTAACCTAAGACGCTGGGCGTATTTGTTCTCTGAATCAGCCCAGGACGCCCAAAGACAGCCCTATGTGTTCTTCAACTCTCTGAGCCTTCCCCTCATCTGTAATGTGCCTACTCCTGGGATTATTGTGAGATTACAATGTGGGTAAAGGCCTTAGAACAATCCCAAAGTATAGGCATTCAAAATGGTAATAATAAAGTAATACACTAATTACGGTCACTGCAGCTGTTGTTTTGTTAGTAGGAAGGAAGAGTTGAGCACCTCACAGGCACCAGGAAGTGTATACAGATTGGCTTGTCCTGAGAGTGCTAAAAGCATCTTTTACTGACACAGTTCCAGTCCTAGATCTGAGCTCTTGGTGCCACCCAGTCTTTTGTCCGCTGCTGCATAGGCAAAGGGGTATTCTTCAGATTTGGATGTGCGCAGACTTACAGGTAGACCCTTCTTCAGCCTGCCACATCCTGGGCGCTTTCTTGGGGCCAGGAACTGTGCTGAACCTTTTCATATGTGGATTTTCCCACCCATAACTTTGAGAAGCAGGTTTCGTCAGCATTTCTGCCTTATGGCTCAGAGACTAATAGACATCAGTATCATGGGTCACAAAGCCAGAAAGTGGCAAAGCTGGAATCAGAACCTATGTTGATCTGAATTCAGAGATGTCAGAGATGAAGAGCAATAATGGCTGAGAACACAGGTTCTAGAATCAGAAAGACCTGGAGTTTGGACTATCTGTGTGGCTTTGAGCAAGTAATAAAAGTGCCTCGGTTTGCTCATCTATAAGATGGGACTTAGAGAGCTTGTATGTTGCACCATTATTTTATGAAACACTAAAAAACAGTCAAATCATTGCCAATGAAACCATGACATAATACTTTCTTATCACTTAGAATTTTATTTTTATACTTATGAAAAGAACTTTCAGGTTTATTTAAACATAGATGTTTGTCACAAGACCTTTGTATACATATATGAAAAGGAAAATATAAGTGAAATAATTTGTTTAAGGTATTCCTAAAACTTCCTCATATTCAGAGACTAACTCAGCATTGTCAATGTCCGTGTTTTTCAACAGACTATCATCTACTGTCACATTGCAGGCGTTTGTGATAGCATTTCTTTAAAAACCACTCCTCTATTGTCCTCAGGATTTTAAGCTGCAAATACTTGTTCCGCAAGTTTTGATGTGTGTTCCCAGATATGACAGTGACATCAAGACTGCTGCCAGGCTGATAGTGATTTCAAAAAGCATCTCAATTTCAGAGGTGTTAAAATGGGAAAAAGAAAATTTATGTCTTAGAATTGATGAAATACAGTAGCTACCATATAGCATTGTTAGGAGAATTACATGAGGTCATGCTGGTAAAGAACTTAGACATTAGACTGGACACAGAGTAAATGTTCAATATCATCATCATCATCATCTTTATTGCTATTATATTCTGTTCTCTGAGATGTATTGGATATATATGCAGCTCTGTAGGCTCTGTCTCAGAATTCTGAGCCAACATGCAGTGCCAAGACATTGGACCCCGAACCACTGGGGTCCTTGCAATGGCTGGTGATGGATGAGACACTGGACCCTGGGGTAGAGCCTGCCCCCTCTCCTTCTCTGTCTCCCTCTCTCTGCCTGCTTTGCGGACCTTCTCTCTCCCCCTGCTTCTCCCTCCTTATTTCTCTCCTCCTTCTCCTTATCTCTGCCTCCCTTTCCACCCCCTCCCCAGCTCTTCTGCAAATAAATGGCCCTGTCACTCTGGCTTTCTTGTAGGTTTAGAGTGAATGGAAGTGTCTTTTTGAAAAGCTTGTTCCGTCTGACATTCCTTACCAGCTCAGGAGCAGGGTCCTTTGCACTCCCCTCTCTGCTGCTCAAAGATCTACTTATTTAGTTAACAATTTACAGGGCTGCCACTAGGCCTTGAGAGCTCCACCCCACAGCAGAGGCAGCTGGGCTGTGCCCTCTGGAGGAGGCCTATTGGCAGGCTTGGAGGGATGCTTCCGTCCTGCCTCTAGTGGTTGTAGGCGAACTGGCTTAGGCCCTGCCTAAAAAGAAACCATTTATTCCCATTTATTATTCTTTAAAAAAGAAGTTCACAGCTTTTATGATGAGCCTTACATATGCATTTAATGACATTAAAGTATTTGATTATGTGCATTAAGAAAAGGTCTGAGAGCTCTCTGGTGTCTTTAGTTTTAAGTGTATTTTAACTGCCTACAATGAAAGGAACAAGACAAAAAACGAGCTGTGGCAGCATCCTCATAAATTCTGAGCCATAATTGACATACTTTTGCTGGCACCAGGAATGGTCCAGGCAGGTAGACACAGAGAAGAGGAACAACAGAATTTTCACTTTCTCACTGGCCTGAGTACCAGAGGGAAAGCAAGATCAGCCATCCCTGCAATACTTTCTCTTCAACCAGCATCTCAGCCAGGGATGAGCAGGGACTGGCACTGACATGAACTGAAGATCCCACTTTGTACCCAGCCTGTGCCAGGTCCTTTACAATTATTTCTGTGTTTCATCTCCAGATGCAGGTGTCTTTAGCCCCATTTTCCAGATGAAGAAGCTGAGCCTCTGCAAAGTAAAATGACTTGCTCCAAGTTGGCAAATGTCAGACCTATTATCTAAAAACAAATTTTTCTGATCCTGGGGCTTCAGCCCTTTGCACAGGCACTGGATCCGGAGCTCCAAGTGACACACGTTTGGGGAATAGTCAATAGAGAAGGAGAAGGGAATAGGTACTGAGGCCAGGGAAGCATAGGCCTTTACAGAAAAGCTTCTTCCTCCCGTTCTCCAGGCCCCAGCCCCTTGGAGGGGTGCATTGCAGTGGAAACGGAATCAGGACAGAAACAGCCACTTGAAATGAACTGCGCCCAGACAGGCCGCCATGGTGGTGTGATTGATACTGGAGCATGTAGGTGTAATGAAACTGATGCTGGCTTCTCTGCACCTGTGATTTATTGAAGACAAATTTAAGATGAGAAAGGGCCCCATACCAGGAGCTGAATCTTCCCCTCCAAGGGAGGGTGGTCATCCATCACCAGCCATTGCAAGGGCCCCTTGCTAGCGGCTCATCAGATGAGCCAATAGTCTCTTTGTTGGGGTTCCTAACAAGTGTTGGATCAGCAAAAGTCTATTTATGCTGGTGGACCTTTCAGGACCAATTTGTAGTGGGTCACTGATTCTGCTGGGGTATTATCTTCTTTACTACTCGGGCCAGTTGGGGAACGCAGCAAAGATTAATGGTTTTGGCTGCTGACTTGCTGCCGCAATCTACTGCTTCTGGACCAAAGATTAAGTTTTTTTGTGTTTTACCAGAAAGGGCCCACCTTGTGTATGAGATGCACTTTGATTTACTGACTTGCTTATGGAGAAAGGAGTCTTGGAAACGTACCTGGCTTTGGTAAGATTTTGGCAGATTTTGGTAGGTCTGGCATCCATGTGGTTCCTTATCCCAAGGACCCAGACAGGGAATGGGCGGCTCCTGAGGCCAGTGTGGGTCCTGTGGCCCTGGGGTCTGTGGACTGAGGAAGCCGACTTTGAGCTCACACAGTATCTTTGCCTTGCCTGGCACCCAGCAGCTGCCTCTGAATTCAGAGAGGCAGGCAGCATCCTAAACTTTATTATGTAAAAATTATGTTATGAAAAAAATAGTTACAGCTTTTCCTTTTTATTATGAAAATAGCATATGCTCTTATAACACGTTTTGGAAAAAAAATTCAAGAAGCAAATAAAACTACACATAAGCCAACTGCACAGTGATAGGACTGTTAATATTTTGGCTTACATTTTAATCTAGAATTTTCACAGTGCACAAATATATGCATGTTACTTTACACTATTAAATATATACTGGATTATTGTGGGACTTTTTTGCTATATGATTGTATCATCCACTTTTTACAATGAACATTGTACCATAAGCTTATTTTAATAAGCCATCCTTTTTTTTTTCTTCTAAAGTTGGGTTTGCTGCAATATCTCCAATGCCAAAGGTCTGTTCCTTTATTCAGCAAACATTTGCTCTGTGCTTCTCTGGATCAGATGCTGTGCTGGGATCACAGAGCTGAGTCAGACACAGCACTCCTGAAGTGCAGCTGCTGGAATCAGCTCACGGGGCTATGCATGTGCCCCGAGGGGTGCTTCTGACATGCATTTTTTAGAAGGGCCCAGGACATCGCACATAGTTTGGAGGCAGGGGCCTGATACCACTGACCCCTTCCAGGTCCCTGCAGAATCACAGTTCCAGAGGAGGAATTACGCATTTTGTTCTGCAGGAGAGGGACCTGCTATTGGCTTTGGATACACCAGCTCAGCTTTTTAGAGTGAATCGAGATCTGAGGTCTAAACCTTTCTGCAGTGGCAACAACAGCCCCATCTTGGAAAAGTGAAGAAAGAGCCCAGTAGTCCCCAAGGGACTGGCCACCCAGGGCAGTTGCAGAAACTTCCAGGGAGATGGTAAGAAATGCCAAAAAGAGTGTGGCCTTGGGACTCCAACAGATCTGAGTTTGAATCTCCTAGCTGATGACCTTGAGCAAGCTGTCTTTTTGAGAGCTTTATTTTCCTTATCTGAAAAATGGGGCTTTCCCCCCACCAGCTACTGGGCTCTTGTGTGTGTTCACCATGCGGAAAGTCCCACGTGAAGAGCTGGTGCTCAGCCCAGGCCAGGCCCATTTTCCGGATGCTGTGCTGACTCAAATAGATGGATGGGCTCTAATTGTTCCAACAACACGTCTGAGTTTCGCAGGGCCTTTCCTTGGGAGCCTTTGTCTCAGGGCCATAAATCACTGGGCAACTGTCCCCACGGTTGGCTACGACTTCCTTTCCCTGACTGAGGCTGGCTGAGGGAGGGAGGGCTGAGCTGAGCACAAGCCTGCTTTTCACCATTGGTTTTTAAATCTCTAATTGGGAGTATTACTTACTCAGCGATTCTGATGGTTCCCTTTGTAGTAGCCTCTTCTCTGCCCCAGGGCCGCCTTCTTCCCTTCCTCTCCACCCTAGTCCCAAATTAAAATTCTTTAAGGAAGTAGAACATTTTCTCTAGTGCTCTAACATGCACATGCACTTCCCCCATACCTGTCTTGATAACTGGTGGGGCATTTGTCATCTGGCCTGAGGCCTCTGTGTCTATATGACATGTTCTGTGTATGGGAGAGACATTTCTCTTGGTTCAAGAGCAGCAGTTAACAGCCCCAGATGTTCCCCAGCCTGTGAGTCTCTCTGCTGTAGCTATTGTATACTGAACACTCCTGAAAATCCCTGGCTCCTTCCTGCCCCAGGACATTTTCTCTTGCCTTTCTTTTTGCCTGAACACCCTTCCCTGGGCTCTTTAGATGGCTGTCTCCTTTTCATCATTGAAGTCTCAGGTTAAATGTTATAGTGAAACCTTCCCCGACCGTCTCTCACTCCAGAACAAGTCTTGTTTGCCCATGTTAAACTTCTTGATGGCATGCAATCCACTTCCTACCTCAGACTTTTCAGGGTTTGTGAAGCTGTATCTGCGTAATGGCAGATTTAACAAGCGTTTGACTCTTCTGCCTTCACCGTAAGTGCTAGAAGGACAGAATGATCACCTTTGGGTTCTCAGTTTCTGGTACAGTGTAGACTCTCAACAAACAGGTGTGTTGACTGCACAATGAACTGATGGATGGATGATGAATGAATGAATTGGAGAGTGAGTGAGTGAATAAACAAATGAATTCCAGAGTGGTGTGCAAAGGCTTATTTTCCCTCAGGTGACCTGAGAATGTATGAGGGGCTGAGTGCCTTCCCAGTCCCATCTCCATGGGGCCAAACCTCACTCACTACCAATGTTTCTGAAACCCGTACCTACAACTGTTCATACTTAGTGATCTGCCTTCATCCTCTGCCCTCCTTTTTAGTTTAAACTTTTTATTATGGCATTTTCCAAACATACAGAAGAACAGAAAATCACTATAAACCTGCATGCACCCTTGACCCCCACCCCCTTGCAGGAGCATTTAAAACAAATCACAGATATCATCTCATTTCATGTATAAAAATTTTAGGAGGTATTGTTAGTAGATAAGGATTTACAATTTCTTTTAACATAACCACAATATCATTACCACATCTAACCCAATGAAAAAACCAATTCATTTAATATTTGGTAGAGATTCAAATATTCCCAATTGTCTCAAAACCTCCTTTTTACATTTAGTTTGAGTCAGGCTGTAAACATTGCATTAGACTGATATGTCTCTTAAGCTTCTTTATAACAGTCCTCCCTTTTCCTCACATTTAAAAATGTGATTTATTTCTCTTTCCTAAATGCCATTTGTTTCTTGATGAATTTTGGTCCTTCTCCTGTAGATTGTTTCACATTCCAGATTCAGCTGAGCGCCTCCTTGTGGTGGTGTTTAACATGTTCCTCCATCCCCTGTGTTTCCTGGAAATCAGTAGTTTGATCCAGAGGCCTGATCAGAGTCGTATTCGATTTTTGGCTAGAAGCCTTTGTAGATGGTGTTGTGATGGTTCTTGTTGTATCACATGCTAATGTCTAGTCGTCTCTCCTTTAACAATGTTAAAATTGATCTGCGGCTCACCCTGCCCTAATTAACTCCCAACTCCCTTCTCTATTTCCATTGCTATATGAACTTGTTTTGCAAAACAAGTCAGTGGAGAGCATTGATCATATTGAGCAGAAGTGGGAGCAGCAAGGTCTGATGGCAAATGCACTAGCAGAGAGCATAGGGACCAGGTAAGAGGGTTAATTTCTTTGCATTTCAGTTTTCTTGAGTGTAAGATGGGGCTAATAATAGTAGCTTTGAGAACAAATATATGGGAGAAATGTTTGATACATAATCATCAACCCTCAACACTAAGTGCTTAATGTGTATCTACTCACTTAATCCTCCCAACAATCCAATGAGGTAAATGCTACTATTAGTCCCATTGTACATGTGAAGAAGAGCAGACAGAAGGGTTAGGCAACTTGCCCAAGGCCATACAGATAGTAAATGACAGAGCTGGGATTTGAACCCAGGGAGTCAGGCTCCAGAGCCTGTGCTCTTAAACACAGTGCTGTGTAACATCTACCAAGTCAATGAGGAGCTCTCGGTTTTTCTCCATGCAAGACGCTTGTCAAGTCCTTGCCAGGAATGGGTACCTGTTAATTCTCACCTTAAGATATGTGCAGGGGTGGAGTAAGGCGGTCCCCAGTGGCTGGAGGGGTTACTGTGCTTTACTCTGAGTTTTTTTACAAAGTCATATTGTCCCCCACCCCAACTGCTGTTGGATGGGCCAGAGCCAGCTTCATAAGCTCACATGCTGGAGAAGGGTGTGGGGAACATAGGATCTCACCCCCATTTGGGAAGGATTCATGTCTCCAGAAAAACTCTCTGAAGCGCACTGAGGCTAAGTGACTTGCCCAAGATCACACAGTAAGTTTGCCACTGAGCTAGGGTTAGAACCCCAGACTCTCTCAAGCCTTGGGTGATTGGGTCTGGATACCTGGGTCCTTCCATGCTTGGTTAGAGGGAGTTGTACATATACTCCCCATTCCCAGATCCTCTGAGTCATTTTGGCCAGAACTCCTCTGGTGGTACAAAGGGACAAACCTGCCTGCTGAGGTTGTGCAGCCATTCAGGGCTTGCCCGGCATATCACAGGACGTTCCCTTCTTGGTCACTATTGTAGATGTCTGGGTCTGCTGATCTCACGCTTCCAAAGGCATTCTGGAAAACCGCCCTTTCCTCTCCCCTGGCTTCAATCTTGAAGCAAAATCAAATAAAGGTGCAGAGCAAGAATTCGAACTCAGTTCTTCTGACTCCAAGTTTAGAAGGCCAGAAGTAAAATAAGTCCACGATCACTGATGCCAGTGCATCTGCCATAACTACAGCTGTACCTTCCAGATGGGAAAGTGAGGCTAAGAGAGGGGTGGTAGACAAAAAACCAAACACCGCATGTTCTCACTCATAGGTGGGAACTGAACAATGAGAACTCATGGACACAGGAAGGGGAACATCACACTCCGGGGACTGTTGTGGGGTGGGGGGAGGGGGTAGGGACAGCATTAGGAGATACACCTAATGCTAAATGATGAGTTAATGGGTGCAGGAAATCAACATGGCACATGGATACATATGTAACAAACCTGCACATTGTGCACATGTACCCTAAAACCCTAAAGTATAATAAAAAAAAAAAAAAGAAAAAAAAAAAAAAGAAAGTAAAAAGAGAGGGGTGGTAATTTAATGCACTCACATAGCCTTACCTACAGCGTGGGCTGCTGCAAAGGGGTCAGGTGGTTCCTTTTGTGACCCAGGAGGTTCAGAGAGTGGTCTCCTGTTGGGTTGCATGTACATCCTGGCCTGGAGAGTGCCTGGTGAGCTCAGGATGCCAGAACTGGAGCTGGAGGGGTTTCTGAGACTAGGAAAACAGCCTATGTGGGTCCAGCTTGTCTGATTACAAAGTCCAAGACAATAATTGAAGGTGGCTTTGGGTTCCCTGAGTAGGATCTGGCGCCGACGCCTGGTGGCTCTGTTGGCGCCTTGAGCCCTGGGCATTCGCTAATGGATTGTGGCTGATCCCAAGACTGATTGGCAGCCGGCCCCAAGGTCCTCAAGGGAAACCTGGAAACTGTGGTCTCCAGCTTGGAGACACTCTCCCTTCTGGGAGCCACAAGGTGGGGGGAGGGCTTGCAGAAAGCCTAAGGCAGAAGTCCTTCTGAGCCCACGGGATGATCCCTCTCTTCCCAAACGCTGGGGTAGAATACGAGGTGAGGTTCCCACACAGTGAAATATGGAAAGCTGTCAAAATACCGACTGCTCATTTCATCTCCTTGCTACTTTCCTGCCCCACTCTCCTGGGCTGGCCAGCACTATAGACCCCACCCCTGGTCCAAGCAATAGTGGAGACAGTAAGAGTGCTCAAAGGTTTTCTAAAATAGCACATAGGAGTGGGAGTGGTCTCAAGACAAGGGGGAAAACCTTTCTCAGACAAGCCAGGCTACCATCATTCCCAGAACAGAGGAGAGAGGAATTAACCCTTCTGGAGAGCTCAGAAGGCTGAGGGCTTTCCTGCTGTCTGGGAAGGGCTTTCCAGATCAGGGCACAGCACAAACAAAAGCAGAGAGGCATAAGCTTGCAAGAAACAGCACAGGAGAACTGGAAGGTAGAGTGTTAGTGAAGGGAGGATAGAGGGGCAGGCCTTGAAAGCACTGCAAAAATCTCAGACTTTACCTGGTGGCAGTGGGGATCCATTGAAGGTTTTAAAGGGAGGGCAGAGGAGAGGAACCTGGAATCTGTTCACAGTCATGGCTCTCTTATGCCTGATTAGTCAGGGCAAAAGGCAAATACAAAACGGATGCTCTGACCTTTTTCTAGGACACCCAATATTTATGCGCTTTGTGCATCACCCAAATTTTATTCATTTACCAAAAGAGTGTGAAAAAGGCACTTTAGGAAACTGCTATAAATCCAGTGCAAGTCACCATGGTAACCTGATTAGCAGCTAAATTAAGTTCATGATTAAGAAGAAATAAATAAAAATAACTCTCCTCCTTGGCTGGGGCTACCCACTGTGCCACTGGCAGCCAAGCAGATGCTGAGGCTTTGGGAAGCAAGGGTATAAGCCTGGGCCTGGCCCCCAAGAGAAGTTGAGGTGAGGGTGGGAGGTGTTATCTGCTGCAGAGAAGCGAGAAGCTCAATTGTTAACACTGCCTGGGGGTTAGTGAGGCCCCTGGCAACCAAGCCAGGGAGTGCAGGCTGCACATCTGAAGGCTAAAGCAATGGCCTTCATGACAACGATCCATGCTCTCTAAGGGTGTCTTCTTGATGCCCCTGGGACACGTTCCTTTGTCCAAGCACCAGGTGCATGTATTGCTGTCCTCCAGTGCTATGCCCTCCTGTGCTGGGTGCTGACATGACTCAGACCTGGTTTTGGTCCTAGAGAGGCTGAGTTTGGTGGTAGACGCATATATAACAGATGCTCTGGGCAAAGTGTCTATATAAGGTGCTATGGAAACATGGGCCAGCCAGCAGGAAGGCTTCCTGGAGGAGGTAATGCCCAAGAGAAAAGCACATGTGTGGCTGCTGGAGAGTGCCTATTTCAGGTGAGCATTCTGGGCCATCTGCTTGGGGCTGACTGGCAGACCAGCCTGGAATGAGCTGGCATCAGCCCTGATGAGACCAGAAAAGCCTTCTTGGGGGTTGTGCTGAAACACATCCCAGGGCCCATAAGCAGGAGAGATGGGTGCAAAAAGAGAAATGAGCCTCCCACTTACCCTTTCCAAGCCTCCTCCTGGCCACAGCAGTCCAGAGCAATAGTTAGAGTGAAACAGCCTTTGAATCCTTCCTCTGTCACTTGTAACTTGCAGCCTCTGGCAAGGGACTTAATTTATTTAAGCCTCAGCCTACAAAATGGGGTAATAATGAAAATAGTACCTGTCTGTTAAGGCTATTGTGAAGGACTAAGTGAGATGATGCAATCTAAATATAATGCAGTCCCTCACATGTAGAAAACACACAATAAGATGTTTGCTGGGCTAATTTCATTACCTGGGGAAGTCTGCCATGACTGGGTGGCATGATCCTGGTTGCAACTTTCCTAGAGCAGTGCTGCAGTCTAAGACTCTTCCTTCCACATCCTCCTTCCTTCCCCTTCTCCTTTCACAGGGGCAAGACCAACATCACGGTCTGAAAGCTCTCCCTGCCTCCTCTTGCCCTCTCTTCCTTTATACTTCACAGGTGTGTCCCCGAGTCAACCTCTTACACATAGGATCCTGTTTTGGCTTCTGCTTCTCAGAAGACCCCAAATGACATAGAAGGTCTTGGAGAAGAGTCCAACAGGTGGGTGGTAGAAGAGGTAGAATGGAGCCCCAGCAGCAGGTCACAGAGGTGTCTATAGGTGGAGGGGTGCAGGCCTTCAAGGACTCTGGTGAAGAAGTGCCCAGTCTCTTTTTGTGTCCTGCCCTTAAATGTGGGTGTGTGCTCCTGTGTGTGCACAGTCCCTGAGCATGCTCTCTTGTTGCATTGGCCATAATATAGTGAAAAAGATCTGTTTCCATCAGAAGAGGATGAGCACTCAGCCCTGAGGAAGTCCCTGGGCATAGTAGATGCTCAGTCAAAAACAAACAAACAAACAAACAAACAAACAACCCCAAACCCTGAAAAACTGAGCACTACTGAGACCTGTCCCAACCTTAAGTTTTGCTTTGGACCAATTTTGTTTTCATTTCCTGGTGCTTTGAATTGCATCATGTTAGATTATTTAACCTTTTTAACCCTTTGTTTTTGTGACAGAGACATATATTCACAGACATGTGTACATCTTTGTGCCCACACAGAAGGGTAACAGCAGCCTTGCTTCAGAGGCCACACCTTCCAGGAAACCCTTCAGCCTGCCCTGTCTTTGCTGATCCCTCTGCCATCCCCTTGCAGAAGGAGCTTGGAGTCTCTCAGCTCAGCTGGACTAGATGAATCTTCTCAGGGTCGTCTTCTCCTACCTCTGGCTCCCAGTTCCTTCCCCCAGTCTCTCCCTCCCTGCTCTGTGAGATCAGGGAAGCTGCAAACCGAACCCTTACATCAAAAGGGAACTTGAAAAATACTTGGAGCAAAAACTGCTAACTGTGCATCCTTGCTGTATGCTGGCGCTGATATTAAATCAGGAAATGGCACTGAACAGCCGCTCCAAACACAGAAACAGGGGTTGTCAACACAGCAACCAAAAGCAATCTCTAACGGGCAGAGGTGAAAGGGACCTGGCACATGGCCAGGAGGGGGGCTGCAACCCAGGAAAGAATTCCTGAGCTGAGTGTGTCTGTGCCACCTCTCCAATGTCCAGAGTGAAGCCTGGATCTCAGTCCCTGGCATGGAACACACCTTGTCTCCATGAGGGGTGAAAGATAATTAAGCATGTTGCTTAAATACCTTTGAAATTCTCCTTTTTATTTCCATACATGTTTACTGAGCACCTACTATGTGCCTGACAGTCCGATAAAAAAGATGCCTTCCCATGTGGAGATGACCTTCTAGCCCTCAGGACAGAACTCTGACCCTTTGACATGGCATTCAAGGTCCTTCGAGTGTTGGCTCCTGCAGAAGCCTTCATCTCTGTCTCCAGCCTCCCTGAAATAGCTCCCCAAGGGCATGAGGCAGTACCTTTGCTCCATGCCTTTGCTTGGACTAGTCCTATCACCAGCTCTTCCTGCATTTCTGTGTTTGGCAAATTTCTGCTCAGCCTCCAAAGCCTTAACCAGGTGTCACCTTTTCTCTGCAGCATTTTCTACCACCCTCCCCATTTCTTCCAATAGAACCAGGGATCGTTTACTTGGGATCCAGCAGCACTGTGGACATACTGCCATCACAACACCTTTCATGTCACAATGGCAAGGTTTGCACTGTCCTGGAGGAGAGGAAAGAAGCCATATTCATCCCTGAACCCTCATCTCTCAGCACTGGTTGTAAAATTGAAACAAAAATGAAAAACCTTGATGAAATTCATTGTTGGTGTGGCTATGGGGAAACAGGTTTTCCATTTCTGATAGTAAATGAAATAGGTACCGTCTTGTTAGAGGCTAATTTGACATTATTAACACTGAAAATGCACATATCTTTCAACCCAGCAATTTATTTCTTGCTTTCTAGAGGAATGTTTGCCCATGTGCAGAAAGGCGCATGTAAAAAGCTGAGTTGCAGCATTGTTTGCAATAGTAAAAGATTTGAAATTGCTTAAATGTCCATCAATGTGGCCTGGATGAAAAACTATAGGGCATCCATTGGATAGAATGCTATGCGTTAGTTGAGAAGAAGTAGATTTCCATGTATTGACCAAGCATTTGCTGAGTAAAAATCAAAAGCAAGCTGTAGCTCTAGACATAGATGTTAAAATTACATTGCTGCACTTTTTCACAATGAGAATGTGATCTTCTGTAATTTGTTTTAAAAAGAGATTGAATGACCACAGCAGCTCCTGGCTGAATGGAGACTGGGCTTTGACACAGCCAATCAGCATTATTTCCTCCACCACTCCCAGGCAGCAGGTCCCAGGGCAGTGGGAGGGTGACATCTACTTCCCCTGTACCTGAGAAGTTTGCTATCCATGTGGTGATGAGCATGTAGTGAGAAGCCGGAATTCTGGGCCCTTGAAGAGCATCCAGACAAAGGAGGAAGAAAGCGAAAGCAGGGAGGCCCGTGGGGTGGGATAACTCAAATCATGCAGATTTCTTGAGTTGGTCCTTGGCCTCAGGAGGAAGAAGGAAGGATTGGTTCAGGAATGACTGTTAACTAAGGGAGAGGAGGGGGCTGGAGGGTGTGCAGAAAAGGCCTGACAATTCAGAGGCCTCACACTGTAAGGAAGATCAGCCTTTGCCTAGTTATTAATTTCATTTATTCATTCATTTATTCTACACTTGTAATTGAGTTCCTCCTGGTTTGGGCATTGCACTGGCTACTGAGGACACAGAGACAACTCCACCTCCTGGAGACTTCCTCCGGGAGCTCATGATCAAATTCCATCTAGTTTCTCAGAGTGTGTTTCTTGGACTCCGGGCATCAGAATCACCCAGAGAACTTATTAAAATGCAAATTATTCGGCTCTACTCAGACCTATAAAACAGACTGTGGCTCACGAATTTGTGTTTGTAACCCATTTTCTCAAGTGTAAAACATTTGGACTAGCTGACTATACCATTTCCTTGAATGTCCCTGTGTTATTTCCTAAGGCCTCTCCCAAACCTGAGGTCTACCTTGATCCAGGTTGAAGAAAGATGTGATGGAGGTACCAGCTTTGCCCTATGACTCCAGTGTGTAGGATTTCCCTAGAATGACCAGGACATTGTCCTTGCTAATAAGCTTTTCACCCCGCTCCCATGCCTAGGTACACCCAAGTCCCTCCAAGGCCTGGGAAGATCCATAGAACATGTCTTCTAAGTTCTTTAGAAACAAGAGATTGACTCATTGTAAGCAGGGGAATGGCATGTGCAAAGGTCCTGTGGCAGAACACAGCTTGGGCTGTGGAAGAACTTAAATAAATCAGTGTGCCTGGAGCATTGTGATGGGGGATGCAGCAAGATGAGGTGGGAGAGGGTAACAAAGGTAGACCATCCACAGCCTGAAGGCTATACCAAGGAATTTGGTTCTTTTTCCAAGTGTTAAAGTGATTTGTATTTAAGCCAGGGGGTGGGAGAGGGGGAATTACCAGATTCATATAAAAACTATCTCTACTGCCCTGTGGAGAAGCAGAAAGTCTACAGCCAAAGCCTCTGCAATCCTCTAAGGAAAAGATAAGGGCGGCTTGGATGAAGGTTAAGGTACCAGATGAAGAACCAGAGAGATCGGGTGGAGAGAGGTGATAGTTGGACTATGGGAGGTGAGGGCTTCAGCCCTGGGGAGCAATAATGAAGTTTCAGAATTCCTGACACTGGCTCTGGGGTCATGGGTGGGGGAGGTGTAGTGGGAAGGGAACTGTCCTGGTTATCATTCACTGGAGAGTGGCTTTGAGTGGCAGTGAGCTTCTCATCAGCACTGAATCATCTCTCCCCTCTCTTTTCTCTCTGTCTCTTTCCTTTGATATTTAGGGATGTATGAATAGGGACTGAAGGTCAAACTCAGACCAGAGGCAGGAACAAGGATCAGAGGCCAGGCTGACGCCAAGGGTAAAGGACAGGATGAGCGGACTCTGCAAAATTGTTCTCCTTTGGCCAGTACCCCTGCCTTGGTTTCTATCCAGCCCCACACAGTCAGGGAAGAGAAAAGGGAAAGAGAAGTTTGACTGCCACTGACAAGAAGGCACATTAAACACTGCCCTCATAATCGAATTATTGGCAGGGACTTGACACTTGGTAAAGGTTCAGCTGTGAACTGAACAGTCACTAATCCTGTGGGCAGCTGAAAATCCTGATGCAGAGAACAGGTGGAGAAGCACTGTACTGACACCAGAATCCCCAGGATGCTACTCAGTTGACACAGAGACCACATACTTCATAGTATTCAGAGCACTGGACTTGGGGCCAGAAGTTCCAGCTCATCACTGCATATAACTGTAAAGAAATCATTTAGCCTCTCGAGCCTCATTCTTTGTGTGAGATGGAGATAATCCTACTCATCTCATAGGGCAGTTGTGAGGACTGAATGAGTTGAAATGCAAAATGCTCTTAAGACACTGTGATATATCTGCATCCACCCACTTATCTCCCTGCCTACCTATCTCTGTAAAATAGGGATAATAATAGTTACTACTTCACAGAGTTGTGAGAGTTGAGTGAAAAGGTGAATGATGGAGGCTGAGGTGGGCGGACCATCTGAGGTCAGGAGTTGGAGACCAGCCTGGCCAACATGGTGAAACCCCGTCTCTACTAAAAATACAAAAATTAGCTGAACGTGGTGGTGTGTGCCTTTAATTTCAGCTACTTCGGAGGCTGGGGCAGGAGAATCGATTGAACCCAGGAGGTGGAGGTTGCAGTGAGCCGAGATTACACCACTGCACTCCAGGCTCCAGCCTGGGCAACAGAGTGCGACTCCGTCTCAAAAAATAAAAACAAATGAACAACAACAACAAAAACAACAACAACAAAACAAAAAGGTGAATGACAAAAGGCTTTGCAACTCCCTATACAAATGAGAGTGACTATTAGCAAATATCGCATGTGTGTTGGAGGCAATACTGCCCGGTGGTTATCGAATGCAGCCTTGTCCATCAGAAATAGAATGTGGGCCACATGTGTAATTTAAAATTATTTATTGGTCACATTAGAACACAGTAAAAAAAAAAGTAAAATAGTTTTAACAATAATTCCCTACCCCTAAGTGTGTGTGTGTGTGTGTGTGCTCGCATGCACATTTGTGCATGTATTGGGGAGTTGTCTCTGGTCCCCAGGAGAGACAGCCAGGATCTTCACAGTCAGTGTAACTCTGGCTCCCTACTGGGACCTTCTGAGTCTTTTGGTTGCCTAAAGACCACCAGGACCCAGAAACCCAGGAATACCTTTTTAGAAGCACTGGGTTGGAATCTGACAGCGGTTGTATGGGGCAAGGGAAAGTGGAAGTGATAGCTGCCTTTGGGAAGAGGAAAAGGAAGAGGAAGAGCAAAAAACAAAAACAAAAATCCCCCAGAAAACCCTCCTGTCTCTTTTTGGGTCCCATAGACTTTGGGAGGATCCCACGGAATGGGAGCAACATAATACTTTTCCCCTGAGCCTCACAAAAGGTGGCAGAGACCTGAGGGCTCCTTGGAAAAGACAGGTGACACTACATCTGGGTGATGCAAAGGTAGAAGTTAGCTCCTGCGGCGGGCGGGAGGTGGGAGTCCCCTGATTCAGGACCCTCCCTGGCAGAACTTGCCTCTGAGGCCCTTGAGACCACTGGCCTCTGCTTAGCGACTCCGCATAGTACGATCCGGAGCCCACCGAGCTTTGAAGCTGGAAGTTTCCCGCTCCCGCATCCCGCGTGCTGCTGCGCCTCTTCACCAACACACACGCGCTCGCAAACAACACACGCACGAACACACCCCTCCCGCACGCCTCCAACAGCACCCATGCGTGCACAGAGACGCCTTCTCGCTCACCAACCACCTGCAACCCTCAGGGAAATAACGCCGAAGGTGAACGGCGCACCTTCGGGCTGAAAGAGGATGCCAGGAGTGCCGCTCTGGTTTGCAGGCGCACGGGAGGACACGCCGCCGGGCCTCTCTGGAGTTATTCCCTTGGCTGATTGGGGGCCAGCGAGGGCAGCGCGGCAAACTTCACACCTGGCGGCTGGCTGTGGGCTCCACGCTCCCTTAGGGAATAACCTCTTCCTTTACTCCTACCCCGAATGTTCCAAGGCTCTGCAGCGGCTGGGACCCTGCAGAGCTCCCTCCATCACCATTTGTAACTAAAGAATCCCGAGGCGGTGCGTCCCAGAGGAATAGCCTCTGGCCCAACCTGGGGTGGGTAGAGAGGAGGTCACTCTTGGGTAAACACCTTAAATGGGAGTTTTGGCAACAAGCTCTTCACTAGAGGGGCTGTGGCTGCCGCAAAATCCCCGACTTTCCTTCAGTGTGCCTTGGGACTCCGCGCACTGCTCGCGTGTCTCCTGGCCTCCCTTTACTTCTTCTCCTCGACTCTTCACTTCTTCCACCATCCCTTCTTTTCCTTTTTTTCTTTCAGCATGTAGGACTCCCAGTCAATGGGTATACAGCAGCAACCCCCACCCTCCTCGCCTCAACCCTGCCTACGTTTTAGGGATAGGGTGAAGACTCCGGGTACTGCTGTGTATCCATGACGGGGAGCCGAGCCCGGCATGCTGATCCAGAGACCCCAGAGATGAGAAGCGGCATCCCGCGACGGCAGTCGGGAGTTGGAGGCCATAGGGCCTGGGGCTCCAAGACCCTGCGGCTCAGCGCAGCAGTAACCGGGGTGGGGGAGGCCGGGCCACGAAGTGGGGCCGGCTGCGCAGCAGCCGCCTTAACTCCTCGGCCACCTGCGTGTCACCGTCATTTACCCACTGTCTGGCAGGGTAGGGCTGTTTCCAACACTTTTTTGGTGGGGTAGGTTGGGGGGCGTGCAGAGGAGGGAGTGGCTAAGCTGGGAGAGGGGCAGAGAAACGGATTTGGGTGGGGAAGTGAGCCTGGGGATGGACAGAGATACCTCAGTCAAAGCCCAGGCGAAGGGAGTGACCACAACAGAAACAGAGGCACAGGGACAAAGAGGAACGCGCTTGCCCAGACAAAGCCCGAGTCCAAGAGACCCTGAGTTGGAGGCAGGCCGCCCGCGGGAGAACAGGAGGTTCGGAACCGCAGACCTGGGGCCTCAGGAATCCCCAAAGCCTCAATGGGCCACGGGAGTCCTCGACGGCGAGTGTCAGGCAGAGCCGAGGGGACGTAAGGGCAGGGGTGGAGTGGGTCACAGTTTGGCCTGTCCATCTTGGTGCCCGCGCAGAAGTCCACAGTGGCAGAAACACTCTGGGAGCCACAGGTCTCTTAGGACCCTGAGGGAGGGTGCTACCAGCTCTAGTCCAGTCGGGACCAAGAGAATCAGGCGTGCTTGTCCCGCCCTGGCCGCCTGAGGTCGGAGCCATACATAGTCTGCACAGATACGAGACACCCGGTCCCCAGTGATCTGGAAACGTTCTCCACTGAGCCGTGGTCCGAGTGTGCTCTCACCGCGTTCAAACGAGACGAGGACATTTACAAGGTGCGAGTCCCCAACCCCCAGCTGCTGGCAGGGGCTGCGCAGCGGCACCGCCCAGGCTCTCTCTCCAGGCGGCCGACTCATTTCTGCGGAGAGCACGCTTCTCGAAGAGGGTTGTAGACGCGCTCTTCCAGCATTTAAGTTGCCACCCCACAAGACTGAGTTCAAGTTTTAGTTAAAATACACTCATTTTATTAAAAATAGGCGGCCCAATACCACGCCATACCCCAGCCTCTCCGAGGGCGCAAGAGAATAGAGAGTTTTCAGATTAATTGGAGGCAAATATTTTACCTTCTAACATTTAAAAATAATCTAGGCGCGTCTGCACTGGTGTGGCTCACGCGACCCCTACGCGCGAGGTCAGTCGGGCTGGTCCAGCGCAGACAGCTGCCGGGACTCACTCACCCAGTGCGCGCCTCTCCTGCCTTTCGCTGCGCGCGCCCAAAGCTGGAAAGCAGAAGGCGACGCGGGAGGCGGGTCGGGTCTCCGGGTCCAGCGAATTCGCGATCTATCCGGTTTCGGCGCCTAAGCCGAGGTCTCAGAAAGAACCCGTTAATTCTAGCCATCCTGGATCTGGGTAGGGAGGGTGCGCGGCTCCCAAACCCAGTCTGGATGCCTAGTGCGGTGTGCTTCGGTCTCCCCGTCTGCCCTCCGGGGAGGTTTCTCACCTGGTAGCGCTGGGCCGCTTCACTGTGGCGCTTGCACTTTTGGCTACCGGCCCTCCTCCGCCCAGGACCTTCTGGCCGGCGAGTAGCCGACCGGCACCCCCAACGCTGGGGCACCGAATTTCAACAGGGGCGACCAGAGCGGAACTCGCGGCTCGAGGCTCGCAGCTGAGTACGAAAACGGGACCCGAGGACCTGTACATCGCTCGAGGGGAACCTGTTCTGGGCTCCGGTGCACACACAGTATGCGTTCTGGACTGGCTTGGATTGGGCCAGGTAGGGGAGACCTGGCTGGGTACGAGGCGCCGTCCAAGCCTTCCGGCAGTGGGCCGGGCGGTTGCGGCGCCTTTGCTCACAGTGGCCACTTGGGGTCGCACTTTATGTCTGTTTGAGCCTCTCCGCGGCGGGCTGATGCCGGGATCTGCTTAATCGTTACAAAACGTTCAAACAAAAACAGGGCCGGCTCCCCAGCAGTGGAGAGCCACTCGGAGCACCGTCCCAGGCCGGCCTCGGCCCCGAGGCTCCGGGCGCTCAGGATTCCGTGCGTGTGGCGGGGAAAAGGAATTCAGAGGCTTTGGGCTGCTTCTTTTCACGTCGCCTTCACTGTGAACACTGTGTGGTGGGGTGAACGCGGGGAGCGGCGGGGCCAGTGGAGTCGAACCTCAGGGCTCTGCCACCGCACCCGCCAGGAGGGGCTCGGCCCTCGCTTGGCCTGAGAAAGGTCCCCTGAGGTTAAGAGTTGGGTCTGAACACAACTCTCGGAGCCCCGAGCCCGCCCTCCCCAACACACAAATACGCGCAGATCTCCAGAAACAGGAACGCACGACACACACGGCCAGAAGCCGCGAGGACACACAGAGCGTCGCCCACTGGGCGGGGGCCGCTTGGGAACAAAGGGCCCAGGAGGCGTTGTCCCGGCGCTCATTCTGAGCCTCCTTGGGGGTGACACGGGATGGGGGTAGGGTGAAAAGGGAACTGAGGGAGGAGGGCGCGCGAGGAGGGGGAAAGCGGTGATTTGGCCTAGAGGTGGGGCGCGCACTCCAGGCGAGCGTGCGGGGGCCGGGACCTGCAGGGTAGGGGGGTGGGCCCAGGCTGGCCGTCCCACTCCGCTCCAGCGCTCCGACAGGCCTCCGCCGCTCCGGGGCCGCTCGGGCCGCCAGTCAGCTGACGCGGGGGGCGGGGGAGCTGTCAGGCGCGCCCCGCCCTGCGCCGCTGGGCCGCGGAGGCCGTGCAGCCATTGGCCCGCGCACCGGGCCGCCCGGGCCCCCGCACCCCAGTGACATCAAGAGGCGATAAAAGGCTGCGGCGCCGCCGGATCCAGCACAGCTGCACCGCCGAGCTGCGAGCGGCTGCGAGCGGCTGCGAGCGAGAGAGCGTAAGAGCAAGAGAGCTAGAGAGCGAGCAACGGGCACTAGCCCCACGCCTCCCCTCAGCCCCACCGCGCGCTCCGCTTGCCTCTCCACCCCGCCCGACTCTACCCGGCCTGGTCCCGGCGCGGGCACAGCCCAGAGCTCTGGGGCGGTGCAGGCAGCCTCGGGACTCTCCGGCGCGCCGCCGCGTCCCCAGACAAAGGCTTGGCCGGCGGCCCCGGCCCGCTGCGCCCTCGCTCCCCGCCTCCCCGGCTCGCCGCTCTTCGCCCCCGCGCTTGGCTCGGCGCGCTCCGGCCGGCCGCAAAGTTTCCCGGGCGGCAGCGGCGGCTGCGCCTCGCGTCAGCGATGGCCGCGGAGCTGAGCATGGGGCCAGAGCTGCCCACCAGCCCGCTGGCCATGGAGTATGTCAACGACTTCGACCTGCTCAAGTTCGACGTGAAGAAGGAGCCACTGGGGCGCGCGGAGCGTCCGGGCAGGCCCTGCACACGCCTGCAGCCAGCCGGCTCGGTGTCCTCCACACCGCTCAGCACTCCGTGTAGCTCCGTGCCCTCGTCGCCCAGCTTCAGCCCGACCGAACAGAAGACACACCTCGAGGATCTGTATTGGATGGCGAGCAACTACCAGCAGATGAACCCCGAGGCGCTCAACCTGACGCCTGAGGACGCGGTGGAAGCGCTCATCGGCTCGCACCCAGTGCCACAGCCGCTGCAAAGCTTCGACAGCTTTCGCGGCGCTCACCACCACCACCATCACCACCACCCTCACCCGCACCACGCGTACCCGGGCGCCGGCGTGGCCCATGACGAGCTGGGCCCGCACGCTCATCCGCACCATCACCATCATCACCAAGCGTCGCCGCCGCCGTCCAGCGCCGCTAGCCCGGCGCAACAGCTGCCCACTAGCCACCCCGGGCCCGGGCCGCACGCGACGGCCTCGGCGACGGCGGCGGGCGGCAACGGCAGCGTGGAGGACCGCTTCTCCGACGACCAGCTCGTGTCCATGTCTGTGCGCGAGCTGAACCGCCACCTGCGGGGCTTCACCAAGGACGAGGTGATCCGCCTGAAGCAGAAGCGGCGGACCCTGAAGAACCGGGGCTACGCCCAGTCTTGCAGGTATAAACGCGTCCAGCAGAAGCACCACCTGGAGAATGAGAAGACGCAGCTCATTCAGCAGGTGGAGCAGCTTAAGCAGGAGGTGTCCCGGCTGGCCCGCGAGAGAGACGCCTACAAGGTCAAGTGCGAGAAACTCGCCAACTCCGGCTTCAGGGAGGCGGGCTCCACCAGCGACAGCCCCTCCTCTCCCGAGTTCTTTCTGTGAGTCGTGGCCGGTCCTGGCCCCCGCCCTTGCCCCGGCCCGGGCTCCCTGTCCCATGTCCCTAGTCCCAGACTACCCCGGACCCTGTCCCTGCCGCGGCCCCAGCCTTGACCTGTTTGACTTGAGCGAGAGGGAGGAAGGGCGCGCGGGCCGCGGGCGACGGGCGGGCGCGCGGGCGGGCAGGGGACCTTGGCTAAGGCGAGAGTAGCGCACGCCAGCGCCGCCTCCTAGACTCGAGCAGAGCCGGAGAGAGAGACGAGAGGGTGGGAGGTCCCGGAGTAACTTCTCTCCAGGCTGGAGGGCGGCGAGGCATAGTCCCGAGAAGTCACCAAGGCCATCTGGAGACTCCTGGCTTTCTGAACTTTGCCCATTAAGCCGGGACCGCTGCTTTGCGGCCCGGAGCGTAGTCCGCGCCAGGAAGAGAGCAACGAGGAAAGGAGAGGGACTCTGGCGTCCCGGCAGGCGAGAGGCGAGGCTGAGCGAAAAGAAGGAAGGACAGACGGACCTGTCTGTCAGAGTTCGGAGAACACTGGCTCTCAGCCCTGAGACACGGGCCTCAGTTAGGACGCTCGGCGCCCAAATCTCATCAGTTTTATTGCCTGCTCGATTATATAGAAAAATACAAAAAATCTGCATTAAAAATATTAATCCTGCATGCTGGACATGTATGGTAATAATTTCTATTTTGTACCATTTTCTTGTTTAACTTTAGCATGTTGTTGATCATGGATCATACTCCCCTTGTTTCTTTGGGTGAGAAGGGATCGCAGTTTGGAAACTCCGGCGGCTGCGTGCGGGGTTTCAGTCCCAGCTATAGGCTTGTAAATACCCGCCCCGCCAAACCGCACAGAGAACGTGGCAGCAAGCTGAGGGTCTTTGTTTGGGTTTATTATTATGGTATTTTTGTTTGTAAGTTAAAAAGAAAAAAGAAAAAGTTCCGGGCATTTTGCATCAGAAAACAACTTTGTCTTGGGGCACACTTGGAAGTTGCATGTTTTCTTTCCTTCCCTTATCCCCACTCGGTCCTCTTTTTTCTCTCCCGCTTTAGTTTTCAACCTTGTTGGTGTTGAGAGAGAGAACCGAGAGGTCCCAGTACAAGGGCAGGGCAGGGCAGGGAAGCTGCCAAGCTCCGCACCCCAGAGGAGTGTACTGGACTCCAGCCTTGTCTTGTGGTCAAATTGACACCCTTAGTAAGAAAGGAAAGGAAAGGAAAACATATCCTCCCTTCTGCTTTTTATTGTAACCAGAATCACCCTGAGGTCCCTTCTGAACCCTCTGGGCCTGCGCTAATTGTAGGAGCCACAGCGCTCCTAGGGTGAGAGGCTTAGCCATCCCTGACCCTGGCAGTGCACTGGTAAGCAGACATTGCACTGAACCAACTGCCACGCTCAGAATGTACCAGAAACCCAAACATTGGCAAGTAATTTTGCAACTTTCAAGTGCGTTCTTTAGACCAATGCATTGTGTTTCTTTCCCTGCTTTTGAGATAGTAGGAAGAGTTCTTGGTGGTGTCCCCCCCCCTTCAATTCTTCAGTTGTATAGTAGTTATAGGGAAGATATGGGTGTTTTTCTTTATTATTACTTTTTTTTTCTGCAGGTCAGTAAAAGGATTTAAGTTGCACTGACAAAAATACCAAAATAAAAGTGTATTTTTAAGTTCCCATTTGAAATTGCTGGCGCTGCTGGCCGGATGCATTTTTGAGTTTGTATTAGTTGATAAATTAACAGTAATAACAAGATTGTATGAACCGCATGGTGCTTGCAGTTTTAAATATTGTGGATATTTGTCCTGCATCAGAAATGAGCTTTGGTTTTTACAGATTCAACCGTGTTGAAATCAAACCTGCCGCAACAGAAATTGTTTTTATTTCATGTAAAATAAGGGATCAATTTCAAACCCTGCTTATGATATGAAAATATTAAAACCTAGTCTATTGTAGTTTTATTCAGACTGGTTTCTGTTTTTTGGTTATTAAAATGGTTTCCTATTTTGCTTATTAAAACCATGGAAATGGTGTTTATTTAGAGGACTCTGCGTTCGCATGATTTTGACTTTCTTCTCTTGCTTCCTCAAGAGTCGCACCAACTTTGGGTTACTCTCACCCCATGGCCAATGGAATAGCAAACCAAGCCCTAGCAAATCCCTTCTTTGAGTGTCTGAGTGTGCGTGTACATGAGCCTCAAATGTGTTCTCTGCTTCCCACCCTAGGTACAGACCCTGGTCAAGAGAGCTGGATTGTGAGCTGAGAGGGCGCAGGTCCAAACAGCCTTGGAGTCCCTGGGTATGGGGCACACACCACTTTTTCAGTGCTTTCAGGCTTGGCCACCAGAACTGACTTGCTAGTCTGTCTGCTCTGAAATAGTGATTGATGGAGACCAGGAAGCCAAGAGCTGCCACCTTGATGGGGAAGCTGGGTCTTTTTGGCGCTCTGGCCCAGCTGACACGGGCCCTTGCCTTCCTGCCTGGGGTGCAAGTCTCCTTTCTCCTACCCAGGGCATCCCTCTGGGAGCAACTGGAGCTGCCCAGAGCCAGATGCCTTCTCTGAACGGGGCCTGTCTCCCTTGCCCCAAAGCTAATAGAAGCAGGTACAACCCAGCACTGGATCTTGGGGTGCAAAACCCTCCAGGCAGGACGCCCCTTTGTGTGGACTTGTGTTTTTGATGGTAGTATGCCTCAGGTGCACTGGCGCTCAGGCATGGATTCCTCAGCTCTGCAGATGGGTACTGTGTGGCTGAGTCTGAATTTCAGTGGCTTCTCGAATTGGGTGTTGGAGGGGTTTGGGTCATCACTCCAGCGCAGCAGCTTCAGCTGCAGCCTGGAGATCCCTGACTGGGAGGTGGCCCTAGAACCTTTCCTTTTCCGCACTCTTGGAAGAGCGGTGCCCACCTAGGTCACCCCCAACCCCTCCCAGCCTCCTTGGAGTCCTGTCTGTAACTCAGGGCTGGCCTCAGACACCCCTGGGACATGGAGTAGGATCTCCAACCCCTGTAGAGCTTTTGTGATCCTTTGGCAATGGCTAGTTCGGAGGGGCTCCGGTCTCCTTAGACTCATTATCTGCAGTCCAGGAGGCTTAGCCTTTAGTTCCTGGGGGTTATCTGGCTCATGGAGTTTCAGAACCCAAATGGGGAGGTATAGGAGACCCAAGAAGTGGAGCCCCAGCTGGGAATCTGAGCTGGGAGAAGGAAGAGGAGAGTGAAACTAACAGGGAATTTTGGCCTGGATCCCTGGAAGCCTGGAGGTGGTGATGGCTGAGGTCTAGAGAAGAGGAAGGGGACCTAAAAATTTAGGATACAGATAATATTAACATTCATGTACATTTATATAGTGTGTTGGTGTTGTTCAATAGGAGAGAAGCTTGGAATTCTAGCTCGAATTTAATTCCAAGGCCCAGCTGATTTCACTGGCAGAAAGATGAAAGATGTGTCTGGTGGGGAAGGCTTTGGCTGTGATCTGGGAGGAGGAGGCAGCTGAGCCTGGCTCTGTGGTACCTTTGCCCCCACGTGCATGAATGAAGGAGCAAGGGGCTTTGATGAGTTGGGTAACTGCATACACACATGCTCCTGTACAGAACGTTTTCACATGTACACATGTATCCTCTTTGTGGTGAAAGAGGCTTCGCTCAGGTAGGGTGCCAGAGGAAATCCCACTGCATGGCTCCAGAGACCAAAAAGATCACCAACTCCTGGCTGGTGGAGACCCTAAATCCGGTGGCCTGACTCCCTTTGGAATCGTCCCAAGCGGACTGGCATTCTCCATCCTTAGCCTCTGAGCTGGGGAGGGTTGCAAACTCCAAAGTGTTGGCTTTTCTTCCCTAGAGCATAGACGCACAGACATCGACCCAGTGACCAATACCATCAACATTGCCTCCAGAAGACAAAGTGGTTCAAGCCGGTTTGGAGTGACTAGCTGCCTCTCGGAGAATCTGACAATCCCAGAACCCAGTCTTAGTGATACACTGACACACAGATACACAGACACATCCTGCACACATTGATGCCCACATTGATACCCACATTGATGGTGCGGGGACTGACATTGAGGCACTGTCAGTCCCCGCATCAACCCTCCAAGTGAGCACTAACAGGCCCCGGGGCGCAAGCAGGCGAGAGTCAGGCGGAACCGGCAGCTCCTTGGGGGAGGCCCGGGCTTCCGGAGCCTCCAGGGCGGACTCGCACATCAGGCAAGCCCCGGCTATGTCTCTGCCTGTAGCCCGTCGTCCCAACCCGCCGTGATGCCCCAGAGCCCACAAGCCCAGGAAAAGAGAACTGAGTCCCGAGGCCCTCGGGCACGTCCCACCCTAGCGGCACCCCGCCACCGTCATCCTCTTCCTTTCCCACTGCTCCCCGCGGCTCGCGGGCTCCTTGCAATCCTTCACATCCCCGGGGGAAAATCCTCCCAGCGCCGGGAGTCTTCCAAGCCAGCACCAGTCCCACGTAGACAGGCTGGCGCCTGCACCCGGAGACGCACTCAGAGAGAGGCACGCTCAGACACCCGGACGCACGCACGGGGCACACGCAGGCCCCCGGACGAGGGTTACCCTCCGGACCGCGCCCCTGGCTGGAGCAGCTGCAGTCCAGTCCGGCGCGAATCCCGCCCCTTGCGACCCCGGATCTCTGGGGGTGTGCGGGAGGCTGTGCGGGCTGGATCCGCCGCCGCCACCTTCAGCGAGGCGGGTCTGGGAAGGCGCTCAGCCGGGTTTGCCAGGAGCCTCGGGTCCGCGTGCGCGGGGACGGGTGGGAGCCTGGGCACCATTCCCTTGCCTCCTGGCATCCTTTTTATTTCTTTGACATTCCCCATTCTTTTAGCCCTTCCTTCGTAACCTCTTTCATTTCAGAAAACTTTCTCCTTCTGTTTTGATTTCTCTTCTGCTTTTTATCTCCGCGCTGCCTGGCGGGGAAGCGCTGCCGAGCGGGGTCCCGAGGTGGCTGGAGTGTGCGGCGCGGGGAATGAGAGTCTGGAGTCCCCCGAGCCACCGCGCAGCACTAGGACCAGGGCCCGCCGCTCCGGGCTCTCGTCTTGACCGCTCCAGCTATCCCGCGTTTCCCTTCCAGGTTCCCCCTGTGGCGAGGTTCGCTGGGGATCTGCGCCCCGCTGGCGGGGGAACCGGCACCAGTCGGTTCTTGGGGAAGGGATCTCCGGGGAAGCTGAGCCTGGGCCCTGGACCCACATCCCTCTTTCAGTGAACCAGACAGGCTTCCCTCAGTCCCGGGTCTCTGGGCATTTCTGTGGCAGGACAACGCCCCTGCCTGTCAGAGGGCACTGGACTCCTACCCACTGCTTCAGCCTGTACCCGCCCAGAGGCCTCTTGGACCCATACTGCAGTGGGAGCTGCCAGGAACCACGCCAGATCCACCAGGCTGATCACTTGGCTTTCTCTGTGACCTGGAGTTGCACCTTCTGCCACACCAGGCAAACCCCCTACTCTCTTGCTCTCCCATCCCCACTCCCCAAGCTCTTCCTCTAAGGGCTTCTGGATACAGTGGGTTTAGAGTTTCTGGTCATTCCCTTGCAGCCTTTCAGGTGCAAAATCTGCACTCCAGGCCCTTCTGTTTTCAGAAAGGGAAACTCTGAACTGGCTTCTTGCGTAACCCTTCCCTCTGCAGCCTGCAGTCTGCTGGCCTGGCCTCTCATCCCAGAGATAGTTGTGTTTGGATTTGTTATGTAAGGAAGGGAAGATTAGAGGTTTGCTCTGCTCTTCCTCCCCCCAACAAAATAAAAGTCCTCAAATGGCACATCCAGTAGGCAGCACGGTTTCCAGTAGCCCTCCTAAAAGAAATCAATCTGGTTGGTAGAGCTGCTCTGTGCTGTTGCCCAGCCCAGTACACTCAGAAGACAATCCAGCTGCAGTGAAGGGACAGTTCTGCGTCCAGGGAGTACCTGGTCCGTGGAAGTAGCCCTTACTGAGCTTCCCAGGCTGGGCTTTCCCGGCCTAGAAGCCTAGCCTTATTTTGGCGAAGACAGCAGCTACTACTGCTGAAATTTTATTCTTTCTATAGTTCCTGCCTCTTGGAGCATGTGTCCAGACCATGGAGAGCACCTCTTCCAACTGGGGAGCACATTCTCCGTATATTCTCTGCATCCTGTATGCCTCCTTCATTTCTGAACACCTTTACCACATTCTATCAATTTTCTATGCCTCACACTTACTCTTCTTAATGTCTTTCTCCATTGTCTTACACATATTATCCTAAAAGATGCATACTAAAAGATTCATCTTATATTATCCTTTTAGGATAATAAAAGATGCATTATATACATTATCCCAGAATGCCTCCTAAAAGATGCATTAAGATAAGAAAATCAGAGCTCAGTGTTTTCACTTGGAAGAAATAAAACACATGAAATAAGTTACTACTTCAATGTGGAAAATCACCTATATTAATGATTCGTTATGAAGCCAAACTCAGTTTTAGCTGCCTCTCTGCATTCTTTGCATGTGAAGTTACTTTCATGAAAAGTGCCAGCCACTCATTGCACATTCTTTCATATTTGTATCAAAAAGGGATGTTGTCTTTGGGCTGGAGGGACAGCTTTGGAGGCAGTGGGAGGAGCCCTGGTACTTTCTGGAAGAAGCCAGTTTCAGCATAAGAAGGGAGATGAAATCCACAAGTCCAATATTTATATTGTTGTGTTTTCTTTTTTGGAGATCTGTATATCTTACCTAGGCTTGGACTCCTTCCAGTAAATGGACAGCAGGGTGGGAGACTACAAGGTGCCCATTTCAGAGCTTTGGAGCATGAGGCAGGCATTGATCATAGCCCAGGACTCCATCGGATTCAGGAGCCACAGCTGCCCTTAGCTCACTCTTCGTGTCCCTTTGTTTCTTCTCTGGATCTGGCACCTTCACTTCCCTGCTTCTGCTGGTGTTACAGGTACCTGAGCCTTACTCTAGAGAGATCCTGGACCTGGACTGGCCTGGGGGCTCACTTCTGCCTGTCCTGAGTGGACAGAGAAGGGATGTGCTTCCCACTGCAGGGCTTGACACCCATCCTCCTTTGTGTTCTGGGAGCCGGAGCATGGCACAAATGTCCCTTTCCATGGACAATGGGCAGGAAGGTCACAAAGCAGAAGTGTAACCAAACTGTGAGATTAGTTCCATTATTACATTTCACTTAACTCTGTGAAGCATGGGTTACTATTATCTGCAGGTCAGAGATGAGTAAAGCCCAGAGTGGTTACTATTTGCTCAGTGTCATCCTGTGGAGGAGCTAGAACTTGAGTCCCCACCTATCTGGTGCTGAAATTTGTATTTTTGTCACCAAACTTCATAAGTCCACTATGCCTTATCTGAAACACTCGGGGGGAAGTATGGAGGAGTGGGACATAGTCTTCTTTGATGACAGTTTCCTCTCTAAATCCCTCTGCAGAGGGTAGTTACATTTACAAGGGTGTGCTTCGTGTTCTCCAGCCATAAGATGCTCTCTTTGCATCCCCAGGCAAAGAGATGGGCGATGGGAAGTTGGAGATGCACAAGTACAAACATGATGACAAGGGTGTCAGAGAGAAACTGCAGCTCTGTTGCTCATGTCAATCTCTGGCAGAGGAATATGGTGGTGGGAAGTGTGTGTGTGTGTGTGTGTGTGTGTGTGTCTGTGTGTGGTGGAGGAGGACACTTTGGTCATCATTGTCTTGGGACATTGTTACTGTTTGCAATTAATGAATAGTTCTTTCACCTTTCATCTGTTCTCAATTGAACTTACCAGTAAATATATCATAATTACCAGAGCAAGTGTTTATAGAAGCAGCAGCCTCTAGGTGAGGCAATTTTTATGGAATCACCCATAGTTTAATGTAAGCCATTTCTGGGATAATGTCGAAGCTCTAGACCTGCACATAGATATGCATATGTTCTTAGAGCAGGTGCATGAATAAACATGCATGTGTATACCCTCATGCTTACACATATAGAGGCAGGCCTGCATACACATTGAAGCACAGAATCCACAAGTGCTCATTTGCTAGATACAAACTCTCATATTCATGTGCCCACATACATGCACACAAACATATACACATACACTGTACATGTATTCATATGTATGTATCCATGCCTATATGCATGCATGTCCAAATACTCATGCACATGCATTTACAGTGTGGATACAATGTTCACAATTATGTGCACATAGCTGTGTGTATTTATACTCACATTGAGATACAATTGATTACACATGCTCTCCCAAAACGCGTATGAGTCCATGTACATCCTCACATGCACATACATACATGCATGTATAATTGAACACAGGTCTTCACATTCATTCACAGACAAGCACCATGTAACAAGTGAAATGTGGCACTGGTAGGGTTAATGGAGGCCCCAGACTCCCATAAATATTTATATGAAGCACTCAAGCTCTCAAAGTGGGAGACAAAACCTCTCCCCACAAGGCCTTGTAAATCATGCAGCTGCTGCGTGTTACCTGTCAGATCCAGGGCTGTGCAGTCCAGCATTTGCTCCATAAGGGCGGCCACATACGTGCTGGAGCACACGGCACTCTCCGTGCCTAGCCAGGCATCCCAGCACATGTGCCAAGGTCGGTCCCCACTCCTCGGATTCGCGAGCAGCAGAAGGAAGCATTTCAATGCTGCTGCTGCTGCTGCTGCTGCGAGCACGGGACTGAAGGAATGAAGAGGCATTATGTGAATATCTGAGACTTGGCTTCTCTAGTAAAGACAGATGCTATGCTGTTGTTATCCTGGAGGGACAGCATGTGGGGGCCTTGGTGAGAAGGTGGGTGCAAAAATGATTAAGGGTCCGAGCTGAATCCGGGTTTCGTGCAGTAGGGACTCCAGCCTCTGGAGCTGCTCTCACCCAGCAAAATTTTGGGTCCCAGAAGCCTACTGAATCACAGTTCTCCACGGTGCTATAACCGTTTGTTTAATGAATACCCTGCTTCTAGTCCTGCCACCTAAAACCATTCATTGGATCGTTGAACAAATTATTTGTCTTTCATACGTCAGGCACTGTGCTAGGTGCTGGCAATGTAACAATGAACCAAAACAGAAATAATGGAGTTTACAATGTATTAGGAGAGAGAGACATCAGTAAGATATTGTACTAATGAGCATACAATTTCTTCCTCCTTCTCCTCCTCTTCCTTCTCCTCCTTCAATGGAGTCTCACTCTGTCATCCAGGCTGGAGTGCAGTGACCATAGTTCACTGTAGCCTCAAGCTCCTGAACTTAAGTGATCCTCCCACTTCAGCCTCCTGAGTAGCTGGGACTTCAGATACAAGCCATCAAGCACTGCCAATTAGTGTACAATTTCACAAAGAGATAACTGATACAAAGGAAAGCCACCTGGCTCTCTGAGAGCATGCATAGGACAGTGGAGCTGATGTACAGGAGGAGTGGTCAGAAAAGCCTTCCTGGAGGAAATGATGTTTGAGCTGTTAAAGTCTGAATAAAAGTTAACCAAGTCAAAAAAGGAGGGAAAGAACACTCAAGGTCAGTGTCATCTGATAGAACTTTCTGTGATGAGAGAAATTTTCTTATCTGTGCTACCCAATAAGGTAGCCACTAGCCACAAGTGGCTATTAAACCCTTGAAACATGGCTCATGCAGCTGAGAATCTGAATTTTAAATTTCATTTAGTTTTAATTACATTTAAAATAAGTGATCAGAATCAGAATCTCTGTCTCTTTCTGATTTTCTCTCCCCCTACTTTCTTGCCTTGCTCACTCTGTTCCAGCCACACTGGCCACCTTACTGTTTCTGGAAGAGGCTGGTTATGGCCCTTGCTTAGGGAATTTGCTGAAGCTCTTCCCTCTGCCTGAACCACTCTTCCCCCAGATAAACCTGTAGTGAACTTACTCACCTCCTTCAAGTTCTTGCTGAAATCTCACCTCCTTCATGAGGCTTATTTTGACTACCCCATTAAATTTGGGAACCTGCCCCCTTCCCCCTCCCTGGGCACCGCTGACCTGCCTTATTTTTCTTTAATATTTCTTTTCTTGTTTTTACTTTATTTCTTTTCTTATAGCACTAATCACTTTAGAATTTACCAGATTATTATTCACTTCTTGCTTATTTCCTGCTTTTGCCTGCCAGCATATAAGCTCTGTGAGATCAGTGTCTGGTGACTGTTTTGTTTACTGATGTTCCTAAGAACGATGAATGATGCCTGGCACTTAGTAGGACCATAACAACTCAATAATTGGTTGAATGATCATGTGTTGTGTAAAATGTGCTTAAAAAGGAAAGGGGTAATATCTGTGAAAGCATGAGTTTGAGGTCTTGGCTCACCCTATCAATCAATCATTAATCTATCTGTCAATCATATCTATCAATCATCCATCTGTCAATTATTATCTACCTATTATCTATCTGTCATTCATATCTATCATCTATTAATCATCTCTCTGTCAATCATATCTATCAATCATCTGTCAATCATTATCTACTTATATCTGTCATTCATATCTATTATCTGTCAATCATATCTATTTATCTATCTGTTATAATCTGTCTATCTCTGTGTTTTTTGGTACTCTAAAAAATACACACTGCTAAAAATTTTTTTAAAGCTTATTTGTATGTCAACCTCCAAAATCTTGTATACCATCAGTGGTGCACCTGGGGACACACTGTGGTGTCTGTGGAGAGAAAGAAGAAGTTGACATCTGATATGAGAGGTAGGTTGGGGAGCGCTGGGGTGGTATTGCAGGGGAGGCGGAAAGGGAAAGGGAGGGGGCAAAGTAGAGCTCAATCTTGTTTTCTCCTAGATCCTGGTGGGTTTTTGGGAGAAAAAGGTGAGGGAAGGAGCAATCAGAGAAGGGGTTTGGGATTCTGAAGGCAAAGAGCTAACCAACATCCCACCTGCTTTCCAACCACCCCTCCTACTTCTCCTACTCCTAGCTCTAATCTCATGCAAAATAAAAAATCCCCCCAAAACAAAAAACCAACAAACTCCAAAACAAACCACTCCTCCTCCCTATTGCTTTCTGAGCTGAGAAGAAAGCCTCTTAAATACTTTTGTCCCCTTGACAAGTTATTTTTAAAAGGAAATAATGTCTCTAAATCCAACATTTATGGTGATATTTTTTAAGAAGAAAACACTCCACAAATCAGTAGCTCTCTTGTTTTAAGCAGTTGCTAGGGTTTAGAGAGTGGCTGCTTGGTAAACACACTTTGTAAACACCCAGAAAAGATTGTATTCAGTGTCCTCAAGTCAAAATCAGCCTTCCCAAGCTCCTACTTTCTGTTTCATTGACACGGGAAGAGGCTCTCTAAAAGCAGAACCCAGATGAAGGGTGGCTGTCAGGCTTCTAGGACGACATTTCTCTGGGTAATCAGGGCTGGGAGCCCAAACATATCTGGGAGCAGCCATGTCCCCCTAATCCCCTGGTATTCCTCTAAAGACCTTTGACTCTTTACCTTGCCCTGGAAGGGATCAGGTATAAATGTCACTAGGTCCATTTCACAGCGAGGTAAATACAGTCAGGGGAATCTGTCTTCAAGCAGAGCTGGGAGAGATTGTGTCTCCAGGTTCCTGCTAATACCACCAGGCCAAATAACCTCCTTGAGTCCTTGTTTCAGTTTTTGAGAAACAAGCTGATTTCTTGGGGACAAATCTGTTTTTGTATCCCCTCCTAGAAGCACCTTCCTGTCCATTTCCATCACCACATCTTAGTTTGGAGTATCCCCCCACTTCCTTCTTGGTCAATCCCAGAGTCTTAGAACTCACCTCCAGTCCCCACCCTATTCCTCTGAGACTACCAGGGTCCTCTTTCAAACACGGATCATGTCACTGCCTTGTTTGCAAAATCAACAAGTCATTGGTCTTTGCCCCAGAAAAGAGCAATGCTTCAAAATTCAGTTCTGTTTATTGCCTGAGAGTCAGATTCCCCAACTCTTATTTACTTAGCTGTGAAATGGACCTAGTGACATTTATATCAGATTCCTTCCAGTTTGAGGTAAAGAGCCAAAGGTCTTTAGAGGACTACAAGGGGATAAGGGGGATGTGGCTGCTCCCAGATGTGTTTGGTTTCCCAGCCCTGATTGCCCAGGGAAAATGTCCTCCTGGAAGCCTGACAGCCACCCTTCATCAGGGTTCTGCTTTTAGAGAGCCTCTTCCTGTGTCAATGAAACAAAAACAGAATTATAGCTTTGGCAGTCCAAGATGCTGAGGTCAGACTGTCAGGTGATTTGGGGAAGACTGAAGGGCAGAAGCTGGGTGCAAGAGTTTGCCCCGGCCCTCATATAATCTTCTGAAGGGGATCCATACTTGCCTGGCTGTTAGCCTGTCCAGCCTCTTTCTTCTTCAAGGTCAACAGAGAGTGACCTTGGGTTTTATGTTTTTTGTATAATGGGAAAGTTACGTATCATTTAGATTGTAGATACCATATGTCTCAAAGATCTTTCTTTTTCTCAAGGTCTCTGAAAAGGACGGCTCTCTTGTGTTCCTTTGGGAACTCACCTTACTTTCTCTGTTGACATGGGGAAAGAGAGTATAAAAAAGAGAGAATGCTAAAATGGGTCAAAAACTCCAGCTCTCAAAAAAGTGGAAGCATTAGGCTGAACCCTATGAAATTGTTGATATGTAATAGATTTACTCTGCATATTATAGACCTGTGAGCCCAAATGTTTCGAGGCATATTACCCAAGGGATTGTTTTTGGGTAGCAGAGGAATTGGTGATCGCAAGGACCTAGAAATGGATCATTAAGAACACACCATGTCATACTCATTCTATTTTCATTTTGATAGATAGATCAGGGTCTGCGAACACAAAGATCCTTATTTGACAGACACTTGCCATATGCCTGGCACTATTAAATGTTTTACCACTAACTCACATAACCTTCATAATAACCCAGTGAGTTAGGGGGATATTATTATCCCTATTTTCTGAATGAGGAAATGGAATCACAGAAAGGTTAAGCAACTTGCCCAAGGATGCACAGCTAGTAAATGCCAGTGCTAGAATTCAAACCCGGGAAGTCTGAATCTGGAGGCTAAGTTGTTAATCTTTCTCCTTTCCTGAGGCCGGGGTTTGGATGATAGCTGAAGTTGGTGAATTTGTAACTGGCTGGAAAATGCTTCTGGGATTTTATTCAGTGGAAATTTAACTTTGAGAGGAGCGTCCCCCTCAGCCAGCTGTGCTTCCACTTCTTAAGCCATCTGTGCTTTGTTAGGGATATTGCCTTTAAATTAATTTTCTTGGCCTGGCATGGTGGCTCATGCCTGTAATCCCAGCACTTTGGGAGGCTGAGGCAGGTGGATCACCTGAGGCCAGGAGTTTGAGACCAGCCTGGCCAACATGACAAAAATCCCATCTTTACTAAAAATACAAAAATTAGCCCAGTGTGGTGGCTCATGCGTGTAATCCCAGGTACTTAAGAGGCTGAGAGGCAGGAGAATCACTTGAATGCAGGAGGCAAAGGTTATAGCGAGCCAAGATCGCGCCACTACACTCCAGCCTGGGTGACAGAGTGAGACTCTGCCTCCAAAAAAATATTTTCTTTGGAAATATTGGCACCTAGTCCTCCTCAGAAACCACTGATGGCTCCCTATGGTAACCAGGGCACATTTCCAATCCTTTAGCTTGGCCTTCAGGGCTCTGCAGCTTCAGCCCTTGCCCCTCCATTCTTTACTCTTCATCCTGTGCTCTGGCCAAACCAGTCTCCAGAAGCTGCCTGGAATTCAATGGCCTCCACAAGTTTGTCTGAGCTGATTCCCCATGAAGCTCTCTGTCACTTGTAATCTTTCCCTCTTTAGGGAATGATGCACCTTCTCCTGCATTACTCCTAAAGGAAGACATTTTCTTTCCTCTGAAATGCTCACTGGAGCCAGAATGGGGGCCTGGAAGAAATTCAGGTTGCAGAACCAGGTGAGGTAGGTATGGTAGATGTAGTTTTAAACCCAACTTCTCCTCTTCTGGCTGTGGAGACTTGAGCTAGTCACTTCATCTCTCTGAGCCTCCTTCTTTGCCTCTTGGTAAGGTGGGGAACATCTTGCTCATTTCTGATTTCAGGAGGGACCTGTGGAGACAGAACTTGTCCATGATGTTTGGTGTGTGGTGGCTGCTGTGATTGTGATGGGCATGGCTGGACTTAGCAGTGGTGTCTCCCCAGGAGGTGTAAGGGGGCTGGATCTGAGTGTATCAAAGTGTCTATGGCCAGGACTTACAGGAAGGAGCAGGAGCTTAGGAAATACTCCTAGAAGCAACCTGGAAGGAAGAAAGCCCAGACTCTGCATGGCAGCTGGGGAGATCGTCAAGCAGGTACAACCGGTTTTATCCTCTGGCCAAGATTCTCTGGTTCAATTCGTACTGAAATTAATTGGCAGGGAAGGAAGACCTTGGAAGGTGGTGTGCAAACCCCAGCAGGAGCTCCTGGGAAGTGGGATTTACAGCTGTGAATGTACATTGAAAGGAATCTGGAGTTTCAGTCCTGAGTGCAAATATTCTTACCCCTACACCCCCACACCCCCACAGTTTTTGTCCAGATGCTCAGAGCCCTGACTGGGGAACGAAGATTTGCATAGTTGTAGCACAGACTTGCTTCCCACCTTGGGAACTACTTTATGGAGTCCTGAGACCGAAGGCTTGGATCCCTAACTTAGTGATGATACAGCCAGCTTTTGGTGTCCGTGTTTCTGTGAGTCTGTGTGGATTAAGTTCATCCTGGTATGCATGTGTGTGTGTGCACATGGCTCATGGAAGAGTGTGTGTGTGCATACATATACAGCCACAGAAAAGCACTGTGCCTCAGTGGTTAAGATGGGGAGACTGAAGTCATCATGCCTGGGTTTGACCATCACCTCTGCACTTACTGGCCCTGTGACCTCACACATATTATGTTACCTCTCATGGTTTCAAATTTTACATCCTGTGAATGGAACTATACTACTGTCAAGTGTTAAAGCTCTTGTGAAAATTAAATGAGGTAATGCAAATAAAGTGCTTAGCACAGTTTCTGATGCATAGTAAATGCTCAATAAATAGTGATTGCCATTTTCATTGTGTTTTAAATATAACATAGGCATTGTGAAGAAAAGTGCAGGCTCTGAAACTTGAGTGTTACCTCTAGTACACTATTTGTGTGATCTCAGACAAATTACTTAACCATCCATGTCTCAGTCTCTTCCGTAAAATGGGGATAATACTTGTGCCTACTCCATAGGATTATTATGTCATTAAGTGCTTAGAACAGTGTCTGGTGGATACATGGGGCTCTGCTATTACTGCCATCATGATCGCCATCATGATCACCATCATTGCCACCACCCACCTTCTTCTTTTTCGTCTTCTTCTTCACTGCCATAATCATGACCTTGCCAGCCATGATTGGTGCCCACTTACTCCTCTAGAGGACAATTTGCTGGTGAGGAGATCTCTAAGGTGCTTGGTCCATGCTTAGATCTTAGAGAAGGGCCCAGTGAAGGTCCCAAGTGTCATCTAGGATAGCATGTAGCCTTGGGTTCAAGTCATGCCCTCCTGCTTTAGGCCCTCTTTGCACAAAGTGCAGTCAGCTACAGCTGTCCTTCTCAAGGCACTCTGAACGGTGAGTGAGCAGCCAGCTCCTGACCCTCACTCTGCCTTCTGATTATGAGACTTGGCTCCATCCCCTGCCAGGAGAGTTGTAAGAGCTCAGCTGGCCCAGCCGCCTGGGCCCTCAGCGCTCACTGCTCACTGTTGGCTGCTCTTGCCTCCTTGTAAAGGGTCTTCATCCAGCACTTAGGAGAGCAGAGGCTAGCCTTCCTTGGACCCCGGCAGGAGGTTCTGACTGGGGGCGGGGTGGGGTCCTCACTTTGGCATATTAGCAAGACTGTGGCATCTGTAGATTGACAGCCCTGGCCTGAAATTCTGGCTTCAACCCCTGAATGGCCTGGGGAGGCCGGTTAATCTCTCTAAGCCTCACTTTCTGCATATGTAACATGGATAGAACTATGGTAATCTGGTAAAGTGGTAAATGAGAAATGAGGGGTGAATGAGAAAATGCACATAAAGCATAAACACAGTGACTGGCACAGAGGGGGTGCTCATCAGCAAATACGGCCGGCTCTCTACCTTCCCCTCCTCCATCCTTCCCATCCTAGGGGAGTTCCATGGGACAGGAGATGGTGAGAAGCTTGAAGGGGACAAAGGGGCTCAGACATGCTCCCCTAAAAGCAGGGACAAGTGTGGGTTCCTCTGAGGGTGAGGTTGAGGATGGGCCAGGCCTGAGCCCAAGGTCTGTTGAGGCCTATCCCTCTCTCCAGGGTGTGTGCTCACCATGCCCTTTCTGATGGACAGGTATATGGGCCACTGCCCAAGAGTTTGAGAGTGAAGTGTATATGTAAGTTACTAAGAACATGCTCAGCTTCAGGCACAAATCCACTCATTCACTCATCAAATACTCGGCGCCCACTCCACGCTCAGCCCTTCTGCACTCCTGACTTTGCTGATTCTCGCGCAGCCCAACCATAACTCCATGTGACTGTGAGTGAGGGCTTCCAGAGCCTGGGAGGTTTGCCAAATCCTCCTGCTGAGTGGCTGAGCTAGGATTTGAACTGAGATCTGTCTCACCCCAAGGCATGTGGTGCTGGCTCCAGAGTCTCTGCTTGTGAGGGATGTTTGAGCCTTATGGAAACTCAGAGTGCAGGGTCAGGAAGGTGGAAAAAGGACATGGAGTGGGAGCCAAGAGGAGGATAAGAGCTGGTGGGGAGGATGGAGCAGACTTAGGAGAGGAGGCAGCCTTTGTATTTGTCATCAACTTAGACAGATGGAGCTGGGGGACAGGGCTCTCAGTGGAGGAATTAGCCTGGGTGAAAGCTCACAGGTGGCAATGGAGGGAGTTTCCAGAACAGCAAGTAGGCCCCAAGTGGCTGGGGAGTGAGGTGCTGGATAGCTGGAACTGGGAAGCAGAGGCTGCACACAGGTCCTAAGGGACCTTGAGTGCCAGGGTAAGGAGCTTGGGTATCACCCTGCAGGGATGGAATGCTGCTGCCATATTTCTGCTGTGTGACCCAGCCCATGGCCACACTTGTTTGGAGTAAGTTGGGCCAAAAGCCTCATCTTTCCTTGGAAATTGGTGTTTGGATTCTGGGTACTGGTCAGAGTATGGTGGGAGCTTGAATGGGAAAGGGTGAGAACAGGAAGCCAAGAAGCCTCACCCAGGCCTTGTGCATAAGGAGCCACAGAAAGGATCTCTGCAGAGAAGGAGGGGCAAAGCAGACATGTAGAGAATGCAGAAGAGGTTGGAGATGGCTTAATGAAGCTGTATAATAGAGTGAGCCAAAGCACATTAAAAATTAGTTTAAAAAGACCCCCCAAACAGAAAACAAAAACAAAAGGCAGAAAATAAAAGCAAGGTAGATGAGTCAGATTGAACTAGAAGTGACATGATGACATAAAAGCTGTGTTGAGATGGGCCAAGAGTTGATGCTGGGCCTCCTAGTGGCCAATGAGAAGAGGGAAAAAGATCAACTGTGAGACCCATGGTGTTTCTCAAGGAAAAACAAGCCCACTGCTCAGGAGAGATGTAAGCATTGCTGGTTCTGGGCTGGAAAGAAATTTCTCTGGTGGCTTGTCAAATACCTGGGCAGATTTTTGTTCAGAGGGGACGTGGGTAGAAGCAGCAGAATTTACTCTGGGAATTAGAAGGCTAGATTCTGGTTCCAACGTCATACATGAACTTGGGAGGTTGCTTAGCCTGTCTGAGACTTAGTTTCCTCTAGTGTAACATAGAGGCACATGCTGTAGAGGGCCATGAAGGTGATCTGACAGATGCGATGAAGTAGCAGGGACACAGCAGCTAGTCAGTAAGTCTAGCCTGCTTTACTCCCTCCCTCTAAAAGCTGCCTCTCTTTAATTAAACTTTTTATTTCTCTTTTGCCCTCTCCTGCCCTGGGCCAGCTCCTCCTAAGGTCTACTCACTGCCCCTGGGACCAGGACACAGCCAGGCAGCTGCTGGCACGGTGCCTACTCAAATCAGCAGGGCCCACAGCTCCCTGCTGGGCCTGTGTCCACAGCTGACTGCTCTGCAGAGCCAGGCTCTGCCAGCCTGCAATCTCCCAGAGCCTCCTCTGTGCCCAGCCCTGGGCGGGTCTGAGAACTCTGCCCCCTAAACCAGTCCAGCCCCCATCACGTGCTCCGTTAGCACCCTGTACACCTCTTTCCTGCAAAAATCCCGGGAATAGATAAATAATTGTCTGCTAGAACACACGTTTCACAGGGCAGGGATGTATGGGGTGCCTGGTCAGCACTTGCAGCAGAGTAGGTGCTGTATGTTGCTGGAGTGAATGAATGGATGAATGGAATGAATTGAGTAAAATTTTGTTGTGTCTCGTCCTGTGGGGTCGGGAGATCGCTATTTTCCGTTTTGCAGTTAAGAAACTTCATTTCCACCTCTTTACCAATTTCTACTTGCCCTTCAGGCTACCACCACAATGTTATTCCCTTAGGAAGGCGAGGACTAAAGCTTTAGATTGGGTCAGCTACTCCCCACCTCCACCATTGTTAAACCCCCACCTTTCCAAGGTTTGCTCTGATTCCCTTGTTGATATATTCATCTGCTGGGCACTGTTAACTTGGATTTAGGACCTCTTAACTCCTAACACCACCACTTACATAATGTGCAGGGCTCAGTGCAAAATGGAAATAAAATAAAGTTTTTGTTATAAAGTATTAAGACATTCAAGATGGCCAAAGCAGAACATTAAACCAGGCATTGCCCTTTCTAACTGCAGAGTGCTGTGTGACTATGCAGGTCACATGCCCGTGAAGCTGGTCCTGTCTCTGTGGCAGAATGGACATTGTAGGTCTGGTTTACTGCTGCCTCCTCCTGGCCCAAGCCTCATGCAGTGCCTACTTCTCATGCACATCTCATTTAAACATCAAATGAATCAATGAAGGAAAGAAGATGCAAAAATAGAAGTTAAATAAGCTCCCGGAGGCTTAGCTTTCCCATCTGCAAAAGGGGATTATCTTTCTTCCCTCATAGGTAGGCAGTGATGACTCTGAGCCTTGGGGCCACCGGATCATGTTACACATGTACTGATTCATCTGGGACCACATGTCCGGGTGGCTAGAGGACAGAAGTCAGCCCTGCGTGGGGCAGAGTGAGGCTGACCTGATAAGGTCAGTGGACTCTGCTCTCTCCAGGCGGCCAGCAGGCCTCCTATGATGTACTCTTACCTGGCTGGAGCCCAGGGAGTGGGGATGGGCTGTGGGCTTCCTCTTCTTCATAAACCCTATTTAGTGAGCACCTACCATGTATCGGGTCCTGCAATAGGCACTTTGCATGCATTATCTTTTATCTGACTTCATTTTGCAGAGGGGCAAGTCAAGGGTCAGAAAGTAACAATGCCATGTCCAGGGTCAGTCAGCTGGTCAGGGGCAGTCAGCTGTGGAAGCCGGATCTGCCATGGCCTAGACCAGGGCTTGCTGAGAACAAATAATGTGCACTGAAAGGGGGATTTGTGCACAGAGCTCTGTGTGTGTTGCTTGTGCCAATGTGCAGGACTCCAGAAAACATCCCGTGCTTTGGCTTTAGATGCTGCTGACTTTCTCTGGGGCCCAAGCAGCAACTCTCCAGGCAGACCTGCTATGTCCCTGGGGCTGGAGGGAGCACAGATTTCCCACCAGCCTTGACTCGAGTCAGTATCAGGAATACACAGTGGTACTGAAACTGTAAGACAAACATTGCTGATTTTCCTGGTGTAACGTTTTTACACAAACTTTTGTCATATATTTCCTTTTTTGTCTTTGATTTTTCTGATTAAAGAAGTAATAGTTATTTAGGCTTAAACTTGCACTAAGACTTTTGGGATACTTGTATAAGCTTGTTTTAAAAAATTAAGAAAATGTACAATGTAAACAGAAAAAAAAAGACTCAGAGTCCTGAAACTCTTTTCTCCCACTACAAAGCCATCATGAACTTGTATATGCACACACACCGTGTGCACACACACTACACACACACACTATTACAGATACCACACACATGCACGTAGACACCCCCCCACATGCACACACACACCACAGAAACACACCACAGAAACACACCACAGAAACAGACACCATGTATACAATCCACATATACCACACACACTCTCACATACATCATCCCTTCACACACACATATATGTGCACACACACCATGTGCACACACACTACACACACACTATTACACACACCACACACATGCACACACATGCACACATACACCCCCCCACATGCACACACACACCACAGAAACAGACACCATGTACACAATCCACATATACCACACACACTCTCACATACACCATCCCCCTCACACACACATATTTGCACACACATATCATGTGCACACACACTATTACACACACACCACACACACCACACACATGCAAATGTACCACATACACACACTACACACACGCACACGCACACACTATGACACACCACACACAATGCACACACACACCACACACACGCCACGTGCACATACACACTATACACACACACCACATACATACGCCACACACATACCACACATTTACACACATATATGCACACATATACACCACAGATGCACATACATACTGGACATGCACACACACACCCCACAGGCACACACACGCCATATACACACAAACATGCGGCACCTGCATACCCACACACACCACAGTTTTTTCACTCTCTTTTCAAAGGCTATGGAGGCCAAAAGCCAACTGCCTGCTTTGAAAACTGGGATTTGAATGTTTTTACACGGAGCTTACACTGTGCAGTGTGACACAGGCCTCACTCCTCCCTGGAGCCTCAAATCTGTCCGCTTTCTACCTTGAAAACATTTGCCTTGAAAACATTTGCATTTGAAAACTTGGCAGGATGGCTACTTTAAAAAAATGGGTCCAACCCATACTTGGTGCTATGACACCCACTTTTTTCTTTTGCTTAACAGTGTTTTCGGGACATCTTGTCTGTACAGAGTCTGACCTCATGCTTTTTCACAGCCGCTCGGTGTTCTGAGAATTTGCAATGTGAAACATTGCCGTTTATAATATGACAGCAGTGGGCATCCTCTGGATTAGGAAGTGTAAAACAGGAGACTTCAAAGCCATGCCTTGCACCGTGCACTGTGGTCAGCCTCGCAGAACTGTGGGGGGCTGTGTGCGCTGGCTTTAACTTTCAGGTGAACCTGGGTGGGAGGCTCTGGGACCTCGGGAAGGGGCACGGGGCTGGGTTCTGCATGCCGGGACGCCCTCTCTTACACATTGCTTTCCACTCTCTTGCTCCCACATCCACACTCTTTCCTCCCCACAATACAGTCCCCCACCAGAACCTAGTCACAGTCCCTGATACCAGTATGGGCTTCCTTGCCACACACCTGACTGCTGTGGTAATTGTGCACCTGACCTCCAGGTTGTGGAGAGAGCAGATTAAAACACTACTGAGCCCCTAGTGCATGCCCCGCTGTCCTGGGAGCCTCGTATGTTATTGCCTGTGGTCCTCAGAAGGTTTACAGACAAGGAATCTTGGAGGCTTAGACAGGGAACCGCTTCTGCACAGACACATGGTGGGTCAGTGGCAGAGCCTGGTCCACACCTTGCTGCCCTTTTGGATCTGGGAGAAGTTGCCAAACCTGGCCAGATGTGGGACCTGGGGCCCTTAGTGGGGCTGTCGCTTGTCCATCGTGGGTCCAGCTGTCTCCAGCCTCTTTTAGAGCCCAGCACCCCAGAAGAGATGCTTACTGATGCGATTCCACAACAACAAATTGAGAGCCACGAGGGCCTGTGTCCATTATCCCCCTAGGCTAGAGGCAGAATAATGGCTTTCCAAAGAGGTCCACTTCCTAATCCCCGGAACCTGTGAATATGCTGCCTTATTGTGGCAAACAAGGACTTTGTGGATATGATTAAAGTCAATGACTTTGAGATGGGAAAGATTGCCTGGATTATTTGGGTGGAACAAATGTCATCAACACGTTCTCAAAAGAGGAGAACTTTCCCAGGTGTGGTCAAAGGGAGATGTGGCCAGGGAAGCCGGGTTAGGGAAATGGAACAGTACTGGCTTTGAAGATGGAGGAAGGAAGGCGTGAACCAAGGAACGCAGGTGGTCTCTATAAGCTGGAAATGGCAAGGAAATGAATTCCCCCCTACAGCCTCCAGAACTGAAGGTTGCACCGATGACACCGTGAATTTAGCCCAGTGAGACCTGTGCCAAACATCCAACCTATAGAATTGTAAGGAAAGCTGTAATATAGAGCTACCATTTATCCAGAAAGATTTGTTCATCCACAGGGCCCTTCTCCTATCATACCACACACATGTGCATGAATAAAATTAGTGCTACTAGTGAACTTGGAATGAGTGCTTATGGGGTCAGGCATGTTTCTAAGTAATAATCATGGTCATGATAATACTATTAATACTAATTCTATTAATACAGATACTAATGATAGTAATGATGTTGAACACTTCAGTCATGCCCACCACCTGCCTTCTGCTAAGTGCTATGCATTTATTAAATCATCCAGTCCTTATTGCCATGCTAGGAGGCGGGTTACTCTTCCTTTATCCATTTTACAGCTACTCATTTTACAAGTGGGGAAACCAAGACACAGAGAGGTTAAGTAACTTGCCCAGGGTCACACAGCTGAGAAGTGGAGCTGGGATTTGAACCTGAGCCATCTGGGTTACATTTACTTACTCATACAGTTACAGACACACATCCCTTTACATTCACACTCACGATCACGCACACACATTTCATGCTGTTCCAACCAGCCTCCCTTCCCAGACTCTGCTCCCCTCCCCCGCCTTCCCCCCAACAACCCCTATCACTGGCTAAGGGGCATGAAGCACCAGGTAGATAAAACAGTCTTGAATCCCTGGCTCTGAAAGGGGTTTTCTAAGACAGGTCATGTCAAAGCTTCAAACAATGTATCTGTCAAGAAAAAAAGTTGCTATTTTTTTTTCCTGGATTTTACATCTCCTTTTATGAAACTTCACTCATTTCAACCAGATGACTGGTTCCATGTGTAATTAAACGTGAGTCAATGTGTCAGGCTTGGCAGAATTCTTTAGACCTGTCAGTTCACAGAAGAGGGAGGGACATTTTGGGATGTCCTGTCCCTGCACTGTGGTAGGGTCTGAAATGCAGTCCCCTTGTCTGGAACAGCCGGCCCTGCCCCCGCCCCCCACCCTAGGGCCCCGTGCTGGGCTGGCTGGGCAGGCCAGCGGACTGCAGAGGTAATTGGTGCTTTCAGACACCCCAGGAGTCGCTGCCCCACCTCCTTACCTGCCTCTGGGGCAGGGCCAGGCCAGGCCATCAGGTCCTCTGGGACAGGTTGGGCCGGTTTGGAGGCGGTTATTACCAGGGCTTTCTGGGAAGAGATGGAGACCCAGAGGAGGAGGAGGGAGGGGATGGAGAAAAGGGTGATGGGGATGGGGAGGATGGAGACGGGGAGGGTGTGAGGAGGGCAAGGGGGATAGGAATTGGGTAGGAATGGAGAAGACAGAAAACCATTTTGAAAAGCTCCCCCTAAATCACCAGCAGCCCACAAGATGAGAGTTGAGCCCCGCCCTGCTTCTGAGGCTTTCCACTCAGTCCAGTCCGGGGTGTGGGGGACCCTAATTGAGTCTGAGATGCCTTGCGGGTAGAAGGTAAGTGGGGCATGGAGTCCAGTCCACGGGGATCCTGACAAGTGATGGGCCTGCCTACACAGCCAGTTACCTGGGCAATCTGGCTGAACACAGTCACCCGCCTTCCTGTTTCGAGCCACTTTGGACCTAATTACCAAATAATTAAGGCCCAAGTCATTTTCCACTATTATTCTCCATTGTCCAATCTCATTTATCAACCCCCAGCTGCCTTCTTCTGACCCACTTAATTCTTTCCTCTCCCTCCCTTCTCTCTTCTTCCAGCACACATCACGCAGCTGGCCCTGTGCTGGGGCTCACAGCCCAGGGGCCAGGACTCAGCCTCCCTGGTCGAGGGACTCACAGAAGGCATCTCAGGGGAAGGGATGTTTGAGCTGAAAGATGAACGAATATGGAGAGATGGTGACCACATGGGGCCAGCACAGGGAATATCCGCTGAGTTCTCACTCCACGCCTGTCGTACCTCATATCCCTTCTCAGGGAATTCCTTTGAAAACAGTATGAAGTGGGCTTGGTGGCTCCAGTTTTACAGTTGAGGAAATCAGTGTTCAGAGAGAGGGGATGACGTGCCCAAGGTGACACAGTTGGACCCAGGGACAGCGGTGGGATTCAGATCCCCGTAGGGCTGACTCAAAACCCTATTGCCCAACCCGTTGGAGATTCCTCCACTGGGCAGGGTGTTCCAGGCTGGGGAAACTGAATGCTCAAAGGCACAGGAGGGTGAAACCATGCGGGAGTTTAGAGACGCTCCAGTGGTTCTGGACTGTTGGAGTGTGCCTTCTCCCCTGTGGGAGAGCAGTGGGTGTGGGGGCCATTACAGGGTAGAGGCCAGACTAAGACGGGCCTTGACAGCCAGACTAGAGAGTTTGGGCTTTGTCCAAGAGACACCAGGGAGTTTAACCTGGGAGCATTGGAGGCCTAAGAGGCAGGATGCCTGGTGCTTGGAGGCAGACATGCGGGGTTTGAATCCTGACACAGCCTGTCTTATACACCTACTGCTGCTCGACCATCAGCAAGTCTCTTCATCTCATATTGCTCCCCATGAGGCGATAATAGCACCTACTTCCTGGAGTTGTCCTGAGCATTGAAGAAGTGTGGCATTCAGCATAGAGCCTGGCATACAGTAAGGGCTGACAGTTACTCTTTCAGAAAGCTAACAACAGGGGCTGGTATGCGGAGTTGTCAGGAAGCCCTAGGAATGGTGGTTTTGATTTCCAGAAGAGAGATGCCGAGGCCTCTGGAGGCTGAGATGGGGAGACTTCTATAGCTCAGGGTGAGAGTGGGCCTGCAGGTTCTGAGAGGCTGGGCTGGGGACAGTTGTCCCCCAACCCCTGCGCCTAGTCTTCTTGCCAGGAGTGATGGGGGGAAAGACAGAGATGCCAAAGGTCATCCATGGGGACCCAGCTCTTCCCAGGGAGCAGATGTCAGTTGCTGGAGCTGACAGTTCCAGGAGGAGGGCAGAGAGCAGCCAGAGCCTCTGTTCACCTCCGGTGCTGGGGGAGGGGCAGAGCTGGTGCTTCAGGTAGGCTGGATATTCCTGCCCTTGCTCTGTGTGCACAGATTTGGCCTGGTCTGAGTCTCATGGCTGCTGGGCCTTTTCCATCTCTGCCTGTTCGGTTGAAAGGGTGGAGATGTCTCAAGAAGTGCCGTGGCGGCTGGGTGTGGTGGCTCACACCCGTAATCCCAGCACTCTGGGAGGCCAAGGCGGGTGGATCACGTGAGGCTAGTAGTTTGAGACCAGCCTGGCCAACGTGGTGAAACCCCATCTCTACAAAAATGCAGAAAAATTAGCCAGGCATAGTGGTGCATGCCTGTAATCCCAGCTACTCAGGAGGCTGAGGCAGGAGAATCTCTTGAACCCAGGAGGCAGAGGTTGCAGTAAGCCGAGATCACTCCACTGTACTCCAGCCTGGGCGACAGAGCAAGATTCTGTCCCCCCTCCAAAAAAACGAAGGCAGTGCCATGGTCAGGAGGCTGGCCTCCTGCAGGGGTCCCTGGCATGTGCCACGGGAGCACCCCCGACCCACTGGGTAGCTCCCGAGGGCTACATCCTCACAGAGTGGCTTTGGTTAGTTTGAAAGGGGATTGACTGCTTGCTTAAGTACAGAGATCACACCCATGAAGCATCTTTGACCAGGGCCGACTTCACCAGCAGGCACAGTAGGCACTGTGCCTACAGCATGCAATACTTTCAGGGGTCCATGGAATTGTTTTTATTTCTTTAAAATCAGCAGAAAAAATGTTAATATAATGCATCCTGAATTATATTCATCTTTATATTAATAGCCATAAATTAGAATTTTAGCATATTTTTATAAAGAAAGGGGCCCATAAAAATAAAAGTTCCTAAGGGCCCATGAAAATCGTATGCAGCCTGGTCTTTACACTTCCTTCTCCTGCAGGACAAGATCCCAAGAGACAACTCAGGTGTTGGATTCACATGGAACTGGGTTCAAGCCTTGATTCTACTACTTACAAGCTTTGTGACCCTGGCTAAGCCACTTAACCTCTCTGAGCCTCAGTTTCCTCATCTGTAAAATGAGATAAAGAATGAATGGAAGGCCTTTAGCAAGGTGCCCCTGAGCACATAAAAAGGATCCAAAGTACCAAAGCTGTCAAAAAGCTATCAAAGCTATCAAAAAAGGCCATCAGCCTGGTGGCCAAGACCATTCACTTTATAGATATTTACTGAGCATCTGCTCTGGGTCAAGCTGTATCCTGGGTACTCTTATCATTTGGCCCCTGCCTGTTCCTGTCTCTGCAGACCCCAGTCCCCAGCCCACCCATGTCTGTATCTTCATCACCCCACTCACCATTCCTGTCTTACAAAGACCCTGATTCCCTGTCTAATTTCCCTTTCTTTTCTTTATCTTCACTTCCTTACTTGCCACTGGATCCTTGGAATCTTCTCCCTGACCTGGGCAGGCAGCCCTACCTGACCCAATGGAGATCAGCTATCATCTTCTTACCTTTTTCTCACTGCAGGAGGAGCTGCCCCAAACTGTATTCCACCCTCACCCCACATCCCAGTGAGTCCCAATTGGACACAAGACCCACCACTTCCTTCTCTTCTGCAGAGCCATATCCAAATTCACCCCCGAAGTTGTCTTCTTTAACTTTTTCCCAACAATCTGCAGAAACACGGGTCAGGTAACCTCCCATTTGAAATGTTGACAACTCCGCTTCTTAATAAAATAAAAGCCTGCTTTCTATCTTTTTCCTGCCAAAGGCATCATGAATGATTGATTGATTGATTTAAAGAAATTAAAACATGTCACATAATTTTATAAGCAACTTAACCACCCGTACTGGAGCCTGGATACCTGACATAAAGATTCCAGCTTTATTTATTTTTATTTTTTATTTCATTTATTTATTTATTATTATTATTTTTTGAGATGGAGTTTTGCTCTTGTTGCCCAGGCTGGAGTATAATAGCTCTATCTTGGCTCACTGCAAACTCCAGCTCCTAGGTTCAAGCGATTCTCCTGCCTCAGCCTCCAGAGTAGCTAAGATTACAAGCATGGGCTAGCTACCATGCCCGGCAAATTTTGTATTTTCAGTAGAGATGGGGTTTCCCCATGTTGGTCAGGCTGGTCTCAAACTCCTGATCTCAGGTGATCCACCTGCCTTGGCCTCCCAAAGTGCTGGGATTACAGGAGTGAGCCACTGCACCTGGCAGATTCCAGCTTTAAATGTAGAAATAAATATTTTTCAATACCAAAATCAATATAAGATATGAAAAAGATGAATAATGAGCAAAAATAACTTTTTTTCACTTTTAAATGGCACTAAGAACTTGTTTCTGGAGCTGAAGATTTTTCATGGTTGTATCTATGACTTAAAATAGGAGAAAACCACAAAAAGTAGATATACAAAAGTTACCATGAATGCTGTCAAGGACACTAGGTCAATGAGTTGGAAGTTGACTCTTCCCCTTGACACATGTACAGCCAAATCTAAACCCGCCCCCCTCATTCTCATCTGCTCTCAGGCACTCAGAGCCCTCTAGATCCTGGTCCAATTCATCAGCAGCTTCTTCTCAACTTGCACTTCACACATGCTCCACTTTATGAACCCCATATTCTTCCTCCCCAAGATAAACCTCTTTTTCCTCCCTGTTCTACATGCTCTGCCTGGAACAACCTCACTCCCTGGTCCTCTTGAATATAAGTCCCCTGAGGACAAAAATCTTACATCCTCACTGATGGATCCCAATCTCCTAGAACAGTGCCAGGCATACGATAGATGGTTATTCAATATTTGGAGAATGAATGGCCAGCCCAGAAAACTCCTATGTAAGCTTCAAAACCTTAATCAAATGGAGTCTGCTTTTTGTGCTACCCTTGGTCCCCTGGCAATGCCTGGCACTGTAGTTTCTGTTTCCACACTGCTTTGTGTTGACTCCTCTTAGTGCACATTTTACATGCCTGCAAATTAAGAGGCATCTTGGCCTTTGGAGCAGACAGACCCCACTTCCAGTCCTGCTTCTGACACTTCATTCATTTATTCAACTCACTCATTCAACAAAGATTTACTGGGCAGCTACATCTATTGTACCAACCATTGGGAATTAAATGGTGAGCAAAGGCAGATTAGCACTTGCTCCTCATGGAGCTTCCCATAGGCATGCCCATTAGCCTTGCTGTGTCTCTGTTTCCACAGCTGTGACACAGGTAATGGCCGCTTCCCGAGAGGATTGTTGAGCAGGTTAAATTGGGAGGTGCAATAAGGCACTCAGTGCATGGTAGGTGCTCAGTAGATTTTGCCCTCAGTGGGGACTGAGCTCCTTCTCAGGGTCAAGGAAGGATTCCCATTTCTTTCCTCTTTCCGTGGGCGCAGAGGAGGTAGCGGTAGATGCTGGCTGGTAATGAGGATGGTGGAGCTGCACTTGGTGCCTGTCTCTGTGTGGCTCTCTGTGGCGCACACACACCTACACAGACACACAGACCCACACATGCATACAGAGAGAGAGAGAGAGAGAGAGAGAGAAAGAGTCAGATCAAGCCTGTCCTTACCACACTAGCTCTTCCAAGGCCCAGAACCATCCTTCACCTCTGAGTGGGCCAGTGCTAGGGACAAAGAAGAGTCTCTAGCACATTGGGACAAAAACCCAGGATTCCCAGGCCTGGGAAGGTGCAGGATTGACCTGGGGGCATAGTATGCCCCATCCCTGACCCAGGTGGCTGAGGCTCCAGAGATGGTGTGCTTTCACCCAATTTCTCAGTCTCTCTGGGGACGGTGACGCAGAGCAGTTTAAAATATTACCCTCCACCCTGCGATCCACCCCCACACCTATGCCTCTGTCTGGCCATTCACACTCCAATGCCTGACATGTGACCAGATGTCCACAGGCCTGTTCCCTTGAGCAAACAGCAGTGCACGTGAGCAGTGTCTGGCCTCAGGCTTGGACATGGCCAGCTGGCCACTCAGGACTCTTGCCCCACTCTGCAGGAGTGGAGGGGTAGATGGAGTACTGGGACACCTGGTTTCTAGCCCTAAGCTCAACCTCAAGGCAAGGTCTGGTGTGTATCCCTTTTTGTCTCTAGGTCTCCTCAGTTTCCCTATCTGTATCAGGCAGGGTGTGGCTGGCTGGTTGGAGAAGTAAGCCTGAGAGCCTTTTTAGCCCCTGTGTTTTTCTATCATATTCTTGGGTTCAGGGCAGAAATAAATGCGTGGAACTTTCAGATATAGATTCTGGGCACCTTGGACACCTGCCATAGGCCATTCTCAGCAATTGCTGGGATCATCTCCAAACTTATTTCATTCTGAGTTTCAACCTCTCCAACCTGCTGTTTTCCTCAATTCCCTGTAAGACTTTTAATGTTCTTAGGAACCTTCCAGTTGATGTGGAAGAGTTTGAAGAGATGAGGGTGGTGAGAACCCTCTGGACCAAAATGGAGCAGTGTCTCATCTAGGAGTTGGAGTTGAGGCCTCGGGAGGTGTGGTTAGAGGGGCATGGTGGAATTCAAAGGGTTCAGATTACATAACTTTATTTGAAATTATTATATAATTTCATATTTGGAAAGATTTGAAAATGACAAACCTCAGAAAATAATGAGTGTCAAGACTTTCTTTGCTGATTGGGACATTGCAGAAGATAGCTTGAAAGGGGCAATAGCTTAAAATTAAGCTGAACCATTGAAATTGCTGGGTGATGTTTTTTCTTAGGTCACACATAGTCAAATATTGCCATTCCCTGTGTTTCAACTTAATATTTTGGGGTTATCAGAAGAGCACATGAGCAACTGAGAACTACAAGTGTTTTGTGAGGAGGGAACGCTCACATGTGGCAATGACTGGAGAAAGAGAAGGCAGCCAAGGAAACGGAGAAGGAACAGTCAGAGTTGAGAGGAAAGCCAGGGGACTCCAAGAAGCAGACACGGTCAGCTGGCCAGCAGTTTGGGACTGGGGCTGGATGGGGACCTAGGCTGGGATAACCCATCCTTTTCCACCCGGCAGCCCTGTCCAGCATCTCCTCTCACCACTCTGCCTCAGTGTCTTTGTTCCAGCCACACCAGATATCTGTTGTGTCCTTGAATGCCTCATGCATTCTCATAACCCAGCCTCCCCTCTGGCTGTTATCTCTGCCTGCAGTTCTTGTCTCTGCCTCTTCCACATCAGATGGGCACTGCCTCTGTTGTTCAGCCCTCTGATGGTCACCTTCTTAGGCCTGTCCTGCTCCCTTGGCCACACATGGTTAGATGACCCGAAGGCTGTACGTCTCCATTTTTAACTTAAAATTTCTTATGTGTTATCTGTCTCCCCCACTGGAGCGTGAGCTCCTGTGGGCAAGGCCGATGTCCATTTTGTTTATCGCGGTATCTCCATGCTTAGCACAGTGCCTGGCACAGGTGGCAATGCAATAACTAATAATAAATGAACAGATGGGACACCAAAATTGTCAGGACGCTGAAGTCCAGGTCTCTAGCAAGCCTAGCCTCTTAGCCAAAATATCTGGGTCAGATATGACTTTCTGAATGGTCCATATGGAGCTTCTGACTTTGAAAATCAATGTGCATTTCCATCAACAAGTTCAGAGCATTGAGAAATGAGGAGCCGTTGGGTCAGATGGTGTTCTGATTATCTCTCTTTTGCTGCAGAACAAACCACCCCACAACTTGCTGGTATAAAACAACACCCCTTTCAGTACACTCGCAAGTTCAGTGGGTCAGGAATTAGGAAAGGTTACAGAAGAGACAGCTCATCTCTGCTTCATGACATCTGGGGACCTCACCTGGGATGACTTGAATGGCTGGGGCTGGGGAATCCACTTTCAAGATGGCTTCTTCATTCTTGTTTCTGGTGCCTGGGTTGGGCTGGCTGAAGATGGGGCTCACATGCAACTGTCAGCTAAAACACCTACATATAGCTTCCAGCATTGTGGTCTCAGGTTAGTAGAGCATTAGAGTTTCTTAATAGCAATCTCCTGACTCTCAGTACAATGGCTCCATTAAATAAGGTAGATGCCTCATGGCATGCTATGATGTAGCCTAGGAAATCATATAGTGTCACTTCTGTACTCTATTGGTCAAAGCAGTCATAAGTCCCTCTGGTTCAAAGGGAGGGACCATAGGCCCACATCCTACTGGGAGTAGTGTCACAGGATTTATGGTTATGTTTTAAAACCGCCATAGATGATTTATGCTGTTGTAGCTCTCTGGGATCAGGCCTGTGAGCTGAACTGCATGACCAAATACATTTTCCCCTCAACTTTTAGCATTAGAAAAGCACTTTAAAGTCTTCCAGGTCACAAGGTGTGATGGCTCACGCCTGTAATCCCAGGACTTTGGGAGGCCAAGGTGTGTGGATCACCTGGGGTCAGGAGTTCGAGACCACCCTGGCCAACATGGTGAAACCCCGTCTCTCTAAAAATACAAAAAATTATTAGCCCTGCATGGTGGCACATGCCTGTCTTTCCAACTACTCTGGATGCTGAGGCAGGAGAATCGCTTGAACCCGGGAGGCGGAGATTGCAGTGAGTGGAGATAGCGCCATTGCACTCCGGCCTGGGCAACAAGAGCAAAACTCTGTCTCAAAAAATAATAACAATAAAAATAAAAAATAAAAAAATTATTCCAGGTAGAGGAGGAAGGTGGCTTGTAGCTTTATAGGCCTGGGTTCAAATCTTGCTTCTATCACTTCGTGTCCATGGGGTCTTGGTCTTGGGCAAATCACTTAATTCATCTGAGTCTCAGTTTCCTTACCTGAATAGTGGAGGCAGCAATGATGCCATAGTGAGGATTTGGTGAGCCAGTAAAGGAAGATCTGATGCCTGCTGAATGCCTATAACAGCTACCTTTGTGACCATCAATGCTCTTTCATGTAAAATGAGAATAAAAATAGAGACCTCACAAAAACTGTCTTCCTGGCTCTAGGCCATCTGTGAATAGGGGAAATTCAATTCATGTTCTTGGGCAAGAATCTGGAGACACAGAGATGAACGCAACAGCGTGGTCAGCCCTTGGATCTCCACATCCAGTGGACAGGGGAGGCATAGTGAGGCTGAGGGAGGTGGCAGGCGTCAGAGCATTCATTCCTGTGGAATGGTCATCAGTGCACTCATGGCACTCTTGATGGGGGTCTCTGGACCATGCCAAGGGGTCTTCTTTGGTCCATTCCTAGCCAACATATTTAACATGACTTAGTTAAAGTATGACAAAGTCTTGCTGACTTTGTTGGAAAAGACCAAAGATGGGAAAAACCCAATTTCAAAAGACCTCATGTGAAAGAGGCATAGCTATGGCTTTTAGCTGGCTCCCAATATTACCTACACTTTTTCAGTATTGTGTTAAGAGCTTTTCGTGTGTCGTTCCATTTAATCATCCCAATAGCTTTATGAGGTAGGTGCCTGCATTGTCTTTACTTTATGGATAGACACTGAGACTCAGAGAAACCAAATGGTTTGCCCAGGGCCACATGCTGTGTTCCAGCTGCCAAAATGCTGATGCAACCCCTGACTGCATGAATAGAAGAAAGTGTCCCGAGCAGGGGATGAGACACATTGTGTTCTGCACTGCCTAGATCACCCTCATTGGTGGCTCTCATTTAATTCAGAGGTACTGGAAACCTTCCAGTGGAGGGAAAGAGCGAGACCTTGGAGACATAGGACCTCACAGTCATGTTCTGTGAGGTAACACGTTCCTGATGTGGGAGAGAGAAAGCTGACATCAGGACCACTCCCTCATATTTCCAAGAGGCTGTCGTGGGCAAAGAGAGCTCCATGTTTCCTGTGAGCATGATTCTGTATTAGCCATTTAGAGCTGTTTGAAAATCTATCTGGTTCCCTCGTGATGTAGTGAGCGTCCTATCACTAGAGGTGTTCAAACCACAATAGGTTAGAAGTGCCATTGAAGGCAGGCCTGTAGTGGATGGGCTGCTGGACTTGTGTAATGCCTCCAGCACAATGCCTGGCATAGGGTAGGTGCGTGCATCAGGGAACCCTTAAGGTTTAGGATTAAACCTGGCTTTTCTGTAAAAATCATTTTTTTTTAAATCCAGGCAGCTCCTTATATACTTAGGAGGTAAGAATCATTTTAATGATGACCAAACATATTACATACACAATTTCATTAGAATTTTGTAATAATGCTATTAATTGTGCCTACCTTATGGGGTTACTATAGTTGAGGAAACTGAAGTACAGAGAGATTGAGCAACTTGCCCAAGGCCACACAGTAATTGGCAGATCTGGGATTTGAATCCAGGCCTCTGATTCTGCCTACGGTTGTCCTTGTCCATGGATCTTCCAGGGCCGAGCTTGACCCTCAAAGTCTCTGGCCAACATTTATAATAATGGAAGATGCTCCAAGTTTCTTCTCATGGCTCTGCCTCTGGGATCTTTGGATTTACTAGCTGGAAAAATGAGGACACGTGATAGAATCCCTCAACCAGTGGTTGGCTTGAGGACCCACCCCAAGCAGGACATAATTTTGATTCACCCCATGTGCCTATGTAGAGAATGCGGTCATAAACAAAATGGAAGAGATGCCTGTCTGCCTGAAGCTTATTTTTTTTGTTGAAGAGACAGTAGAGAAGAGGCAACTGCAGTGTGGGCTGGTGGGGCTGTGAGTAGAGCAGATGTCAGGGCCCTACTTATCTCCCTTTGGACCTCACCGTTGTAGTCCTGACTTCTCCCTGACTAGTCAGTCCCTGCCCGGGGACTTTCTCTCCCTGCCCAAGCCCACTGTGCCTACACTTAGGGCAAGCTAGAAAATTGACGTCCACCTGGAATAGCTCCAACCAATGATTGATGGGCCTGGTGGATTAATACCATGGCTCCTTCCCTCTAGGCTGAGAACTCAGAGCTGTGTGTTCTACACTGAGCCCTGGAGCTCTTAGCAGAATGAACTTCTAGTTGCCCATGGTGGGAACTTGCCTGATAATATTCTTTATTGGCTGCCTTCCTGTCCCTGCCTCATTTCTCATTTCCCTGCCAGCAGATGTTGCATTCACCTTCCACATAAATTACCTTCAATCTTCATCGTAGAGTTTACTTCCGGAGGGACCCAAATGACCATGGCATAGGACAAAGCTCGGGGGCTCTGTGAGCCTAGAAGAGGAGGCACTGAGCCCAGCTGGGACAGAGGTCCACAGAAGATCCCTGAAGGAAAAGAATGGAAGGAAAAGAATGGAGACCTCAAGGGTGAGTTGGAGTTAGTCAGCTAAACGGGGTGAGCAGAGAGAGAAGAGAGACAAGTGTTCCAGCAGGGGTACTGGCATTTGAGGAAGCTCAGAGGCAAGGAAGGGTGGTGTGTCTGTGAATGGTGGGTGGACCATTACAGCTGGTCTGTGGGGGTGGAGGGTGGGGGATTATGAGTGATGAGGCAGACCCCAGACTTGGAAGCCACAGGGAATGATTTGTATTCTATTCTAAGAGTCCCCAGGGACAACTGAAAGATTGTCGGCAAGGGAGTGCCAGCCAGTGGGTCAGGTAAGAAGACCTGGGAGCTGGGAGGGTGTCTGATGAGGCCAGGCCCCACAGTGCCTCCTGGGTCTGCTTTCAAAGCCCCTCAGAGAGCAGGGAGAAAGAGGCCCTTCTGGGAAGATTCCTGGGTCCCTTTCAAGGAACTTCCTCTTGCTGCAAAGTCCCCCTTGCTGGATCCCATAAAGCAGGGCACTGAAAGTAATTACAGGCTGGGAGAGGCCAGGGCAGGGACGCTGGGGATGTGCAGGGGGCAGGGAGGCAGACAGGAGCCATCACGCTGGCCTGGCTGCCAGGGAGGAAGCATGCAGACACCAAAGCCCCCATAAAGTAGCCCAGAGTAGGCCCTTTTACAGGCATTCTGGGCTGGGGCATGACATCACCGGGAGCCAATCAGAGGCTCCCCCAAGCCCCTTTTTCTTCTTTCGGGCCTGTTTCTGTGGTTATTGAGGTACATTCTTGGTGAAGGGGGTGTTTTCTTTTGGAATGCTTGAACCCAATAGGTTTTGCAGCTGCTGGCTGGGCCAGTCCTCCTTCAGGCAAAGCCAGACGACTGTATGTTCCCTTTCAAGACAGAAGGGCCTCCCAGGCAGCCTGAATGGGCTGCCGGGAGTTCCCTTCAAGCCACAACTTCGAACTTATTTCAGTGAATCAATTTCTTTTAAACTATATCCATTTGAGAAAAATAATCAACATGAATTGAGAAACACAAGAACAAAACAGGCTATGGAGTGAAGAGTTGTGGATTTGAATCCTGGCTCCTCTCCTTACCACCTGTGTTGTTCCTGGACAACCCTTAGTTTTCCCACTTGTAAAACGGGGATGATACAATCCACTATGCAGGGTTGTGGAGGACCAATTATTTTTTTGACAGAGTTTTGCTCTTGTTGCCCAGGCTAGAGTGCAATGGCACAATCTCGGCTCACAGCAACCTCCGCCTTTCAGGTTCAAGTGATTCTCCTGCCTCAGCCTCCGGAGTAGCTGGGATTACAGGCACGCACCACCACGCCTAGCTAATTCTTGTATTTTTAGTAGAGACGGGGTTTCACCATGTTGGCCAGGCTGGTCTCCAACTCCTGACATCAGGTGATCTGCGTGCCTCGGTTCCCAAAGTGCTGGGATTACAGGCCTGAGCCACCACGCCCGGCCCATGAGGACCAAATTTAATGGATGGGTATGAAGTGCTCAACTACCATCAGCCATTATTTTGACAAATCCATTCTTCCTCACAGCACTGGACTTAAAGACTTAAAAAGACTTGCCAGGCCCGTCTATTTCCCACACTACATTTATGGGGCAAAGGATCTTAAGGAACATGGAAATGAGGCCCAGACAGGCTGAGGGTCTTGAGAAAGCTGCTGTGTCTAATTAGACACTGTTTGTAGTTCTTTTGTGAAGCATGATCATTTGTTAGCTCCAGTTAAAAGAAACTATAAAACCATATAGAACCCAACTGAAAGTTTAGAAAACAAGGGCAAAAACCTTCTCCATAAGGCTACCAGCCTCCCATTGCAAGTACAGTGACTTATATGTTAATATGTAGTTTGTACATGCTGGTCTTGATAATAAACTTGAAAGGTGAATACAGTATACGCGTGCCTTTGCTTGCTCCACCAATATTACAGATTATCATGTTAATGGCTCCCTATTATTTCATCAAATTGATGTTGAGTATTGTTGAATTTTACTTTCAATTTCCCCCTATTTGAAATATTGCTTCAATGAACTCTTCTCTTTTTCCACAGAGTGTTTCTCTTTGTCTCACTTCCTTAGGATAAATTCCCAGAAGCAGAATCAGTGGGTCTCAGGGTAGGAACATTTTTGTGGTTTGTGATACATATTTTCCAATTTACTTTCCATAAAGGATGTTCTAATTTACATTGCCTCCAGCAAAGTTTGTCCGTTTAGCCACTTCAAGGAAACCTTACCAGTATTAGGTATTATTGTTTATTATTTTGTTTGCTGCTAAACAGTTATTCCTTATTCTTCTAAAATAAAATAAAATGATTGATTTGTGGATTCAAAGATGTATATATATAGTATGTGTATCAATAGATTTATATTCTCTTTTCAACATTATTTGATATTTGGGGAGGTATTGAGTCAGGTGAGTCTTTTGCTACAAAATGCAAGAATGCCATCCCTATGTGCTTGTGAAAGGCAAGTGTATTCTCTCCCATGCCAGACAGTGATAATTGTAATAAACCGAGGCTGTCGCCAAAGTTGAAATCAACAAATGGTTACAGCAGACAATAGAAGCTCAATCCTGACCCTGATGAATGAAGTTGCTAATGTGACTTCCTGGAGTGGATGTCAGCCAACGGCCTCCCCTCTGACTTACATTAGGTCCTAGGGACAGTGGTAAGTGGTTTGAGGAGGTAAAAAGGTGCTTATGGGGCTGAGGAGGGGGTGCTGTTTGGGGTGAGTTCGCAGTCTGGTTTCTATAACCAGCAGAAAAGGACTGATTTGGAAGAACTTCACAGGGAAAGTTTACAGAGTGTTCATGAAAAGAGAGAAAACTGAGAATATTTGAGGTAGGGGCATGTGGTGGTGAGGTTAGCCATCTCAAACCGAGGCTCATAACCCAGCCCAGAACTGAGCACCTCAGTTGGGTCTGACAGAGTGTCATGAACAGCCAGATACAGGTTCCAATCTTGGCTCTTCAGTTGAGACTTGTGGAAGATGTCACTGTGGATTGAGGGACAACTGAGAACTCAGACAACACGTTCTGCTCCTTTGCTCCTCCTGGTTCCAAGGCTTAGCCTAAGTCCAGCTGGCTCCAAGCTTCTCAGATTTCTGTCCTCAGAACTCCACCACTTGTCTGTACACTGGATGGGTAATGAGTAAAATCTGCCTGTGTCCACCCCTCTTGTGTCACTGAAGACATTCTGATTCTCTTATTAGAGTGTTAGCTTGCTCAGACTTAAAAGGTGAAGCCTCAATGCCCATTCATCCTTGCAGCACCAATGCTAACTCTCCTTCTTCCAGGAAGCTTTCCTTGACCTCACCAGTTAGCTAATGACCACCTCCTTTGCCCTCCTCTGTGGAAGCTTTTATGGCTGTTCTTATTGCATCAGGATCATAATTGATCTTCATTCCCAGACACCAGACTCTGCAGCCACATCTGTGTTTCCCTTACTTCTTGCTCCTGTTTGATAACCTCACTCCTAGCTGTAGCCTTGGCCCTTTGCAGGCTGTCAAGGAATGGTTAGCTGAATGAATAAGTGATAAAATAAGCACTCCACCATTTATAAAGCACACTTACCACACATGACACATGATCTTATTTGATACAGCCTCATTATAAAGGTGGAGAGGCTGGATATTGTTATACCCATTTTACAGAAGTGATCAATGACACCAGCTGGCACTCATTGAGAGACTCAATGCAGCAGGCCCGGGGCTCAGCACCTTACAAGCAATGTCCCGTATCACCTCCCCAACAACCAAAGGAGGTAGGTACCATCATCATCCTCATTCCACTTAATGGAGACTGAGACTTGCTGAAGACAAGTCACTTGCTGGGGTTGCATTTCTAGGAAGGGACAGATCTGGAATCTGACCCCGGTTCGTGTGTTGCCGAAGTTTCCACTCTGCTACGCTGCCCCTCCTGATGATATCACCTCCACTGTCTCCACCTCTGGCACTCGAGTTCTTAGAAACAGTGTCTTATTTGTCCATTCACTTCCAGTGCCAGGTACGAAGCTGGGCATAGGTAGGAATCCATAAATGCTTATGAAATGGAAGGATAGATGGATGAATGGACATGTCTGCTCCAGCTCTGTTGCAAACAGAGGGAGTTTCTGCTTTCATGCAGTGCAGTCAGGGGATGGGAGTTGGGTTGAGCTTGGGGCTGGTCTTGTACCTGAGTTCTTCTGGTCATAAAACACGAGGGTGTGTCTCCTTGGGCACATGGTGAGCCATGTGCCTGCCTTCCAGTGCATCAGATATGTCTTGCCAATCTCTGAGGGCAAAATGAAATGTCTTGGGAGAGCAAACAGCTGCCTCCCTCCTGTGCCAGGAGAGCAGGATCATTTTGCTCTGTCTACACACGCATTCCTGTCCTCTCCCTGCTGATGGCCTTGGGAGATAATGTGTTCCATGTGTGTCCCTGAGTACTGGGACAGCTGTCGTAAATGTAGTGGGAGCTGCAATGGCCTACGTGTCTGGGTGAAGTGGGTTCCATGTCTTTCCAGGTTGCAGACTCTTGAGGGAAGCAGGATCCCACATCCCAGGGCTGTAATGTCAGACAGGGCCTGCCAGGGTCAGTATTTGCCTCTTCACCCAGCTCTGGGCAGAGCCTGAAGGGCTGGCTAGAAGACTCTAGACATGGAAGGTAGAGCTGGAATTAGTTCTTCTGCTCTAAGAACAGAGTGTGGGGCCTACCTGGCTGGACATGGAGCTTAGTTTTTGATCTGCACCCAAGGTCCCAGTGCAAAACACAGGGTGCTGGTTTTCTCATGTGTCTTATCTGGTTTTCCCATCAGAGCACTCAACTTTGTTTATGAGACTGTCTGTAGATTCCAAGATGGGCAATGATAGAAATGAGCAGAGCTAACATTTATTGTGCATTTGCTCCGTGTCAAGCACTTTACACGGAATTTCTCTTCTAAGCCGTTGATATCTCAAAGTGCTTAACAGCATGGATATCAGAGTTAGCAGGACTTGGGTTTAGATTCTGACTCTTCTGCTCAGAGCTCTTTGACCCTGGGCAAGTCACATGTCTGAGTATCTGTCTCCTCACCCTGAAGCATGTTTTGACTAGTGAGAGCCCTTGTGCCTTGCAGGTTGACAGAGAGCCTGCATGTGTGTGTTTCCGTTCAGGACAGTGTCGTGTTGGTGGGCAGGCATCATCATTCCACGAGGCCTGCCACTCTGCTGTTCCCTGAGATCTCTGCTCTCCTAACCGTGAACCCAGGCTGCTTCCTGGCCAGGGTTCGGACCTTCCTTGCCCTGTCCCCATCAGCTCCCTCTTGCTGTAGCCTCTGGCCTGGAAGTCATTTTTGTATTCTCTCCTCACTTGCATCTTGGATGAGGGCTTCCTTCTTTGGTGCTGATGAGGACTCTGCCTGGGAGGGCTTTCCTCTGCTGCCTGCTCCATTCCCTGCCTGCTCCGTTCCCCGCCTGCTCCATTCCCCACCTGCTCCATTCCCTGCCTGGTCTATTCCCTGCCTGGTCCATTCCCTGCCTGCTCCATTCCCATGTGCTATCTCCATCATGAGACTCTGGGTGTGTGAAGGGGTGAGAAATTCGTGTGAGTGCCTGTGACTGTCAGGGTTGTATCCATGGCTGCTATCTGGCTGTTTGTGCGTGTGTATGTGTGAGTCTGTGCCAGCATGGGGAGGAGCACGGATATCTATGGTGGTGAATGTGCAGGTGTGACACCCTGTGTGCCCATGAGTGAGACAAGGGATGCAGGACTCTCACTTGTGGCATTAAGCCCACATGTGTGCAGCCTGCGGACGTGTGATGTCGGAATGTGCCAGTGAGGGGCTGTGTGTGAGACACACACATGTGCACATACACACAAGCACTGTGTGAAGAGGTGTGTAGGACCGTGGGCAAGGACATCTGCCTGTCAGGGTCCCACTCTGTGCTGCTGGGGGCTCATTCGCAGCTCTTTACGAAGTGCAGGGCCCTCCCTGGTGGGCCAAACCTGCCTGCTCTCTTTCTGTCCCATGTAGGCTGGACTAGAGACAGTTCTGAGATTCGCTGAGGGAGAGGCAGGCCCAGAGCCTGGGAGAGTTGGTAAGAAGAGGAGGCCTGGCCTAGGGCAGGTGGATGGAGGAAAGAAGAGACCCCCTCAACCTGGCCTCTGGAGCCCTGGAGGAGACCAGAGCTTGCCTGGTCACACTTAGGTCTGAGTTCAGCTCTTGCATTCCCAGCCATGCTCTCTCCAATTCTCTGTGCTGCTTCCCCAAACTGGGGTAGGAATCACAAAGCAAGTGACAATGACTTTTCTTCCCTAGCTATATGCAGAAGACCAGGCTTGTCTCTCATCCTTATCACCAGTGTCCTAATGAAGCTTCAAGAAAAATGTTTGTTGAATGAATTAATGAAATGAGAGAGAATGCTTATGGTTGCTGGGGAAAGGAGAGACTATTAGAAACAAACTCATCCTACAACATGTGGGACAGGGCATGTGGTCGTGCAGGGTAGAGTGTGCGTGCATGTGTGCATGTGTGTGTGTGTAGCTATGGGTGTGTGGAGGGAAAGAATCAGATAGCCACTCCCTCTGACCCTAGCTGCCCCTAGAGCTGAAGTTTCCCAGGGGGGATTACAATCTACACGTTTCACCTTCCGGCTACTAGGAGGATGGGATGGGGGCATTGGGGGGCTGGATGTCAGTCTGGGGTTCCGGTCCTCCTGGGAGGGGGCACAAGTCCTCAGCGGGGGATTTGTACCAGCCGCTAAGCAGATAATTGCTTGTCAGATTGATTGAAGGCTTTTCAAAATGTCTTTTCCTTGGAACACCCTCCCATCACCCCCCCATGAGTGGATTATTTGAGTTGGAACTGTTCCCCCTCAGTTTTTTTCCCCTCCTTTCTCAAAGTAGTAATTACTGCCGAGTAGCCCTCCGTGGCGTTTCCTGTCATTTGGAGGCTGAAGCCAGCGGCTGTTTCCTCTGCTGGGTGAAGGACAAGCAGGCCAATTAGGGAAATACCCCACCCCCTAGCCCGGCCCTGAGCCCCTGGGGCCCCTGGTGGCCTCCATGGGGTTAATGGGGCCTGGCAGGTGGAAAGGAACTGGTCGACTGATCAACTGAGGTAGTCCTGGCTCTCTTCCAAATCCTGAGACTTTCTTCACCCTTTGTGTCCTTGCTCCCTTGTGTGTGTGCGTGCACACACGCACGTGCATCTAGCTGTGTGTGTACATGTAAACTGTGCACAGGCTCTTGGGCCCCAGTAAAAATCTCAACCTGCGTCACCCACAGTGATTTTCCCAAGGGAGCTTAGCCTTGACCATTTCTTCAGATTTGAAAAAGTCTGCAAAGTGTCTGCATTGTAAGGGGATCGATGGCTTGCAAGATGCATAGTCAGGAGATAAAGCAAGAATAGTGAGAGGCTCATTGCCAAATCAAGGTAGTGTGGGTTTAGGGGCGCTCATGGCACAGTGCTTTCAACTTTTCCATGCTTTCAGAATATTCACAATAAAATGTGGGTAAAAAGTTTGCAAGGTTGCTCAACAATCCTCCTATCCACCCCACCCACACTCAGGATTCTTAATCTCCGCTGGACTTGAGTTTTGTTTTAATCCTGCTCCTCTTCCTCCTCCTCCCCCTCCCATCCATCTTCTCCTCTTCCTCCCTCTGAGACTTTGTTCTCAGTCACAGAAGCCAAAGCAGAACAGGACGCAGACTAAGATGAGATGAAGAGTTGAGGCTCATGAGTCAAGACGGTTTGAGTCCATTCCAACCTCTCCCTCTTTGTGACCTTGGGGGAGTGACTTAACCACTTTGTGCCTCAGTTTACTCATCTGTGAAATGAGGCTAATAACAATAGAACATTCATAAGGTTGCAGTGAGGGTTGAATGAGAGAATGCATGTAAAATGCTAAGCACAAAGCCCCAGTCCATAATCTGTGCTTAACAAATGTTTGGTAAACAAATAATAAAACAGACCTCATAAGGAGATGTGGACCTCGGAAAGAGATGGGAGGGAACATGCCAGAGAGATGAGCATGGCAGCGAATTGTGTGTTTGGGGGCTCCCACGGGTTTCAGCGTGGCTGGACTACAAGATGGGTGGTGGAGTGTGGAGGGCTGGGAGTGAGAGGGAGGCTGAGAAGGATGCTGGGACCACTTTGCTGTAGTGATTATGAGCATGGTCTCTGGGATTAGGTGGCCCAGATAGAATCCCAGCCCTGCCACTTCCTAACTATATGACTTTGGATAACTGACTCATCTCCATGGCTTAGTTTTCTTATCTGTAGAAATGGGAATCCCAATAGTTCCTACCTTAGAGGGCTGAATTAACTGAGTTAATAAATGCAGAGAACTGCCGCCTGGCCTGTGGGAAAGTCGGATTAAAGTGTTTGCTATGATTATCATTCTTAGACTTGCGGACATGGGCTGCATGTGGTTGCACATGTGTGGTTGGCTCACATGTGTGTGAGTGTCTGTGTGCACGTGGGCATCTGCAACCAGCACTTGTTTGTGGGTGTGTTTGTGTCTACACATAAGTGTGTGGTGGGGACTCGGGTCAGGGAATCCATGGAGCAATTAAACCTCTGGGAGAAGACCCATCCATCCTGGGCAAAGAAGCCCTTTGGTGAGAAGTAGATGGCATCACTTAGAAATAATAATCAATATTACTTCCTTACGGAAAAGCCTCCAGAAGTTCCCCTTCATTCATTCAGTCGACAAACATTTGCAGAGCTCCTACTATGCACCAGCCCCAGCCTCCCTTTCCACTTGCTGTTGGTTACATATAGCTTGTTCTTCTATGCACATTTCTCTTTGGCCTGCTAGACCCAAATCAGATGCTGCTTTCTCTGAGAAGCTTTCCTGACTACAGAAGCCCATGCTGATGAGTTCCCTTGGCACCCAGGTTTTCATGCCCACAGCAAGGTCAGCGACTCTTGTCTAGTCACCACTGAATCCCCAGCACCAGGTGAGAGAGCCTCAGTCCAAGTGTTTTGAATGAATGGATGAGTGAATTGTTCAACATGAGTACACGCACAAGGGGTCCCGATTCTGCGGACCAGTTGAACCAAGAGCCTGGGAGCTGGAGTTCACCAGCTTCTTAATTCCTGCCACTGTCACTTCCATCTGTGCCACTGGCTCCCCACCAGGAAGGCGGCACAGCCTGGATGCAGACGGCTCAGTAAGAGTTAAAAGAGCAGTAGTAGGCGTTGGCTGCTGGGGACAGTGAGCTCCCCAAGGCTGCTAGAAATGTTGGAAGCAGAGGGAAGCAGGGCAGGAAAGTGGTCAGCGTCCTTCAGATAAAGAGGGCATTTGACCTTGGGTGCAGTCCAAGGCCCTTCCCTGGAGGCCCCTAGCGTGCCAGGCCCTGACCCCAAGGGGAGGCCAAGGAAGCTGCCTTGACTGCAGGAGCCACACGTGGGGCTGGACACCAAGCCTCGCGTTATCTCCTCAGGCCACACGTTGGCTAGGAGTGTTGGGCACACAGCAGGACCGGCTCACAGGAAGCTGGAGGAGTTTCTGTCTTTCTAAGGGTCAGAGGTGGCTAAGATTTGGCAGCCAGGGAAATGGGAATTTCCTGTGTCCCTCCCCAGAGCTGAGACTGGCAGCAGGAACCCAGATGGAACTGGTAGGCCAGAAATGCAAAGATGTAATTTTCACGGCCTGTTTCCCCTGCAAGACGCAGTGGGATTGGATTTCACTGTATATACATGTATAGAGTGTGTGCATATGTGTGTGTGCTCACATGTGCATAGTGTGGGCATGTGCACATACATGTGCATTGTGTGTGTGTGCATGCACACATGTATAGTAGCTGTGGGGCAAAAATTTGGGGTTTGTGTGTCTCTAGATGAATCTGTTTTCGTGCCCAGATTTGTCTTCCTTATTGTGAATAGTCTTGGTGTATGTGTGAAGCAGGAATTTGTGTGTGTCCCTGTGTGCTTATATATGTAAACATACATCTGCCTGAGGTGTATGTAAGCCTGTGTGCTGAATACATGTGTGTGAATGCATAGGGGCCCTGATTTTAATGTATGTATGTGTGTGTTGGGGCTGGGTGCACATCCTGACAAACAGTTTTGGAGCCCAGCAAGATGGAGCCACCGAAGGAGGGGACACAAAGCCATGATGCTGGAAACATCTGTCCCTTCTTTTGGCCCTGGGGTCTCTGGAGAGGGTTTTATGTTTCCTTCTTGCCAAGAAGGAAAATGTGACGCTTCTAACTCAAATATACGAGCACAGTCACTCTCTATTAAATAAGATGCCCAGTTCGGCTCACCCTGGGTTATAATCGGAGACAAGTTATTGGAAGGAGTGGCAGGAGGATCATCTTTAAGGATGAGGGGTGAGCAGAACTTCCCTTCTGCTAGGGAGGAGTCCTAAACAAGGTCTACCCCAGCCCCATCTGGCCCCATCAGGGGCACCTCAGGCAGGAGTAGGTGCAGCATAAGTAGTGGGTCTTCAGGCATCTGGTTGGAAAGGTGGTCCCTACCTTGAATGACCACAGATGAGCCCCCTAAACTCAGGAGCTCTGAAAGCACAGAGGAAGAGGCCACTGCTAAAAGATCTCACAGACTGGGGAGAGTTTGAGTAGAATCTTCGCCTTCACAGGATTGAAGAAAGTTTGTTAAATCCGGCATTTGTGTGATATTTGCTCAATGTCCGTTTTGAACAGATCAGGAGTTGGTGAACTACAACCAATAGGCCAAATGTGGCCTACTGCCTTTTTTTGTAAACAAAATTTTATGGGAACACAGCCATACCCAGCTAATACCTTCTATGGCTGCACCCATGCTACAACAGCAGAGTGGAGTAGTTGTGACACAGACCCTATGGCCTGCAAAGCTTAACTATTTACGATCTGTCTCTTTACAGAAAAAAATTTGCTGACCTCTGCACTAGACTGTTGATTTCATAAGGGCCGGAAGGATAAGCTCAACACACAGCAAGTGCTTAATAAGTATCAGTTGAATGAATGAATGACTTAATTTTGGAGGATGATTCCAGGAAGAGGAAACAGTGTGTGCTGAGGCATGGGGCCAAGAAACAACCCTAGGTGTACTGGTGATGGGAGGGTGGAGCACAGAGAAAATACACACACAAACACACACACATGCACACTCACACACAGTACACACATGCACACACATGCACGCGTGCGTGCACACACACACATGCATGCAAGCATGCTGGGGAATGTGGCAGCACAGAGGTTAACACAGCCCAACGAGTATTTGGCCAGGGAAGGCATCTCTGAGGAGGTGACACTGAACAGTATCCCGCAGACCTGTAGGCATTTTGCAGGAGAAGATGGAGGAACAGCGTTCCAGGTGGTTGGACCGGCAGAGGCAAAGGCCTGGAGGCCTGATGGAAGGAAGTGTGGGTGCTGGGCACCGCTAATTACACTGAATCTATTGCATATGCCCCTGATGGGACCCTTGGGCCAACATGAAGCTAGAGAGGACTTTAGGGGCAGATTTGCAGGGCCTGGAAGGGCTGTCCTCAGGGAGTGTGGACTTTGTTCTCTGGGCACTGGGGAATCAGTCACTGGGGGTGTCAGTGGAGACTCCAGGGAGACGCAGGTAGGTGAGGAATTCAGGACTCTGGGCAGGCCACTTTTCTTCTTTAGACTAGTTTTCATGGCAAAATGGGAACGATAATGCCTGCCTCCCAGAGTAGGGGATGGATTACCTGAGATCAGAGATGTGAGAAATTCAGCCTGTGCCTGGCACAGAGTGGCTAACAAGCAGGGTTGTTGGACAAAACACAGGACGCCCAGTTAAAGTTGAATGTCAGTTAAATAACAAACCATGTTTTAGTATAAGCATGTTCCAAATATTGCATGGGACATGCTTATACTGAAAAATTCTTCATTGTTTTTCTGAAATTCAAAAATTTCAGAGATTCAAAAGTTCTAACTCGGTGTCTTGTATTATTCTTTGCTAAATCTGGCAACCTAACTGCCCAGGGATGCTGGCTGAACCTGGGTCTTTGTTGGTGGCTTCAAGGCCCTGAAAACCTGCCAGTGATGCAAGAAACAGGATGACAAGCTTGTGGGGCTGAACACTGGGGAGGTGAGGTGTCATGGAACCCAGTCATCTTGGCTAATGCGGAAGGAAGTAAAGGCTCAGAGAGGGGAAGGAACTAGTTGAAGGTCACCCAGCCAGATGTGGTCCTAGTGTTCTGCTTTTCTCTGTGGCTGGTCAAGAGAGAGCTTTGACTCATGGGAGTGTTCCTTGGGACAGCTTAGAGGGATTCTACCAGACAGATGTGAGAATTCTGAGTTCGGCTTCTAGAATCTTCAGGGCCATCCCAGTCTTGGCAGCAGATGCAGCGTGTGATCTTCACCACATCCCTCACCCCATCCATGCCTCAATTCATCCAGCCATAAAATGGGTCTAATTACACCCACCTCACAGGTGAGTTGTGAGGATTAATTAATGTTTGTAAAGGCTTTGTAATCCTTGGATGAAAGATGCTCCTTACATATAAAGGGTCATTATTTTTATTATTATTACACAAGTGCCAAGTATTATTACCTTAATTAGCTTTTCTAGATATCAAAAGCAATTAGACAGATCACTTGTTGAATGCTATTTTGGAAACCCAAGTCACAGAAACTCACGCATTCACCTGTCATCTCACATTTTTGGCAAGGGGTCAACCTACGCCAAAAGGTAGGGCTGAGATTTGCAAAAAAAAAATTTGTTTCTCTCTCTGGCCAAGCTTCACCCCATTGCAAAATTTTCCAGGCATTTAAAATTACCTAAAAAACAGAGGTTTTTGTTTTTGCAGAAATTCTTATACAGGGGATTTCTGGGGGAGAAGCCTTAGTTTTGCAGCCCAGGCAACCTGGTCTAAGAATGGCAATTTGTCCTGTTTTCCCTGATGTACAGAGAAGACCAGGACTTAGCCACCAGAGCCAGTCCAAGTGAGGTGAAGGCATCTCTCGATAGGGGACGACTGTGTTTCAAGCTCTATCCAAATGTGTGTATATTTTAAAATTACAATCCCATGCAGTAGGTAGGAGCTTTCTGACCTTCATTTTACAAACAAGGACACTGCGGCTCAGAGGTGTTAAGTGACACAGCCAGGAAGTACAAGAAGAATACAAACCCAGGTCTTGCTGATTCCATAACCCACATCTAGGTTTGATGCAGTTTCTACCTCTCTGTGTTACCTGGAATCTACCTGGCCTGGGTCTAAACTGACTCATAAGTAGTCAAGAGGTTTTCTGGTATTTAAGAGATGGGACTATATAGACTGAGTAGGCCACTGCGGTGCTGGGGGCCACCTGCAACCCCAGCCTGGCGGATCTGCTCAGGCCTTGGTTCAACATGGCTTTGGCTATTTGGGGTCTTTGGAGTTGGCTCAAAACCCCAGAGTTTAGGCAGAGGAGGGGACTGTGGCCAGGTTGTGTCCATTAGGGCAAGTAGAACAGGTCAGGGAAGAAATCAGGGGGGTGAGCCTCCCTCTGTACTGTCCAGTTAGTTGGGGCGGGTGGAGAGGGGTGAGGAGCTGGCTGTAATTAACTTTACGAGCGTCCTTAACAGAGGTGAGAGAACCTTTCCCCTACTTCCCTTTCTACTCTGTCCAGCTTCCTCAATGGCCTTGAGGACCCTCCCAAAGCTGTGACTAGGCCAGGGAGCACTGAACTGAGCCATGCTGCCAGTGTGTTCCAAACCAAGATTATATCCCAGCTCTGCAGTTCTACAAAACCATTTTCTTTTTACAGAACTTCCCTGAGGGCTGGGTTGGGGCTTTTGTGAAGTCAGTGGGTGCATTAAGAGATTGTTGGAGTGTTGGGGGATTGAAGGATGGAAGGAGGGAGGTGTTGACAGTGTAGGAAGAGGCTGACATGTTGGAATGGAATGGAAGGGTTGCTGAATGGATAGATGAATGAGATGGTAGATGGGGTTAGGTATTGGTGGATTAGACATGGAATTATATGTATAAATGGAAGGGAGCATGGCTCACTGAAGGGATGGGTTAGCATGTAAATGTAGGAATTGATGAGGGTGGAAGTAAGTGTAGAGAGGGTTTGGAAATTTTGGTGGTTGGATAGAGGATTTGGAAAAAGATAGAGGAGATGGTAGGTGAGGAGTTGGAGGAAGGGGGAGGGGTTGACAAATGTATGGACAAGTTGGCAGATGGGTGGAGGGATTGGTGGATGGATGAAGGAGTTTGGAAGATAAATGGACAATGGTGCATGGATAGAGAGAAGGTCAGATGGAGAGGAGCTGGGAAATACAGGGGCTGATTCATGGATGGAAGGATTGGCATGTGGATAGTGGAAATGGTGGTGACTGAAGGTTCTGTGGAGGTTGAAGGAGTTGGAGGAAGGGTGGAAAAGTTAGCCTATAAAGAAGCATGAATCTATGGAAGAGCGTTTGGCAGGTGGGTAGGCAGTTGGTGGAAGGATGAGGAGTGGGATTTTGGAGCTTCTGGTGGGTGAAAGTTTAGATGGATGGGTGGAGGTAGGTAAATGGAAGATGGTAGATGCGTGGAGGAGATGTCAGATAGGAGAAAGGATTGGCAGATGGGAGAGGAGGTGGCAAAGGGGCAGAAAAAAATGGCAGACTGGCAAAACCCTCTGGGGAAAGTTATAGGGATAGGTAGAAGAGTAGGAAGGCTGTCTAAATCCGTAATGGAAGAATTGGCTTTGTGGCTTAGGCATTAGCCCGGACAGACCTCCCCTTATTTCCTCGGGCCTCAGACACCTTTTGCCTGTGGGTGCTTGGGGGCCATTCCAGGTAGTAGAAACCTTCAGTGCCCAGCTCAGTAGGTGGCCCTGACCATCCTCTCCCTCACGTCTTCCCTCCCCCTTCAGAACCAGGCTCTCCTGAGGCTCATAAATCCCCAGTCCGGCAGGCTTTCTGTAATTAACTCTGCAACATTAGCCCAAAAGGTGGGGCAGGTGGGGCTGTGAAGAAAGGAGCTGACTCAGAGGCAGATGTCTATCTCCTGCTGCTGTGTCAAGTGTGGCCACTGTCGAGCACAATGGGGGCAGTGGCCAGGATGCCTCCCTTCCCCACCAGCTGTCTTGGGTTCCATTCTGGTCTCCCTCCAAAAACTTGGGACCAAGGGAGAAAGTTAATTTTGTAGGAACCTGGAAGTCACCTCTCTCTCTGTCTCTCTCTCTTTCCCTTTCTCTCTCTCTCTCTCTCATTCTGACTCTCTCTTCTATTCTCACCTCTTTCATTCATCCTTTTCTCTTCTTCTATACCTATTTCTCCCATTTATTCTCTGTTTCTATGTTTCTTTGTCTCTGATTCTTTCTCATTTTATGTCTTGTTCCCTTTCTCTCCCTCCTCTATATCTAGGTTACTTCCCGCTTGCTGTTTTTGGTGGTTCCCCCTCCCCCTTTTCTCTGTCATTTTCTCCATTTTCATCTGTTTTCTTTTCTGCCTTTCTTTGCCTCTCTCATGGGCAGGTCTCCACACCTCACAATGGAAGCCTGTTCCTTTCTTCTGCACCATCTCTCCTATCAATATGTGTCTTTACACAAGAGCAGAATAGTTTTGAGGGATGTACTCTCCTGGGTTTGTGTTTTTTTTTTTGAGATGGAGTCTTGCTGTATTGCCCAGGCTGGAGTTCAGTGGTGTGATCTCAGCTCACTGCAACCTCTGCTTCCTGGGTTCAAGCAATTCTCCTGCCTCAGCCTCCCTAGAAGCTAGGATTATAGGCACCTGCCACCATGCCTGGCTAATTTTTGTGTTTTTAGTGGAGGCGGGATTTCACCATCTTGGCCAGGCTGGTCTTGAACTCCTGACATCAGGTGATCTGCCTGCCTCGGCCTCCCATAGTGCTGGGATTACAGGCACAAGCCATCATGTCAGCCCTCTCCTGGGTTTTTAATTAGGCTTAGAATCTTCTCAGAAAACTTTTCTCCTTTTCCTATGGATTTGTAATAAAAATGGTGTAATCAACCCACCGGGAACCTCTGGCCAGAGCTGGAGGGGAAACGGGAGAGAAAATAGTGGCCACTCTGCAGACAACAGGCCCTGGTCAAGGAAGGCTCTTCCCGTGTCACAGTGGATGAGCCTTTGTTGGGGGCACAGAGGAGCAGGATCCTGGCATGGACACAGGTGAAAACCTGATGTTGCATTGACCATCTCATGGGGCCCAGTTTTCTTCTGAAGGAGCCCACAAAATACCATAGTGGTCAAAGTACTGGTGTTTGAGAGGCCTGGGTTCAACTCTCAGCCCCAACACCACTCACTAGCTGTGGAATCTCAGATAGGTGACTTAGCCTCTCTGATTCTCACTTTGCTTATCTCTAAAATAAGACTAACAAGAATTTTCTTGTGGGGTTGTTCAGAAAATTAAATGAGAATGTTGGAAGAAAAGCACCCATATCAGTCATGATTCAGCCAGAGAAGCAAAACCATTAAGAATGGCATAAAATGAGGGCTTTCTTATGAAGGTTTGGTCCTGTGCAGCTGTGGAAGCTGGTTCAACCGTCTACAGGAGGCTGTTGCTTCCGTGTCTGGGCCTACAGTCAAAAGAACAAGCAGGTGGGGAAGGAAGGATTGACAGGAACTGTAGGGCAAGGGCAAAGCAGAATGTGAGCTGGATTATATAAGGAGGCATTGAATCTGCATAGGTCTCTTATCTCCTCGAAGTCCCCAACTTTGATGATGTGAGTAACCTGCTGGAGAAGTGATGGCTATTGTCACATTGCTGCACACACTCATGGCCCAGGAGTTGAGGAGGCTGGAGGAGAAGGCCTGGCAGGAAGTGGAGGAGCTACAATCTGGGTGCTGCCCAAGTCAACCAGCAATACCCACCAGGGAGGGAGAGGCCTGAAGTTACACAGCTGGTGAGTGATGGCTCTTCCATCCTACCACAAGTCCATAGTTCCACTGTACACACTGTGCCCTCAGCGGGAGTGGAGACATTCATGGACTTGTGTCATTGAGAAGCAGTCTAAGGAGGATGAGGCCCAGGTATCCATCTTTCCATAGATCCTGCTTCCCCTTCTCCCACGACTTCCACAGCATGTTCTGTTCACAGTACATTTTTAGCTCTAGGAATCTGAATTGAGGTTGTGGCTGGGCTAACCCACTTCTCGGTGGCAAGGCCCAAGATTTGGAGATGAGGAGAGGACTTGTCACGTGTGGCAGTGGCAGTGGCTCGACACTAAGTGATCTGTGACCCCTTTGCATGCCTGGGAAGAAAGTGGCTTACTAAGAAGAAGCCCATCCAAGGAGTAAATTTCCCAGGTCCTCTTGCAAAGGTGGGGCCTATGACATGTGAATGGAAGTAATGTGCATCACTTTCTGGCCAGGGAGCTTAAGAAGAAGGTGGAGTTTCTTCATTTGTTCGCTCTACTCCCAGTGGGATGTCAACACGCAATGTAATCTTAGAAACCAAGTGTTGATTATGGCAGAGCCTTCATCATCCTGGGTCATTGACCTAACCCCGTGGTTCTCAAAGTGTGATCCCCAGACCAGCAGCATCAGCATTGTCTGGGAACGTGTTAGAGATGAAAAATCTCGGGCACCACCCTAGATCTACTTAATCTGAAAACTCTGGGGTGGGGCTCAGTCATCTGTGCTTTAAAAAACTTCCAGGGGAATCTAATGCATGCTCAAGCTTGAAACCCCCTGCTCCTCTTAGTTACCATTCCATTCATAGCTCCTGAATGGACAGCCAGGCTCAGGACTGCTCAGGAGGTTTACTGCTTACTCCCATGGCCATCCTCACCTTCCACCCCACCCTTGCCTTTCAGGGAGTTTCATGAAGAAGACAGCAGTGGCACATGCTCTATATAATTCTTAACATGAAAGAAGCAGAGGAAAATGGCGTTCTCATGAAGTAATCCATTAATTCCTTCCTCATTTTTTCATTCTCTGAACAGTCATAGAGAAGCATTAGGTTGACTGGAAAACTTCCCTGGAGGAGCTACAAAATACAGTTTAGATCAACAGCCCTATAGGTAGGTTTTATTATCACCACAGTTTTATAGATGTAAAACTTGAGGTTCAGGGAGTGTGGATGAGAGGTGGGGCCAGGATTCAAGCCTGGTTCTCTCTGCCTCCATCTTCCACATTTTTTTTGGCACTCTCATGGCTTCCATGCCTGCATTTCCAGGTGGTTGGTCTTTTGCAAACAGAACTCACCAATTGCAACCTCTTTGCACCTAAGGAAGAATCACATAGGGCATCCAGATCATTTGAGAAAAATCTGCTTTGTCACCTTTCCCCAAATATGTTACACAGGGGCATATGTTTGCATTAAGCCTGTGACTATAAATTCAATACATCCTGAAAGAGTGAATTAAGGAGTTAATTAGCAACTGGGTAGCTAGCTTTAACACCTCATTTAAGTTTGCTTATCTAGAAACTTCTTGTATTTTTCCAGATTGAGAAAACATTTTCTGCAAAGAAGCTGGCATCCAGCTGTAATTGCTGCAATTGTTTGTGGAGGGCAAACAAATGGACATAGTCCTCGTGGAAGATGAATGACATGGTACAGGTTAGGGCAGTGGTTCTCAAACTTTAACATGTGTTCAAGAATCACCTGTAGAATGCCAGAACACAGATTTCCATGACCCACCCCAGAGTTTAAGATGTAGTAGTTCTGGGACAGACCCCAAAATTTGCATTTCTAACAATTTCCTAGATGATGCTGATGCTGCTTCTGTGGGAACCACACTTTGAGAACCACTGGATTAGGGTAATACTAGATCCTGCAAGAAAACGGCAATGGCTTAACACTGTGAATATGTATTTCCTGCTTCCTTATAGGGAAATGACTGAATATGGTGTGATATGACATAGGATACAGCTATGAAATGAATCAAATATAAGTGGATTGGTCTGAAGTGATAGCTGTGGTCTGATGACTGAGATAAGCAACTTGCCAAGAAATTTATATAGCATAATCTCATTTTTGTAAAACAAAACAAAAAACTAAACCAAAACCAAAATAAAACAACCTACTTCTCCAAACCTCAAGCCGTATCTATGTTTTATAAATATAGGACAAAATACATAAGACTATACCTGATTATTAACATAAGGGTACCTCTGAAAGTTAAGGGACATTATTAGCTTTCTAATAATATTCCCTTATTATTGATTCGTTCATCAAAACTGCCATGGTTCTGACATCATGGGCATCCTAAGAGGAGGTAATGTTTAGAATAATTTTAAAATGCAAGAAATAATGAAAATCACTCAGCTCATAAAAGGGTGGATTCAAGGCTGCTTTGTTTCTTTGCATGTGTAGCCCCTGACAGGGATGGGGCAGTGTTTCTTCTGTCTATAAGGCACATGATGCTGGAATCATGGCAGTTTTGTTGAATGAATGAATGACCATGTCAGTGACCACATGCATTCACTGAGAATCTTACTTTTGGGTGCCAAGGCATGCCTATGAGAGCAAACCATCTAGGAGTCCCCAAATGGGGGTGTATTGAGAAGGCAGCTACTCCAGGATGTACTCCACAATGCCCTGGCTTTAGATGGGTGAGTATTGCACCAGCTCAACCCTCCCTTCTTGAGTCTAAGTCTCTGTTGGATCCTAGAGGTTCATCCTTGAAACTGATAGTAAGCGGTAGAGGCTTCAGCACTGATAAGCAAGGATGTATTTCTCCCAAAGGAGGGAAGTAGAGATGTGACTCAATAGACACCAAAATCAGAGTCTTTGGGCCCAAAGAGTCCCAGATAAAGCCAGGGTAGGGTTCTAGACTCTACGCTCATAGGCTGCAGTCTCTTCCTCCTTGGTGAATGGCTAGGCTGACTTTCACAGGGATATTAGAGACCTGGTTCCTTGGGGTTTGTGAGCCCACAGTGGGAGGGCTGCTTTCAAAGTTCACTTAATGACACCTCTGAGCAGGTTCAGGGAGCTCTTGAGCACAGGGGCCTTGGGCCACGTGTTGGGGTCTCTGACAGCCCTCCTTGGTGCTGGCTTTCAGGGAGGCTGAGGCTGAGGCTGAGTTATACCCTGCAGCTATGCCTAGGGATCTGGTTCTTTATGGAAAGTTAGGAGGACAAACCAGCTTGAGAGCCACTTGCAATTATTCAGTGGGGGAAGAGAGGAGATCATTTCATATGGCGGAGACGGTTGGGGAGGAGGGAAGGGAGTTCTTAGAGGGGATATCTCTGAGGAAAGGATCCAGTCCACAAGGTTAAGACAGGAAGTCCCTTCATGAGAACCCAAATCATGAGCAACTTGATTCAGGCTGCTTGGCACAGGGTAATAAGCACCAAATAGGAAGTTTGGATCCCAGTTCAGCCAATGTTTAGCTGTGTGGCCATGTGCCAGGCTTTTTGCTTAGTTAAATGTCAGAAATAGTGGCTGCATTCATCTTCACAACAGTCCTATGCAGTAGGTGCAGTCATCATCCACATCTGCATATGGGAAAACAAAGGCTCAGAAGATCTCACAGCTCGAAAATATCAGAGTGAGAACTGAGCGCAGGCTCTGTGCTGGTGTTCTGGTATTTCTTTTTTCTTTCTTTTTTTTTTTCTTGAGTACTCATATTTCTATATCTTCTCTCTTAAATTCTCTGAACCTTACTTTAGGGTTCACCTATAAAAAGGGTTTGTATTCATCAATTGCCAGCCAAGAAATGGGAATTGCTCAAGGTTTTTCAAACAAAGAAAATTTAATACAGGGAGTTAGTCACACAAATGACTGAAGACATTGAGAGGCAATTCAGATTTTAGCAAGAGCCGGAAGCTGCGCCTGCCCCCTTAGGGCTGCAGGAACAATGGGAGGAGGTATTGTTATCAGATTTTAGGAGTCTGGCCATTGGCAGAAGCTAAGACCGTGTAGGATTTTGCCCCGTGGGTGTGGCACCATAGCAGTAATTACTGCCAGAGATGCCACTAGGAGCAGAGGGGAAGGGAGAAACATATCCTGGCTTCTCCCTTGTAGTCTTGCTCTCATGCTTCCCATTGGTTAAAACTATCCTGAAGCCAGAGGACAAGGGACCCTGGGGAGCGTAGATCCCACAGCAGGTCAGAGGAAGGGTGCCAAATGGATCTAAGACCAGACAGGCTGTTGACGAGTTCAGAGCTAAGGATTGTTGGGAGCACTAAAGAAGACCATGTGGGACACAACATGACACAGGGTGACAAAACTTGTAGGGCACTGCGTGTGTGACTAACCCGGTTGATTAACGGCTACCACTGTCAGATAGGAACAGAATAATAGACTAAACCCCAGAAAGGTTTAGAACATAGGAAGGAAATAACAAAATAAGAGCAAAAGTTAATAATACAAACATAAGGCCTATTAGGGAGGTTCAACAAACCCAAATGGACTCTACAAAAAAAGCTAGAAATGAAAAGGAGAGTCTCGCTACATATACAGCAGACAGACATTACAAATAACAAAACAATAGGTGAATAATTTTGTACCGGAACACTGGACATTTTTTTTTTTTTCCGAGACGGAGTCTCACTCTGTTGCCCAGGCTAGAGTGCAGTGGCGTGATCTTGGCTCACTGCAACCTCTGCCTCCCGGGTTCAAGCAATTCTCCTTCTTCAGCCTCCTGAATAGCTGGGATTACAGGCATGCACCACCACGCCCAGCTAATTTTTGTAGTTTTAGTAGAGACAGGGTTTTACAGTGTTGGTCAGAGTGGTCTTGAACTCCTGACTTCAGGTGATCTGCCCACTTTGGCCTCCCAAAGTGTTGGGATTACAGGTGTGAGCCACTGTGCCTGGTCACCAAAGCATTGGACATCTTTATGAAGGGAATGCTTCTAAGAAAAATATAATTTGCCAAAACCGACTTAAGTAAAAATAAACAATTCAAATAGATCTATGACCATTATCTTATTATTCCAGACAAAATAGTATAATTCCTATTTTATGAATAAGGAAATTGAGGCCTAGAGAGGTGAAGAAAATTGCTTAAGAATCTGCAGGTTGGAAGGGGGGAAGGCAGAGCCGGGTGTGTCTGGATGGCAGGATTCTTTCTCCTGTGCTGGGAGGTGGGGGGAGGTGATAGGGCGAGGCCCCTGCTGGGAAATTCCCCAGAGATGCCTGCTATTTGGGTTGGTCAACTACCAGACACTTTTAATGCGCCTCTAGGAGAGGCATTTGGCACCTGAATTTCCCCTGAAGGTTTCACCATCACCATCTCCAATTAAAGTGGCACGGCAGCCCTGCGTCGCCTGGAGAACACTCCCATACCACCCATCTGAGGGGAGCAGGATAGGGCAGCCCGTGTCTTGGCCCGAGGCCCTTTGACTCAGCAACCGCCCGGGCCCAAGAATGCCCAGTGCCCGACTGGGCGCCCGCAGCCCCAGCCCAGGCCACTGAGCGAGTTTGCCTCTTATGAAGAAGCAGGTGGCGGCTTGCTGCAGAGTCCATGTGGGTGACAGGCTCCCACCATTTGAGGCCTCCAAGAAGCCCACACCCTGTGGGTGGGAAATGAGTCTTGAAATGGAAATTGTGATTGAAGCCGCAATGGCTGATCTTGGCCTTGAGAACCCTTGTCAAGTGGCATCTCTCTGTCTGTTTTGCATCCCTTCACCCTTTCTCTTGGGAATATCACTTCACCCTTCCCTTCTTGGGGTTCTGGTGAGGTTGCCAAGGGCAATATCCTACCATCTTGGCCACAGGAGGCAAGCTGACGAGGTCTTCCCTTGGTTGGGCTATATGGATAATCCCTCTTCCTCTGGGTTTGCTAAACAGCAATGATGTCAGCCTGGGGTTGTCTGGGGACATGCCCACTGCCCTCTGCATCACGATAGCTAGAGGAGAAAATGAGGAAATGTACAGAGGGACACAAAGCTGAGAGAAAGTGGAGATGCCTGACAATATTATTTGAGCTCCTTGATCCAGAAGAGCATGCAGTACCATTCCCCCATTTCCCTTCTGTCATAGGGGCCAATATTGTCTTTAAAAAAAATTTTTTTGAGACAGAGTCTCATTCTGTCGCCCAGGCTGGAGTGCAGTGGCGCAATCTCAGCTCACTGCAACCTCTGCCTCTGGGATTCAAGCAATTCTCCTGCTTCAGCCTCCCGAGTAGCTGGGACTACAGGCGCCCTCCACCATGCCTAGCTAATTTTTGTATGTTTAGTAGAGACAGGGTTTAGCTATGTTGGGCAGGCTAGTCTCAATCTCCTGACCTCGAGGGATCTGCCTGCCTTGGCCTCCCAAAGTGCAGGATTGCAGTCGTGAGCCTCCATGCTCTGCCGATCTTGCCTTTTTATTCTTAAATATGTTTGAGTTGGGCTTTTGTCTATTGAAACCCAAAGAGTCCTGACTAACACAGTTTGTCTTGGCTTCCCTCTTTCTGTGTCCCTTCTCCGTGACTATTTTCTCCGACACCCTATAACTCCCCTCAAATGCTCTCAGGAAACGGGCCACACAACGCATTCAACTAGCTGTTTTTAGTTGAAATATTTCGTTTGGCCCTGAATATTTTAATGGTTGGCATAATGATAAAGAATCATGAAAAAGAGCCTGCAGAGGTGGGGACTCAATAAAACATATCTGCCTGGGGAAGGGGTAGACAAAAATATTCATCACTGCTAACATTGATTGAGTCAGAAATGGTGCCCTGTGCTCCCAGGGAATCAGCTCATTTCATCTGCACAGTGACTCTACACTTAGCTTCTATTGTTTTTTCTATTTTACAGGTGAGGAAATTGAGGTTGCAGAGCTTAGACAATTTGCCTAGAGTCACAGAGTTAGGAAGCGGTGGTGCCAGATTTTGAACTGAGGAATTTTACTTTGCAGTCTGTTCTGAACCACTTTGTTCACTTAGATAATTAAGTGACTTAAACAAGTTTAGCTTGCTGGAATTGGTTGGCGATGGTAGGGGAGAATTCTGGGCTTTTTTCGAAATTATCTTTAATGTATTTAATATAGTTTTCTTAATTTAAAGACACTTAAATAGAAAAGGTACTTTTATTTTGAGGGGGGTTGCATAAGAAACGCTGCGAGTTAAAAGAAGAAACTAAAACAAACAAACAGTAAACCCTGAAACAACCTTTTCCATGGCTGCCAGAGTTCCCCCACCAACACAAAGTGATTCTGTTCTCTTCGTTAAAGGAAAAGCCCCTCTGCCTGGAGGTTAAAGGCTGTATTTCAGCACCTGACTGAAAGTTCTCCAAATCTGGTCCCGAACACTTTCCCAAAATTACCCACGGCACCCATTGCCCTGAGGCAGCCTCGCTGAGCAGCCCCTGAGGTTTTTCAGCTTTAGAGTCCTTGCTAGCAGTCCTAGCAATATATTCCCATGGCCATGTGGTTCTGCCAAATTTGTGAAAATAAGATATTTAAACTGATACAGGTTAAGGCCACTCTCTCTTCTTCTCTGATATTTGTACCATTCCTCCGTCTCTTCTCTACTGTCAGAGTGGTCCTAAGGACTTTGGGAATCTGGCTAAGAAGATATTGAGTTGGGGATACACTTAGTTTGGGCTTATAGCTGTGTGATTTGCAGTCGCTTCCATATACAGGTAAGTAATTGCTAATCATCCCAGTGTCGAAATCTGCTTCCAGCGACACTGGTACCACCTACTGTGCCGACTCACATGTGATGTGTGAATGTTGCCAAGTGAAGGTTTGGGGCCAGAGGCTGTTTCAGGACGTGAACATGCTCTGTGGTGCCTAAAGTATGGCGGAGAAACCAAGTTTGAAATGTACAGAGCTGGAAGCTAGTCTGTGGACAATCCTTACAAGTTCCAGAGCTCAAATACGAAAAAAAATTCATGGAGGCTTTGCCAAACTTTGTGACAATCCTTAAAAAATACAAAGGATATAAACAAAGAGTTGGGAAGTGGAGAGACATTTTCTAAATTATCAGTAATAAAAGACAAACTGATCAACCATTAATATTATAAAACTTGTTATGATACTACTGACATGGGAAGAGACAAAGAGAATGAAGCCAAAACAAGTAGGAAAAACAATGTTATCAAAGTATGTCGGCAGTTAATTAATGCACAGTATGGCTATTTTTCTGAATGGCTGAGATGTTTCTGGTACTTTTCAGCTTTTTATTGATAAAATTTATAATTAATTGTAATTTCTTTTCTCATTCTAAATGAGTATTCCCTTTTGCTCCTACATTTTTAGTTATTTATTTTAAAAATCATCTTTATCGAGGTATAAATATACAACGAAATCCACACACCTAAGGGGACTGTTTGTGAATTTTGACGAATGTGTATACTTGGGTAAAAATCACTGCAATCAAAGCATAGAACCTTTCTGTCACCCAGACCACTCCTTCCTGTCTCTTTACACGCAACCTCCCTGCACACTTTGCCCCAGACAAGCACTAACTTGCTTTTTTTTTTTAAATCAGTATAGATTTTGATTGTTCTAGAAATGTCACTTAAATGGAAGCATGCAGTACCCTTTTATGTCTGGCCTTTACTGAGGGAGAGATCGGCATTTTGGTGGGGGACTCGGAACTGTACCTTATTTTGTGTTATTCACAAATTTATCTTATTTTCTTTCAATAAGACTTTCTAATTGGGATACTCTGCATATGGCCCTACTGCTGCTTTGCACTCTGGGTATGTTGGGCATCCCACCTCCTCAATAAACTTCCCATGCACACTTCTGAGTCTATGCCTAGAACACACTGTTCCCTCTGCTTGGAATGCCCTTCCCTCCTGAGCCACTGGATGGATCAATGATCATCCCTCCTTGTCCAGGTCCAATGTCTCCTCCCTCCTGGCTTTTCTCAGGCAGAATAGCACACTCCTTTCTTAGATGCCCTAAGAAGTTTGGCTTATATTTCTCATCAGTGTTCAGTTTATATTGAAATCATTTTATTTTTGTCATTCTTTCTGAGTTTTTGAAGGAGGTTTTTGATGGGGGCATTGTGTGTTCAACATGTGACACCTGCTCCTCTCTGACCCCTGCTCACCCTAAGTCAGTAGACTGTCTTATGCATAGCAACAAATATTCATTGTATATGAAAAAAAGTGAAACTCTTCACATGACATTATAGAAACAAGACAAACAATTCCTTTATTTAGTTGTAGCCATTACTATTTGGTTTCTCATGTGTCAAGAGAAACCAAATAGTGGGGGCAGTAGCACTCCCCATTCAGCTAATGGGACGGAAGTGAACTGACTCCATGGGGAATTTCAAAGGAGCCCGGCTCTGGAGGCATAACGGACTGAAAACTGTTCCCTAAGGGATGTGTCCAGTCCTAGCCCCTGGAACCTGTGAATGTGACCTTATTTGGAAATGAGATCTTTGCAGGTGTAATTAAGGTAAGGAGCTTGAGGTGAGATCATCCTGGATTAGGGTGGGCCATAAATCCAATCACAAGTGTCAGAAAAGGAGAAGATGCAAAGAGACCCAAGGAAGAAGGCCATGTAAAGACAGAGGCAGACATTGGGATGATGCTGCCACCAGCCGAGGAATGTTAGGAGCCATCAGAAGCTGGAAGAGCCAAGGCAGGATCTTACACTAGAACCTTTGGAGGAAGCATGATTTTGTTGGCACCTTGATTTTGGACTGCTGGCCTCCAGAATTGCGAGACAATAAACTTCCGTTGTTTTAAGCCACCAACTTTGGGGTAAGTTGTTGTGGAAGCTGTAGGCAACTAACATAGAGTTAGCAATCTTAAAAAACTACATATATGGAGAGCATGACACAAGTCGGTTGAGATGTGATAGAGAAACTCTATGGAATTGCAGGTTTGAATGAAGAACCAAAACTCCCGAGGGCTCTGTGAACATTTCAGATATCCAGTCAGCAGGGCAGAAGGCTGTCTTTGTTTTAAAATACTTTAAAAAAAAAAAATTTAAATAATTATTGAAATGGTGAAAAAATTAAAAATTAAGTAAAAAGATATCATTTTCACCCATCAAATAGAAAAATATATTAAAAAAATGATACTCCCCAGTTCTTGCCATGGTGTGGGGAAAAATGAAATTTTATTCCTAATGTTGGGAGTCTACCTCCTGAATTTCTCAACAAATGTAAAAAAATCTTAAAAGATACATATCCCTTGACCAATTAATTCTGCTTCTCAGAATTTATTGCTAAGGAAATATCAGAGATATGAATGATATAAAGGTACATTCAAGCTTATTCATTATAGCACTGTTATGGTTTGGCTGTGTCCCCACCCAAATCTCATTTTGAATTATAGCTCCCACAATTCCCACGTGTGTGGGAGGCAATTGAATCATGTGGACATGTGTTTTCTGTGCTGTTCTCATGATAGTGAATAAGCCTCATGAGCTCTGATGGTATTATGAAGAGAAATTCCCCTGCACAAGCTCATTCTCTCTCGCCTGCCGTTTTGTAAGACATGCCTTTTGTCTTCCGCCATGATTGTGAGGCCTCCTCAGCCACATGAAACTGTGAGTCCATTAAATCCCTTTTTCTTTATAAATCACCCAGTCTCAGGTATGTCTTTATCAGCAGTGTAACAATAGACTAATACAGTTGAGGGGAGATCATCCTGGATTAGGGTGGGCCCTAAATCCAATCACAAGTGTCCTAAGAGACAGAAAAGGAGAAGATGCAAAGAGACCCAAGGAAGAAGGCCATGTGAAGACAGAGGCAGGCATTGGAGTGACACTGGTACCAGCCAAGGAATGTCAGGAGCCCCCAGAAGCTGGAAGAGCCTAGGCAGGATCCTACACTTAACCTCTGGAGGAAGCATGACTTTCCTGGCACTGACTCAACTGACTTGTGACTTACTACACTGTTTGTAAAAGTAGAAAGTTAGAAACAATTTGATATACTCTAAGAGTGGATTGGTTAAATACATGTTGGTATAGTGGCAGAAGTGGAAAAATGCAGCCCTCAAACTTCTTATTTATATTATAGTGAGATACCTAATAACTTGACAAAATGTTTAAGATAAAATATTATATACATATACCCACATACATATTGTGAAATATAATAAATTATCCCTGTTTTAATGGTAAGAAATTTTGGGTAAAGAGAAGGGACATTTCTTTCTGAGGATCATATAGCTAGTAAATACTGAACACAAGTTCCAAACCCAGGACAATGTCATGCTGCTATGGGCTGACTTGTATCCCCCCAAATTCCTGTTCTTGCAACCCTAACCCCCTAGTACCTCAGAACGTAATTACTTTTGGAGATAGGATTTTTAAAGAGGTAATTAAGATTAAATGAGGCCTTTCTTTCCTGTGGGCCTTCATCCAATATGACTGATGTCCTTCTTATAGGAATGGGAAATTCGGACACAGACAGGAGCTGAAGAACATGTGAAGGCACAGGGAGGAGGTGGCCACCTGCAAGCCAAGGAGAGAAGCCTCAGAAGAAACCAACCCTGCCAACACCGTGACCTCAGACTCCAGCCCCTAGAACTGTGAGAAATACATTTCTATTATTTATGTCAATCTGTGGTACTTTGCTATGGCAGCCCTGGTGAACTAATATACATGCCCAATAACTTTTTCCAGTATGCCATATTTTAATTGTTTAGAGCTGTCTAATAGAAATATACTATGAACCACATATGTAATTTAAAATTTTCTAGGAACCACATTAAAACAGTAAAAACAGAGGTGAAATTAATTTTAATAACACATTTTCTTTAATCCAATAAATCTAAAATATGATTATTTTAACATGCAACTTCTCAGAGACGTTATTAGTAACATACTTTACGTTCCTTTTTTCATACTATGTCTTTGTACTTGTGTCTGGTGTGTGTTATATACTTATAGCACATATTAATTTGGATTGGCCACATTTCACATGGGTTAATAGCCCCATGTGGCTAGTTGTTACCATGTTAGACATGACAGGTACAGATAAGCCATTTTTTTCTGCAGATCAATTTAAAAAAAATCCTTGTTCTATTCTGTCAATACATGATCATTGTTAAAACGCATTTAAAAATTGAGCAAGTTTGCTCTGGAATGTTATTCCTGGAAATTTTGTCTTTGCTTTGGCATTAGCAACTCAAATAGCTGAGTTAGTTGTTCATCAAAAGACTAAGCTATTTAAATATTTTGGCCATTAGCTTTCTTCCCTGGCATCAGACTGTAAGTATTCAGAAGCTGATCCTAATCCTGGAAGATACAATCTTAATGCCATAATTGCAAATGTTGAAATCCCAAAAGATCAAAATCCTGAAAATATGATTCTGGAAAAAATAATAAAATATTCTTTAAAAAACATTTATTTACATGTTAAAATGGGTTTTCCTGAGAAACGTATAAAAACAGGACAGAACACTTCATAGGCCAGTTTACACAGTAAAATAGGAAATAATAACATAGGTATTTTTATAAGCACAAACACCCAGGTATGCTAAAAACATTTGCAGGAGTGTAACAGTTATGATCAGACAAATGTATTCATAAAGAAATACATAAAAAAGTGAAATGTGTGAATGCATATCATCATGGTTGGTAATTGGCTGCACCCGGCTTTATAACTGTGGTCACTTGAAATATTGTGTCAGACAACCTGTATTTTGATGAGACTGATCAAAACCCTCAATGGATCACCACTGCATATGCAGTCTTGCAAAGAGCTGAGATCTCAAGAAATTTTAGCTTTCAAAAATGAAGATGAACAAAAATAACATCTCTTACTCTATGGAGGAAATTTCAATGTTTTTATGTTGAGAACCAGAGAAGCTTGTGGTCTATCAGTCGAGAACTGAAAGCTTCACTACCTGGGGGGCTGTAGGTATAACAACTGAAGTCCAAAGGCCAGTGAGCCTGGAGTACTGATGTCCAAAACAGCAGAAGAGAGTCTGCCCCAGCTCTCAGAGAGAAATTGATTCACCTTCTGTGCCCTGGCTGACTGGAGGGTGCCTGACAATGTTGAGGGCAGATCTTCCCTACGGAGTTCACTCAGACTCACACTTATCTCATCTGGAAACAACCTCATGGACACTCCCAAAATAATGCTTTATCAGGTTTCTAGGAACTCCTTAATCCAGTCAAATTGACACCTAAAATTAAATTCACAAGTCCACCTCTTATCAACTTGGCACTCATATGCAGCTCCTTAAACCATACTTAACTTCCAAAGACACTAACAGAGTAATCGTTCTCCCTAACCTGATGCAACTATCCTGTGTTTGTGATTTTTGGGATTTTAGACCTTAGGAATTTTAGACTTTAGAAATGTGGACGTCAGGGATTTCAACATTTGGGGTTATGGCATTTGGCATTGTGTCTTGTGGGATTATAATCCACAGGAAAGCATCAAATTCAGAATGTTCCTAGGCCTGGAGGGAGATCCTTTTTGCCCCTCATTCCTTTTATCACATACCTCTACTAGCTCACTTGCATATTATTTGTAGCAGTTAAGGGACCATGCTTCTCTTTCCTTCACTGACATCTCACATCCGAGTTTTAATTTGCTGATGGATGGGGCGCATGAGCCAGAGATAACTCAATGGGTTCAAATAGCCTGGTATTTCCAGGATCTTGTAAAAACTTTGCAGTAACCAGGAATGCAGATGAGTTGAGGAAGACTCGGTCGGAACTCTTAGACATTGCTCTCAACCCTTACTGATTCATGAAGGGAATCCCTCATTTCTGAGTATAATTGAGGACATGATCAACTGAAGGAGCAGAAGGAAGGGAAAAATGAACTACTAAATGCTGAATGTGTGCTTACGTACCAGTCATTTCCTTGGTGCCAGCCAGCAGTGTGTCTATTGAGCAAAGCATGGTAGGTTTTCAAAGAAATCAGCTGGATAAATTCCAGTTTAAAATGGCATCTGGCTAGCTATTGCTGCCCCTGACACAGCCTCTCTTGATTTCCAATTAACCTCTCTAATGAAGACACAGAAACAGTGCAGCCCTGCCATCGTAAAAGTGGAGACGCTGTTTCCCTCTCCCTCTCTTTGCATTGGCTCAGAGACATAGCATCTGCAGCAATTAAAAAATTGGATGGCCATCTCTCAAGTCTGTGAGTATTGCTTTTTAAGGCAGCCAAATCTTGCCATCCTCAATATATTTGTTGAAGATCATATGTTTCGTAAAATGACAGGGTAGAAAGTTGTGACCTTAATACATGGATCCTGGGAGGAATAGATACTATAAGTAAAGTCGTGTGATGAGGACAGAGACAAGGACAGACTGAGCAGCAGGGCCTGCTGGACACTGCAGACTTTCATGTGTTCTGCTGATTTTGAATGTCAGAGAATAAGGCAAGAAAAGTTGGAAGGGATTCCACCTCAGTAGAGCAGAGCTCCATTAGATAAAAAGCTGAAAAAAAAAGAATAAAAAAGAATAATAGGGTTTAAAATAACCCCCTTCCCCAACACACAAATAAGCACATACCAAATTCTCCAAGTAAATGTGGGGTCAAAGAAGTTAATAAACATCCTCCCTCAAAGAAAATTCTAGGTTTCAATATTTTCACAAGTGAATTCTCTCAATATTTAAGAAGAAATAACACTGATTACGAACTCTTTCAGAAAATAGAGGAGGAAGAAACACTCCCTAATTCATTTTATGACACTCATTTATGAAACTATAATGCCAAAATCTGACAGATATTTCCTCTTGTTCCAAAAAATTAAAGGAAGATAGAAAGAATTACTGACAAAAAATCCTGGATGAACTGAGCCTCAAAAACCCTTAACAAAATATTAGCAAACCAAATCCAGTACTGTATATAAAAAGAATGACACATTTTGACTTTCTTATTATGTCAGAATTATCTCAGAAATATAAAGTTGGTTTAACACTTAAAAATCCAACAGTATAATCCACTGCATTAACAGAACTAAGAAGAAGCATGTATCAAGGAGAAAAGAGACTTGACAAAAAATGAACATCCCATGATAAAAACAATCTAGTCATTAAACTAGTAATAAGACAATCTAGTAATAAAAGAGAAACTTCTCAATCTGATAAAGATTATTTATTAAAAAGGTACATCAAACATCATACTTATTGGTGAAATATTGAACACTTTCTCACTAAGATTGGAAACAAGGCAAAGATGCCCTCTCTCACCATTCCTATTTAACATTGTACTGAGATTGCAGCCATTGCAAAAGGACAAAAACCAAAAATTAAAAAAATGCATACAGATAGGAAGAGGTAAAATTGTATTTATTTGCTGGTGTCATGATTGTTTACATAGAAAATCTTAATAAATCTATGAAACAACTACTAGGACTAATACGTGAATTTAGAGAGCTGGTAAAATTCAAGGTAAACATACACAAATGAATTTTATTATTTATATACTAGCAACAAATGTTTGGGAAGTAAAACTTTAAGAAACCCTTTACAGATTATCAAAAACAAAAAATACTGGGGATTAGATTTAACAGTATATGTACAAGACCTCTACACTGAAAACTATAAAACATTGCTGAGAGTAAATAAAGAAGACCCAAATCAATGGGTATTTATGGATACGAAGATACAGTGTTGTCAAGATGTTAATCCTCTCCCATCTGACCAATAGATTCAACATAATCACAATAGAAAGACTTGCCGAAACTGAAAAAATGACTCTACTATTCATATATAAATGCAAGCACCTAGAACACTTTGATAAAGCAATTTTGATAAAGAAGAACAGTTAGACAACTTATACTATCTGATTTCAAGACTCATTTTAAAGCTAAAGCAATTAAGACAATGTGGTGCTGGCATAACCATCAACAAATGATTAGTGGAACAGAACAGAAAGCTCATAAACACACTCCATTGGCCAACTAATTTTTGATAGAGTCACCAAAGCAATTCAATGCAGAAAGAAAAGTCTTTTAACTAAGGATGTTGCAATAGCCAGTTATTCTCATGAAAAAAAGGACTTTAACTGCCACTTTATACAATATACAAACCACACAGTTTACAACAGAAATATAGGATAGTATCTTTACGACTTAGGGATAGACTAAGTTTTCTTTGACAAGACTCAGAAAAACTGATAAATTAGACTTCATCAAAGCTTGAAACTTCTGCTATAAATAGAAATTATTAAGAAAACTTCTGCTCATAAATAGACACTGTTAGGTAGGCAATCTACAAACTGGATAAAATTATAAGTAAAACAGATGTTATCTGACAATAGACTGGTATCCAGGATGTACAAAGAACTCCTGCAATTTAATAATAAAGGAGTAAAAAATGGGCAAATTAACTGGACAGGCATTTCACAAAATATATACACCTGGCCAATGAACAGATATAAAAATACTCAATATCATTACTTATCAGGAAAATTCAAACCATAACGCGATATCCTTATTCACCCTTCAGAAGTTCTAAAATGAAAGATGGAAACAATCCCAATTGTCAAGAATGTGGAGCAACTGGAACTGTCATACATTATTAGTGGGAGTTTGGCAAAATGTCTGATAACTTTTCATAAATCTGAACACATATCTACCCTGTGACCCAGAAATTTGAATCCCAGGTAATTAACCAAGAAAACTGAAAATATATGCCTACAAAAAGGTTTGTACAAGAATGTTCCTAGCAAGACCTTATTAGTATATAATAATAATAATTATAAACTGGAAACAGCCCAGGTGTCTATCAATAGGAGAATGAATAAACACATTATGGTATATTCATGCAATGGAATACTACTTAGGAATAGAAAGGAACAAATTATTGAACATGCAACAGCAAAGAGGAATCTCAAAAGGTTTTGTCATGTGAAAGAAGTCATCCACAAGAGTACATATGGGAACTGTATTCCATAATATGTTGTTCTAAAATAGGCAAAACTAATTCATGGTAGAGAAAAACAGAATAGTGATTTACTCTGGGGGAAGAAATGGTCATTGTTGAAAAAGGGACATGAGGGAATTTCCTGGAATGATGCAATGTTTACATCTTGATAGAGGTTTGGGTACATAGACGTATGCATTTGTCAAAACTCAGCCAATATATAGTTAAGATTTTTGTCTTTCATTGTGTGTACATTTTACCACAAAAACTTGTAAACAAATACTGAACTGCAGTTAATGATATGTATTCTGAAATATTTAGGAGGATATGTACTGATATATATATATATATATATATATATACACACATATACACACACATGTGTATATATATACATAATTTAAAGTGTATAAAAACTTTTAAAAAACATGGATTGATGTTCGGATAGATTGATACGTATGTGATAAAGGAATTAAGGTGTCAGTGGGAGAATCTGTATAAGTGCTCACTATAAAATTCTTTCAACTTTTTTGTATACCTGAAACTTTATTATAACCTATTGGAAAGAAACCAGAATCAGATCTGCAAACTTCAACTTAGAAATATAAAAAAAGAATGAATAGAAAAACAACTATATATCTAATTGGAAAGATTGTATATTGCAAAGATATTAATTAGTCCCTCATTAATTCATACATTTAACATGGTTTGGAATTTTGATTTTGAAAGTGATTCTGAATTTCATTAGACAAAACAAGCATTGCTTCCTGCAACAGAAGTAAAAATATCATTCTTATGTATTTGACATATATACTACTGTAGTTGAAACAATATGGCATTATACAACAATTAAAATATAATGTCATGAAATAGAAGGGATAGTCTTGAACTGCATGCTAGAATACCTATAAGCTTAATAGAAGATAAAAGAAATGTTAATTATTTGGAAAGGGATGAATTTTGTAATGAGTGTTGGAATAAAATAAAATGAGAACCTTACCTCATATTATCTCCTAAATTAAATTATAAATGGATTAAAGAGTTACTTTTTAAAATATGGGCAGTTATTGCTTTGGGCAGTTATGATATACACAAATTTTACTTAACACAGCATAGTGAAAAGTTAAGATTGCCAGTATGAAATACTAGAATATATAATAAATATTTAATTGAGTTTCAGATGATGAAAGACATTTTAAGCCTAAGAGCAATAGAAGAGATCTTAAGGATAAGAATAATATATTTGGCCACTGAAAAAAAATCTATATATTTAAAAATATTATAAGCAATAGTAAAAGAAAAATGTCCAAATTGGAAAAGTACTTACAATATATATGGCAGAATGGTTACTATCCTTAATACATGCAGAGATTTTAAAAAATCACCATATAAAAAAGAAAACCAGAGAAAAAATGGCCATAAGACTTGCACATATAATTTGCTGAGGCATCAAAAGATAATACATTTGTAAAAATATCTCATTATTATCAAAAACTTTACATTAAAAATGAAAGATACTTTTTTTTTTACATTCACAAAGATGAAAAAAAAAAAAAAACCTTCGCTGAGATAGTTTTGTTAAGTTTGTGTTTCCCTTGGAGACGAAGTCTCGCTCTCTCACCCAGGCTGGAGTGCAGTGGTGTGATCTCGGCTCACTGCAATCTCCACCTGCTGTGTTCAAGCGATTCTCCCACCTCAGCCTCCCAAGTAGCTGGGATTACAGGCACCTGCCACCACGCCTGGCTAATTCTTGTATTTTTAGTAGAGATGGGGGTTTCACCATGTTGGTCAGGCAGATCTCGAACTCCTGACTTCAGGTAATCCACCCTCCCTTGGCCTCCCGGAGTGCTGGGATTTACAGGTGTGAGCCACTGCGCCCAGCCAGTGTTTCCCTTGTTTTACCGTTAAGGGTGGTGCTGAGGTAAGCATCCTATACATCTTGGATAACCTCTGATTATTTCCTCAAGATAATTATGCATGTAGATGGTGTTTGCTTGATTGATGTTGCTTTATTCCTCAAGTTGGTTGGTAAGCATGTAAGGGTTTGTTATATAAATATATTTTAAGATGTTCAAAATGGCATCTAATACATTAAAAGGATTTTGAATGGAAGAAACAGAAAATGCATGAAAAATATAAATGTAATGGCTGTCACTGGAGGATATGATTATAGATGATTTCTCTTTTCTTCCTTATAGTTTTTCTTAATTTTCTAAAAGTTAATGAAGAGTCATTTAAAAAACAAAGAAGACACTCAGTTTATGTATTTGACATGGCTTTTATATCAGCACCTGTATGGTGCCTGGGATGTATTTGGTACCCAGTACACTTACTAAAGCAGCTTCATTGAGATATAATTTACATATCATAAAATTCATTCATTTAAAGAGTACAATTCAGTGGTTTTTAGTATAGTTACAGATATGTTCAGCTATCATTACAGTCAATTTTTGGAATATATTCCTCACTTCACAAAGAAACTCTGCATCCTTTAGCAATCACTTCCCTACCCCGCTATCTTCCCCAGCCCTAAGCAAACACTATCTACTTCCTATCTCTATAGATTTGCCTATTCTGGCCATTACATTTAAGTATAATTATATAATATGTGATATTTTGTGACTGTCATCTTTCATGTACTTTAATTTTTTCAAAGTTCATCTATGTGGTAGGATATATCAACATTTCATTCATTGTGGCTGAATTTTATTCCAATGTATGGATATACCATATATTGTCTATCATAAGTTGATTTATATTAATATTTGGGTTATTTCTACTTTTTGACTACTATAAATAATTCATAATATAATTTATTATTATGAATAATTACATAAACACTTGTGTGGAAGTTTTTTATGTGACACATGTATTCATTTTTCTTGGTTATCTACTATAAGTGAAATTGCTGGGTCATATGGTAACTCTGTGTTGAACTTTTTGAGGAACTTTCAGGCTGTTTCTCAAAGCGGTTTCACCATTTTATATTCCATCAGCAGTGTATGAGAGTTGCAGTTTCCGCATAGCTCCAACACTGATGTTTTGTTCTTTCTGATTTTGTTGCTATCTAGGCAATCCTGTCTAGGCAATTTTGTTGTGGTGAAGTGGTATCCCATTGTGGTTTTGATTTACATTTTCCTGCTTAATGGTTGAGCATCTTTTTATGTGTTTATTGGCCATTCGTATATCTTCTTTGGATAAAGGCCAATCCAAATCCTTTGCCTGTCTTTAAATTGGGTTATTTGTCCTTTTATTACCTAGTTTTAAGAGCTCTTTACATGTTCTAGAACAAGTCTCTCATCAGAGACAGCATTTGAATATATCTTCTTTCATTCTGTGGGTTGCCTTTTCATTTTTGTTTCTTTTCTTTTTCTTAAATTTTATTTTTTATTATACTTTAAGTTCTGGGGTACATGTGCAGAACATGCAGTTTTGTTTTAAATTTTACTTTAAGTTCTGGGATACATGTGCAGAACGTGGAGGTTTGTTACATAGGTATACGTGTGCCATGGTGGTTTGTTGCACCTATTGACCCATCCTCTAAGTTCCCTCCCCTCGTCCCCCACCCCCTAATAGGCCCTGGTGTGTGCTGTTCCCCTCCTTGTGTCCATGTGTTCTCATTGTTCAACTCCCACTTATGAGTGAGAACATGTGGTGTTTGGTTTTCTGTTCCTGTGTTAGTTTGCTGAGGATGATGGCTTCCAGCTTCATCTACATCCCTGCAAAGGACATGATCTCATTCCTTTTTATGGCAATGTAGTATTCCATGGTGTATATGTACCACATTTTCTTTATCCAGTCTATAACTGGTGGGCATTTGGGAAAACTTTGTTTTCTTCAAGATGATTTTGACTATTCTGAGACCTTTGAAATTACATATGAATTTTATAATCAGTTTCAGTTTCCACAAAGAAGCAAGCTGGGATTCTGATAGGGATTATGTTAAATTTGTAGACCAATTTGAGGAATATTGCCATCTTAACAATATTAAGTTTCCCAATCCATGAACCTGGAATGTTTTTAGAGTTTTATAGGTCTTTTTAAATTTATTTCAACAATGTTTTGAAGTTTTCAGAGTTAAGTTTTGTATTTTTTGTTAAATTTATTTCTATTTTACTATTTTGAATACCATTGCATATTAAATTATTTTCTTAACTTTATTTTTAGATTCCTTATTGCAAGTGTATAGAAATACAGTTGATTTTTGTATATTGATCTTGTATCCTGCAACCTTGTTGAATTCATTTATTAGTTCTATTTTTTAGTGGATTCCTTAGTATTTTATATATATGAGATCATGTCACATAAAAACAGAGATAGTTTTACTTCTTCCTTTCCAATCTGAATGTCTGTATTTCTTTTTCTTTTTCTATTGCCTGGGACAGAACCTCTGGAACGATGCTGAGTTGAAGTGGTAAGGGCAGACATCCTTGTCATGTTCCTGATCTTAGGGAGAAAGCATCCAGTTTCTCACCATTGAGTGTGATGTAGCTATGGGTTTCTCATAGATGCTCTTTATCAGGTTGAGGAAGTTCTCTTCTATCCCTAGTTTGTTGAGTGTTTTTATTTAAAAAAGGGTGTTGGATTTTGTCAAAAGTTTTTTTCTGCACCTATTGGAATGATCATGTGATTTTTTAGTTTTATTTTGTATTCCTTTGTTTTTGCTTTCTATTCTATTGATGATTACATTAGTTGATTTTTAGATGCTATCACTACACTTTTGCTGAGTGTGTCCTGGGCTAATAGGTACATTTGGAATTGAAATTGAACCCACGATGTGGTCTGAGGGGTATAGGCTGTGTGTCGCTGTTTTTGGAGGGCAAATGCCCTATCTGAAACCCTAATAGATCTTTCCTTGCTCTGTTTTTGGTGCTGATGCAGTGCCCTGAACTAGTTAAGTCCAAACTCACACCTCCAGCCAGGTAGACGTGTTTCAGGTTAATTAGGGGCCTCAGTCAATTTAGTTCATGGGCTGTAATTACAAGCACCTAAGACCTGCAATTTCTGTTTTAATTAAAATAAACAATGTGGAGGGGCTGACATCACACCAGGGCAACTGGTGTGCAAGGAATAGGTAATTACACCAAAGTGGAGCCTCTTGCTGTGAGGCAGGCTGTTGGGATCCACAGTGGAAGCTGGGCTTGGCCATCCTGGTGAATGCTAATTATTTGCTGCCAACCACAGCTCAAAACAGATGGGTGAGTGGGTCATGGCGATGACATTAGAATATGCTTCCTTCAAGTTGGGACTTAGCTGTGATCTTTGGGGCAAGTGTGTGTGTGAGAGTGTGTGGGTATTTACATGTGCGATGTCCCTTTAAATGTATTTAACATATAATATACTTCTATGTATAAGTGCAATAGGATGAAAAAATTCTGATTTCAACTGCAGTATTAGGGATCCTCTTGGGGAGGAAGTTACCCTTGCTTAGGAAATTAAATTAACACCTCTCTCAGCTTTAGAGGCCTGAAATTAACATTTATCACCTGGAGAGGGTAAGACATATCTTAACTGCTCAGTCTTAGAAATTGCAGGAATTTAGGGATGGGGTACAGCAGAGAAAAGGAAAATAATAAAAAAGAGGGTAGAGCAGAGAAAAGGAAAATAATAAAAAAGAATGAAAATAAGCAGTCTGGGAACATGGTAGAAGGGGAAAGTCTAGAAAGAAGGTAGCCAAGGTGGGTCAAGGATGCATCAAAACGAGATATTTAATGCTTAATTTAAAATTGTTTGCATTCTATGATGTCAGCTCAGTCTGACATTACAAATCTTTAGTAAAGTCATTGACACACAAAAATGTCTTGTGTGAGTGAATTTTTTTGGGGGGAGGGGGTAAAGATCAAGGAAGAATATTTTAATTCTGCATTTGAGCAGAAGTGCAGGAGATCATAGGTAAGAGAGAAAGAAAGGGAGCCAGGAGTGACAAAAGAGTGAAAGCCTCTGGGACTTTTCAGAAACCTCAAGCAGGGAGTAGATTTGCCACAGGCCATGAGAGCGTCCACATTTATTTCAGGAAATAAATCTCATCATGGCACTCTTCCACCAGAGACCTTCCAATGGCTCCTTGGTGCCACCAAGATGTAGTATCAGCTTATTTAGATGGTGTAGTAGGCTGAAAATGCCCCCGAAAGATAATTGTTCCTAATCCCTGTAAATATTCCTTTATTTTTTCTTTTGGAAAAAGACTGTTTGCAGATGTGATTAAGTTGAGGATTTTAAGATGGGGAGATTATCCTGGCTTATCCAGGTGGGCCCTAAATACCATCACATGTCTTTTTATAAGAGGGAGGCAGAGGGAGGTTTAACCACACACAGACTGAGAAGCAAACTGATCACGGGGGCAGGTATTGGAACAATGCAACTGAGATCAAGGGAAGCTGGCAGCCCCCAGAAGCTGGAAAAGGCAAGGAACAGATTCTCCTCTAGAGCCTCCAGAGGGAGCACAGCCCTGCCAACACCTTGATATTGGCCCACTGAAACTCATTTTGGATTTCTGGCCTCTAAAGGTGAGGAATAATAAATGTTTGTTGTTTTAGGCTGCCAAGTTCAGGAAACTAATACAGATGGCTTCACTAGACCTTCAGGACCTGGCCTCTGCCTTCTCTCTATCCCCACTGCCTGATGTTCGGTAGGTCTTCATCTCTGGTCCACACACCTGTATGTGCTGATCTCCCCACACTCTTCTGGTCTCCACTGATCCTAAGAGGTGTGGCGTGCTAGACCAATTTGCAGATAAGGAATCAGTGTGCAGGCAGGATTATACCCCTTACACCACTGCTAAGCTGGTCTCTTGAGTCTGCACCCTTTCCCTGGCACAATTTCAGGCGGAGACAGTGCTTTGTTGCTCAGTCACCCTGGCTAAGGCTACGTGTCAAGGCAGATTGGGAAATCCCAGCTGCCTCACCTATGACCTTGCCAGGTGCACCAGATTGATACCTTTGTGGGCACAGTGGAATAAGCACAGGTTTTGGTGTAGGATGGAGCTGCGCTAGGATCCCGTCTTTGCTGCTTATGTGCCCTGTGACCTTGTGTAAATTACTTAAACATTTTGAACCTCAGTTCTCTTATCTGTAAAATGGGTCTTATAAAAGTGACCATTGAGGGTTGTTTGATGTCTTTAATTTATATTTACGTAGCACCCACTCTATGTGGAAAAGCCAAAGTCCTCTCCTTTGTCACGGTGTATTTGCTTAGGTATTGAGAGAGGAAAATAAGACCTGGAGCAAGTGTCCTCTCCCCTGGCCCCTCCACACTGTCTGAGGCTCCTTTTTCCCAGGTGGCTATAACTGGCTTCCTTACTCAGCCTAAGGGAAATCTCTGAGGGGACAGTTTTGGGCCAAGATTTGACAAATGGGCAGAGCAAGGGACTGAGCATGCATTTGGGAGTGGAAGCAGCCTTGATCTTCCACTCATGCCGTAACCCAGACTTTCAACAGCTGGGAGGCAGCCATCACTTTGGTAGAAAATAAAGTTTCTAAGTACAACAGGCAAATTGGTATAATGAGTGAGGTCTGGATACCTTTTCTGGATCCACAGTGCATAACCAGCGGCTCTCGAGAGAGGAAACAGGCATGAGTTCTGCTACGCATGCTCACGTGTAAAATCATGTACACACAAATGCACAGACCTGCCCAGGGAGCTGCCACACACACAGACACACATGGGCCACACAAATGTCTATGTATACTCACTCACGCTTTGTATTTCTATTGCATTTGTACTCGTTATTTCAGAGCCATAGTTTGTCTTCCACAACTGGAGGTTTGAAAAGAAGGATGAGGACACTGAATCTCAGAGATGTCAAGTTCTTTCATCAAGGTCACACAGCTTTCATATAGCAGAATTAAGCTTCGAGCCCAAGGTTCCTAAATGTCTCTACTAAATATCTCCACCAAATTAGGCTGCCTTTCCACACACACCCCCCCTCCCCGCCACACACACACTCTTTCACCTATTTTATACAACACAGTATCATGGTGGGACTGTCTGAGCATAGACTGCAGTCAAATCCTAGCTCTGCTGCTTTTTCATTATGTGACCTTGAGCCAAGTCACTTCACCTTTCAAAGTCTCAGTTTTCTCATCTGTAAAATGGAGATAATAAGAGAATATATTTCATAGGGTTGTAGTGAGCATTAAAGGAGATAAAGAATGTAAAGTTCATGGTGCCTTGCCTATCACATAGTAAGTGCTCAATAAATATTTGTTATTTCTAGTATACAGCAAGCATCTTTCTAGGCACTGGGGATCCCCAGCAAGTCAAGTACCTTCTGTTAGGGTGATTACTGAAAAGTTATTTTTAATGTGACTTAAAAGGAAAGGCAATAAACCATCCAGCAGGTCCTAGTTCCGGAAGCCAGATGAAAGGGAGCTTAGAACAAAGGCTTATGGTGGTGCTAAAATTCCCACCAGGGTCTATACTTTTTGGGGACCCTTTTCTATCCACCTCCCCAACCTATAGACCTGTGCATGGTTCAGTTCAAGGTCCTGAGTCAGGGCAGGCCTGGAGAGATGAGCCCTGTGACACACAGGGCAGTTTCCTCATGAGCACTTGGGGCAGGGGGGCCAGTCCTTGATCATCTCATCCCAGAGATCTGCACACACAAGCTGCTACAAGTTTGCAGAGGACAGGAGACAGCAGTGCCCCAGACGCTTCTGCGGTTTGTCTGGGCAGAATGTCTCCCTTGCCTGGGTTGGGCTGGGCTGTCTGCTCCCTGGGGCCGCCTCGGGGTCTGAGAAGCCAGGATCTGCTGTGGGGCAGTCTGTTTCCAGCCTGTCCTGCATGCCAACCTCCAGCTCCAAGCCCCAGTAGGATTATTATTGCTCACAGTGACAATTTGAGCCCCTTTACACTCATGGCTGAAGAGGGGTTTATGATAGCCCTACCTCATTGTATTGTCTGAGAATTAAGTGAGGCAATGCATGAAACGCACCAATTTTGGCATATTACAGGTGCCCCATAAACGTAGCAGCAATCACTGTTGTTGTTACCATCACTGTTACTATCCCTGTCACGTCATCATCAACATTATCATCATTGGATCCTTAAGGCAGGCTGGCCTGGGATTAGAACCAGTCACTAACCGTGTGACATCAGGCGAGTAACATCTCTGTGCCTTAGTTTCCGGTAATGCAAACTGGTTGCTCTTTTTGAAGCCTTCTCGCTCCAGCCTTGTTCAGGATCTCTTGCTGAATGATTCTAACAGCCAGCCCTGTGGGAAGTGGAAAGTGACCTTACTTTTTTGAACCTCAGCAAATAATGGGACAAATGTAATAAGTCACTCATAGTGCAATTGATAGAATTAAAAAGGACAATCAATGTAAATTGCCTTCCTCAGTGCCTAGCACACAGTAGATGCTCATAAATGTCTGCAGCTTGATCAAGAGGCCTGCCTTTCATGATCATTCACAGCAAGGAGCTGGGAAGGTGAGTGTTTTGGCCCATGCACTGTGGAGATGGAAACAGAAGCAGAAAGATTTCTTGTTTTCACCTGGTCCAGTCACCACTGGCCTTTGATGACATGTGGGTCCACAAAGCTCAGCTCTCTGGGACAGGTCTTGGTTTCCTATGAACTTCTGGCAGTTTTCCTCAGTGTCTTTTGCGACCAACTCCTCAAGTTATCTCCTAAATGCTGGTACTTTTCAGAATTTCATTTGTTGTCATTTCTTCTTTGCACTAGGGCATTTCTTCCATTTGCAAAACTCACTTACTCCTCTGTCTGGGTCACCCCCAAATCATCTACTGCCCTGAGTTTCCTGTTGAACTCTGGATCTAAATATCCAGCAAGCTACTGAAAATCTGTACTTGGATGTACTGGAGGAAACTTGAATCCAGCGGTCCCAAACCTGACTCATCATTTTCTCAAACCTGCTCTGTCTTCTGCTTTTCATGTCTCAGTGATAGCACTACCATCCACGAAGTTGTCTAATCTGTATATCATCCTACACTCCTTCCTCTCTCATATTACATACACTCTGTTTATCCTTCCCTTCATCCTTCTTTTCTTCCCCCCTCCCTCTCTCTGTCCGTTCCCTCCTTCCCTCCTTCCCTTCCCTTCCCTTCCCTTCCCTTCCCTTCCCTTCCCTTCCCTGCCTGCCTTCCTGCCTTCCTGCCTCTCAACAAGTATTTGAGGTATACTGAATGTCTGCTATGTGTCAGTCACTGTTCTAGTAATTGGGCTAATAGGTCACTAAATCCTCTTAATATTACCATAAATAACTAAGAATTGTATCAGCCAGTTTCTCGGTTGCAAATGACAGAATACAAAACTAGGAAGAAAAGTAATTTAGCAAAATATGTCAAGTAGCTCCCATAATTGATGAAGGAGATGGAGAAACTGGCTTGAGGCCAAGCTTCTAAGAACATCCGAAACCAAATAGCAGATCTGGCTTAATGTTGAAACTTTGATTGCTGTTGCTGAAGCTGCCACTGAATACTAGATGCCAGAAACCTGACTTTATTGCAAGTGGCCACTGTTACCAGCATTAATGTCACTTCTGGGTTGGCAATTTGGCTTGGCAAACATGCTGCCCTGAAAGCTGGTGACTTGGTTGTTTCCTACACCAGCAAAACTGTGCGTGAGCTCCAAATAGACCAATTCCTCAAACTGACCACTTCCTAACTGGAGTGTCTAGTTGATGAAGGCTGGTTATGTGCTCATGGCATAGCAGCAAGGGAGTCTGGAAATCACTTGGGTTCTGATTTCTACATCAGAAAATTTCCAATGGAACTCATTATGTTCTATTTCCCCCAAATTGCAAAAGGCTGTTAAAAAGATAATGAAAAAAAAGCTGGGCTTAGTAGACCTGTAATCTCAGCTACTTGAGAGGCTGAGGTGGGAGGATCTTCTGTTCAAGAGCAGCCTGGGCAACACAGTGAGGCCCCATCTCTACAAAAAATTTAAAAAATTTGCTAGAAGTGGTGGTGCCTGTCTGTGGTCCCAGCTACTTGGGTGCAGGGGGATCACTTGAGCCCAGGAGTTTGAGGCTGCAGTGAGCTGTGATCATGCCACTATACTCAGCCTGGGCAACAGAGCAAGACCTGTCTCTAAAACAACAAACAAATAAAAACATTAATGGGCAGCCATACATGTAAAATAATAAATATCAGCCATAGAAATCTATCTCCTATCCTCCATCATCACTGCTGATGCCCTAGGCCCATTTTGAGATCTTTCACCCTGGTCTGTGTCTGGTCCAGTCCTCACTCTGGCTGCTGGAGCATTTTAATCTAAAACACAGTTTTTTGTTTTATTTATTTATTTTTTTTTGGAGACAGAGTCTCGCTCTGTCACCCAGGCTGGAGAGCAGTGGCCTGATCTCAGCTCACTGCAAGCTCCACCTCCTGGGTTCATGCCATTCTCCTGTCTCAGCCGCCATGCCTGGCTAATTTTTTTTTTTTTTTTTTTTTTTTTTTTTTTTTTTAGTAGAGACGGGATTTCACTGTGTTAGCCAGGATGGTCTCGATCTCCTGACCTCGTGATCCGCCCACCTCGGCCTCCCAAAGTGCTTGGATTACAGGCGTGAGCCATGGTGCCTGGCCTAAAACACAGTTCTAACACTGGCTGCTCAGCATTCTTCTGTGCCACCCCATTGTCTTAGCACTTCAGTCACCCCATGTGGTCTGTCAGCCTTATCCTCTGCCACTACGCTTTCTGCCTCCCCCTACTTCCACTCTTACATAAGAAATAAAGAGGGGAAAACCATGACAGTCATTGGATGACAGTTTCTCAGTGGCATTTTGAGGATGACATGATGACTCTTCTCATGGATCTAACATAACTTAGAGTCTTAGAGGAGGGTGGGGAAGATTTTGTTTACTGAGGGCACATGCAGAGCCTGCCTGTGGCTGTCTTGGTAACGTTTTAAGTAACGACTTTCAAATATTTCCACTGGACCAGAAATCTCATCACTGGGGCTCACACATCTGGGTACAGCAACCCTGTGTATGTTCCTATAAATAGTAACCTGTTGAAAAGGGCCCCTTATGCCTAAGACTTTGAAAAAAGGAGTGTTTCTGTGTCTGTCTCCGTCTTTTTGCTTCCTTCTCTCTCTGGCCTCTCTCAACTTCTTAATTCTCAAGCTGGGGCCCAGCCCTCTCCCCTCCTCCCCTGCCTTAACCTGATGCAATTGCACCTGACAAAGCCAACAGGGCAGTGAGCCATGAGAAAACCGGTGGAGAGAGGGATTAGGGGGAGAGCTCATCACCCAGTGAGCACGGGCCACCAAGCTTAAGTAGAACAGGATGAATAATTGTTTCAGGACCAGAGTCATGACTACAGGGTGTGATCTCACCCTTCATAACTGCAGACTCAGAGAAGCAGGGGAATTTTCAAATAAAACCTTTTCTGGTGTTAAAAAGAGGGAGAATCTGAGGTTAGAAGCAGCCATGTGCAAACTTTTCATTCTGCTAGGAGTGACTGGTCTCAGATTGACTAGGGGCCAGGGAAGACAGCCACACTGGTCAACCAGGCTCTTCAGATTGGCCTCCAACCCCACCCAGCCCTGACCAATCCTTGACCCACCCTGACATGTACAGGAAGTGCGTTGGGAACCTCAGCCCCACCCTGGGTGGGGTTCAGAGTTTTCTCTGTTACTTGGAGCCCAAGGCCTGATGTGTGTGTGTGTTTCTTGAATGCTCATGTCCTTCATGGTTTAGCCTATGTGCACACCTTCCTTTCAGTTTCCCTACCCAGCTCTCTTTTGACTGAGGCCTATGATAACATTTGTCTGATCCAGCTGGGGTGCTGACATTCTCTCCAGTCCCTGACTAGGCTGTCCTTCAAGTTAAAGATACCCCACATGCCCATTATATTGACACTCTCGGGGTGGACTTTAAGTACCATCTCTGCAAATAACAATACAAGCACATTATTAGTAACAATCATTTATGTGCTGATAATTACTCAAGTGTACACAGAGAAATTTTCCCATGCTTTGAAAGCCATATACTCGCTGATTAAGACTACCTAAATTCTAATCCTGGATTGCTTATTAGTGGTTAACTTTGGTTACATTATTTCACATTCTTCCATGAGACTCTGTTTTCTCTTCTGTGAAATGGGCATGACGTTAGTGTGTATAGATCAGAGGGCTGTTGAGAGGATTAAATGAGATGGTACACATAAAGGGCTTAGCAGAGTTCCTGGGAGATAGTAAATGATAATAATAAAACCAATAGCTTTCATTATTTGTTTTTTTAAAAAATTATTTTATTAATAATTAAGGTATAATTATCACATGACAAAATGCACTCATTTTAAATGACCAATCCAATAAATTTTGACAAATGGATATTCTCATTAACCCATTAACTACAATCATAATCAATATATGGAACATTTCCATCTCTCCTAAATATCTCCTTGTGATACTTCCCAGGGACCCTCTCCCTATTCCCCACCCCTATCTCCCACCACTGGACCCAGGCAACCACTGATTTGTCTTCTATTACTTTAGATTAAACTTAGTCTTTCTAGAACTTATAAATAAAATCATATAGATTTATTCTTTTGTATTCTGGCTCATTTTGCTCAGTAAGGTGTTTTTCAGATTTATACATGTGATGGCATGTATCAGTACAGTATTTTGCTTCTTTTTATTGCTGAGTATGATGCTATTAATATGGATGATACAAAAACTTGTGTGTCTGTTCACCAGTTGATGGGAATTTGCATGGTTTCCAGTTTTTGGTTACTATGAATAAATTTGTGCTAAACATTTGCACACAAGTGTTTGTATGGACATCTGCATTCATTTCTCATGGGTAAATAGGTACAAGTAAGATTACTAGGTTATATAGTAGACATATGTTTAACATTGTAAGAAACTGCCTGAATTTTTTCCAAAGTGGTTGTACTGTTTCATATTTCTCACCACAGTGTATGAGAGTTCCAGTTGCTCCACCTACTTGTCAATGCTTTTTGTTGTCAGTCTTTTTAATTTTTGTCATCCTAATTGACATACCATATGATCTCATTTTGCTTTTTACTTCCAATCCCTGATTACTAATAATTTTTAAATGTGAACATTGACAATTTGTGTATCTTGAGAAACATTTTGCCTACTTACAAAATTTAGGCTGTTCTTTTTACTACTGAGTTGGAAGAGTTCTTTAAATACTCTGGATATAAGTCTCTTGTCAAGCATATGTGTTGTAAATATTTTTTCCCGTATGTAGCCTGTTATGTTAATGGTGTCTTTTAAAGAGAAGACATTTTTAGATTTTGATGAAGACCAATTTATCTTTTTTTACAATGGGTCCTTTTTTCAGGTTCTATATAAGAAATATTTTCCTTTCCCAATCTTGTAAACATCTTCTGTTACTTTTAGAACATTTACAGTCTCAACTCTTAAAGTTAAGTCTGTGATCAATTATTTGAATTAATTATTATGTGTTGTGTGAGGTGGAGGACAAGATTCTTCTTTTTTATATTTACTTATTCTTCATGCATATGTATGCTCAGTTATTCCAACACCATTTGTAGAAACAGTTATCCCTGTCCCATTGGATGACTTGGCATATTTGTCTAAAACCAAAGGTCCGTATATGTGTGAGTTTATTTCTGTACACTCTATTGTGTTTCATTCATCTGTATGCCTATTCTTTTTTTTTTTTTTTTTAGCAAGATGGGGTCTTGCTATATTGCCCAGGCTGTTCTCAAACTCCTGGGCTCAAGTGACACTTCCACTTCAGCCTCTTGAGTAGCTGGGATTACAGACCTGTGCTACTGCACCCAGCTTTTCTATTCTTATGCCAATACCACTGCCTAGATTCCAGTAGCTTTACTGGAAGTCTTGAAACCAGGTGTTGAAAGTCCTCAAAATGTTCTTCTTTTGCAAAATTGTTTGGGCTCTTCTAGGGCCTTTGGTTTTTTACACACATTTTAGAATCAATTTTTCAATTTACTTTTAAAAGTCTGCTGTAGTTTTGATTGGGATTGCCATAAAATTACAGGTTAGTTAGGAATAAATTTATATTTTAACAATCTTGAGTCTTCTAAGCCATGAATACAGTATATACTTTCACTTATTTAAATCTTTTAAAATTTTCTTTTAGCTATGCCTTATAATTTTGGTAGTGTAGTTCTTACATATATTTTGTTAAATTTATTCCTAAATATTTCACAGTTTTAAAATGTATGTATAAATATTTTGTAAATAATATTTTAATTTTCAATTTTTAGTGGTCTGTTGCTAGTATTTAGAAATGCAATTGATTTCTGTATTTTGACTTTGTATGCTGTGATCTTGCTAAACTTACTTGCAGTTCTACCTGCATTTTTGCAGATTCCATAGAATGTTCCCTGTTTCTTCATCTATGACATAGGGATAATGTGAGTACACCTACATCAGAGGGCTGAGATGAAGACTAAATAAGGTAACACACCTAAAGAATTTGTGCATATTCCTGGTACATTTTAAATTATAGTTAACAAAACAAATGGTAGCATATTTTTTTAAAAATCAACTTTTATTTTAGATATAGAGGATACATGTTTAGATTTGTTACATGGGGATACTGTGTGATGCTGAGGTTTGGAGTACAAATCTCATCACCCAGGTAGTGAGCAGAGTATCCAATAAGTACTTTTAAAAATTCCCCATCTCCCCTGCTCCCTCCACCCTCTAGTAGTCCACGATGTCTATTGTTCTCATATTTATAATATGTCTGTATGTGCTTAATGTTTAGCTTCCACTTATAAGTTAGGACATGTGGTATTTGCTTTTCTGTTCCTGAATTAATTTGCTTAATATTATAGCCTCCAACTTCATGTTGCTGCAAAAAAACATGATTTCATTCCTTTTCATGGGTGCCTAGTATTCCTGGAGTATATGTACCATATTTTCTTTATCCAGTTTATCCTTGATGGGCATCTGGGTTGATTCCATGTCTTTGCTCAAGTAGTACCATCTTTAATACAGGTGAAATTTATCTATGCTGTAAGAAGTAAGGATAGGGGTTATTCTTGGGAGGAAATAGTAACCAGAAAGGTGTAGTCTGGGGGCTTCTGGGATGCTGAGAATGCTGTTTCTTGAATTGGATGCTGGTTCCACAGGTGTGTTCAATTTGTCCAAAAACAGTGAGCTATGCACTTATGCATTTTCTGGTATGTTCATTATACTTCAATAAAAAGCAAAAATGGAGACAAGTGACTTGTGTTTCCTGAGCACTTGTCATGTAACTGTCCCTGGCAGACTCTCTTTACATGGGTGATTTCATTTAACCCTGTGTGCTGGGTGCTACTATCATCCTCATCTCACAGAAGACAACACAGGTTCTAAGAGATGGAGCCACTGTACAAGTTCAGAGTGAGTGAGTAGTGCCCTTCACCACTATGCTGTATGGCCTTGTGTTGGAGTTGGGTTGGAAAGCATGTAAAATCCTTAGTTCCAGGGTCCAGGGGAAGGTGATGGATCCTGCCTCACCCAGACAGGATGGGCAGTGGGGGTAGGTTTCTGAGTGGAAAGGACAGTGGGAGAGGGGCACGAGGGGTCCCCTGGGAAGACCCAACTGAGCCAGCTGGGTTCTCTCTGCTATCACCCCTCCCTATCAGCTTGATCTCTCAGAACCAGTCCTCTTCCCACACAAACACTGTGTAATTGCTTGATCTGGCCTAGTGCACAGGGTAGGGGTGGGCAGACGTTTATTTTTCATTAAAATGTTGGAATGAAATTTTGGGAGGTGGTGCTCAGCAGGGGGAGCTGCCTCAGAAAATGTGCTGACGGGCCCAACTTTATCAGCTGGAAACACCTGCTTCTGGTACCTTCTGCCACCTATCCAGGCCTTGCTTTTTTCATCTGAAACTACTAATATTGCCAACCTTACCATGGCTCTCGAGATGGTGACCTAAGATAATGCAGGGATGGGAGTGAGAGGAAGCAGGAGGTCAGGATTTAAATTCTCGTTCTGTCACTCAACAAGGTGGATTTTGAGCAAGTTTCTTACACCTCCCTGGGCCTCAGTTTCCTGATCTGAAAGCTGAGATATATTACTTATCCTGTAGGGCTGTCATAAGAAGCCAACTTCATGCTAGATATTAAAATACCTAACAGAAGCCTGGTGCACAACAAGTGCGCAGTAAACCTCAAGATGTTTGTAAACCATGAAATATTGTTCAAGCACTTTGTCCTTCTTCCAATCCCAGGTTGAAAGAACACACATTCTTTAGGAGCTGCCTCTTGGCTGTTGAGTGGAGTAATCACTTCCAGGAGGCTCTCTGGGACACCTGCCGCAGACGGATACCTCCATGTATTGTGGAGGCTTGTAAACCTCTACCACATCTACAAGCCTCCAGAAAATGTGACTGAAATTCAGTCAATTGTCTCTTCTTTTGATCATGTGGTGACAACCAGCTTCTCTGACTGAATTGGACAGGTGTTTGAGTCTCCCTCCCCAACACCCACCCCATCCCACCCCAATGTCCATTCCCATTCAAGATGGCAACCTTCTTGCTGAGATGAAGCCACCACAGAGCAGGAAGCCAGGCAGGGCAGAGAAGGGTCTCAGGTCATGGCTGCAACTTTCCTCTTACTCTTCCTTACGTGATGAAGCCTGGGAGATTCTGAGATGCTGGGCTTGGGGGTTCAAGGACCATTGGCCTTGCAGCCCTGGTGAAGCTGAAACTTCAAATCCACAATTGAGATGAGAATGGAGTATCAGGTAGGGGCTGATCCTGAGCCGTGCCCCCAAATTTCTGGTCTCTTCCTTGGTAACACATGTATAGATGGGCTGAACTGGCTGGGCCCATACTTGGACTTGTCCTGCTCTTCTCATTTTCCCTTAACAGGCCACGCTATCTCTCAAGTTCAGGTCTCGGCACATGCAGTTGCCCAGCTTATATGCCTGGAGCATGCCTTGTTTTCCATTTCCCTTCACGTTGTCTAATGAGATGTCTCAGCATGGACCTCATTTCTCCAGTAAGCCTTTCCTGACCCTATTGGTCTAAAGCAGAGTCTCTGTGGCCCCCTCTAATGCCCCATCACTGTACAGAGTATTGTGCATAGACTGTATTGCAAGCCCTGGCTATTTGTCAGTGTCCCTTCTCCCCTTAGACTATCAACTCCCAGAACACAGGGTCTCTTGTTTATTATTATACTCCCAGTATCTGGTGCATAGTAGGCACTCAACAAATACTTGTTAAATAAAGGAATGTCCATGTGGGCATCCAAGTCTCGTTTTCATGTGTCAGGTCAGAGGCACCCAGGTCGGGTATCCTTATGTAGTAGCTGGAGAGACTGCAATTTAGGACTTTAACCACAAAAATGTTGATAGAGAATACTGAGCTCATATTCTAGAATGAGAAACCTATGTGGACAACTTGAGGACACTAGTACAGAAAAAACTACCCATGATATAGTATGGGGTATACAAGAGCCTGATATAAGCTGCCATTTCGCTGTCACTATGGGTGAAAACCCAAGGCTAGAAACAGCTCAGAGAATGGACTATATTCTGGTTCTTCCTGGAAATACTGCTGACTTCCTTCTGAAGATACCTTGCTCTTCTTGCCTACACATGTCTGGCCTCACATTACTGTTCATTTGCAGAAAATCTCCAGCTTCTGCTATGTTTTGACCAAAGTTTACTTTATGGAACATCAATGGCATTCCCCAATATTCATAAGGAGATATGCTTCTAATTTATTCTGGGAAATAGTTGCCCTGGCTTTCTGTTCGAGGGACCACTGCTATCTCCCTGCCCAGTGTGCCCAGAGCTACATTTACAACTCATAACCTTAACCTGGGCTTCTAAACTCCCTGTGGTCCATCCATTATTCAAGTTGTTGGGAGGAATTAATGAAGGGGATTGTTCTTAGCCTGCCACCTCTCTGGTAGGAAAAGTAACTTCTCGAGGATGGTTTGAGTTAAAAATGGATTCCTCCACCAGGTGGAAACATGGCCACTGTGTCAATTCATGGTAACTGTTGATGCTCCCCCTCTTTCACACTCAAAAGGAGGTTCATCCTGTACTATTCACAGCTACTCCAGCTTTCCTCTTCCTCCTGGCTGTGGCAAGTAGTCTGATTGGCTCATAGGCATTCATTCCAACATGTTGACAAATCCTGAACTATGTGCTGGGGATAACAAGGTGATTATGACACCAATTACTGTTTTTGAGGAATTCAAAGTCTGGATGCAAAAAATTTAAATAAATAAGAATACGTGGGAGTTGCTTTCAGTGGATAACAAGGAAAACGGTATTCCAGGAAACATGTGCAAAGGCACTGGGGCCTAAAAATACCTCTTGTGCTCAGGGAACTGGAAGACACCCAAAGTGACAGAACTTGAGGGAACTATAAAGAAGCAATGGCTGGAAAAGCTGTAGGCTCAGGCTGCGGCCAGGATGTCTACTAAGTTGCTTGTAGGTGGAGGAGAGCACTGGGTTCTCCCAAGCAGAGAGTGATATTGTCAAAACGGGGCTTCAGAAAGATCCATCTGGATCCATCCATCTAAAAGGGAAGTCCTGAACCCAGCTCAGACCAGAAGCCGATGCCTAGGAGAGAGCTGTGAAAATGCAAACCCATGGACAGCTATTTTCGGGAAGGAAAATTCTGACACAGGCTAGTTTTGAAGACAATCACTTTTTCAAGACAAGTTTGGATTCCCTCATTGGATCCCCTTGGTATGATAATTAAATGACCCCAACGCCCCTGCCCAGGACAAATGCAGATCCCAGTGGCCTCAGGGAGGGAGGGATATGTGACAACCACAGTCCATAAAGCCCTATGAAGGGTGATAACTTCCACCTTTTCTTCAGTCTCCCATGCCTTACCAGGATTGAGTCTCATCCCAGGAGCTTCTGAATGAGCTGGAGGAATTGCAGACTCATTAGTTTCTGAAGTGTGCCCATGGTGCCTGGTTGCATTGGCAGAAACTTTGGAAATGTGCTGCTCATTAAGACATTTTAACCAACATGACATAATTTAGTCACACTGATCTGGTCAATGGGTTTCACTGCTGACCTTGGACAAAATCCTTTCATTCTCTGGGCATCAGTTTCTCTGCCTGAAAATGGGGAAAACAAAAGTAAATTGAAGGTCTTTCTACCCTTAATTGCTTACAAGTCTAAACTCTAGGTTCCTGGACTCATATCCTTCAGGGCTGGTAGCTGTAACTGATTGTCTCTCATGACCAGTCCTTTGACAATATCCTACTGTGAGCTTGTGTCATGTTCTTGAAGTCAACTTTCTACAAACTTGCTGGCAGTGTTCATTCTTGTTGACTCAAGAGGGCACCCATGTTAGGCTCTAGAGAAATTTTGTACAAGGACTTTGTACATGTGGTGAGGATGCATGTTGTGTTTTTACTTGTCATTGGAAAAGGAAAGAGGGAATATGGGTGTGTGTGGATAGTGGATTGCAAAAACTTGGCCAAGGAATTGGGCGTGGTTTCCAATACTTGGAAGATGGACTTTCCTCCTAGGGTCTTCTGTATTTCAATTCTTGAGTTTTATACCGTAACCATTTCTTAAATTGTGATGTTTCTCAGGTTCTCCTCTTAGCTCTCTTCTCATTCCATAATCCTCTCTGGGTTCCATGACTTTCTCGAGGCCAAACTTCACTCCCAACTTTTGAATCTGTTCCTTGTCTTCTGGGAACCTCCTGTTATATGTCCTGCAGCTCCTTTAACTCAGCAAGTTCTAGCCTGAATTGATCCCCTTTCCTGCCAAACTTGCTCCTTCTGTGTTCCCTGTTTCAGGAATGACACTGCTCTCCACCCAGGCACCATAGGTAGAAGCTGGGAGTCATCCTGGACTCCTCCCCAATCCTCATTCCTACATTCATCAATCACAATATCCTGTCTGTTTGGCCCCTGAAACATGTTAGAGTCTACTATGTTCTCTCCAGCCCAACAGCTCCTTTCCCAAGTTCAACTGGCATCAAGTTCAGAGACAATCCTCATCATCTCCTGGATAATTAAAATAACCTCTTTCTATTTGGTTTCTCCCCAGTGGTCTCTTTGTCTTCCAGTTTGACTTTCCCATTGCTGCCACAGTGTTTTTCCTGAAACCCCAATTCCAGCCATGTCTATCTTTTATTTAAGATATTCCATGAAGTCTTCATGACTTATAGATAGAGTTCAAATTCTCTTGCTTGACATATGAAGCTAATGAATTATGGCTTTGCTCTTGTGCCCAACTTTCTATCTTGACATTCCATAAATGCATGTTATTTCAGCCACAAGGGACCAACCGATGTTTCCTGGATGCACCTTCTCCTTTCAAAGCTCCATGCCTTTCCACACATAGTTCCTGCTGCTTGGTTTGCCCATCCTTCTAGCCCTTTTTTTACTTGACCCTGCTGACCTATGACCCCTGTTGACCTCTCAAACCTCACCCCTTTACCACTATTCCCCTACCTTTGTGCAACCTCCACTGCTGACATCCAAGGCAGTCACCTTACCCCACTGAATGGGCTCCTTAATACATGTCAGGATGGCTGCCAGAGGTGGCCATGGCTACCTACTCCAAGGGCTTTTGAGATGGGCCAATGAATCCTTCTCACCAATGCCCTATTTTGCAATGCCGTATTACACATCTGATGTGTAATGTGGTCTTCTGGGTTGATCATAAGCCATATGGCATAGGGTAGACATTTCTTGTGTAAATAAAGCCACTCTTCTTACTTCTTCCATAAGCCCCCACCTGCGCTCCCACTGATGCCTGTGAATGAAAGACAGTAATGTGGTCAACACTGAAAGAGATCACATTCTAAAAATGCAGTGATTGTAGACCAGAGAGCTCCAGACATGGTTGGAAGATACATTTTTCTATGCGTACGTTATAAAATTCTGAGTGGTAAGTTTGACGCAACTGAAAAACGAGTTATCATTCACATTTTCCTACATATTGTGAGTAAGACTTGCATTTGTAGTCTTAATCAATGAAGCTTAGTAACAACTTCTTGAGTCACTGGAAGCCAGTATTCATAGGTGGCACAGCAGATGATGCAACATTGTGAGTAATGATGTAACTGGCATTAAAAAATGCTACTAGGGAACTGCATAGGCATGGAGATACATATTGTTCCCAAACAAACAGGTTCTGAAGTGCCATGGCATCATGAGTAAATATAGCATTGATATTTTTTTCTCATAGTGGGACATATAAAACTAGCCAGAATCAGTATATGTGAAAACAAAGTACACAAAGAGATGTTATTAGGATTCTCCAGAGAAACAGAACAAATATACAAGACATAGATATTCATATATAGGTCACACACACAGGTATTTTATGTTGGGTTATCTCAAAGAACCCTCTAAATTTGGTACCTTTCTGTCCATCTGCTTTTAAGGGATGTGAAAACAGGAGTTTCAGCAGACAGGCAAAACTGTATGTTTACTAAAGGGAAAAAACCCAAGAAAACCTCAATAAAAGCATGCCCACAAGGTACTGCTGCAAAGACATCCAGTTGTGAAGCTCTGTAAGAGTGAGCAGGAATTATTACCTTAATTTTAGAGATAAGGCTCACACTGCTAGTAAGAGATATAGGTAGGATTCAAGTACTCTAAATCTCAACATCCATGTTCCTTCCATTGTATAGTCCAGAGATGAGTGAACTAGAAAGCAATGTGACTCCATAGCATCATCTCTGATGGGTGTGGGTGTTACAGGCACAAATATTAAGAAAGCAAATACAGCAAAACACCAGGAGAAATGACCCATGTTTATAAGAATCGTGTCAGAAAGCCTAGGCTCAAGAAGAGTGAAGGTTTTGAAAAACCACTAAAAATAAAAATAAGGATTTTTATCACACTGTTTGGAGATACATGGTGGAAAAAGAAGGAGAGTCCACAGCATGGGCATGACGGTGTAATGTTGAGAGTAATCAGAGAGATCGCCAAGCTGCTCAATTCATCAAGGCAAGCGGCCTTTAATCTGGAAAGATTGAAACTCAAGATAAGAGATAGGAGAGATGCAAACACTTCACTGCTCTTAATTAATTCAGCTCTTCAATTCTACATGAATTATAGCCCAGGGTTCTGAAAAGACTTGCACAAGTCTTTGTGGAATCCCTGTCAGCCTTATTTGAAAAATGGGGAGGGAGAGGGACGCCAGAAGACTAGGGATAGGCATGTCTTATCTTGATCTTTAAAACCTGGATTCTAGAAGTTGTGGGTTCAGGCCAGTTTCTGGCAATGAACTAGAAATGATTACTTAAGTGGTGTATGGGTTATGTGTACTTAGAAAGAGAAGTAGGGATCAGTAGGAGTAAGAGCCATGATAGATTCACCAAGAACTAGTAATTCCAAAATGTCCTTATTTCTCTTTTAAAAAATAAGCTTCCTAGGCTGGTGCTGTAGATATTTGCCATTATCATTATGCCTCCACCATTTGGACTTATATAGGGGAATTTTCCCCTTTATGGATCTTGGTGAGATGTGGAGCCCATCTTTTACCATAAAACAGAAAACATCACGTGCTCCATTTCCCAGCCTCTCCGGCAGGAGGACTCTGGCAGGTGTCCCAGATTTCAGAGCACCTGCCAGAGTTCTCTGGCCAGAGAGGCTGGGAAATGGAACATGTAGAATTTTCATTCCTCTTCTGACATACCTCTCCCTCCAAGTTTTTCAAATAAGACTGACAGGGAATCCACAAAGACATAACATAGAGGCAACCACCTATGACTTCAGGTTGGGTTTAAGAAATGCCAAAGAGCAGTGATAGTAGGTGAAGAATCAAACCTATCAGTTGAATTTCTAGGGGTGATGGTAGTAGCAACACTCAAGGCAGAATCTTCTGTCTATGCCAGTGGGTTTTGAGGGACACTAGCAACAATTTCTGCCCAGATGGGTTCTACCATATAACTTGGGGGGCTGTTCTTGGCTGCCTGATCTCTCTCTGGTTCTCCATCCCTCCAGAGGCTTTGCAAGCTTCAAAATAACCTTTCATCAAATGCCTTCTATGCCTAAACTAGCCAGTCATTTTCTGTTGCTTGCAACAAATCTCCCTGAAAGGATGGTCATATCTGGTAAGTCTGGGTAATGCCAGACAGAGTATCTTGACTGTAGCAAGATTTGTCAAAGATCCTCATGTTAAAATTAAGAACAAGATGAAGAATAGTGGGCTGCAAACTATTGTAGCGAGGTGAATAGGACATTTATGTCTCCAAATGTTGAGTAATTTTTCCAGGCTGATCTCTAAGGACCTCTCTAGTGACTGCTATGGCAGGCAGAAAGATTCTCCAAAGATGTCTTTGTCCTAATCCTCAGAAATGTGAATGTGTTATGTAAGGTTACACAGGAAGGGGAATTAGGTTGCCGATGGAATTAATATGTTAACCAGCTGTCCTTAAAATAGGGAGCTTATTCTGGATTATCTGGGTGGGACCAATATAATTACATGGGTTCTTATAAGTAGGAGAAGGAGGCAGAAGAGAGAGTTGGCGAGAGGGGTCTGAGACATGCCGTATTACTGGTTTTGAAGATGGAGGAATGGGGCTGTGAGCCAAGGAATGTGGGTAGCTTCTAGGACTTGAATAAAACAAGAAAAGAGATTCTCCCCTAGAGCCTCCAGAAGGAACACAGCCCTGCTGACACCTGGATTTTAGCCTAGTGAGATCTTCATTGAGCATCTGATCTACAAAACTGTAAGATAATAAATTTGTGTATTTTTAAGCCATTAAGTTTGTGACAGCAGCAATAGGAAAGTAATACATATCCCTGTGTTTCTGCAATTGCCTTTTCCTGGTATGACATTTTATTTATTTATTCATATCTTATTTATTTTCAAATTATATTGGGAAGAGTCCTAAGGTTCCACTGGGGTGTCTCAGGGGCCATGAAGAAGAGGAAATAGGGACGGGAAAGGCAGAGGCAATGGGACCCTGGGATGCCTGCCCATGCTGCCATCAGAGCCATACTGCGTTTATCTATTTTGAATATTGGGATTCTACGAAAAAATGTCTGAAAGCCATCACTGACATCATAGAGAAAGGTTTCACTTTAAATAATAAAAAATAACATTTATTGATCACTTACATGTGTCAGATGCTGTGCTTAGCAGCTTATATAATATCTTATTTAGTCCCCATAATAGCTAAAGGAGGTAGGTATCATCTTTACAGATGGGGAATCTGAGGTTTAAAGAAATTAGGTAACTCAACCAAGTTTCCACAGCTTGCAAATGGCAGAGGTGATATTTTAACTTAGGCTATCTGTAGCTATCTCTAGAGTCTGCACTCTTAGGCAAGTGGGTCAAACTTCTGACTGGAAAAGAACTGAGAGGAGTACCACATTGGTATAATCCAGAAACCAAACATATTTTGTATGATGGAAGATATTTATGTGGGAAAGAGGCAAAAGCCTGCATTTGGATTCCAGAACACAGTTACATCATAGTGTGGATATTTCAAGAAAATTGATCAGGTTATTTGCTCATTTATTGCAGAGAAGTGTTTCCATTGGTTGGAAGAATACTACCTTCTGAGTGTGTTACAAATCTGAGATTCTAGGATCCTGTGATAAGAAAGTTCTTTACACAACACAATGGGCTGTCTCACTACATCGTGAGTGCCTCGTCACTGGTGGCGGTCAGGAAAAGAGCTAGTGTGCATGGGGACAAGTTGATTTAAGGTCACTTTTAGATGTAAGATTCTACAATCTAAAGGTTGCTGAGCATAAGGCCAAATGTCTCAAAGCCTTAGTGTTTGACATTAAGCAACACCAACTTCCCTAGACTCACCTGGCAGAAGAAATCCTAGACTGATAGATTCAGCTTCAGGGTGGGACCCTCAATCCATGGGGCTTGGGTTTTATCCTAGAAGAAATGGGAATACACAGCAGGTGTTTAAGCAATAACCTGATATTAACATATTTGCATTTTTGAGAGGTAAGTATATCAGGGACAAGAAATTTGATTGAGGAGAGCAGCTGTTACAAAGGCCCAAGTGAGAGAGACATTTCTAGGCCGGAGCAGACGGAGCCAGAAGTCTTGGGCTGAGAGGGGGAAGGGGAGGGTGGAGTCCAGGACAACACCCAGGTGAGGGCTGGGCTGGGCGGAGCTGTCCAGAACAGGCGGTGCTGGTGCCCGCAGGCTGCATGAACACTAGGGCACAAGACCGTCCACAGGGAAGCTTGTCTGGGGAGGAGCACTGTGGGAAGTGGGTCATAGTCTTGGACGGCTCCACAGATGGATTAGTCAGAAGTGGGTCAGGAGCTGGAGGTCAGGCGTCAAGACAGGTGGAGCCCTGTAATCCCTACCCCACCTGTGATTTAGGAAACAAGTGAGGACAAATGAGAGTCTGGCTATACAGACCTCTGGGTGGACTGGAGGCTGCAGAGAGGGAGATGTCATTGCATGGCTGTGAATCCCGTTGACCAAGAAGCCCAGCATCACTACCATCCCATTTCCCATCCACTTGGTGATCCCATATTTACCAGACATGAAGGAAAAACACAATTCTGGGAGACTTCGCCAGCTGCCACTTTCCCCTGGACTTCAGACTAAACCAGTTCATTATCTTTAGAGATTCAACCACATCTACCTATTACTCTAGGAAAACCATGTTTCCCCCCAGTTAGTGTTTTGATATGTTAGTCTCTTTTAATTCTACTTATTAACACTCTGCCTCTCCTTTCCTGTACATGAAACTGAGGCTTAGTTTCATTATCTATAAAATGGAGATAATAGTAGTGACCGTTATTATATAGATAGGTAATGCATATTCAATTCTTAGCACATAGTACATATCCAGTGCAAGTTAGTTGTTGTCAGGAAGGAGATGCTAAACCAAATGATGAGGAATCAGGCTACTCTCATGGGATCAGATGATTCTGAATCAGGATTTTGTGGAGAGGAGAGGAGAGTAGAGAGAAGAAAGAGGCATAAAAACAGAAGTGAGGCCAGGAACACAGGGTAGCAGAGTCAAGAGGGTTAGGATGACAGTTTGGGGGATGCCAAGGCCAGAAGGCAGGGAGTAGTGCAATACCACATTACTCAGATGCACCTGCTCATGATTTTATTCAGCTGCTGGGTCTGACTCTCAGGTAACTCAAGTGTGTTGGTCTTAGGACAGAGCCATCTACGTGTGTATATCTATGTGCACTGTAGCCACCTGTAGAGTCTGGAAAACCGAGTTCTAATTTTAGTGTTTGGCATTTACATACTGTGTGATTTTTCCCAATCTACTTCTCCTCTCTCCATGTAAATGTCTTCAGCTGTAAAATGAAGGAGCTGGGTCACGTTGTCTCAATGATCCCTCCCACCTCTGACGTAGAATGCTGAGCCAATTCCATCTGGTCTGGTATTCTCCCTGACAAAAAATGTCAACCTGAATGATAGTTTTATATGACCTTTATTGAGGGTCCACAATTTGCCAGGTCATGGGCTAGGCGCTTTTACATCCATAAACACATTTGGTCTTCAGAACACATCTACCATCATGGGTTCTGAGTCCCATGTTGACAGTACCAATAGTATATTCTCATCTCTATTTCTTTCATGTCTTATTACATTGGTTGAATGCTGTCATTTTCCTTATGCTCTTTAGTACTTTCAACATGAATTTTCATTCTCTTTCTGAGCCCCAAATTGCTTCAGGAAACTGTCTCCCTGATTCTCCTGTCCTCCTCCAATTCTTTCCTTTATATTCCCAGGGAGACAGATCTTGTATGGCATACGTACATTTCTAGTCATTGTGAGGCTATTGACTGTGCCATAATTCCAAATACCTTGAATCAGGGTCCTCCTAGTACATAGAAAATTGTGGTTGAGGATAAGCCTTAGGCTATGGAGCTGGCAAGGGCTGGACAGGGCCAGAGACCATCCAAGCAGACTGGGTTCCAGTGGGCAATAGTAATAATAGCTAACATTAATTGAACTTGTTATTTTTCTGGCATTGGGTTAACCAGTGGTTCTCAAGCAGGGCTGATGTCAGGAGATTTTGAGAAATATCTGGAGACACTGAGTTGTCACAACTGCGCAGGAGGTGGGCTGCTGGCCTCTAGAGGATAGGGGCCAGAGATCCTGCTAAGTGTCCTACAAAGCATAAGATACTCCATACAACCAAAAATTATCTGGACTGAAATGTCAATAGTTTTGAAGTTGAGAAACTTTGGGTAAAACTCTCTTTGTGTCATTATTTCATTTAATCATCAAACTAAGCCTGTGAAGCCGGTACTACAATTATTATCCCTATTTTACAGATGGGGAAACTGAGGATTAGATGCATAAAGCGATTTGTCCAAGTTCACCAAACTAGAAGATGACAGAGTTAGGCTATGGTCCCAAGTTTGGCTGACTCCATGTGCATGCCATTACTTTGCTGGAGACTAAAAGGTCAGGTCAACTGAGCATGTAGGTCAGGACAAAGAGTATGGTCTGGGGATTGATTCTTAGAGGTATCTCAGGAGCCCAGGGCTCCCTTTAGCCCAGTAACTACCCAGCCTTGCTGCCTGTGCAAGAGAACAAGCAATGTTCTCTGAGCCCTTACCTGTTGGGGGCAGAGTCTCCCAAGGGTCCTTGGGTTGATCTGGGAGCTGACCTGACCTTGATTGTTCTTAGCTGAGCTGAGCTGAGCTGGATAAGGCAGGGCCACCATCCCAGTGTCTTAAGCCTCCCAGTCCTATGACTCTGACTTCTGCAGCTTTGGAATCATGCGCAGGGAGGAGCCTGGCTGACAGCTGGAGACACATGCTCACAGTCAAGTGAGCAATGCGGCAACTGGCCAGGAGGCAGATCTCCTCCTCCAATTTTATCTGCAAACGTACTCAGAATATCAGCACAATGGGGAATCCACAAATGCATGCATGATAGTAGGAACCTGATAATGAGTGAAAGAATAAATAAAATGGGTGAATACATACATTTTCTATGAGGTCAAGCCTTGAAATACAGTGAATGAGCTGGGCATGGGTGGAAGAGGGGAAGGCAGGGCTGGGCCAGTGAAGTGATACATTCCTGGGTGGGATGGTGCCAAGTCCTCAGGATGGGCCAGCAGAGCAGCAGCTGGAGCTGCATCTTATAGAACACAAGCCATGGGGGACTGCAGGGAGGTTGTGTTCTGAGCACTTTGTGGGCTTGACTAATTTCTGGACTTCATTGTTGAGGTCTGTTGGCAACCAGGCTTTAAACTTAGTAACCTCCAGCCCCAGGGGAAGCAGAACCTAGAGCCATCTGCCCCAGGACCTCCCCTGGGTTAAAGTTGAGGCCTCAGTTGGACTCACCAATTTGACTTATTATTATTAAGGTGGGAATAATTCTCAATATTCTGATTTCTCCTTCTAGGTCCTTTCAAAGACTATATTTATACAGAAAAAGTGGCTTCATGAAATCCAGGGAAACTGGCTCCAGTCACAGCACTCTGGGATCTTTGTTGTTTTGTTTCATCTATGGAGAAAGGAGAGGAGGGGATAAAGAGAGAAAAGAAACTGAAATTCACTGAAGGTTTATTTTGGGCTGAGAACTTGTCATGATTACATAAGGGAGGTGGTGAAATGCTGTGCCTCAAAGTGTGTTGTCAAGCAGACCCGGGTTGCCGGCGACTTGGGTAGGTGTCTTCATCTCCCTAAACCTTAGTTTATTCATTGGTAACGTGGGGATATTTGTATCTACTTTCTAGAGTTGTGATGAAGATTTGAGGAGCTAATGCACAAGATGTGCTTCGCCCAATGGCTGGTACAAAATAGGTGATCATTAAGTATTAGCCAGCAATTATGGTTTTGAATCAGATAGTCTTAAGCCCCTTGGGAAGTGGGACTCACTGTCTCCATTTTACGTATGAGGAAGTCGAGGCTCGGAGGGGTTATTGCGATGCAGCTTTGCTCTCAGTTCCTCTGGCACATCGTGGCTGACCTCCAAGGCCAGGTCAGGTGCCCCTTCTCTGTGCTGCCCTGGCCCCTGCACTTCCCTCTCAGCTTTGTTTACACCACAGTGTGAGCCTGTTCAAAGTTACAGCCCCCACCACACTGTAGTCCATGGGCACAGGCTCTGGGCCTAGAGGCCCATTCTCTGTTGCATTCTCAGCACCTAGCAGGGTGCCTGGTATGTGTTGAAAACTGTCACTATATCAGCTGGCTGATAGGTAATTCAGGACCATTTGATTTAGTGGTCTGAATGATTTTGCTTCTTTCTCATAGCAATAGTGTGTGTGTGTGTGTGTGTGTGTGTGTGTTCATAGGAATGATGATTAAAGTGAGTGTCTGGGAACATCCCTTAGATCTTACCAGGTCTCTTGTCTTTGGCATATTGACAATGGCAAACCCCATTTATTTTACCTGTCCTTGCTGCCCACCTCTCTCCACCAATTTCTAAGGAAATCCGGGATGCAACATAAAATTCCCAGAGACAGTAAATGTGTCATCCATCTAGAAGGGATTGGGAGTCAGTTACACACTATGTTCGTGCAGAAATATGTAAATTACAGTGGGTTCTTGCAAGTTACATAGAAACAATGGCAGATTTCAGCATGGGGTTCTTAATCTTTCAACGACTCAGTTTATTTCTTCCACTTTTCACTCCTAGCTTATCTATCCCTCCCATCTCTCATGAGGATTGCTAAATATGGGACTTTGGCCAGCTGCTGGAGGGTGAGCTGAACTCCACAGAATAGCTGTTCCTGGTTCCTTGATTCATTCATGCCTTCACTCATTCATTGTTTTCAGCATCTATCCTGTGCCAGGTACTGTGCTAAGCATTGGGCATACAAAGCAGCACGAAGGGAGGGAAGTCTCTACCCTCTGGAGTTTATAGTCATATAGTAATGCCAAGAATCCATAATTATAAACAGATATAGGTGTTTTAAAGGAAAAACTATTGTTCTTTGGAGACTTGTCCTAGACTGGATGGCCAGGGAAGACTTTCCCATGGAAGTAAAACTGAGCAGGGATCTGAAGAATGGACAGAAGGTGGCTCATGGTTGGTAGTGGGAGACAGTTTCATACAAAGTGACCAGTATGTGCAAAGTCTTTGTAAAGAGAGTTGGAACTAAAAGAGAGAATTAGAACTAAAAGGAGGCCCTTAGGGTGAGGATATGGAAGCTGGAGGACCACAGAGTGTGAGCCAGGCTGAACAGATGGGCAGTGGCAGACTATATGGGGCTTTACAGGCTAAGGTGAGGGTTTACCCTCTATTCTAAGAAAAATGGAAGGCATAGCAGGCACTTAAGAAGCTGTAGGATGCACTTATTATTAGTTTTTAAAATATTGTTCTGGCTGCTGTGAGGAGAATGAAGGATGTCTGAGTAGATGTGGGGAGACCAGCAATGAGACAAATGTGATTGTCTAGGGGGCAGACAATAATGACTGTTTGGACTCAGTGGGAGTATGGAGATGGGAAGCAGAACATGGGCTTAGAGGGGAGGATGAGGAGGATGTGGGACTTGAAGCAAAGGGAATTGTCCATGGAGACTTCTAGGTTTCTGGTTTGGTAACTGGAAGATGTTGGCTATTCAGAGACATCAGTGACACAAGGGGAGAAGTTGGGCAGGTGTAGGGAGACAGATAATGAACCTGCCTTGTACCCAGTGAGTCTCAGACCCTGTGGGACATACAAGTGTAGCTGCTGGTGGGCATTAGATATATGTGTGCATGTCTCCCATGCTGGGGTCCTTACAGAGCCAATTCCAGAACTCATTTAAACTGCTTTATTTCTTTGTTGTCAAGTTTTGATTAGGCCATAGCTAAGGCACCTCAATTCCATTTCTTTCATAGTAAAGTTTTTGAGTGAGAAAATTTGGTCCTACCAATAAGAGGGGAACCTGGCTCTACTTATCACCGTGATTAAGGAGATATAATGAAAAGCCAGCTTGAAAGGGCTTCACCTGAGCCCTAAGACAACATATTCTCTGAAGAGGCCTCTGAGCCTGGAGCTGGGAGGGGTTTCTCTCACCTGTGTAGAGGTGGTAGGAGGGTTCTATTGAGTTAGAGGTGGCATTTATCTTTATTCTGATTAAGTACTTACCCATCTTTCTTTCATAATTGTTAGTAGTGTCATTCATCTGTTTATTGATTCCTTTAGCCAACTTTTATTGAGTATACTGTTTCGGATGTTGAAGATGTACTGAGAGTAAGCTTGGGTCTCAGCTCTCATGGAGACTGCACTCCAGTTGGGGAGGTAGGCAATAGTCAAGGAAACAAACTTGCAAACAGTGTTAGTTTTCAATGACCTTGGGGAAGGGTTCTCTGAGGGGTCACATTTGAGGGGGACCTGGTGGAGCCAGACAGTTATGCAAAAGGCCAGATGGTGATTGGGGCAGCTGTGGGATCAGCCACGTGTGGGTCCTGCGAATGCATTTTTGAGGAATAGAAGGAAGTCCAGGGTGTTGGTTCAGCAAGTGACGGGGAGAGTGATAGATGAGACTGTGGAGGCCACAGGGGCAGATCGTGTAGGACTTTGTAGGCTATGGAAGAGTTTGCTCTCAGTGCATTGGGGAAGTACTGCAGTTTTTAAAGCATGAAGGTGATCTGCCCTGATTTGTTACCTAAAAGGATCACTCTAGTTACCATGTGTAGAATGGGTTGTTGAAAGGTGAAGAGTAGAAGTGAGGAGTCCAGCGAGAAGGATGTTGCAGTTGCCCACTGGAGAGGTACTGAGGGCTGGTTCCAGATGATAGTGGCGGTCATTGGCTCTCAAGCTTTCATCTATGGGCTTAGATGAATAACAAATGTCTCACGCCCAGAGGGACTCTATAATTCTGTCATCAATTGCTTGCCCTAGTACCACTATAACTATTTTCCAAAACTAACAAGGTGAGTAGGGAGTTGTCCCTTGGTATCCATGGGGGAATAGTTCCAGGATCCCTTTCGGATGTCAAATCTGAGGATGCTCAAATTTCTTACATAAAATGGTGTAGCTATTTGCATATAAGCTGCCCACATCCTCCTGTATACTATAAATCACCTCTAGATTACTTATAATACTTAATACAATGTTAAGTACGAAAATAGTTGTTACACTATGTTGTTTTTCTATTTGTATCATTTTTATTGATGTCTTGTTATTTTTAATTAATTATTTTCAAATATTTTTGGTCAGAGGTTCATTGAATCTGTGAACGTGGGACTCTTGGATACAGAAGGCTGACTATAAATAACTTTTTCCATTAAGCAATCTGTATGCTTGATTTCTCTTATCTTTTAACATCATCGTTGTTGTTTTCACCAACAAAGTCATTGAACAATAAATGGTTTGTGTTATCTTTGGGGATATCCAATAACAGAGATAGAAAGATGTACAAGTGGATAATCCTCTAGGCATGCAGGTGAGTTTGCAGTTTAGCTTTAACCGATAACAGATATCTAGGTCTTGGGAAACATTTCTGTAAGTTTGAGTTGCATTTTCAAATGCATGAAAAGCCATGATTTGTTTAAGAAAAGCCAAATAGTTCACTCTGCCCAGAACGTAGTTTAGGTGCCACAGTAGTGATTTGGTGGTGGTGGTGGAAAGTAGAGGTGTTTTGATAGGTAGAACTTGGCAGCAGTAAAGAGCTAATCAAGTCTTCAGTAAAGAGAGTGACATGTTCAAATGCATGCTTTAGAAGGATCATCCTGGCTGCGGGGAGGAGAATGGATTAGAGAGGGTGAGGCTGGAGGTGGGGAGCATGAATAGGAATAATCCCAGGGAATTATGTGATGAATGTTTAGATGGTGGAGATAGCAGGGCCTGGTTGGGTGTAGAGGGAGCAGGAATGAGGCAGAGACCGGTTGGGAGAATTCCAAGGTTTCTGGCTTGAGTGACTAGAGAGATGGCAATGATATGGCAATAGATTGTTATAGCTACTGAAGTACCTTGTTTCTACATTTTACAAAATAAAAAGGAAGATACTGTCAATTGCAAAAATTATTGGAGCTCTCCCCCTCACCTCCTGTATCTTCGCCCCTCTGAAATGTATCTCTGCAGCTCCTGCCATCAAAAGTTGGAGGCTGTTTCCCCACCCCTTGAATCTGGGCTAGCTATATGATCCACTTTGGACAACACAATTTGGTGGAAGTGATGCTCTGCCAATGCTGAAGTGAGGCCTCAAGAGGCCTTGTGGGCTGTGACTCTTTTGGAACGCTGCCTAGCTGTCACATGAACAAGGCTACTGGATGATGAGAGACCATATGGAGCCAAAACATGCCTTTCCAGCTGAGGTCTTCCTAGTCCAGCCAGGCCCTAGCTGCACAAGCTGGTGACCAAAGATACATGAGTGAGTCCAGATGCGAACTCCCTAGTTGAGCCCAGCCCAACTGCTGATCCACTGACTTGTGAGCTACATAAATGACTGTTGTTTTAAGCCATTATGCTTTTGGGTGCCCTGTCAGCAAAAGTGAAGTGATGCCGGTATTTATGAAATAGATGTAAAGCTTTACTGAACTCTCCATTGTGAATGGAGGACTAAATTAGAATAAGAAAGCCTCTTGCTTAACCCTCTCATAGAATTCTCAGGATATTTTGTTTAGTGAATCAGTCAGTGTGCATTTTTCCAGAAAATGCATTATACCCCTTTGATGACCTTAGTTCTTATCCCTGCCATGATGGGGTCTTGCTAGCTTTGGGTGACATAGGGTGATCCACACTCCTGGTTTGTCTGGAACTCTTCTGAAAGTCCCACATCCTGGGAAACTCTTCAGTCCCAGGTGAGCCTGGACAGTTGGTTACTCTGCATCTGCACTTCACTTTGTTGTTTGCAAGTCAGATGTGTCCACATTCACCTATGGGCTTCTGATGACAAGGCAGGCTTTAATCTGGCCTGTTTTACAGATGGTAAACCTGAGATCCAGCAGGTTCAAAGTGCCCACCCAGGATCACTGAGCGAGATGGCAGAGAAGAGAGGAGTTGAACCCAGGTCAGCCTAATGCTGTTCCTCCCCACCTGCTGCTTCCGGGGTGGTTACACCGACTCTTTATTATTGGGCTGTGAAGTGAGGGGCTGCATCTCAGATCCATTCCCCAGCGGCACAAATGCTTTTCCATTTTGATGATTTACAAACACCAGGTCTGACACCAGGAGAGAAGAGACCGTGGCTTATTCTGTAGCTCACACTTTGTAGAGATGATTTGGGCCATTGACAGTCTTGACCTAACCCTCTGAGGCCAGAAGAGCTGCCACCCCAGATCTGCAAATGGCAATATAAGTGAGACTCAGCTCCAGAGAAAGACCTTGGAGAATCCAGAAAAAGACGAGACGTGGGAGGGGAAAGGGATGGGAATAGAGAACTGGTTTCATCTCTTTTAGGAACCTTGTTGATGCTTTATCGTGAACTCTTTGTTTAAAAAAAATCATTTTTCATACATTCAGAATTCCAAGCTGCTGAAAATTTCCTCCTGTGATGAGACGCATTCAGAACAAAACGTGCAGCCTGATTTGTCTTTCCCCAAAATCAAAGGCAGTATTCTAAAGAGACTACATTTGCCACACAAAGGTGGCAGATGTTTGCTGAGATTATAGCTGCACAAGCGTTCCGCACGTTCAGTCTTGGGAGCATTTCGGTTTTTGAAAAGAGAAACAGTTTTGTGTCATTCCTGGATGCCCAGGAAGCTTTTGGTACCTACAGTGTGGAGCTCTGGTGGGGTGTGGATGAAGGCGGGTTTGCTCACCTGGCTTTCCATGATCTGGATGTCTCACAGAGCAGTTGCAAGACTGAGCTGAAGCACAGTGTGGTAGGAAGTCAGCTCATCAAGTACTCCTTAGCACCTACGTGTACCCACATAATGGTGTTAGGTCGTCCAGGCAGGGATGTGTGCCCTTCAAGGTGCTGTGATTCTTATTCTTGCCCTCATGTCCTTTGTAGTCTGAAGGCTTTCTAGGCCCACAAACTTAGAAAGTTGATTTTAAAGTTGAGCTCCTTTTTAACTTTCCAAACATATTTACTCTCATTCATTCCCTTCTCTTGATTTCCTATGCTGGAGATCTGACAGTTTCCCAGATTTCTCTCTTTCCCTCATCCCTGGAATATAATCAGTCACAGAATCTTAAATCTTCTATCCCCCAAAATGCAACTCAAAACCCACCCTCTTTTTCCATCTGCAATACAGATAGAATCCCTTCTCCTCACCCCCATCCACTGGAAACACCCTTGTCACACCTCCCATACTGTCCCACAGCTACCCAGGGAGCTACTTGAAGTTAGAATCAGCTTTGCTTTCTTAGTAAGCTAGCACAGGGTCAGCATGTATTTGGTATTCATTGACTTTTTTGAATGAACAAATGAATGAATGAATGAATGAATGAATAGGTAATGATGTAAATGACGGGCTATTCCTCAGCCATGTCCCTTTAGATTTCTCTGTCCGTTGGTCTCTGTTGGTGCATGTCTCTCCCTCTCTCTTTTTTAAATTTATTTTTTAACATGGCCAACCCCTATTTATCCTTCAAGACCCAGTGCCCATGTTAACTCCTCCAGGAAGCCTTCTCTGAGACAGTCTGCCTGTGTGGCTGATTCATTTTTTCTTTTCTTTATCTTTGTTTCTTTTTTTTTTTTTTTTTGAGACAGTCTTGCTCTGTTGCCCAGGCTGGAGTGCAAAGGCGCAATCTCAGCTCACTGCAACCTTCACCTCCTGGGTTCAAGGGATTCTTCTGCCTCAGCCTCCCAAGTAGCTGGGACTGCAGGCACTCACCACCATGCCTGGCTAATTTTTGTATTTTTAGTAGGGCTGGGGTTTCATCATATTGGCCAGGCTGGTCTCGAACTCCTGACCTCACAATCTGCCTGCCTTGGCCTCCCAAAGTGCTGGGATTACAGGCTGATTCACTTTTTCTTCTGTGCTTCCACAGAGCTTGTGCTTGTGCACATAAGAATCAATATTTCAATGTCTATATGTATGTTTTTTCTTGTTTGTCTCTTCCAGGGATAGCAAGTAGATTTAATTTCACACTTTTGTTTTGCCTATTGTTGCTGCTTGAAACAGTGTTGAGCTGGATACTGAGGGTAGCTTTTCATCATTACATTGTCTGATTTCTGTCTATCAGAGGGAGTGGGCTTATTTCCTCAGCAGCAGTAACTATGAAGAATATGATGTTAGTAAGAAATCTGTGTGTGTGGATCAGCCTGCCAGCTGTTGTGGCTTCTGAAACTTTAAGCATGGTTGGTTCAGAGGGGCTAAAGCCTATTGATCTCAAAGGTTGGATGGAGAAGGGGCTTGAAGCTGTCCTTCAGCCTTGATTCTGTTCCCTGTGCTAGATGACTGATAGAAGAGGAAGTTCTCTGCATTCGCAACCTCCTCTATGGCAAACAGATGCGAGGCATGAAACGTTGTACTCTGATGGTTAAGGTCATTCATGGACTTTGGGTTGGACTGAGTTGGAATTCCCACATCACCACTTACTTATTAGCTGTATGATTTGGGGCATGTTACTCAGCCTCTTAAAACTCCTGTTTCCTTAATTAGGAAAAGGGATTTGTATAAAAGTCAGCCTTTATAGAATCTCTATTATATGCCAGGTGCCGTGTTTTATTTTTATTTTAAAAATTATTTTTAAAGACAGGATCTCATTCTGCTGCCCAGGCTGAAGTGCTGTGGTGTGATTGTCACTCACTACAGCCTCAAACTCCTGGCCTCAAGCAATCCTCTGACCTCAGCCTCCCAAAGCTCGGGGATTACAGGCATAAGCAATCATGACCTGCCTTATTGTTATTTTTGGTTGTGGTTAAAAAACCTATAACATAAAAATTACCATCTTAACCAGTTTTAAGTGTATAGTTCAGTAATGTTAAACACATTTACACTGTTGTGTAATGGACCTCCAGAACTTTTTTATTTTACTAAACTGAAACGCTATACACATTGAGAAACTCTCCATTTTCCCCTTCTCTCAGCCCCTGGCAACCACCATTCTAATTTTTGTCTCCATGAATTTGACTACTTTAGATACCTCATATAAACAGAATCATATAGTAGTTGTTTTATTATGACTGGCTTATTTCGTTTAGCATAATGTCTCAAGGTTCATCCATAGGGTGGCATGTGTCAGGATTTCCTTTTTTAAAGATGAACAGTATTTCATTGTATGCGTATCCATTCTTCTGTTGATGGACACTTGGGTTGCTTATGCTTCTTGGCTATTGGGAATAATGCTGCTTTGAGCTCTTGCTTTCAATTGTTTGGGATATATGCCCAGAAATAGGATTGCTGGATTATATGCTAATTTTAATTTTAATTTTTTAAGGAATCATCATACTGTTTTCCATAGCAGTTATACTATTTTGTATTCCCACCAATAGTGCACAAGTGTTCTAATATCTCCACATCCTTACCAACATTCATTAATTTCTGCTTTTTTTAAAAAAAAGTTTAGCCATCTTAGTGGGTGTAAGGTGATATCTCACTACAATTTTTTTTTTTGCATTTCCCTAATAATTAGTGATGTTAAGCATCTTTTTATATGCTTTTTCTTTGGAGAAACGTTAAATTAAATTTTTTGCCCATTTTAAATCAGGTTTCTTGTTTTGCTTTGTTTTTGTTGAATTGTAGGAGTTCTGTATATATTCTGGATATAAACCCCATAACAGATATATGATTTGCAAATATTTCCTCCCATTCTGTGGATTGCCTTTTCACTCTGTTGATTGTGTCTTTTGATGCACAAAAGTTTTGAAATTTGATATAGTCCCATTCGTTTATTTTTGCTTTTGTTGCCTCTGCTTTTGGTGTCATATCCTGGGAATCCTTGCCAGTCCCAGTGTCATGAACTTTTCTCCCTGTTTTTATCTAAGAGTTTTAGAGTTTAGAGTTTCAAACATACGGAGTTTCAGTTGTACCTTAGGAATCCTTGCCAAACTCAATGTCATGAAGCTTTTCTCCCTGTTTTCTTCTGAGAGTTTTAGAGTTTCAGAGCCTATGTTTAGGTCTTTATTTTGAGTTAATTTTTATATATGGTATAACATAACGGTACAACTTCATTCTTTTGCATGTGAATATCCAGATTCCCCAGCACCATTTACTGAAGAGATTGCCTTTTCCTCACTGAATGCTCTTGACACCATTGTTGAAGATCACTTGACCCACACGAGAGGATTTATTTCTGGCTCTTTATTTTATTCCACTGGTCTATGTGTCTTGTCTTTATGTCAGTACCACACTGATTTGATTACTGTAGCTTTGTAATATAAGTTTTGAAATCAGACCTCCAACTTTGTTTTTCTGTTATAAGGTTGTTTTGACTGTACAGAGTCCCTTGAGATTCCTTATAAATTTTAAGATGAGTTTTTTCATTTCTGCAAAAAAAAAATGCCATTAGGATTTTGATAGAGATTTCACTGAATCTGTAGATTGCTTTGAGTAGTATTGGCATTTGGACAATATTAAGTCTTCTAATCCATGAGCAAGAGATATCTGTCCATTTATTTGCATCTTCTTTAATTTCTTTCAGCAATATTTTGGGGTTTTCAGTGTACAAGTCTTTTTTTTTTGTGGTTTTAGTTAACCTGGGAATTCTTTTTTATATATATATATATTTTTTATTGTTATACTTTAGGTTTTAGGGTACATGTGCACAATGTGCAGGTTTGTTACATATGTATCCATGTGCCATGTTGTTTTGCTGCACCCATTAACTCGTCATTTAGCATTAGGTATATCTCCTAATGCTGTCCCTCCCCCCTCCCCCCACCCCACAACAGTCCCCAGAGTGTGATGTTCCCCTTCCTGTGTCCATGAGTTCTCATTGTTCAGTTCCCACCTATGAGTGAGAACATGCGGTGTTTGGCTTTTTGTCCTTGCGATAGTTTACTGAGAATGATGTTTTCCAGTTTCATCCATGTCCCTACAAAGGACATGAACTCATCATTTTTTATGGCTGCATAGTATTCCATGATGTATATGTGCCACATTTTCTTAATCCAGTCTATCGTTGTTGGACATTTGGGTTGGTTCCAACTCTTTGCTATTGTGAATAGTGCCACAATAGACATACGTGTGCATGAGTCTTTATAGCAGCATGATTTATAGTCCTTTGGGTATATAACCAGTAATGGGATGGCTGGGTCAAATGGTATTTCTAGTTCTAGATCCCTGAGGAATTGCCACACTGACTTCCACAATGGTTGAACTAGTTTACAGTCCCACCAACAGTGTAAAAGTGTTCCTATTTCTCCACATCCTCTCCAGCACCTGTTGTTTCCTGACTTTTTAATGATCGTCATTCTAACTGGTGTGAGATGGCATCTCATTGTGGTTTTGATTTGCATTTCTCTGATGGCCAGTGATGATGAGCATTTTTTCATGTGTTTTTTGGCTGCATAAATGTCTTCTTTTGAGAAGTGTCTGTTCATGTCCTTCACCCACTTTTTGATGGGTTTGTTTGTTTTTTTCTTGTAAATTTGTTTGAGTTCATTGTAGATTCTGGATATTAGCCCTTTGTCAGATGAGTAGGTTGCAAAAATGTTCTCCCATTCTGTAGGTTGCCTATTCACTCTGATGGTAGTTTCTTTTGCTGTGCAGAAGCTCTTTAGTTTAATTAGATCCCATTTGTCAATTTTGGCTTTTGTTGCCATTGCTTTTGGCGTTTTAGACATGAAGTCCTTGCCCACACCTATGTCCTGAATGGTATTGCCTAGGTTTTCTTGTAGGATTTTAATGGTTTTAGGTCTAACATTTAAGTCTTTAATCCATCTTGAATTAATTTTTGTATAAGGTGTAAGGAAGGGATCCAGTTTCAGCTTTCTACATATGGCTAGCCAGTTTTCCCAGCACCATTTATTAAATAGGGAATCCTTTCCCCATTTCTTGTTTTTGCCAGGTTTGTCAAAGATCAGATAGTTGTAGATATGTGGCATTATTTCTGAGGGCTCTGTTCTGTTCCATTGATCTATGTCTCTGTTGTGATACCAGTACCATGCTGTTTTGGTTACTGTAGCCTTGTAGTATAAAGTCAGGTAGCGTGATGCCTCCAGCTTTGTTCTTTTGGCTTAGGATTGACTTGGTGATGCGGGCTCTTTTTTGGTTCCATATGAACTTTAAAGTAGTTTTTTCCAATTCTGTGAAGAAAGTCATTGGTAGCTTGATGGGGATGGCATTGAATCTATAAATTACCTTGGGCAGTATGGCCATTTTCACGATATTGATTCTTCCAACCCATGAACATGGAATGTTCTTCCATTTGTTTGTATCCTCTTTTGTTTCATTGAGCAGTGGTTTGTAGTTCTCCTTGAAGAGGTCCTTCACATCCCTTGTAAGTTGGATTCCTAGGTATTTTATTCTCTTTGAAGCAATTGTGAATGGGAGTTCACTGATGATTTGGCTCTCTGTTTGTCTGTGATTGGTGTACAAGAATGCTTGTGATTTTTGTACATTGATTTTGTATCCTGAGACTTTGCTGAAGTTGCTAATCAGCTTAAGGAGATTTTGGGCTGAGATGATGGGGTTTTCTAGATATACAATCATGTCATCTGCAAACAGGGACAATTTGACTTCCTCTTTTCCTAATTGAATACCCTTTATTTCCTTCTCCTGCCTGATTGCCCTGGCCAGAACTTCCAGCACTATGTTGAATAGGAGTGGTGAGAGAGGGCATCCCTCTCTTGTGCCAGTTTTCAAAGGGAATGCTTCCAGTTTTTGCCCATTCAGTATGATATTGGCTGTGGGCTTGTCCTAGATAGCTCTTATTATTTTGAGATATGTCCCATCAATACCTAGTTTATTGAGAGTTTTTAGCATGAAGGGTTGTTGAATTTTGTCAAAGGCCTTTTCTGCATCTATTGAGATAATCACGTGGTTTTTGTCTTTGGTTCTGTTTATATGCTGGATTACGTTTATTGATTTGTGTATGTTGAACCAGCCTTGCATCCCAGGGATGAAGCCCACTTGATCATGGTGTATAAGCTTTTTGATGTGCTGCTGGATTTGGTTTGCCAGTATTTTATTGAGGATTTTTGCATCAATGTTCATCAAGGATATTGGTCTGAAATTCTCTTTTTTGGTTATGTCTCTGCCAGGCTTTGGTATCAGGACAATGCTGGCCTCATAAAATGTGTTAGGGAGGATTCCCTCTTTTTCTATTGATTGGAATAGTTTCAGAAGGAATGGTGCCAGTTGCTCCTTGTACCTCTGGTAGAATTCGGCTGTGAATCCATCAGGTCCTGGACTCTTTTTGGTTGGTAAGCTATTGATTACTGCCACAATTTCAGAGCCTGTTATTGGTCTATTCAGAGATTCAACTTCTTCCTGGTTTAGTCTTGGGAGGGTGTATGTGTCAAGGAATTTATCCATTTCTTCTAGATTTTCTAGTTTATTTGCATAGAGGTGTTTGTAGTATTCTCTGATGGTAGATTGTATTTCTGTGGGATTGGTGGTGATATCCCCTTTTTCATTTTTTATTGCATCTATTTGATTCTTCTCTCTTTTCCTCTTTATTAGACTTGCTAGTGGTCTATCAATTTTGTTGATCTTTTCAAAAAACCAGCTCCTGGATTCATTAATTTTTTGAAGGGTTTTTTGTGTCTCTATTTCCTTCAGTACTGCTCTGATTTTAGTTATTTCTAGCCTTCTGCTAGCTTTTGACTGTGTTTGCTCTTGCTTTTCTAGTTCTTTTAGTTGTGATGTTAGGGTGTCAATTTTGGATCTTTTCTGCTTTCTCTTGTGGGCATTTAGTGCTATAAATTTCCCTCTACACACTGCTTTGAATGTGTCCCAGGGATTCTGGTATGTTGTGTCTTTGTTCTCGTTGGTTTCAAAGAACATCTTTATTTCTGCCTTCATTTCGTTATGTACCCAATAGTCATTCAGAAGCAGGTTGTTCAGTTTCCATGTAGTTGAGCGGTTTTGAGTGAGTTTCTTAATCCTGAGTTCTAGTTTGATTGCACTGTGGTCTGAGAGACAGTTTGTTATAATTTCTGTTCTTTTACATTTGCTGAGGAGAGCTTTACTTCCAACTATGTGGTCAATTTTGGAATACAAGTCTTTTGCTTCTTTGGTTAAGTTTATTCCTAAGTATTTTATCCATTTTTTTTTTTTTTTGAGACACCGTCTTGCTCTGTCACCCAGGCTGGAGACAGTGGCATGATCTCAGCTCGCTGCAACCTCTGCCTCCTGGGTTCAAGTGATTCTGGTGTCTACCAAGTAGCTGGGACTAACAGGTGTGCACCACCATGCCCAGCTAATTTTTATATTTTTATTGGAGACAGGGTTTCGCCATGTTGGCCAGGCTGATCTTGAACTGCTGACCTCAAGTGATCCTTCCACCTTGGCCTCCCAAAGTGCTGGGACTACAGGTGTGAGCCACTACACTTGATCCATTTTATCTTTTTTGATATCATTGTAAATATAAATGGAATTGTTTTCTTAATTTCTTTTTGGATATTTCATCATTAGTGTTTAGTAATGCAACTGATTTTTGTGTGTTGATTTTGTACACTGAACCTTTGGGGAATTTGTTTATTATTATTAAACATTTGTTTAAATGTTTTACTTGTGTAACCTCATTTAGTCTTTAGGGCCGCCCAATGAGGTAGGTACCATTACTACCCACCTTACAGATTAGAACACTGAGGCTCAGAGTGCTTGGGTAACATGCCCCAGGTGACCTGGTTGGAAAGTCTCCTACCAGACCTTTCCTGGATGGAAACTCAGACATCCGTTACTTTTAATCATTATACTTATTAATCGCTTTTTGATAAGGAGTTTTTAAGAGTTACATGAGTTAATCTTTAAAAGTGCCTCACATAAGACTCTGAATACTTAATAAGTGATAGTTGTTTTCATACTTAAATAAAACTTCATTAAGCACGCAAAATGAAAGGACTCGCACCATTCCAAGTAAAAATAAATTCAAAGGGATTCTCACCTGAAACATTCTGGCAAAAATATTTCAATTATGAAGATAATTTATTTTTGTATTAGAAGCATCAAGGAAGAAAAAGCGCTCCTTACAAAGAATATAAAAAATTGGCTATCTACAGACTTTTCTTTTGTTCTTCTAGATGGAGGAACCGCTACAAGATTTTGAAGGGAGAAATTTGGAACCTAAAAATTTTGAAGACTTCATAGTAAAAGCAATGAAGTACAAGCAATAGATAGACACTCTTAGAGATCTAGAGACTTGAAATAGAGACGTAAGACAAATCAATGCTAAGAATATGAGAATGGGGGAATTCTGGTATGAAAGGGCATATAGTTCTTCTTTTACAAAACTTAGACCCCAAGATTCAGCAATCCAGCTGGATGCTATGTTATCTGGTAATAATAATTCTGCACCCTTGAGCTTAGTCCTCACAACTTCCCTCAGCTGCTTTTCTGCAACTTCGCTGAGACCAAGAATTAGATTTCCCTATTTGTATGTTTCTTAGTACAAGTTACATCACTTAATTCAGAAAAATAGCGATCAGGAGAACCAAAGTCATTTGTGGACTTGCATGGGTCTCACAATAATTGAGTGGCATCGTGGAATTCCTGCTGAGTTTGTCAAAATGCAACCTCGGCCTGACACAAGAGTCCACTACACCAGAGCACAGCCGGGACTGACAGAGGCCTCTGGACCTGTGCTGCCATTTCCCCTGGTTGCTTGGATTTTATGTGTCTTGAGGGCAATGGGCTGTACCAGGAGGCATCCACAGATGCCTGCCTTTCTCTAATAGTTTCTTCTGGGCAATACCAGAGTAAGGCCGAAGAGTCCTAACTTGATAGTCCCTGCGAGGTTGCAGTGCAGAGTAGGGGCCCAGCCTTCCCAGGCATGCCCAGCCCCAGAAACTTCCTGCCTGGCACTTTTCTTTAGGGAAGTCTCTCAGATCCTTGGTTAGAAAACCAAGAGTGAGCACATCTTCCTCTTTCAAGATAGCTCTCTCCATTGGTGAAAAGGCCAAGACAAAAGGAAACGCTGAGGTAGAAAGGGCCCTGACATCTCACACTTATGTTTCTGGCCCTGCTTTTTTTAGAAAAGTAACTCTTTCCCATGGTTAGGGGAGAAGTCAGACCTTCCTGTTCCTCTTGAGCAGGGCATGAAGCAATTTTCAGCCCTGATGTTGACACCAGGTCATACCCCCAGACCTTCTCCCTGGGCCAGGCTCTTTGGACTTCTGAGCTCTGGCCTTTCCAATAGGAAAGTGACCAACTGGCCACAGAAACAAGACATGCATAGTTTTTGCAGAGGAAAAGAAGCTGCAGGGAATAGAAGCAAGGACTCAGACCCTTGTGCTGCCCAGCTTTGCTTCTCTCCCAGCTCCGCTTGCCTCCCAGCTCCATTGCTTATTGTCTGGGAGGAATCAGACAAGTTACTTAACCTTTCTGAGTCTTGGTCTTCCCACTAGAAAAGTATGGAGATAGTGCTATATGCACAAGGGGATTGTTTATAGGAAAAAATGAGAAGATCTACACAGAGAGTTTAGTGTAGGGCTTGGAACATAGTAAATATTCCATAGACATGAATTACTCTCAGGGTTATTGAAGCTTGTATCTAAATCCTTAGTTTGAGCAGCCATCTGAATACATAGTGTACAGGAGGCAGGATTGTGCACCTAGAGAGGGAGGACTCTGGATTCAACGAGAACTGGGTTCAAATCCCCACTCCAATAATTACCAGTAAGCAGAATGAACATGGAAAAGTTAATTCTCTTCTTTGAGCTTGATTTCTCATCTTGAGCTTTCCTTGCATGGTTCTTGTTGAGGGCTGGTGGTGGGGAGATTATGTGAAATAATGTATGCGAGACACACAGTGGATGTGCAATAATGGTTCCCATTATTACTAAGGAATCAAGTCAAATCCATTCAAAGGATGGCCTGAACCTTTGTGGGTCTGACCACCATTAAACATGTGAAGGCAGGTTAGTCCGCTGGCATTTTATGTGTGTGGAGTGAATCAAAAGAAAAATTAAGGTCAAAATGGCTTTCTTCATTTGATCATTCACTTTTTCATACTGCCAGGGCCTGGCACAGTGTCTGGCTTATTTTAGGTCCTCAGTACATATTTGTTAACTTAAATAAAGCTTTATTAATGCCAACATATTTTGTATGGGCAGGGCTGGCTCCATGGGCAGCCATGTTGGCATGGCTATGCTTGGAAGGGCCCTATGACATCTTCAAAGTCTTAATAATTTTTAAATAAGAGCCCTTCATTTTTATTTTGCACTGGGCCCCACAAAGTATGCAATGAGTCTTGCATACAGGCAAATAAAATGCAATATAAAAAGGCTGATATTTTCCTTCTAAAAACTCTCCATTGCCTCCTCATGGCACCTAGAAGAAATCCAAGCTCCTTATATGGCTTACCTGGTCTAGGTGTACCTGGTCTCTGTGGTCACACACACCTTGATTCCTAAACTCCAACCACCCAGCCCTGCTCATTTAACAGTCTCAGCTCTCTACCTGCTCCCCATTTGGGTCTCAGCTCCTAAATCACTTCCACAGCAAGATCCCTCCCCCACCATCCTCCTAGCCACTCTGTCTTTTAAAAAAATTTATTTTATAATTTCCACTTTTATTTTAGATTGGGGGGTATATGTGCAAGTTTGTTACATGGGTATGTGGCGTGATGCTGAGGTTTGAGGTATGGATCTCACCACTCAGGTAGTGAGCATAGTACCCAATAGGTAGTTTTTCAACCCCCAGGCCCCCTTTCTGCTTCTAGTAGTCTTCAGTGTTGAGTATTCCCATCTTTATGTCCATGTGTACTCAATGTTTAGCATCCATTTATAAGTGAGAACATGCAGTATTCGGTTTTCTGTTTCTGCATTAATTTGCTTAGGATTATGGCCTCCAGCTGCATCCCTGTTGCTGCTGCAAAGGACATGATTTCATTATTTTTTATGGCTGTGTAGTATTCTTTTTTTTTTTTTTGAGACAGAGTCTCCCTCTGTCATCCCAGGCTGGAGTGCAGTGGCGCTATCTCGGTTCACTGCAAGCTCCGCCTCCCGGGTTCACACCATTCTCCTGCCTCAGCCTCCTGAGTAGCTGGGACTATAGGCATCCACCACTATGCCCTGTTAATTTTTTGTATTTTTAGTAGAGTTGGGGTTTCACCGTGTTAGCCAGGATGGTCTTGGTCTCAACCTCGTGATCTGCCCGTCTTGGCCTCCCAAAGTACTGAGATTATAGGCATGAGCCACCGCGCCTGGCCATGGCTGTGTAGTATTCTATGGTATATACATACCATATTTTCTTTATATGATCTGCTCGTAGTGGGCCCCTAGGTTGATTCCATGCCTTTGCTATTGTGAATAGCCCAATCCATTTTCTTAGCCTGCTTTACACTCTTCGTAGCTCCTGATGCTTTCTGAAAGGAGTTAGAGTTTACTTTTATGTTGACTTGTTTATTTTCTGTTTCCCCCACTGTACTAAACTTGATGGAGCAGCTATCTCCCTGTCTCATTCCCTCCCTTGTTCCCAAAGCATTGCCCAGCCCTCAGCACACAGTGGGTGCTTTATGAATACTTACGGACTGAAGAATGAATGGACTTGGCAGTTCTGGGATTTTAATCTTAAAATGCTGATCCCTCAGGACTTTCTCCAATGGGAAAGTGAGACCAGAGTTGGCACCATATACCCTAGTTGGGGATGAGCAACGATGTGGCTCCATAGCCTCCCAGTTGAGCAAGATGTCCACCATTTCCATGTTCTCTTGGTAACACAGGCTGTGAAGGGCTGGAATTTGGGGCTTGGCTCCTAAGCCCAGTCTCCAGGGTCAGGTCCTTACAGTAGGATCCAGGCTGCAGACGGAGATGTAGAAAGGTCTGGATAGCTGGTGTGAACCAAGAGGCAGGAAACAGGAGATTGATAGCAATGAAAACATTGGATGAGAAGCCACTTAACCCAATGCCCCATTTTACGGAAAAGAATATTGAGATTAAATGAGAGGGAAACTTATTTTGTAATAATAATAATAACAGCAAAAATCCAACCCAACTCAAACCAATTCAAATAAAATCAATGAAACAAATGAAAAGAAAAAAAAACAATGAGAGGCAGTATAGTGTAGCATTAAGACCTCAATACAAGTATGATATTAAATGAGTTAATATTCCTAAGGAGCTTAAGGCACAAAGTTCCTGGCACAAAAAGTTTGCTATATAAGTATTCACAAATTAAAGGCTAAATCTATTGTGCTCTTTTGCTGTTCCAAGAAATTTGCAAGCCTCTTACTTAACATCATTTCATTTGATTCTTCCAGCCACCTGTTGAGGTAGGTGCTGTGATGATTTGTCCCCATTTTACAGATGATGAAATGAAGGCCCAAGTGGGAGAGTAGCAGAGCTGGGATGTGGCCTCAGTCTGGCTGGCTCTAGGGCTGGGTTCTTGGCCACTACCCTGGATTGCAGTCAAGGGTAGAGCTGGCCTGGCACCTCTGTGCTCTTTCCCAGTGTCAGGCCTGGGACTGGCCTGAGTGGGAAATGCTGCTGATTCACATGTGCTCTGCTGGGAAGCTGCCTTACTCATTGGCTCGTTCATGCTGCAAGCATTCCCTGCATCTGCCTTGCTCAGGCTTTGTGCTGGGTGCTGCAAACAGACAGGTGAAGTCAGGTGTCTCCTGTTAGGGCAGCAGGCTTCCAGGCTGGAGGGGCTGACAGAAGGTTGGACACACGCTGGAGAGCTGATGAGTACAGGCTTGCTGAGCTTGCTTTTCTCCAGGTCCTTGGCCACTCCTATGTAGGGAGTGCAGCTGGCCTGGGTGTCAGGAATTATTGGGATCCCAGATATACCACAGCAGATTGGGCAAACCTTTGAACCTAGGCGGCCTGCTCAGCCCTCCATGCAAAGCCTCATGTGGAGGGCTGGGATAGAGAACTCTGCTGGCTCTGGATGTGTCTGAGAGCCCCACTTGCCAGGGGGCCAACTGTGCTGTAGGGAGGGGATAAAGCCCTAATAGGGGCTACCCCTGGGAGCCCAAGAGCCTTCAGCAATTATTCCAGATTCATCTCCCTTACCACTTCCTGGCTTCTCCAGCCTGGAACCTCTGGGCCTCTTCTGCTCCTTTGGATCTTGTCCCCACCCCTGTCATAAGCACCCCAACAAGCCTTGTGGCATTCAACATGGGTCACTCAAGATGAGTGTTCCCTCTTCAGTCCACAGCAGGCATGCCCAACCCTATTGACCTCATTTGCCCATGCATTCATGCATTTATGCCTTCATTCAACAAATAGTTATTGGATTCCTATTGTAGGTTAGGTATTGTGCTGGTTTCTAAGAAGACAGCTGAGAAAAAAAGAGTCATAGCTTCTACCCTCAAGGAACCCACATTCTAGAAGGCTCGCATAAAAAGAGTAAAGCAAGGATGAAAAATAATTACACATTTTAAAAAGTGCACACAGGTGATACAAGTTGGTGATATGAATTGGCGCTGATTCATATTAGCTCATGAGAGCCAAATGTTAAATTTTCAGGGGTTTTTGTGAGCTAGTTGTTAAACACAGCCATTATAAACATTAAATTATATAAATAATATGTATTTTAATAAATAATATATAATAAATCATATAAATGATATAAAAATCAAAATAAAAAATGAAATGCATCAATTATTTTACTTCTATTGTATCTATATGATGAAAATAATATATAATAGTGAGTGCATTGTTGTACTTCTTTGCCTAAAGCCATATTCAGTGACCACATGTTGCTAGCTTGATATTGACCATGATGGGAATATTTACATTATGAAAATTAGGAGACACAACAAATGAGGGCTTTTGTTTTTCTTTGAGAACCATTTGTTAACATTTACTAGCACACTCCTGGGATATGGGAGAGAATACAGGGGGATTTGACCTCAGGTAGATTCATTTATCAGGGGAGATCTCACTAAGGGGGGGATAGTTTTCTGAGACCTGAGGATGAGAAGGAGTTGACCATTGTAACCATGTGTTGCAGAGTTTCATGCAAAGTCTCTGAGGCATGGTAGTTTCTGGGAATGGAAAGGGGACCAGTATGTCTGTTCATCAGTACTTGTAGCTATGCCATTATGAGCAAGGGAGAGGGAGGAGGGAGACGGGGTTGGAAAAGCAGGCAGGGGCCAGGGCTTAAAGTGACTTGTGAGCCATGGGAAGGAGTCTGAAGTTTATTTGAAGCCATGGGAGGGATGCACAGCTGTGAGAGGGCAGCACTGCCTGACTCCCACCTCCGGTGCACTCCACATCTTTCCTCATCCTGCCCCACAGCTTTCTCCAGAGTTACAGGGGAGGGGATGGCAGGAAATGAGCTCTCTTGGGGGCAGCCTTCAACCATAAAGCCATGGAGACTAGTGGATAAAGGTCCCAGCTTCCTGTTTTTCAGGTGGGAAATTCTGGGAGGCCTTCTGTACACTTCCCAGAGATCTCGGTACATCCAAGCCCCCTTTGCCTACAGTAATGATCTCAGTAATATTCCCATATACAGGCTGAGCATCCCAAATCTGAAAATCCCAAATCCAAAATGCTCCAAAATCTGAAACTTTTAAAGCAGAAACATGATGCTCAAAGGAAATGTTCATTGGAGTATTTCAGTACTCACTGGAGTATTTCTTGGGATCATCTTCCCAAATCAACTGCCTGTACCAAAAGCCTTGTTGCAGGCTCTGCTCTCCGGGCAACCCAAACCAAGACGGGGTGATGTGAACACTGTGCACACAGAACTGGCATATGGGGAATGGGTTGGAGGGGCCATTTCTGCCCACTCAGCTTCCTCTACCCATGCCTGGGTCCCCTGGGTTCTTTCTGCAGGGACCCCTTTATTCCACATCCTGGAATCAGTCCTGACTAGGAACAGCCTAGTTTCTGCCCTTAGACATGAGTGGGTCAGCCAGGAGGTGATCAAACCCAGCACCACATTGTGGGGGCCAGTTCACAAGCCTGGCTGCATCTGTCAAGACCCTCAGTCACCTCCCTTTTTGGTTGGTCTGTCTCCCGATGCAGATTATCCCTGGCTCTTCCTGAAGGTGTCTTCATCCTGTCTTCCCACCCGGTTCTGCCAGACTCTGCTGCCTGGATCTGATGGTCTGTTGAGCCCTCTTGAGCTCTGATAGCCCCACAGGGTGGCTTAGCTGTTCCCCAGCCCTAGTCATGTGCCTAAATTAGGCTACAGTCAGTATGTCCCACAGATCCCTGCCATGGAGAACTGATCTCACCTGTCCCAGCCTGGGCCAAATAGGACTCCAGTGTGGCCTCTTCCTCAGTTTCCCCAGTTCAGCATGGGTTAGCAACAACCATGCACTCACTCAGCAGCCTAGGCTTCAAGAAATGCTGCTGCTGCAGTGCAACAGTCTGAGACTGAGCCTTCACGGAGGGCAGGTGATGTGTCTCACAGAGCTGGCTTTATACACCCCTGTCTGAATCCTTCTCTACTTGGCAGCCCAAAAGGCCATCTCCTTCTCCTAATGCCCCTCACTTTGCACTCCCCCACACAGGCTATCCTTCGGGACCCAAAATGGCAAGGCAGAGAACCCTATTCCTTACAGGATGTGTTTCCCTGGCTCTATGACTGGGAAACCTGACCATTCTCCCTCCCTCTCCCCTAGGGACCTGGCTCCCTTCCTCACCATCAGCCCCTCCTGCTGATCCCTTCTGAAGCTCTCCAGAACATTCTGACTCACCCTCTGACTCATCAGGAGCGTATTTCTGTTCCCACGTCCTGCACCTTAAGGCCCGGAGATCACAGCTGTTACCTCTGTGCGTGTGTGTGCCTGCGTGTGCACCTGTGTGTGCATGTGTGTGCCCCTGTGTGTGCATGTGTGTCTGTGTGTTCTTGTGTGTGTGTTTAAGTGTATGCATGCATGCATGTATGTGCCTGTGTGTGTGTGGGGGGGGCACGTTTTCCCCAGAGAGCTAGGGAGGGCGATTCTCCTATCCCTTCTCTACCTTATATATACATCCCCTGACCCCTCAGGAGCAGACAGCCACCCTCGCAGGCCCCTGGAGACGTGGATGGTGGGGTTGCCACAGAAAGCCTTATGCTAATACAAGTACAAGACAGTACAAGATGATTGTACTATCCAAGGTGCTTTTTAGCAAAGAAAATCCAAGTTGTTGACTCCATCCACTAAACCCTGAGTCTGGAATCGCTACATTGTTGAGCTGGAAGGAACCTAGGGGCTAAAGCCAGCTCCTCATTTGAAACTTTGGGCCTAAAGATACCCAGATTAGTAAGAACCACGCCAAAAATTACCCAGCAAGCAAGTGGCCAAGTTGGATTTGTATCATAATTAATTTATGCCCTGAGCCAATATCAGCCATTCGTCCTCTCCCCTAGCCACCCTCCACTATCCTGCTAGACCTGTGCCATCCAATATGGTGGCCACCAGTCGCACATGGTTATCAAGCACTTGAAATGTGGCTAATCCTAATTGACATGTGCTGTCAATGTAAAATATACATCAAATTTCAAAGGCTTAGTATAAAAAAGAATAGGAAATAGCTCATTAATAATTTTTTATATTGATTACATGTTAAAATAATATTTTGGATATATTGCATCAAATAAAATATATTATTAAAGTTAATTTCACTCATTTATTTTTACTTTTAAAAATATGGCTACTAGAAAATTTTTAATTGCATATGTAATTTAAATAGATAATGGTTCACGTTTATGGCTTATATTATATTTTAACAGGAATTGGCCAGCCCTTGGGCCAAATCTGGCCCACTGCCTGTTTTTATAAATAAAGTTTTATTGAAATGCAGCCAGGCTCATTCATTTCCATAGAGTCTATGGGTGATTTTGCTCTGCAATGGCAGAGTTGTAACAGAGACCCTATGACCCACAAAGCCTAAAATATTTACTCTATGGTTCTTTATAGAAAAAGCTTGCTGGCCCCTGCACCAGACCATCAATTTCCTGAGAGTGGAGATTCTGAGCTTCACACAGGATAAGTGCTTAATTAATATTAGTTAAATAAATGAATTACTTGATTAATTTTTGGAAGGTAAGTTTGTTGAAATTCCAAGCAGAGGACATAGTGTGTTGTCAAGGCACGGAACCAAGAAACAGCCCTGGGTGTTCTGATCAGTGTCTGAGGTGGCCTTAGACACTCACATCAACCCCCTCCTTGGTCCCTGGCCTCCTGTTTTTTTCCAGGAAATCTCCATTCTGCCTATGCAAACCCCAACAGATCACCAACCAACTCTCAAATCTTCAATAGCCTGGCCGCTGCCTTTAGGATGAAGGCAAATGTTGTTAGCAGGGCCTTCCGGCTCCTCCTGCCCCGCCTTGCCCAGCCCTTTAGCCTGGCGCTCTGCCATCTCCTCTCCCCTCCAGCACTCCGGCACTACTCCTGCACGCGCCCCACCCATTCTGGTCTTCGTGCCTTTCTTCATACTCTTTATCTGCAAGTCACATAGCCACCTTTCCAGGCTCAGATCCAATATTTCTTCCTTGAGACACGATGTGGCATTTTGCCAGTTTTGGAGTTTCTTTTAAATGATTGTTCCTATAAGATAAATGATAGGAGGTAGTCGTTTCCCACAGCACTTTGTATCTTTCTTCACTGTAACACTAATAATTGAAAGCAGGAAATCTCACTTTTTATTTGGTATTTGCTGTGGGCCAGACACCACCCTCAGCTCTCTCCAGGGATTGCCTATTAAAATTCTCACCACAGCTTTATGAAATACGTGCTGTTTTGCTCCCATTTAACAGATGAGGAAACAGACTCAGAGATGATCCCGAAATCCAAATGCAGACTGTTGGATTCTAGAGCCCACAGTCTTAATCTAGGGCCTGTGTTGCTTCCTGAGACTAGGTCCTTCTCTCCCATGCCTGGGGCCTCTTCCTTCCAGAGAGGTCCTAGAATCCGCCCTGAAGGGGGACAACCTAGGCCCTGCTCTGAGGCCTGAGTGTATCAGCTCATAGGTAAGGCTAACCCAGCATCACAGTGTAGAGACCTCTCCAGAGGCCTCCCTGTGGCTGCTCAGAGAGGCAGTCCCCATCCTTGAAGGTCTAGGGCACACAGTTAAGTATATGTTAACTCTTCCTCATTTTGGATCTCAACATAAACCGTGCTTCCTCATGGAAGTACTCCAAGATTGCCCAGAATACGATAGATCCTTGGATATATGTTCTCACAGTACCCAGCTCTTCTCCCCTAACTCCTATTAATTTTTTTGTACTGACTCTTTTATCGTCGGTTTCCCCCACTAGACAGTAAGCATCATGAGTGCAGGAACTTTGTTCATTGTTGTAATTTCTAGCACTTTTCTCAGTGTCTGCCTGTTACTAGGCACAGTGAATATTTGAGTGAATGAACGAAACTCTACTTGATCTCTTCACCTCGGTATCAGCCTCACAAATCCACAGGGAAGTAGAAAAGCATGTGAGGTTTGGTCCCTATCCCATTTCCCCTGCAAGGGACTTAGTGTTGAAGACACTGGTACGTGTTGAAAGGACACAATGGGAGACTGATGATCACAAGGCCAGTAATGTCTGACCTGTGAGCAGAACTTGAGACAGAAAGCACCTTCCTCTGCCTCAGCCAAGGAAACCTATCATCCTCCCCACACCAACTCCATGTGCCCTCTTGGGCACAGCCTGTGGCTGACAACAGAGCTGAAGGACAGTGGGTAGGTAGGTTCCCTGTCTGGGGACAAGCAAACAGGCCTGTGGCCTGGGCAGTGAGTCAGACAGACTCCCTGCCCTGACCCCACCCCCAGAGAGTGAGGGAAGTGAGCTGCTCAGTCACACACAGACGGCTCATGGAGGAGGGACGGAGTGGGATTCCAAATCACTGCTAAAGGGTTTCCCCGATTCTTCCTCCTGCTGCTCCAGGGGGTGTGGCTTGAGAATTTCAGTTTTCACCTGTTTCAGGGAAGGCAGTGGCCCAGGTGAGGCCTGCAGCGGTTGGAATTTTTATATTTGCCCTGCACATCCCACAGATATCTCAAGGCTCTGTTGGTGGGTGGGAGGGTTGGTTTGCCCTAGGACCCCTGAGAATCAGGTCTCAAGTGCACACCTGGGTCTAGGGTGAGCAGCTTATTTTCGCTTGCCTAGGCCTGTCTTGTGTTAAAAACTAAAAATTGGCCGGGCTCAGTGGCTCATGCCTGTAATCCCAGCACTTTGGGAGGCCGAGGCAGGCGGATCACCTGAGGTCGGATTTCGAGACCTGCCTGACCAACATGGAGAAACCCAGTCTCTACTAAAAATACAAAATTAGCTGGGCTTGGTGGCACATGCCTGTAATCACAGCAACTCAGGAGGCTGAGGCAGGAGAATCGCTTGAACCTGGGAGGCGGAGGTCGTGGTGAGCTGAGATTGTGCCATTGAACTCCAGCCTGGGCGACAAGAGTGAAACTTCGTCTAAAAAAAAAAACCTAAAAATTCCACTTCCCAGAAACTCCCCAGTCTTAGGCAAAGGAGGCTGGTTGGTCCCCCTTCCTGGGTTCTTTGCACTTCAGTGATCGGCTTTAGTACCAGATGCTGTGTCACTAGTTGCTGGCTGGCCACTTCTTCATCATATCAGCGCATGGCCATGGGCTTCTTTTGAGGTTCATGGTTGGGCTTAGGGACAGGCAGCAGCTTGCTTGACCTGTGAATCTGGGAAGACCACCAGGGGCTGGTGTTAACTGTTTTACACCCAGTATAAAGACCACAACAGGTTCTGCTGAAGTTCTTGCAGATGGTGGGGTGGGGGACAGACCCAGGGCATCGAATCTACCAGGTTGTTAAGATGGCCACATAGAGCTGGCCTGAGTTTTGGGACATACGTCCATGCAGAGCAGAATAAGCTACATCAGGGGATAGAATATATAATGCAAGACACATATGTCATTTTAAATTTTCTAGTAGTTATATTTTAAAAAGAAGTAGGTAAAATTAATTTTAATAAGTCTATCTAACCCACTTATCCCCAATATGATCACTTCAACATCCAATCAGTAGAAAAATTTTTAATGAGATCTTTTAAAATTTTTCTTTCTTCATTCTCAGTTTAACATCTGGTATGTATTTCACGGTGTTAGCACATCTCAATTTGGACCAGTCACATTTCAAGTGAGGCTTGGCCACATGTGGCTCTGTATTGGACAGAGCAGAGCTAGGTACTTTTGCAGCAGGGAAAAGGGATCTTTATCCAGACAGGGCTTCCAAGGTCTAAGCAGGTCCATTTTGAGGAGATATTTGGAGTCTACGCAGATGAAGGTAGATCTGCAGATTTCAAAGTCATCAGTTGTGCTGGTGTGATATTGAAGCTGTCTGGGGATACTGTTTGGGGGCTGTAGGTTGTAAGGGGGAAAAGGTGGTTTTATCATAGTTCACCTTTGTGGTACAGCCAGGTCAATAGGAAGAATGCCCACAAGTGTGGCTGGGGAGGGCTCTTTCTTACTCTTAGACAAAAGGTATTGTCAGCCTACAGTCTTTGCAAGCCTTAATCTTAATGGAGCAAGCCTCCAATAGGCCCTAAAGAGGCTCTTGCTAGGAAACCTTGACCATCCTTCCCACCAGTCCTTTGTCCCTGGAGGAGCAGTTTGTGGATTGCATTCTGGGTTTAGTTCCATCTTAGAAGGTAAGGTAAGCTCCATTGATTCTTAAGAATTGTTTTTTCAAATGTAAATATCTTTCTTAGAGCTGTACTTTATTAGTTTTTGAAAACTGAATTTCCTTCTCTCAGAAAAATGGACACTCACAAATATACATACACTTTAAACTACAATTCTAGGAGGGACCTGAGGTTCCTTGAAGCATTCTTTGCACCCTAGATTAAACATTTCCAGTTAAAAAGATACAGAGCTCTAGCTGGACACAGTGGGTGATGGCTGTAATCCCAGCACTTTGGAAGGCCAAAGTGGGAGGATCACTTGAAGCCAGGAGTTTTAGGCCAGTCTGGGCAACACAGCGAGACCTCATATCTACAAAAAATACGATAACTAGCTGAGTGTAGTGGCACACACCTGTAATCCCAGCTACTGGGGAGGCTGAGGTGGGAGGATCCCTGGAGCCCAGGAGTTTGAGGATGCAGTGAGCTATGATTGTGTGATTGCACTCCTGCCTGGGCAACAGAGGGAGACTCTGTCTCTAAAAATATAAAAAAATAAGTAAATACAGAGTTCTGAGTTGAATTTCCAGAATGTGTAGAGCAAAAAAATGGGAAAGACAAGTCCAGATGCTGGTGAGCACGTGGAGCCGCCAGAACATCATGGGTGGATTGCGAATGGTTCATCCACTTTAAAAAACGACTTGGCAGTTTCTTAAAGAGTTAAATGTGCATCTAGCTTATGACCTAGTAATTCTATTTCTTGATATTTATCTGAGAGAAATGAAAACCTATATCCACAAAAAATTATTTACAAAAATATTCACAGCAGTTTTAATCACAATAACCTAAAATTGGAAATCGTTCAAAATATTCATTAACAGGATAATGGGTAAACATTTATGGTCTATTTATACAGTGAGATACAACTCAGCAGTTAAAATAAACAGATCATTGATCTGTTCACAACAACGTGAATGAATCTCAGAAATATCCTGCTGAGCACAAAAAGCCAGACACAAGTGTTTATCTGTGTGACTCCACAAATGTGAAGTTCTAGAACAGGCAAAGCTAACTCGTGGTGAGAAATCAGGGCAGTTGTTGCTCTCAGGGGGGATGAATTGCTGGAAAAGGGCAGAAGAGAATGTTTCTGGGTGATGGGGAGGTTCTATGGGTTTCAGTCAAACTGAAAGACCAGTGTGCTTAAATCTGTGCACATCACTATATGTAAGTTATACCAAAATAGGAAAGAAGCCAGCTAAGGAACTGAATTGTTATCTATGCACGTAAAGACCTGGTACACATCTAGCCATTCTTGGTGATGGTAGGTAGGTTCCCTGACAGTGGGCCAGCCCCGTTCTTCCAAGTAAAGGTGATGTGTGTCCACTGACATACAAGATTAGGTAAAGACTGGAAGATCCTTGAGGATGGGGACAGGGCCTTATTCATCATGATATTCCCAGTGCCCAGTGGGAATGGGCCCTTTACAGGTGCAAAGGAACTATTTGTTGCATAAATGAATAAACAAATGACTGAATTACTCATGGATGGTCTGAACGATGGTCCTGGCACTGGAAGAGAGAGTGGGTCATTGAGCTTTCACACTAGAGAGCACTAAGTAGTCAAGTTTCCTCCTCTCCTCCTCCATCCCTTTCCTTCCTTCCTTCCTTCCTTCCTTCCTTCCTTCTTCCCTCCTTCTTTCTTTCTTTCTTCTTTCTTTCTTTCTTCTTCCTTTTCTTCCTCCTTCCTTCCCTTTCTCCTTCCCCTCCCTTTTTCCTTCCCCTCCTTCCTTCCTTCCTTCCTTCCTTCCTTCCTTCCTCCCTTCCCTGTTTTTTTCTTTTCTTTTCTTCCTTTTTCTTTCTTTCTTTTTTCGTTTCTTTTTTTCTTTCTCCTTCCCCCCTTCTCCTGGAAGAATATCTATTCATCTAGGGTCTTCTTGTTCATTGAGTTTTTAAGGCAGTGTCTATGGACCTATGAACTGTTCTGAGATCTATGAAAATAGCTGGGATATAAAAAAGTAAAGAAAACTGCAAAGTATAAAAATTAATTTTAATTAAGTGTACATAAAACACAACATCTTTTCAACGAATTCAATTCAACTCTTTAGTTATATAGCAGTTTCATGTAGTATAAGATATGAGCATATTTTAACATGGTTTAATGATGATATGGCAAAGTAACCTCCAAAAGAAGAGGAATTAGGGACACTAAGGGCCTTAGAATTAACTTTGCAATGGATTTACACTTGATGTGAGAAACTCACTTTCAGTAACATATAAGAAAGTGGGAGAGGGCAGAGGAAGAGAGGAAAAATAGAAGACTCTATAGTTATAAGGACCTCATTTATCTTTTATGAAAATATCATTGTAATGACATGCAGTTAAAGATATACATCTGTGGTAGGCAGAAAAATGGCCCCTTAAAAACGTCCATGCCTTAATCCTGTGAACCTGTTACTTGACATTGCAAAAGTGCTTTGCAGATTGATTTAAGATTATGGACCTTGAGATGGGGAGATTATCCTGGATTATCCAGGTGGGCCCAATTTATTCACATAAATCCTTGAAATTGGAGAACCCTTCCAACTGTGGTCAGAGGTATATGGAATAGGGAAGAAGGGTCAGAGACGCAACTTTGCTGGCTTTTAAGATGGAGGAAGGAGTCAGGAGGCAAGGGATGTGGTGGCCTCTGGAAGCTGGAAAAGATAAGAAAATGGATCTCCCCTAGAGCCCCTAAAATGGAAGGCAGCCCTGCTGACACCTTGAGGAGCCCCTTGAGACCTGTTTTGGACTTCTAACCCAGAGAACTATAAGTAATAAATATGCACTGTTTTTTTGGCAAAAGTATAAATATAAATTTTAATTTTAAACCTGATAAAGCTTTGAAATTAGAAGATTCTTTTTCTTTGAAATTTAATTTAATATAATTTTAAGTTCCGGGGTACATGTGCAGGATGTGCAGGTTGGTTACATAGGAAAACATGTGCCATGGTGGTTTGCTGCGCCTGTCAAACCATCACTTAAGTATTAAGCCCAGAGTGCATTAGGTATTTTTCCTGATGCTCTCCCTTCCTATGCTCCCCCTTGCCCTGACAGGCCCCAGTGTGTATTGCTCTCCTCCCTGTGTCCATGTGTTCTCATTGTTCAGCTCCCACTTACAAGTGAGAACATGCAATGTTTGGTTTTATGTTCCTGCATTAGTTTGCAGAGGATAATGGCTTCCAGCTCCATCCATGTCCCTGCAAAGGACATGATCTCATTCCTATATAGTATTCCATAGTGTACGTGTTCCACATTTTTCTTTATCCAGTATATAATTGATGGGCATTGGGGTTGATTCCATGTCTTTTCCATTGTGAAAAGTGCTGCAATAAATACACATGTGCATGTATCTTTATAATAGAATGATTTATATTCCTTTGGGTATATATCCAGTAATGGGATTACTGGGTCAAATGGCATTTCTGGTTTTAGGTCTTTGAAAAATCACCACACTGTCTTCCACAATGGTTGAACTAATTTACATTCTCACAAACAGTGTAAAAGCGTTCCTATCTTTCTGCAGCCTCACCAGCATCTGTTGTTTCTTGACTTTTTAATAATCACCATTCTGACTGATATGAGATGGTATCTCATTGTGGTTTTGATTTGCATTTCTCTGATGATGAGTGATGTTGAGCCTTTTTTCATATGTTCGTTGGCTGCATAAAAAAATAATTTTTTGTCTTTAGTTCTGTTTATTGATTTGTGTATGTTGAACCAGCCTTGCATCCCAAGGATGAAGCTGAGTTGATTGTGGTAGATAAGCTTTTTGATGTGCTTCTGAATGAGGTTTGCCAGTATTTTATTGAGGATTTTTGCACTGATATTCATCAGGGATATTGGCCTGAAGTTTTCTTTTTTTGTTATATCTCTGCCAGGTTTTGATATCAGGATAATGCTGGCCTCATAAAATGAGTTAGGGAGAAGTCCCTCCTTTTCAATTGTTTGGAAAAGTTTCAGAAGTAATGGTACCAGCTCCTCTTTGTACCTCTGGAAGAATTCAGCTGTAAATCCATCTGGTTCTTGGCTTTTTTTGGTTGGTAGGCTATTTATTACTGCCTCAATTTCAGAACTTGTTATTGGTCATTCAAGGATTCAACTTCTTCCTAGTTCAGGCTTGGGAGGGTGTATGTGTCCAGGAATTTATCCATATCTTCTAGATTTTCTAGCTTATTTTCATAGAGGTGTTTATAGTATTCTCTAATGGTTGTTTGTATTTCTGTGGGGTCAGTGGTGGTATCCCCTTTATTATTTTTCATTGTGTCTATTTGATTCTTCTGTCTTTTCTTCTTTATTAGTCTAGCTAATGTTCTTGTATTTTATTAATTTTTTTCAAAAAGCCAGCTCCTGGATTCATTGATTTTTTTGAAGAGTTTTTTTTTTTGTATCTCTATCTCCTTCAGTTCTAGTCTGATCTTGGTAATTACTTGTCTTCTGCTAGCTTTGGGGTTTGTTTGCTCCAGTTCTTTTAGTTGTGATGTTAGGATGTTGATTTGAGATCTTTCTAGCTTTTTGATGTTGTCACTTAGTGCTATAAATTTCCCTCTTAACACTGTTTTAGCTGCATCCCAGAGATTCTGGTATGTTGTTTGTTCTCATTTGGTTTCAAAAAACTTACTGGTTTCTGCCTTAATTTTATTATTTACCCAGAAGTCATTCAGAAGCAGGTTGTTCAATTTCCATGTAGTTGTGTGGTTTTGAGTGAGTTTCTTAATCTTGAGTTCTAATTTGATTGTGCTGTGGTCTAAGAGACTGTTTGTTAGATTTCAGTTCTTTTGCATTTGCTGAGGAGTATTTTACCTCCAATTATGTGATGAATTTAGTGCCATGTGGCACTGAGAAGAATGTATATTCTATTGTTTTTAGGTGAAGAGTTCTGCAGATATATATCAGGTCCACTAGATCCAGAGCTGAGTTCAAGTCCTGAACATCTTTGTTAATTTTCTGTCTCAATAATCTATCTAATATTTGTAGTGGGATGTTAAAGTCTCCCACTAGTATCGTGTAAGAGTCTAAGTCTCTTTGTAGGTCTCTAAGAACTTGTTTTATGAAACTGGGTGCTTCTGTATTGGGTGCATATATATTTAGGATAGTTAGCTATGCTTGTTAAATTGAATCCTTTACCATTATGTAATGCCCTTCTTTGTCTTTTTTGGTCTTTGTTGATTTAAAGTCTGTTTTGTCAGAAAACAGGAGGGCAACCCCTGCTTTTTTCTGCTTTCCATTTGCTTGGCAAATTTTCCTTCATCCCATTATTTTGAGCCTATGTGTGTCTTTGCACATGAGAAGGGTCTCTTAAATACAGCATACTGGTGAGTCTTGTCATTTTATCCAGTTTGCCATTCTACATCTTTTAATTGGGGGCATTTAGCCCATTTACGTTTAAGGTTAATATTGTTATGTGTGAATTTGACCATGTCATCATGATGCTGGCTGGTTATTTTGCAGACTTGTTAATGTAGTTGCTTCATAGTGTCATTGGTCTGTGTACTTCAGTGTGTTTTCATAGTGGCTAGTATTTAGTGCTTCCTTCAGAAGGTCTTGCAAGGCAGGCCTGGTGACGACAAATTCTGTTAGTATTTGCTTGTCTGAAAAGGATTTTATTTCTCCCTCACTTATGAAGCTTAGTTTGGCTGGATATGAAATTCTGGGTTGGAAATTCTTTTAAGAATGTTGAATATTGGCCCCCATTCTCTTCTGGCTTGTAGGGTTTCCACTGAGACGTCTGCTGTTAGTCTGATGGGCTTCCCTTTGTAGGTGACCTGACCCTTTTCTCTGGCTGCCTTTAACATTTTTTCCTTCATTTTGACCTTGGAGAATCTGATTATGTATCTTGGGGTTGATCTTCTCATGGAGCATCTTACTGGATTTCTCTGGATTTCCTGATTTTGAATGTTGGCCTGTTTTGTTAGGTTGGGGAAGTTCTCCTGGATGATATCATGAAGTATGTTTTCTGACTCGGTTCTGTTCTCCCAGTCTCTTTCAGGTACCCCAATCAGTTGTAGCTTCAGTCTTTTTACATAATCCCACAGTTCTTGGAGGTTTTGTTTGTTCCTTTTCATTCTTTTTTCTCTAACCTTGTCTACCTGTCTTATTTCAGCAAGATAGTCTTCAGGCTCTGAGATCATTTCCTCCCCTTGGTCTATTTGGCTACTGATACTTGTGATTGCCTTGTGAAGTTCTCATGTTGTGTTTTCCAGCTCCATCAGGTCATTTATGTTCCTCTCTAAACTGGTTATTTTGGTTAACAGCTCCTGTAATATTTTATCGTGGTTCTTAACTTCTTTGCCTTGGGTTAAAACATACTCCTTTAGCTCAACAAAGTTCACTATTACCCACCTTCTGAAGTCTACTTCTGTCAGTTCATCCATCTCAGCCTCAGCCCAGTTCTGTGTCCTTGCTGGAGAGATGTTGCAATCATTTGAAGAAAAAAGAGTGCTCTGGCTTTTTGAGTTCTCAGTCTTTTTGCACTGATTCTTTCTCATCTTTGTGGGTTTATCTACCTTCAATCTTTGAGACTGCTTATGTTTGGATGGGATTTTTGTGGGGTATTTTTTGTTGATGTTGTCCTTGTTGTTGCTTTGTTTGTTTGTTTTTCTTTTAACAAACAGCCCCCTCTTCTGTAGGGCTGCTGCAGTTTACAGTTGCTGCAGTTTACAGGGGAACCATTCCAGACCCAATTCTCCTGGGTCCGTCTTGCACCTGGAGGTATCATCAGTGGATGCTGCAGAACAGCAAAGATGGCTGCCTGCTCCTTCCTCTGGGAGCTCTGTCCCAGAGGGGCACTGAGCTGATGTAGGCCAGAAAGCTCCTGTATGAGGTGTCTGGCAACCCCTGTTGGGAAGTCTCACCCAGTCAGGAGGCATGGAATCAGAGACCTGCTCAAATAAGTAGTCTGGCTGCCCCTTGGCTGAGCAGGTTTGGCTGCACTGGGAAGAATCCCCCTCATCCGGACGGCCAGCAGTCAGGAAACACTAGCTTTTCCTTGCTCTGTGTGGGTCATGCCAACCTCCTAATCATTCCCAGTGAGAGAACCTGGATACCTCAGTCAATGGAGTGGGATTCACTCACCATTTTCATTCTTCTCAGTGAGAGCCAGAGACCGGAGCTGCTTCTAATGGGCCATCTTGGTTCCTCCAATCAATATGCATTGTTTAAGCTTCTAAATTCATAGTAGTTTGTCATGCCAACAGTAGCCAATTAACATAACATGTGTGGGTCCACATAACAGTTGGTGTTTATTAAATGCAAATAGATGCTGTGCACAGTGCTGTGTACTTTGTGTGTGTGGCCTTGCTTAGTTTTCATAACAACTTTATGTAATAGCATTATCTTCATCCCTATTTTAAAGATCGAGCCTTAGGAAGGTTCAGGAAATTGCCCAAGGTCACAGAACTTGTGAGTGACAGAAGTGGGATTTGAACCCAGAACTGTCAGTCTGTTCAGCTGTATGTAGAGTCACTTACATCTAGAGTAAAAGCTCTTTTTAATTCTTTTTGTTTCTGATCCAGGCATGACTAAGATACAGTCTACTTTTGCAGAACCCATGAAAAAAAGATGTCTACAAGACACTGGAATGTGACAGCTCTTTAGGGCAGCATACTTTAGTACTTGAAGAAGCGTCTTTTTTTTCTCATAAATTGTCTACGAGACATATGCTTTAGAACTTGAAGATGCATCTCTTTTCACATAACCAGTTACAGAACTAATTACAAACTGTTTTTATCTGTTCATTAAGGTAGATACAATTAAAACAACATTTTGTTAAACTAGTTCGAGTGTGTGCTTTAAAGTAATAATTACTTCTTTTATTTCTTTGAGATTCTTTCTAATTTGTCTTGGCTCTATCTCAGCCTATCTCATGTTCTCTCTTGCTCTTTGCTCTACATCAGAAAGACTTTGGCCCTTCTGTCCTGCATTCCTGCCACTTTACCTAGCTAATTTCTACTCACCCTTCAGTTGTTCTCTTAAATATTGCTTCCTTTGGGAGGCCTCCCTTTCCAGAGTCCTCTGGTGTTCATTCCCACAGTGCTCCATCCCTTATTTTTATCTGTCTTATTATACTCGACAGTATATAAATGTATTGGCTGTATTTCTCACTACATCATAAGCTTCATGAAGTCAGGGCTTAATGTTTGTGGCATTTTCTCTTGTGTCCCAAGTGTTCAAAATACTGCTTGGCATGTAATAAAGTTAAATAACTATTGGTGGATTGATTAATGATTTGGATTGGTCTTTTCCGCTTACTGACCACTGTTGGATTCTAGACCCCCATTAACTGGGTTACACTTTTTTTCTGTCATCCACCCTCTACTTCTTCCTCGTCCCATTTTTTTGAATGTGCACAAACACACAGGTACACCTTGACATGTACACACACACACACACACACACGCAGGAGGAGCAATGTCTTTTCAAATGTCCTCTTTGCCTTTAAGCTAGAGGCCCTTAGCCCTTGTTAGTGAGCTTTTGAGTTGGGATATATAGAGAGAAAGAGGTTTCTATGCCACTTTTAGGGAGAGGCACATTGCCTCCTGGGAGTATCTACCTTCTGAGGTGCTGAGTGATTATTTGTGCATATCTTCTGCAGATGTCCACCTGTCTCTGAGCAGCACCCTGCGGGAGGCCTTCTTTGCCCTGAAGCTCACAGCCTTGTACCCCATTCCTGCTTCTTTGCAGGCTGATGCTTGGGCTGTGGAGGCAGAAGCTGAGGCCATACCTCCTTCTCTCCCTTTCTCCTTAGTGCCCTAAAGGAGTCTCCAGTAGGAGGTTCCCTCCTTCCCGGCTCAGCACTGCTGCCCAGACAACACATGGCCATGAGCATGAGGCCAGGGTGCAGTCCTAAAGGGGCCTGACCCCTGGATCGCAGCCCCCTGGATCGCAGCCCTCTGGTGCAATGCCAGGGTGGTCATTGCACAACAGGAAGGGAAATTCATATCATGGAGTGTAAGACCTTTGGCCGTGGAATCTCAGCTCTTGGAAGCAGATGTAGCTGGCAGTGGTGTCCTCTTGTGTCCCTGTTCCCAGTCTGGTTCAGCTCTTCTCCTTTCCCCCATTCATGCCCTGCCTTTGCCCTGAACCCTGCCCCTTCCCGGTGTCCATGGTCTGCTCCACCTACTGTCCAGACCAATGAGACACCAGAAGAGGAAAGTCTGATGGAGGGGATGGGGGTGGAAAAGCAAAAGCCTTCACACCTAAAGGTGGAATTGCGGCAACCCCACAGTGCTTCAGGCAGCAGCTGCCTGGACTCCATGTGGAGCCGGGTGAGCACCCTCATTTGTTTCTTTGTCCCCTTAGGGCACTGGGGTGTTTGGAGGGTGCCCAAGTCCTTATGCCAGCTGACCTTTCTGCCTGCCTCCTTGCTGCTTGCTTGCCTCATTTCTGTTCTCCAGTATCTCGTCCATACCATTTTTCCTCAATAGCCCTGCTCCTTTATTTGTCCCCCAATGGAGGACAAAGTGGGTTAAGACCTTTGGAGTCCACAGACCTAGGTTCTGTGCCTGACTGTTTGACCTTGAACATGGGACTTCCCTTTTTGAAACTGTTTCCTCATCTGTAAAATGGGCTTAATAATTCCTTTCTCCCAGGGTTGTAACGACAATGAATTAAGGCAATGTACCAATTTAACGTACATTTTCTGAGCACCCACCATTTGACAGGCGTGGAGTGGGGTGCTGGGATTGCCGTGGTGATTAGGACAGAATCTGGTTGGAAGGAACCTATAGTCTAAAGTGGCAGGAGAAAGCTCTCACAAATACACAAAGAGATACCCCAATAAATAAAGAGTTATAATTCCCATTGCACATTGGGGCTTGCTAAGAAGCAAACAGAAGGGAAGCAGTGAATGAAGCTACCAGGGTGTGGTTATCCTTAGGGGGTGAGGACAGGGAAGGGCTGTTTTAGGAGATGGCATCAGCCAGAACCCTGGAGAATGAGAAGGTTTTCAGGACTGGGGACTAGTGGGACACATAGAGGGCCCTCCTGAGCACTAAGGTCCTGAAAGCAAGAAACTGTCAGGTGAGTTTATGGATCCCAGTGGGGGTGTTTGTGGCTTGGTATATGTGAGTGAGAGTTAGGTTAGGAAAGAGTGAGGCTGAAGAGGCCAACAGGAGTCAAAATATGCTGGGTCCTATGGACCAGTGGTTCTCAGGAGCATCAGCATCCCCTGGGAACTTGTTAGAATACACATGCTTAAGCCCCACCCATGATCTGCTGAATCAGATACTCAGGAGGTGAGGCCCAGCAATCAGTGTTTTAATAAACCCCACAGGTCATTCTGATGCATGCTAAGTTTGAGCATCTCTGCTAGACTATGGTATATAGTTTGGATTTTTGGCCCCTGTGTGGCAGAACACTGTTAGAAGGTTTTAAATGAAGAGTGAACTGTGATCTGATTCATTTATCTTAAAAGATCCTTCTGGTTGGAGGGTAGATGGTTGGTGGGAATCTGGAGTGGGAGTTTAAGTTCTTAGCTGAGGGAGGCCTACAGTATTGCTTAATAGTTGGAGTTAGCACCATCTTTGTCTTGTCTTTCCACACTCATGCCTTGCTGTCTCCACTTCTACTTTGAATGAATTTTTAGTAGCCACATGCTGTCCACCTGAGGTCACCTCCCAGGGCTACTACTTGCAGGGGTTGTATGCCATAGGGCTATGAAGCTGGACCATGATCTTGCAGAATTGTGTTTAAGCAGCTTCCTTGTGGGAAGACTAGGAGATGAAACTCACCAGGCCATGGCTTGTGTCTGGAAGGCTGACATTGTTTGCAAGAAGAAGGCAGGAGCTATACTCTCCAAGGCTCATGAGGCCAAGAGGGAGTTCAGGCAGTCAAGCTTGCACTTACCTGGCCTCATACTGCTTCTGTGGACAGTGTCCCATGGACATGGGTGGCCCAGGAGGACTTAGAGTCTAGATCCTTCCCACTGCCAGGCCCATGCCTGAGGCCCCAAGTTTTGGGGCTTGCTGTGGAGTGTCTACTCCTGTCCAGCTCCTGGTGTGGTCAAGAAGCTAAGAACCCCACAACCTCACCACACCTACCACCAATGGAATAATCTCAGCAGAGATTTAGGTAAAAATTACTAAGACACCAACAAAGTCAGGAAAAATAGTTGAAATATTGAGGTAATTAAAGCCAAATACCTGAATGACTTTGGAAAAGTTTAGGCAAAATAGTTGAAATATGTAGAGAATTCAGGCAAAGCTGTTTGGTAATCAGTGTGGCCAGAGGAACAAGTAGCAGTTTGGATCTACAGCCAGGGCTGTGGATACCATCTTTGCTGTGTGGCCTGAGGTAGGTAACCTATTCTTTCAGAACCATCATTCCCCCTTCTGTAAAGTATGGACAATAGCACCCACTTTGTAGGAATTTGGTGAAGACTGATTGCAATACTAAAATATGCAAAGTGACAGACAGAGAGTAGGCATGCAGTGAGTACTTTCCCTTTTGTTACTACTGTGCTACTACTGCTGTGCTTCCTTGCTGACGGTTACAGTTCCTATTGCTGTGTAACAAACTACCTCAAACTTAATGATACAGAAAACAACAATTTTAATATGCCCACAGATTCTGTAGGTTGGGAATTCAGAGAGGGTACAGTAAGTATTGCTTGACTCTGCATTAAAGCTTGTCTGAGGCCTCAGTTGGGAAGACTAAAAAATTTGGAGGTGACTTGAATGGTGGGAGGTTGGAGAATCTGATTCCATGCATCTGGCACCTTGGCAGGAATGGCTGGAAGCTGGACTCAGCTGGGACTGCATGTTTGTATTCTGGTGTGACTCCTTACGTGGCAGCACAGTGTCCCAGAGAATAAGATGGAAACTTTGTGGTCTTTTATGACAAACCTTGGAAGTCACATGGCATCATGTCTTCCACATCCTACTGAAGCAGTCACAAGACCACTCAGATTCCAAGGAGGGCAGACAGAGATCCTACCTCTCAATGAGAGAAGTGTCAAGAAGTTTGTGGCTGTATTTAAACTCACCACACTAACAAGCCTTCTGGATGCAGGCTGATGATGACCAAACCTGATCCCAGTTCCCTTTCTGAGCAACAGGGAGGTGTCTTCCAGCTGCTATAGATGCAAAATTGCCAGCTCCTTGCAAGCTTCAGAGTTCAACTAATACTTAGTCTGTGACCTGAGTTAGGGCATAGAGTCCATTTTCCTGCAGCCTGTGGAGGTCTGCCTAGATGTGGAGGGGATTAAAAACATCCACCAGTTTCTCCCTCTCCAAGCACTTAAAAAGCAGTAATAAATAGATGAGAGCCTGGGAGGTGTGATTGATTTGTTTTATGAATCACAGAAGAAGCTGTAACTCATGGGAGATTAAGGCTGAAGTGAGTTGTACGGCTCTTGCATTACATGTAGAGATTAATGACTTATCACATGAGGCCCCACCGTTAACCCAGCTCACCCACAGGGAGTTTAATAGCAGGACCGTACGGGCTCACTTTTAATACTTGAGCAGATGCTCCTGGCTTGTGTGTGGCCCTGATTTTCACCAAATGAGCACTTTCCTGGTTAGAGTCATGAGTGCCCAGGAGCTAGGGAGTAGTAGCTTCCTCTCTTGAGAAGAAAGAGCTAAGTATTTCCAAGGATACCCATTTCCTTCCTACCCTGTTATTTTCTCAAAGCAATGAGCAGAATGTCTCAGGAAGGCTGAAAGATGATGTCACTTCTCTCAGGCCCTTATTAGGTCCTGTGCTGAAGGTTTTGTAGTTTCTTATGGAAATTTCACAGTAGCTGTATGAGGTAGGCTCTATTGAACCCATTTTATGAATGAAAAATGTGGGCTGGAGGCTGCATGGTTTTATGGAAGAAGCATGGGCTGGATTCACATGGATCTGGATCGAAATCCTGTGTGCATGCTTCCTTCCTTAGTATACGTACTGTCTTGCAGCTCCAGTTGTCTCATCTCATGAAATGGATAATGTAGATCCTTTGTAGAGGTGCTCTGAGGACTACATGATCATGGTGTCTGGCACCTAATAGGTGTTTATTAGAAGTCACCCCAGGAGACTGCTGAGGGCAGGAAGGGGCAGGAGTGAAAAAAGGCATCATGTACTTCTAAGACAAACCTGGCATGCCTTGGGTGCCTCTGGGCTCATACCTAGGAGTTCAGAGAGGTTGGCTAGGATGTTTGAATAGATCTAGGCTGGGAAAGGGTGAGGTTAGGCTCTAAATGTGGCCATGATACAAAATCTCAGCCTAAGAGCACTAGGTGATGCATGTTGCAGAGTGTGATTTGGAGAATTCAGGAGTTGGACTGGCAACATCAGCTGCAAGCTGAGCCCTACTTCCCCAGATATCTGTTTGGATCAGACCAGCAGCTGTCAAGGTCTCAGATGAGCCTGCATCGAGGCTAGAGTTACTTGTATTGCTGGTGGGCCCAGCACTGAGTGAGGCCATGGGAAGATCTTGACCTTCCTCAATATAGCCTGTTTGCCCACCTTTATATCTCAGCTTCTGCCTCTGGTCCCTTGAACTGCCTGATGGATTAGAGCCCAAGGTCTGGGTGTGCCATCATATATAGTCCTAGCTGCTGGTTTGTGTCCAGCTGATTTATTCAGGTGGTACTGTAAACTTTATATTCACCTGCTCCCTCATCCTTGTACTCACAGAGAAGACCTTGGGTTTTATGGTTGTCCATATCCCCCCAGAGTCTCCCACATTGCTTAGAAATCTGTCTTCCACTGGAACCAACACACGTTAATGTTCATGAGCTTGACTCAATGAATCCTGATACTAAAGACAGAGGTATCCCCCTTAAAACTCACTGAGCTAGCTTTAGGACAAATTAAAACACCTCCCCACCCTTGTTCTCAGAGTAGGAGTCATAACATTAACATTTATCACATGGATACTACACATCAGGCTAAGTTCTTAACATTTTCCACATGAGATAATTCTCCTACTAAATGCATCCACACTTCTTACACCCTGGCTCCCCCTTCTCCTCCTTTTTTGATTTATTTCTGCATAGTACTTAAAAACCTTCTATTTTATAATATCCTTATTCATTTTAATTGTCTTCCTGTCTCTCTAACTCCATGACAATGTAAAGTCACAAGGATAAAAATGTTTGTCTGACATGTTTACTGTTCTATCCCAGCCCTAGACAGTACCTGACATACAGTACATGCTCAATAAACATCAGGACTTGTGTCTTAACAGTGGAATTGATTGGTTGGATGAATACATATTTATGAGCTTTCAGAGACCTGGGTCTCCCAGATGGCTGTCTTCTACCCTTAAGCCTTGGCTTTGTCCTCACTCAGCTCAGGGACTCTAGTCCCTGGGGAGCTCACCATGGCTAATTGGCCCCTGACTTGGCCACTTAACTTTGCTCCCTGGCTTCAGTCTTGGCCTCTGGCTCAGGCTTTCCAGGAAATCCCAACCCAGCTGTTCCAAAGTCAAGACTGGAAATAGCTCCTAAGTTAGAAGCTCACTGGCTCCTAACTTATCTCTGAAACTTTGTGGGGTTCTCACTCCTCTGTGGGGCAGATAAATAGATGCCCAGTCATATAGGGTCTGTGGTCAATCCTATGGCCACATAGCACATCCTCAGTTGGGTAGCCATTCAACAAGTGCTTACTACACAGAGCTAGAACTTTGGAGCCATGCTGCCTGGGTTAAAGTTCCACTTCTGCCACATATTAGCTTGTGTAATCTTTCTGAGCCTCAATTTTGTCATCAGTAAAATGGGCTTAATGATGCTTAATTGGAGGCTTCAGTGAGATAAAGTTTGAAAAGAAAATTTAGCTTGGCATACAGCGAGTGCTCAATAAATGTTTGGTATTATTATTAGGTGTCAGGTACTGGGCTTGTTTTGGGGTTATGGAGGTGGATAAGCCACAAGTCCTGGTTCCAAAGGACTCACATTCCAGAGGGAGAGGCTGACAAATTTTTACAAAATTGTGGTACCATGTTTGGAGCTGTGATGGGGAAATACAGGGCATGATGGCACCACTCAGGAGGGCTGACCAACTCAGCCAAGGTGAAGGGCAGGAAGCCAGAGAAGACTTCCTAGGACAAATAATACTGGAGTAAGTGAGTAGGACTTTGACAGGTTGAAAGGTATATGTATTAGTTCTCTATTGCTGTGTGTCAAATTTCTCTCAAATGTGGAATTTTAAAACCAAAACATTCATTATCTAACAGTTTTGTGGGTCAAGAATTAGGGCATGGATAAATTAAGTCCTCAGGCTCAGGGTCTCCCCTAAGGCTGCAAACAGGATGTTGACTGGTTCTGAGGTTTCATCTGAAGGCTAAACTGGGGCAGGATCCCTTTCCAAGTTTACTCATGTGGATGTTGGCAGAATTCAATTTCTCATGGGCTGCTGGACTGAGGGCCCCAGCTACTTACTGGTTGCTAGCCAAAGGCTTCTCTCAGTTCCTTGCCACGTGGGGCCCTTAACAACATGGGTGCTGGCTTCCATCAGAACAAGCAACCAAGAAAGGAAGAACAAGACAAACAAGAGTCTTTGTTACCTAATTTCAGAGGTGACATCCCATCGTTTTTCTCTTCCAGTAACTTAGAGGAGAGTTATGAGGTCCGGTCCAGACTCAAAGTGGGGAATTATGCAAAGGCAAGAATATCAGAAGGTAGGATCACTGAGAGCTACCTTAGAATCTGCCCTCCACAGGGATGCTTCTTACAGAAAGAAGAAGCAACATTGTGCAAAGGCATGAAGGAGTGAACCTGTAAGGTGTGTTTGGGAAAAGACAAGTGACTCAGGAGAAACATTTCAGAGGACAATGTGTTGGGTAGTGATTGTAGGTGGAGGTGACAGCAGATGGCACTGGAAAGGAGGTGAGGACTAGTCCATGAACAGCCTTGAAGACCCTTGATAGGATTTGTTCTTTAGCCCAAGGACAATGGGGAACTGCTGAGTGGTTTTGAGGAGGGGAGTGACATGTGGAAGGAGGATCTGCACGTATTTTTGTGTTTTTGCATGGCCTTCAGTGACTGGGCAGACTCTTCCTCAAAAGAATAAAGACTGAGCAGGAAGTGGTGTCTCAGGTGGAGCCAGCCCACATTTTCACCTCTAAGCTCTTAGAGCTTTGTCTTATGGGTTCTGTCCTCATGGCTACTTTCTCTCACCCCAATATTGTCTCCACCAGCCCACAGATGGATATTCTTTGTTCTTATCAACCTCCTCATCAAATACTTCAACCACTGACTGCCAGGCTGTCTTGTGCTGAGCAGAGGAGATTAAAAGGGGGGCAGGGACAAAGGTGAATCAGATGCAGGCAGGGCAGACCCACCACACCCTCTGGGTAAATCAAGGGTATTTTTTTCTTGTTTTTTTTTTTTTTTTTTTTTTTTGAGACAGAGTCTCATTCTGTCACCCAGACTAGAGTGCAGTGGAGCAATCGGCTCACTGCAACATCTGCCTCTGGGTTCAAGCAATTCTCCTGCTTCAGCCTCCTGAGTAGCTGGGACTAAAGGTGTGCACCACCACATCCAGTTAATTTTTGTATTTTTAGTAGAGATGGAGTTTTGCCATGCTGACCAGGCTGGTCTTGAACTCATGGACTCAAGTGATCTGCCTGCCTCAGCCTCTCAAAGTGCTGGGATTACAGGCATGAGCCACTACACCTGGCCTAAATCAAGGGTATTAATAACACAGTTAACATTTACAGAGGGCTTACTGTCTTAGCTCATTTGGGTGGCTATAACAAAATACCATAGATTGGGTGGCTCATCAACAACAGAAACTTATTTCTCACAGTTCTAAGGGTTGGGAATTTCAAGATCAAGATGCTAGCAGATACATTGTCTGGTGAGGGCCTGCTTCCTTGCTCACAGATGGTGCCTTCTCACTGTGGCTTCATATGGTGGAAGGGGCGATCAAACTCCCTCAGGCTTCATTTATAAGGGCAGTATTCTCACTTATGAGGGATACTCCCTCATAAGCTAATTATTCCCCAAAGACCTCACCTCCTAGTACCACCATTTAAGACTTAGGATTTTAACATATGAATTTTGGGGGGACATAAACATTCCGACCATAGCACCCACCATGCACTAGGTACTGCCTTAACTGAGTTATACACACCTCATCTCATTTAACTCTCTGCCAACCTCCTAGTTGGTGGTGTTACTATCCTTTACAGATGGCTAGTGGATATTCTGAGATACAGGTGACACATTAGCGACTGCACAGGAATCCAGGGAGACTGGAGCCAGAGCCCAGGCTCTCAGATGCTGTGCTGTCCAGCCACAGCCATGTATCCTGGGGAACCGAGTGTTCTGCATTTTGGTCATTTCTCTTATTAATTATGACACACATATAAACTCATTGCATGACATTTTATAATAATGGAAAAAGTCAAGAAAATCAAAACCAACCACACTCCAGAATGCAGAGACAAAATGCTTAAAAACTTTAAAAAAAATCACATTTCTATGGCAAAATGATGCCTGACACATTGTCTCTCTGGGACATAGGATTATCCAGGCTTCTGGTTGATTTTAGTTCTTCAGGGAGGCGATGGAATGTAGATCAATGACACGGAGCTTGCTGGAATTCCATCTCTGTCACTTGCAAACTATGTGATTCTGGGTAAGTAAAACTCTTTGTAGCATACACTGCCAATGCCCCAGATTTATTCCCCCAGATCCCTTCACAGTTTGTACTCACCAGCCAATGCGCCAGCATGTGTGCCTTCTGGCTGCAGGAGCCCCTTAGGAGCTGTGCATGAGAGCTGGAGCTGAAAGCAATTGCTGGGTGCAGGAGTCAAACATCCTCCAGCTCCATTGTCCCTAAATTGGACAGCTCTGAGGTGTGACCCATACTGTTTGCAGAGCTTTCCTGTGGGACCGAGACAGACTCGCCTGCTATGGGACTTTGCTTGATAGTGCAACTTTGCTGACCATTTTCCTTCTGTGGTTCTACTTCTTCCTGGGGAGTGCTTTCAAAAAAGTCTTTGTCTCAGTGAAACCAAAATTGATGGACATTCTACAAAATTCTCAGCCAATACTCTTCAAAAATCTCAAGGTCAAGAAAGGCAAAGAAAGGCTGAGGAAATATTTGAGCTTAAAGGAGACTAAAGAGACATGATAATTAAATGTAATCCCTGGTTCTGGACTGGATCTTGAACCAGGAAAAATAAATAGTTTATAAAAAACATTACTGGGACAATTGATGAAATCTGAATGTGGCCTGTGCAGATAGTAGTATTGTGACAGTGTTAAATTTCATGATTCATGGTACATAATTGTACCTTGGTGGCGTTAAAAGTAATGCAGGAACAGAAAGCCAAATATCAAGTGTTCTTACTTATAAGTGGGAGCTAAGTGATGAGAGTACATGGACACAAAGAGGGGAACAACAGACAGTGGGGTCTAACAGAGAGGGAGGGTGCGAGGAGAGAAAGGAGCAGAAAAAAGAATTGTTGGGTATTAGGCTTAGTACATGATCGTTAACTAGCACCTAACAGTTAACTATTTCATCACCCAATAGTTATTGGGTGACAAAATAATCTGTACATCAAACCCCCGTGACGAGAGTTTACCTATATAAAAAACCTGCACATGTACCCTGAAACTAAAATTAAAGTTAAAAAAAAAAAATAAGAATGTCCTGACTAGGCATGGTGGCTCATGACTGTAATCCCAGCACTTTGGGAGGCCAAGGTGGGTGGACCATTTGAGCTCAAGAGTTTTGAGACCAGCCTGGGCAATGTTTTTGTAGAAACTTTGTCTCTACAAAAAATATTTAAAAATTAGCTGGGCGTGGTGGCTCGTGCCTATAGTCCCAGCTACTTGGGAGGTTGAGGTGGGAGGATCACTTTAGTCTGGGTGCTGGAGGCTACAGTGAGCCAAGATCGTGCCACTGCACTCCAGCCTGGGCAACAGAGCCAGACCCTGTCTCAAAACAACAACAACAACAACAACAACATCCTTATTCCTAGGACATAAACACTGAAATATTTAGGGGCAAAGGTGCATCAGGTCTCTAAATTACCTTCAAATAATTCATTAAAAAACCATGGGAGGTGGGGAGAAGAAGGAGAATAACAAAGCAAATAGGAGAAAATGTAACAATTAGCCAATCTGGATAAAGAGTATTTTGGAACTCTTTATGCTGTTATTGCAACTTTTCTTTAAATTTGAAATTACATCAAAGTAGAAGGAACCTTTGCCTCACCATCTGCTTCTGGGGGAGCCAAGCTAAGACACTCCCTGAGCCTCAGTTTCCTCAATTGTTATAGAGATCAGGGTCTTTATCTCACCAGACTGATGCAAGAATGAGAATAGCTAATATTTGAGACAAGCCTGCCACAGAGCTGGCTCTCCCCTTCCCATTTGTTAGCCATGCATTCTGGAACTCAGGGCTTGGATGACTGCAAAGAGCACGTCACACGAATGTCAGGGGCCTTGGAGAAACGCACTGTGCTTCCTAGTTACCTCCCTCTGAGTCTACATTCTCTCACTGTGCTTGGCTTGTCTCTTTGCAGAACCCTTCCCTGTCTGCAGCTGTGGTCAGTGATTTTTGTAGATTAAAAGAAACTCTGGGGGGAGGCAGAGATTTTTTTCTGGGGAGATCAAAGACTCAGCCTAACATAAAAGAAACCTTATAAAATGATATATATTAGGAACAAAACAAAACAAAACAAAAACCAACCTGAGAGCATGATCCATATGTCAGAGTCAATATGTCCAAACTTCTGCAATCTGCTCTATAGAGCTGCCAACTGAGACAGGAATGTTGCCTTGTCCAGAAAAGGCAGCCGCATAAAAGAGAGATTTTTATAGACTTTGGCACAAGGATGAGGCAGGAACCAATCGTATGTCCAAGGCTTTGTGAGGAATCTTTAGGAACTGATGTGGCTTCTTTTAGCTCTACATTTTTGTTTTTTTTTTTTTTTTTTTTTTTTTTTTGAGACGGAGTCTTTCTCTGTACCCCAGGCTGGAGTGCAGTGGTGTGATCTTGGCTCACTGCAAGCTCCGCCTCCCGGGTTCACGCCATTCTCCTGCCTCAGCCTCCCGAGTAGCTGGGACTACAAGCACCTGCCACCACGCCCGGCTAATTTTTTGTATTTTTAGTAGAGATGGAGTTTCACCGTGTTAGCCAGGATGGTCTCGATCTCCTGACCTCGTGATCCGCCTGCCTCGGCCTCCCAAAGTGCTGGGATTACAGGTTTGAGCCACCGCGCCCGGCCAGCTCTACATTTTTTTTAAACAGCTTTATTGAAGTATAATTGATATTAAAAATACACAGATTTAATGTATACAATTTAATAGTTTGGACATATGCATATACCCATGATACTATCACCATGGTCAAAGTAACAAACCTATCTATTACCTTCAAAAATTTCCTGTTGTACCTCCTTTTTTTGTGATAAGAGCACTTAAAATGAGATACACCCTTTATACAAATTTTTAGCTGTACAATATCATACTGTTAACTATAGACACAGTGTTGTACAGCAGATCTCTAGAGTGTATTCATTTAGTATAACTGAAACTTTATGCCCATTAAGCAAAATCTCCCTTATTTCTCTCTTCTCCCCAGCCCCTGACACCCACCATTCTATTCTCTGCTTCTATGAGTTTGAATATTTTAGATACTTCATAAAGGTGAAATCACACAGTATCTGTCCTGTGACTGGCTCACTTAACATAATGCCCTCTAGGTTTATCCATATTATCACAAATGGTAGGCTTTCCTTCTTTGTTGAAAGTCTGGATAATATTCCATTGTATGGACAGATCACATTTCCTTTATCCAATCCGTTATTGTGTAAATCTGGGTTCAACCAGAGAAACAGAACTAGTAGGAGATATGTATTCAGATTTATTGCAAAGAATTGGCTTACGTGATGTTGGGGATTGGCCAGGAAAGTCCAAATTCCATAGAATAGGCTGTTAGGAAGGGCAAGCTGGAGCTTTTGGCTCAAGCTGCTGTCCACAGGCAGAGTTTCTTTTACTGCAGGGAAGCTTCAGCCCTGCTCTTAAGGTCTTTCAACTGATTGAATCAGACCCACTCAAATTATGTAGGATAATCTCCCATACTTAAAACCAACTGATTAAGGATTTTAATCACAGTCACAAAATACATTCACAGCAAGGCCTAGGTTAGTGTTTGATTAAAAAACTGGAGACTGTAGCCTAACCAAGTTGACACATAAAACCGACCATCACAGTCAGCAAAACCAGTTGAAGCTCCCAGCTAATATCTTCAGGATCCCTTCCTTTCTCTCTGCCCTCATTTATACCACCCGAAGTCAAGCCCCAAGGTCAGTGGCTCCTCCCTGGTGTCCATATAACCAGGCTCATGGTCTCTAACCCAACTCAGTGTGGCATACTTCAGGTCAGAAACCGCTTGGCATTCTCCATTGATTATGGGATAAATACCAAAATCTTAAGTTGAACAGTTACTACTACTCATTTTGTACCAAATCTCTAAGCCACACTGGTTTGCTCATCCACTTCAAACCTTTCCTTCTGCACATCATGATAATAGCTGACATTTCTTGGCCCTTGCCAGTTCCGAAGCACTGCGCCCAGTGCTTTGACATAGATTGTCTAATTTAATAATGAGAACAATTGCATTTTTTCACACGGGGAAACTGAGTTACAGAGTCATTAGAGTAACTTGTCTTGGTCACCAAGTTAGTCCCTGGCCTAACCTATAGTCTCACAAGTCTGACTCCATAGTCCATGACTTTGAGCATTACGTTACGCTGCTGCTCGGAAGGGTCTGTCCTCATTTATCCAATGATCTTCTACTTACCTTCAATGTCCATCTAAAATGTCAACTCTTCTCTGAAGCCTTTCAGATTTCGCAGGTAGAATCTGCAGTCCTCTCTTCTGTGCCTTCAGAGTTCTTTGCTCACTGAGTTTTTTGTTCCCCTTTCTATAATAATTTGCTAACTTGACTGCATTGTCTCGCACTTGGTGTGAAATCCTCAAGGAGAGGCAAGGTGTTGGCCTCACCTGTTTTCCTAAAGCCCAACACAGCATCTGATGTAACTTCTAGTTATCAATAATTGTTGTCAAAAGATTGAGTTATCTGGGGATTTATTATCTTTCCCAAGCCTCATTAATGACCCTGCACTGCTGACAGCCATGCATTGCTCTGCCCTTTGGTCTCTACCCATGCATTCCATGGGAACTGCAATAAAATGGAAGCTGATTTCTAATCCTCTTAATTGCCATTGCAACAGGGTGCTGATGACTGATAGCACCCTGCAAATAGAATTATCTGACTGGTTAACGAAGGAAGGGAGGTATGTGCTTTTCCCCCTTGAAGGAGCTAGGTAACTGTCTCCACTGCCAACTTCATCTCAGCTATGTTTCCCCAGCGTTTCAATGGCTGAATCCAGTGAATTATTTGCTGGCAAAGCAGTTGTCTGGGAGGGTCCAAGCATCAGAGGGCATGAGGTCACTGGTGTGCCCATCTGGGGGCACCCTGGCATCTCTGGGGTGGCTGCAAGGAACTTAATTTGCATGAGACCTTGAGATGCTTTCTAGGACCAAAAGGCAAGCAGGGGCCCCCAGTGTACCAAAACCAAAATTCCTGAATATGGGCAACACATGTTACTGCCAATCTTTTAGATTCAGGTTTCTGTAGGTTAAAAAATAAATCAATGGACTTGCCCTGAGGTGGGCAAGCTCCCAGATGCCTGGGTTGTTAATGGGAAGTGTCAGTGTCTAGTACCAGTTGGCTGTCAGCCCATCCAGCCTCCAAATGATCCATGCCTACGCCCCCCAAATCCTAGCTAGGATGCTGTTATGCTTTGCTCTAAGTGAGAAAGCCTCCCTTGTTTGACAGGGCAATGCGTATCCCTTGGGTGGGAAGGGGATTCTGTTCAACCAAGGGAGAGCATCAGGGATGAATAAGGTAGCATAAAGTGACCCACTCTGGCATGGAGGAGAGATGTGAGGCTCAGATGGCAGGCACATGAAGTATCATGATTAGTCTCCTGTGCATGAAGACTGCTTGTGCTATGGGCTGAAAGTTTGTGTCCTCCCAAATTTCATATGTTGAAGTCCTAACCCCCAATGTCATTCTATTAAAAGGTGGGGCCTTTGGGAGGTGTGATTAGTGTCTATAAGAAGACGTGAGAGTGCTCTAGCCATATGAAGACACAACTAGAGGACAACCATCTGCAAACCAGGAGAGTGCCCTTACCAAACACCAGATCTACCAGTGGCTTGATCTTGAACTTCCCAGTTTCCAGAATTGTGAGATATAAATGTTTTTGTTTAAATCATCCAGTCAATAATGACTTGTTATAGCAGCCTTAACCAAAGAAAACAGCTAGTCATCACAGAAAGATTTGAATGGTGGCTACTCCAGACCCTGAGGAGGGAAAGGAGAAATCTAAGCCATTGCAGTCCCTTTTATTCTGCTTTAGGGCCTCAGAGTGAGTAGCTAGCTGCATTCCCATTGCAGTTGGGCTGGTCTGCCCTAGGCTTGCATGATTTCCCAACCTTCATCTGCTTGCTCCAGTGGCCTCTTCTTGGGAGCTGCATTCTACAGCTTTCCTGGACTGCATGCTTCCCAAGGGTGGGGACCACGTCAGTCATCTGTGTCATCTCGACTTCCAGCACAGGGCTTGGCACATCACTGGTACCCAATAAATATTTGATGAATACAAATGAGGTGCAGATCACAGGCAAGACACAATTGCTTCACCCTAATAGACACGTTGATTGGCTAAGAACTGCTACAGTCTTGCTTGGGTGCAGATACAGCTACATGTCCTTGGTTAATTTTATTTGTTTTGGCAATTATGATAACAATTATGATAATAAGAATTCTCTTTCACTCCCAAATCTTCTGGCTTGAATGTCTAAGATACTTGCCAAATCCTCCTGGGTATTTGCCAATTCTCCTTTTTTGCCCTGTGCTCAGTGGATACGGCCTTGATCCTCCAGGGCACTGGTGCAGAAGTGAGTTTGGGAGTTTAAATTAGTCAGTTAATCTGTTCTTTATTTGGACTAGATATATTAACTGAGGGATTGTGAGAAGAACATGAAACTTGGGGACCAAAGAGACTTGAGTCCTATTATGATTAAGGCATTTAGTCTCTGTGTAATTTTGAGTAAACATTTAACCTCAGTTTCCACATCTGTAAAATGGAATAAACCATATCTGCCACATAGCATTGTTCAGAATATTAAGGAACTACAGGAAAGATCTGAAGATAGGGAGCTCAGGCTGACGAGGGAGATAGACAATAAAAAAATCTCTCTACAATATCTGTATCCTGGCAGGGGTGAATCTGAGGCCCGCTGTGGGAGCCTGAATTACTGCGTATCCACCCTGTGTCTCAGACTGTGCAGGGGAGAGAGGCCATGGAGGTTTATGCCCATGCATGAGTAAATGCAATGCTCGTGGCTCGCCACAGCCTCTGGCATGCGTGGGTCCTGGCTTGGGGTTGAGAGCCATGTCAATGGACGATGATGAAACATGTCTTTGGAAGTAGGGTCCTGCACACACGTGTGAATTTAGCTCCCAGTGCACATTAGTCACAGGAAATAGAAAATGATAGCTTTCAGGAGGCAACAGTTAAATGGATGCAGAGGGCACTGGCTGCGGACACTTGTTAGAAACATGAACTTTCAGCCGGGTGCAGTGCCTCACGCTTGTAATCCCAGCACTTTGGGAGGCCGAGGCGGGCGGATCACAAGGTCAGCAGATCAAGACCACGGTGAAACCCCGTCTCTACTAAAAATACAAACAAAAATTAGCCAGGCGTGGTGGCGGGCGCCTGTAGTCCCAGCTACTTGGAGAGGCTGAGGCAGGAGAATGGCGGGAACCGGGGAGCCGGAGCTTGCAGTGAGCCGAGATCGCGCCACTGCACTCCAGCCTGGGAGACAGAGCGAGACTCCGTCTCAAAAAAAAAAAAAAAAAGAAACATGAACTTTCATTGTAGGGATCAAAACCCGTCCTTATACTAAACCGCATGAAAAGGTGGGTACATTTTGCTACTTTGTTCAGGGTGGAGGATTTAAATGGTAAGAGAGGGGCCGAGGTGGAGGCCAGGAAGGGAGGTGGCCAATTTGTCATGCTGGATCCCTGCACCTGCCCCAGTGGGAATGAGGGTTTCAACAGGGAACATTTAAATAATGGTGTCTAGGATGGGTAAAGGTGGGGGTGGGATTTGGGGCTGGGGAGAAGGGGGCAGTCAGTCATGCAGAGGCACAGTGCTGAAGGCCCTGGAGAAAGAGTGTGGAGTGGGGACTAAGAGCCATGGTGAGGTATCAGATGATCCATGCCAGTTCACCTGGCCTCTCTGTGCCTCAGTTTCCTCATTTGAGAACATGGTGCTGAGCTGTGTTCTGGGCACAGCGAAAGAAAAAAAAGTGACAGTTAAAAAGTGCTCTGATTACCCAAATCACTAAATAATGGCATTTAATTATTCATAATGTGTTTTGAGATCTTGGGATTGAAAGCTATGGAGGTTATATCCCGTTATTAGCTGGTTGTTAGGAACCTCTGTGCGGGTAAAAGACATAATTACTACACGAATTTGATATCATGGGGGAAAGGAGTAGAGGTCCATCCTCTGATTCCCACTTCCAGGTCTTCCTAGCTATTCCAGGGTGTGAATGTGCACCCACTTGTTCTGAGCCTTTTTCTTTATCTCATGCATGGCCTGAGCTCCACCGCTGTTATCTCCAGGGAGTGCATTCTGGGTGAGGGCTTCCTGGGCTTTTTGGAGTTGATGAGGCTGGTCTCTGCTGTCCCTGTCTATCAATCATCAGCTCTAATTCGATTGAAAACATCCTCCTCGCAACCCCAAGTTTGTGGCAGGTCACGTGGCTGCTATGTAAATCTCAGCCCCTGGAGCAGTTTAACGGCTGCGGTGACCATAGGTAGTAACTCAGCCACCTCTGTAAATGGAAAATAAAAACAACAACCCATTACGGATGATGGTAGGTCTGCAACCTGCAGGCAGCACATCGTAAACTTGAGCGATTGCTCCTGTGCTTGGCTGAGGACAGGACTGGGGAGGCGGCACAAAGTGGCAGGAGAGGAGATTTGTGACCTGCAACTTCCAGGTTGCCTCTCCCCTCTCTGTCCTGGCCCAGCCCAACCACAGGTGCTAAAGAACTTCAACCTGCCCTGTCCTGAGCAAGCAGGATGTGGCTTCACATCAGGCTCCCTCTCCACCTGTGGCGGGGGTTAGCATTGGCTGGTTAGTCTTGCTGCTCTCATTCTAAAGCTGCTGTGTGTGCTGGACCTTATTGGGGCCACTGCAGTCCTGTTGCCCCCTCTCATGTTGTGTCACCAGCTTTGGGGGGGGGGCATGACAAAAGGGAAGTGTAAATGCCATAAATATGGGGACTCATTAATCACTTGCCTTAGTCACTGCCGTACCCCTAGCATCTACAGTTGTGCCAACAATACAGTGGGTGCTCAATAAAGATTTTTCTGAAAGGAGCAGTAAATGAATAAGTAACGTCTCCGGGTTGAGGGGCCTGGTCTGATCCCAGCTCTGCTGCTTACTAGCTGTGTAAAGTGGAAAAGTTACTCAATCTCTCTGAACCTCTGTTTTTCTCATCTATAAAGTGGAAATCAAGTGCTCTTGTACCTTGATTGTTGTGAGGGCTAAAACAGATGGCGTTTCTAAACATACCTAGCCCTGGCCGGCACATGAGTTACTTCAGAGTGACAAATGAGGCTATTGAGGCTTAGAGAGGTTAAGAGGTTTGCCAAAGTGGTGGAAAATGTAGGAGGGAAAGCTCAGGTGTCCTGAGTCATCCAGATTTAGTTATTTTAATTGTTGTGAACTATGTGTATGTCCCAGATATCAGAGGGAATTTGGTGATTCCTCTCTCCAGCCCTGAGGGACTTGGGAGTCCTCAGAACTTATTCAGGTTTGATGTCCATTTCAGTAAGTGTTTATTAAGCACCTATTCCATGCCCAATTGTGGTGGACCTAGGGGTAAGGGTGGATAAAACCAAGTCCTTGTCCTCAAAGAGCTCACAGTCCAGTGGAGAACATAGGCACAGTGGAAATGAGAATAGAATATGACCAGCACCGTACTGGCATTATATACAGAGTTCTTCAGAAACTCACAGGTGGGAGAGTCTAACTCTGTCCAGGGATATCTGGGAAAGCCTTAGAAAGAATAGGATGCAAACTGAGACTTGAACGATGAGAAGAAACCCTCCTGGAGGAGAAGAAACACTCTTGATGGAGAAAGGAGTGGAATTTAGAGATAAAAAGAATAGGGCGGAGGGCAAAATCTGAAAGTCCAAATATATGTGTAGTGTGCCTGGATTAATGAGTGGGTTGGTGTAGAAGAAGTAGAGGCAAGTGGAGGAGTAGGGGAAGACCAGGCTGGGCCAGATGATGAAGGGCTTATGGGCTATTCCAAAGATGTATTAATATTTTTTCTTAAGGGCACCGGGGAACCATAGTGGACTATAAGCAGGATAATGACAAATGTATTTATGACTTGATAAGATTACTGTTGGCTGACTGGTGAATGATACAGAAGGCTTCAAAACTGGGCACAGTAAACATAAATTCAGATGCAACTGAAGGTAAACGACTGTGTACAACATGCCTGACTGTCATCTCATTGTAGCTATAGGCAAGGGAGCTCCAAGGAATGATAGCAACCATCAGAAACTAAAGAGAACATGGAATGACCCTCCCCAAGAACTTTCAGAGATCGGCCCTGTGACATCTTGATTTTGGACTCTTGTTCTCTAGAACTGTTAGAGAATAAATTTCTGCTGTTTAAGCCCCTCTGTTTGTGGTGATTTGTTACTGCAACCCTAAGACACTAATACACCTTACACAACATCCTGTGAAGGAGACGTTATTTTTTTTTTTTGAGAAAATCTAATTCTGGTAGAGACTGAGGATCCTGATTATCCTCCAATTATGGGAAGGGGGAAAATATCATGCAAAAATCATACAAATAATCATGCCATTACAAAGGTGATAAGTGTCATAAAATTAAAGCACAGGACATGGGAGGATTATGGTTATTCTCCCAGTAAGTACAGGATCTGGGGCTCAAAACTGGGTTTATCTGATGTCAAGCTCATTCTCTTTTCATTAGACTGGTGAGGAATTTTGTGAGCAGCTTATTTGGGAGGGAGGTTAGCCATGTGTGGGAGCACCAGGTCTGGAAGGTGAACAAAGATACAGATTGTCTTTGGAAAGCCACACAGAACATTCTAGAGAATCACTTGAAGCCAGTAGGAAGTATTTAATCAGCTCAAGGGACACTAGGGTCACTGCTCCTTTATTTTTTCCAATTACTTTTGTCCTCACTTACATTATTAGCCTAAAGAGAAAGTTTCCAAGGACCATCTTGGAAATTTTGTTTAGTAAGAACAAACTTGTTTAGCATCTTGTTTAGTAAGAAGGGGACCCATTCTGTTCTGAATGTCAGGTGAGGGAACTAGAAATCTTCACTCATTCACTAGAGTATCGTTTTGGTCCTGTCCACATGGTGGCGCTGTTGAACCCCAGTCTTGTACAGTTCAGTGGACCCTTGTTCACTGAAGCAGTAATGTTCTTGCTGGCCTAAATTTCTTCAGAAGTCACAGTGGTGGGGGCTTCAGATGTGAGGTGTCCCAGAATGGGCCAGACTTTCAGTACAGCAAGACCCTAGACTTTCATTACAGTTATGTGTATGTGGGTGCCTGTGTGTATATGTTGTATGTACGTGTGTGTGTTTGTGTGTCTAAGTGTCCGTAGATGTATATGTGTTTACATATGCATGCATGTGTGTATCTGTACATAAAACACTTGGATTCCCGAGCCTTTTTGTAGGATAAGGTAGATTGTCTCTAAAATGATTATTGAAGTAGTCTTCCTGATTTGAGGGTATAGGGGCTCTGTCTTCTCTTCCTTCCTGGTAGTATGTTGATGGGAAGGCATTTGACCAGAGCTGGGGTGAATAGGCTGGGGACATGCTTAAATGTGACTCCCACAGGGAGGCCTTCCTTAACCCCTAAGTTTAAGTTGGGGCTGCTCTGTTATAACCATGCACGATGTCCTGTGCTTTAATTTTATCACATTTATCACCTTTGTAATTGCATGACTATGTGTGTGATTATTTGCATAATATTTGCCCCCACTTCCCATAATTGGGAACTCCATGAATACTGGAAACATTTTCTTACTTCTATATTCCCAGGGCCTAGAATCTGGCACTTAAGAAGAATTTGGTGACTATGAATACACTATTAGAGACAACAGCTCATACCTCAGCTCTGTTGCTAACCATCTGGCCTATGAGATCTGGGGCTAGTTGTCCAATCTCTCCAAACCTCTGCTTCTCCACTGGAAAAATAAAAATAAAAATATACCCACTTCAAAGGATGCTGTGAGGACTGAATAACATAAAGCATGGAAAACACAGCATAATGCCTGACACAGAGCAAGTCCTCCCCATGCAGTAATTTAAAAAGATCTTCCTCCATCCTGCACTCCTCTCCCTCCCTTCCTTCCTTTTTTTCTTCCTCCTTTCATTTCCATCATCCTGCTCACTTGCTACTCTCTCAGAGCATTGTGTGTATATGTGTATGTGAGTCCATGTTGTGTGCATGTGTATGTATGTGCATATGTGGTTATGTGTATGTGGATGTCTGTGTGTATATGTTGTATGTATGTGTGTGTGTTTGTGTGTATAAGTGTCTGTAGGTATATATGTGTTTACATATGCATGCATGTGTGTATGCATATCCATGTGTGTATCTGTGTTAGTTGTATGTGTGTATATATTATATCTGTATGTGCATATGTATTTTTTGTGCATATGTGTATATATGCATGGGAGACTCTCACCCTTGAGGAGTAGGGCTGTGAGTAAATCTTGGGTAGAGGAGTCTGTGCTACCAGTTTAGGGGCTCTGTGCTACCAGTTTAGGAGTCTGTGCTACCAGTTTAGGGGCTCCACTGCCTGGAAGGCCCGGCCCTTCCAGGGCATGTAAAGACAGTGCCGTGCTTAGAGCTGTTCTCACCTGCCTGGCGGCAGCTCCACCCCTGCAAGCCATCAGCAGGGGAGGAGGCCTGATTTGTGATGAGGGCCAGATATCCATGCATCTGAGTTTGTCTTTTGCCTGCGTCATCCTGGGTCTTCTCTAGCTCCTCCTGGCCTCCAGGCTTGGCAAGTGAGGATCATGGGAGGTAGAGAACAGGGCTGTTGAGGAAGATGCCTTTACTTTCACAGGCATTGCAGAAGGGCAGTTATGAGGAAGACCCTGGGGATGCCACCCACTAGTGACCTTGCCAGTTGCTAAGCTCTTGATGTCTCAGTTTTCTCATCTGCATAGTGGGAATTTTTGAGATGCGAGTCTTAAACTCAACTTAGTCTTAAACACACCCAGTAGCCAAATGAGTGAAGAAGGTTAATTTTGGGGAAAAAAAGGATGCAGGGAAAATATTCTGACCCACATATAATTCAACCTCAGCTGATTGCTGCTGTGTGAGAAATTCATCTGAGAACTTCCAACTTTCCAATCATTCAAGAGAAGGCAGAAATCTGACTTTGTACACAAAATCCTACAATACTTCATGTTGAAAAAACATCAAGATTTCTTAAAACACTCTATGTGTTGTAAATAAAACATCTCTGTGGTCCAGATATGGTGGTCAGGCCACTAGTTCATGTTCTCAGTCTTGTGCATATACTAAACACTCAAATATATTTGTAAATAATCAGATGCTGCTTGCTCCAAGAATGAAAGAAGGAGAGAACTGGGGAGAGGGAGAGAAACAGAAGTGAGTAGTGGAGCAGGGGAAGGTGGCCTAGTCAGGGGGGTGGTTGAGGGCTGGTGAAGGGAGAGTTCAGTTGTGAGAGTGTGTTTGGCTTCTGTCTGATCCCAGGACACACCTGGCTCCCCCTTCTCCACTGATGCAGGTAAAAACCAATCTTGATGTTGGGATGTTCAAGATGGGGGCTACCAGCCAGATAGGCTTCTGTCCACATGCATGTCCTCTTTCCCCACCTTGCTGTCATTGTAGAACATGCTATTTCAGAATAAGGGGATTCTATTAAGAGGTGGAGGGGTTTTTGAGTTGTTCAACTTGGCACTTGATATCACCAGACTAAGTCAGATAATATTGCACCAGCTGGGTTTACAAAAATCACCCTGTGCCTTACAGGGCTGGGGCCAAGGTAGGAAGGTAGGTGCCTGTCAGTGAGCTCAGCTACCCGCCTACCCAGATGCATTCCTTCCAGTACATCTCAATCCATGTGCAGGGAGCTGTAACTGCCCTGGGCAAGTGACTTCAACTTCCTAAGCTTCAGTTTCTTCATCTTTAAAATGGGGATAATGACACTTGGCTCACGGTTGTTGGGAGGACTGGGTAGTATGCCTGCTCCTTTCTTCCCACCTTGCGTTGGCCAGTGTTACACAGATCTCATCACCATACTTGCTTCCCCTCTGTGTGTCCAAGCTTTTTGAGAAGTCCATCTGACTCTAGCCCTGCTCCTTCTCCCAACAGCCATCTAGGGGTCTGAAGAAGAAAGGCCCAAGATATCTCTGGCTTCTAAAGCCTAACTCACTCAGGTCATCTGTTGACACGTGTGAGTGTAGACTTCAACAAGCACACTCTGGAAGAGTTCAGGCTTCTTCAGATTCAGGATGGGCAGAGAGACAATGGGCCCACTTCTCAATTTCCTTTGGTCAGGAGGGATGGGGTATGTGGTTAGGGCCAATTCCTCCTTTTTTGGGGGGGATCCACATTAACTCATTTATCCTTGGGGACAGTACAGCATGGAATTAAGAGTGTGGATCAGTGGAGAAAAAAAACCCGCTTATACACTGTTGGTGGGAGTGTAAATTAGTTCAACCATTGTGGAAAGCAGTGCGGCAATTCCTTAAAGAGCTCAAACCCAAACTACCATTCAACCCAACAGTCCCATTACTGGGCATGTACCCAAAGGAATATAAATTGTTCTACCATAAAGACACATGCACATGTATGTTCATTGCAGAAATTTTCACAATAGCAAAGGCATGGAATCAACATAAATGCTTATCATTAGAAAACTGGATAAAGAAAATGTGGTATGTATATACCATGGAATACTACACAGTCATAAAAAGAATGATATCATGTCCTTTGAGGGAACATGAATGGAGCTGAAGGCCATTATCCTTAGCGAACTAATGCAGGAGCAGAAGACTAAATGCCTCATGTTCTCACTTGTAAGTGAGAACCGAATGATGAGAACACATGGATACAAAGAAGACAACAACAGACCCTGGAGCCTGCCTGAGGGTGGAGTGTGGGAGGAGGAAGAGGAGCAGGAAAAATAACTATTGAGTACTGGGCTTAATACCTGGGTGATGAAATAATCTCTGTACATCAAACTCCTGTGATCCAAGTTTACCTACATAACAAACCTGCCCAGGTACCCCTGAACCTAAAATAAAATTTTTTTAAAATAATGCAACTGTCTCTTTAAAGGAAAAAAAAGCAATTAGCCTGGCCAACATGGTGAAACCAAACCCCATCTCCACTAAAAATACAAAAATTAGTCAGTTGTGGTGGTGCACGCCTGTGGTCCCAGCTACTTTGGAGGCTGAGACATGGGAGGTGGAGGCTGCAGTGAGCTGAGATCATGCCACTGCACTCAAGCCTGGGCAATAGAGTGAGACTCTGTCTTAAAAAAACAGGCATGTGGATTCAGAGTCTCTTCCAATCCCAGGGCTGCCATTTACAAACGGGGTATCTTTGGGCAAATGACTTAACGTCTCTGAGTTTCAGCTGTAAAATAGGCAAAACAATAATGTTGACCTCAACACAGAACCAATGTCAAGAGTAAATAAGACAATGCACAGAGCATGGCAAGTAGAAGCACTCCAGATTCTCAAGTTTACACATGTACTATGTTAATGTAAATTTATAATTCCATCAATAAACCTTAACAAAAAATTGCACCTTTATAGTTTGATGGCATCCAAATCAGAAGGCAAAAAATTCCAGAAGTCTTAGAATCCAGTACAAAAAAACCCCTGGCAATTAGAAAGACAATGTTTTTCTTCTGAATATTTCAGGGCACAGTGCAGAGTCTATGTTATTGCCCTCTCAGACTCCAAGGACATTGAACAGAGCTCTGGATTGGACTATGGGTCCACTGCAGGGGAGGTGGTAAAGATGAACAAGATGGAAGGATTATCTGGACACTCCAAGAGGGACAGGGGTAGCGAGGTAAAAAACTTCAGAGAAGAGAAGCTGAGGTGGGAATGGGTAGAATGGGAATAAATTAAGTTGAAAATACTTTTTGAGCATTTACTGTGATAGACACTCAAGATGGTGGGGAACAGGATGAATGTGGTCTATGAGCCATTCATGGGGCAACGGATCCTGAGCAGGAATTACAGGTGTGGGGAAAGCTACAAAGGAGGATGTTCATGGTGCTATGAAGATTCATATAAGGGCATCTAGCCCTTATATGAATGGTGTGGTGCAGAGTCTCCCGAATGAAGCATGCTTGTGTTTTTAATAGTAATAGTAACAACAACAACAACAACAACTAACAATTACCAAGGTCTCACTATCTGCCAGGCATTTTGGATGTATGATCTCATCACATCCCTCCCAGAGCAAGCCATTGAAATAGATATTTTAAAGAAGCTGTGGGTCTGGGAGGTGGAGTAATGCCTACAGTCACTTGACCATCAAGTGCTGAAGTCCAATTTGGGGTCAAAACCTCATAGTTGTCCGGCGCATGAATACAGTGAATTCTGGGCTTCAACTAGTCCTACTTGGGCTAGTTGAGTGCAATTTGAGTGTAACCAAGGAACAGCCTCAAGCCTCCCTTCTGTTCTCTTCCTCCAGGGTATACACAAGTTCTCATAAGGTAGAAGGAGAGACCCTGGAAAACAGACACACTGAAGGAAAGACTGGCATACAAAAACGGAGGGCCATTTCCATCTCCTCCCTTTGGTGGTGATTTTGTTGTCTCTTTCCTTCAGGAATGCACAGTCTCGCTGCATTCGTTCAAACTTCCTGGGCACCTATTTCTCTAGGAGGCTCATACTGTCTATGGAGTGAGCTCTCCTATGGGTATATTTCCAACTTTTCCTTTTTATTTGGCATCATTTGAGGTTGAAGAGGGGGCTGAGGTCTATTCCTCTGAGGATTGAGGGATGAAAGAAATTGCCTGATTTCCAGCTCTTTGTGCTGCCACCTTGGGCTTCATGCACTATCCCAGGGACCAGCCCCTCAATTCAGCAAAGGAAGGGGAAGTGTGTTTTTGTGGTCTTTCCAACACTTGGACAAAGCCAGAGGCCCATGTGGGAGAAGACAGATTCATAAGATAAAATCTTGCCAGACTTAGGGATAGGATGAACTGTGACTGCTAGAAGGGTGCTTGGTATTGGAAGTTATTTTCTTTCTAGACCTTGCATAGTTGCTTGCATGCATGAATGTGGCAAAGTCCCTACTAAAATTCCATTTCCCAGGCAAGGGGAAGGTTGAGCAAATTTTTGCTAGGCCTGGTTGAACCTGGGATATGAGAAGAAGAAGAGGTACAAGGCACATTTTTAGAATCAAACTGGACAACTCCTCTTTGTGGTTCTAAATGTTCAGACACTTTAAAACAAACAAACTTCTGTTTTCCATCTCAACTGGAAGTGGTCAGGACCAAAACCAAAAGCAGTGGCATCTAGGAGTGAGGCTGACCTCTCACTAGTGGAGTCTCCTGTCCTGGTCTGACAAGAGTGAGACCCAGGTGCTGGGTGAGCTTGGTGAAGACTTCACAAGATAGCTTACTCTTTAGCTGCATATTCAACAAGAATCAATTGCTACTTTTTCTATGTCAAGACTTGTTCTGGAAACTGGACATTGAGAGATGGTGAAGAGATAGCCATCCCTGATCTCTCAGGATCTCAAGGACTGATGACAGAGAAAATATATAGTCAAATAAAATATCCCAATGTTAAGACTTAAAACAAAGGTCTGTATGAAGTGCTCTGGTTACAGAGAGGAGTGACTAATTCTGCTGGGTCAGGGAAGGTGGTCAGGCAAGCTTTAAGAGCTTCAATTTAAACTCTAAAGAATGTGTAACCTAAATAATTCTTGACATATCCCATGTGGCTCAGTCTGACTTTGGTAAAGCCAAAGAGATAGTAAAAAGAGGCAAACGTGATTGTTGGAAGTGATTCAAGCTCTGATTCAGTTTCTGAAGGAAGTGTTAAATGGGGTGGGCTACTTTTATAAATACTGTCTTCTTATAGTTCCCTCACTCAATATCCTCTAGGTATTTGAGTGAAAATAGGTATTCCTCCTATTTTCCAATCTCAACTATCAATGCCACAAGACTCTCCGATGCTCAGCTCTCTTGTGTTTAAAAAAATATATCTTCCCCATATTACCTGTGTCTCAGCTTTTTGTTAAATAGGGGACTCAGTCTCTGCATTCTACGGTATCTTTTTGAAGGCTGTTGCCCTGGTTCTTCCTCCTAAGGAAGTGGAGTGGGGAGGGAAGGAAGATCCTGAATACTCACATTTTAGTAATTTCTTTTTCTGTTAATGTTAAATGGGGTTTCTTTAAGACAAGAAGTGGGAGAAGGGCCACCCTGGTAAAGAGGACCTTGTCAAAGGTATGGAGGCAAAAAAGACATGAGAGGGCAATTAGATGTGAACAGAGCTGGGGATGTGCATGAAGAAGAAAGCAGGGAGATAAGATTGGAGAACTTAAAAGCCACTGGAGTGTGAGGGGCCTTGAGGCCAATGTGTGGGAATCTGGACTTGATCCTGAGAGTCATGGAACCTATGGAGGATTTTTTTTTTTGCTTGTTTTTAATTTGGATAAGATAGGATCAGGTTTGCATTTTAAGAAGATGGCTCTGATGGCCTGTGGGAAAATTGGGTGGGATGGAGAGAGAGGCTTGTAGCCAGAAAATCAGTCAGGAAACTGTTGCAAAAGCCTGTGCACATGAGACCTGAATTGATGTGACCAGGGAGACAGGGAGGAAGGGATGAATGCCCAAGCTATTTCAAGGTGGAACAGGCAGGGGAAATAGCTTTGCCTGTTGACCAGTGTCCACTCATTTGTCAAGGTGGTCATGAAAGAAGGCATCAGGCACAGAACACATGGATACTCAATGCCTTGGCACCCAATCTATGTGCGCAGTAGGTTAATTGCACCTGTAATTAATTACAAGTCCAGGCTTGGAAGCCCTTTTCTGAAAACATAGACCAATGGACTCAGAACAAGCAACTGGGTGAGGCTTATCCATGTTCCCAGCTTTCCTGGCCACTTCCCACATAGACTCTGATCGCCAAAGACCAACCTGGGAGCACTGCCCTCTTTCTCAATCCATTGTTGCTCCCTGCTTGGCTTGAAATCTAGGTGGAGGCAATAATAACTTCTTTCCCAGGGTGCATTCAAGAGCACAGAGAGGAGGACATATGGCCTTTTGAGGGAGAAAACCAGGACTCAACTCCAAATACCACTGGGATTAATGAGTCACTGCACCTCTCAGAGCTTTAGATTCTTCATCTGTAAAATGGAAAAGAGTGCCTTCCTTTAAAAGTTGTGAAAATTATGAAGTAACACATACAAACCCCATGTCATGTGCTTGGCATGTAGTAGGTGCTCAATAAATGTTTACTTCCTTCCATTGAATTCTGACTTCCAATGTAAGCCTCAAGTCATTGCTTAGGGGGATAAGCAACTGTGTCTGGTACCTGTTATGATTATTTTATAGATAAGGACATTGAGGCGTACTACCTTACAGCCAGAAACTTGGCCTGCTTCAAGCTAGATCCTGAAACTTACTCCACCTCAAGCTGGGTTCTGGCTCCTGGCTCCAAAGGACCTTCAGAACCAAGGTTCTGAAACACACAGCACTTTAGCTGACCAGGGGCCTGGGAAGTTGGATTCTAAGGGATTCCACAGAAAGTTTGAGTCTCTGAGCATCAAGCCTATCTTCTGTCCTGTCAGCTGGGTGACTGGCCAAGTGGTCCTCTCACCAGGAGGCTGGTTCATTAAGTGTTTATTATGGATTTTGATGAAGCTGGGACTAAATTTCCCTGAAGCGGTTGTGTTGTAGAAGGAAAAGAACAGGAGAGAAGGAATGAGGCATGTCGTAGGTGCTGAAGGAGAGACCTTAGAGGCCTTAGAAGGACAGGTCTCAGGCTGGGGACTTAATGAGGACAGCCTAAGGGAACTCTTTTCTTTCTGCCACGAAGGGCAGCTGAATCCCAGAAAGTTGTATTAGTATAGGGCTTTCTATCTTACAGGTATTCAACTTACACATTTCAGCTTTGAAACAAAAAGAAAGAGAGGAAACAAAAATGTAAATACAGAGATAATTCTGACCATTATTCTATTCAGTGAGGTAGGCACAGAGAGAGCATGTGGTGTGGGGAAAGTGAACCTTCCAACTGGGCATTCACATGCCTCTCTATGTATGAGTGCCTTGCAGCACCAGGTGTGATTCTGGGGGTTAAGGATTTTAATATTTCCATGCAACATTGCCCCAAGCATACATTTATTTTATTCTCTAAGTGCTTAAGGGAAGCAATGGTGATTTGTTCCAATACTAGAGAGACAATCTGGCCTTGTGGACAGACTGAGAAATGTGTGTGAGTCTCCCATAGGGATCCTAGGATGGTGATTCACAATACTCGCCAGCTCCCTGTACTTTTCTCTGTCTGTGGACATAGAAGACTGAACAACTTTTAGCTCAAGTGGGGCCCTGTGACAGGTTTTAATCAGGTTCTAACCGGTAGGTTGTGAGCAGAAATGATATGCCCCACTATAGGGTTGAAGTTTGTAATTGCCAGTGCAATTACAGCCAGAGCTGTCTTTCTTTCTGGCGTGGTGACTACTGATGGCTGCTTTGTAGGCCCTGGATCCTGAGTGACTGTAGCTAACAGAGTCTCCCTACCTGCCTGCATGAGAAACATGCAGCACTGAATGAGAGAGAAACCTTCATGGTTTCATCTGAAAGCTTTGGGCCTGCTTGTCATAGCAGCATAAGCCAACCTGTCCTGACTGATACAGAGATTTTTTAAAGGGGAATTTTGGGTATACATGATTGCCACCTTCCACTGTGACTTTTGAATCTATGCCCCCGTGGGCCCATTAGAGTAGTAGCTCAGTACTTCACGTGCATGCTCTCGTTCAATACTTACCAGTACCCTAAGAGGTTGATAGGATATTCCTCATTTTGTAGGTGAGGAAATGAGCATGGAGTGGTCAGATACCTTGTCCATATTCACCATGACAGGGATGGATTTTAAAGTCAGGCTTTTCTGATGCCAAAGCCAGTGCTCTCTCCATAGCATCACCGGCCCTTATAGTTTCAGAGCTAGGTTCCCCCAAGAGGGAGGGCAAAGCAGTGGAGGTTGGGCAATGGAGGTGCTCCATCAGGCTTTGGCTATTCCAATGTCAGCCAGTCCCCGCCATGTGCTAGGTGTCCCTGCTCATCCACTTACCCCATACTCCCTCCCACACTAATGATATTTACTCTAGCTACCCTGGCAGGGTGTTCCACTGCCTAATTACTGTTTAGAAACTTCTGAAGGAAGAAAACATGATGTTAAGTACTTAATGGTTAAAGGATTTATGTCAAGTCTAGAGTAGAGTGGGAGACCTGGGTTGCTGGCCCAGGGCAGAGTGGAGAAACTGGGGATTGAGACCAGAGAAGGTGCATTGTGTCATGGAAAAGCAGGGTGGGAACAGAGGCTCTCGCAATGCCTACTTAGGCTTAAGCCAAGACTCATATTTTCTGGGTCATGTGGCCATGGGGAATGTCACCCACCATTGTCAACTCTCGATTTCTCTCTGGGGCCAAACTCTTGGATTTGCCATTGTATCACAAATACAACAAACTATTTATTGAACAGTTGCTAAGTGCCAAAAAGCTGGCTAAGAACCAGACAGTCATAATTTCATGTATTCTTCACCATGATGAGACAGGCTTTTTTCCCCATATGGAATCTGAGGCTGACAGGGTGACATGACTTATTCAAAGATGCACAGGTGATGAATGGTATATTCTAATCAAGGTACTTCTGGATCCTGAGCTTGGGCTCTTAAACTCCAAGCAGCCGTATGTCTCTTTTGAATGAAGCTTGGAAGAACAAAGTCAAGCATCTTTGGAGTCACAATGATATGACTTTGAGACTTCAAACCCTGTGCCTGGAATCCCTATACCTTTTAGCCTGTCTGAATCATGGTGCCCACTTCATTAAGGTGGGAATTGTGATTATATAAAGTAATAAAAATTAGTGTCCTTTCTGAGGATTCTTAGGTCTTAGCTTAAAAAGACTGTTCAGTGATAATCCTCTCTATCCCAGACTTACAAATTCATTCCTCTCTTGAATATCTCCCAAGATGGGGAACTCACCACTTCTCAAGGCAGCCCTTTCCCAAGTTGCACAGAGCTCTGTCTCAGAGAGCTCTACCTGAGTAAATGTACAGGCAGAGGAACAGCCCTCATCCCCAAGGGATGTGGGAAGAGTAGGAGGAGCGGGGAGGAGTGGACATTTAATGGCTGCATCCTGGTGGGTGTCCAGGGGTGCATGCCTGTGATAGTGATGAGTCCATAGTGATAATGGGCCCATTTCCCTAATTGGCATTAGTGATGCCATTTGGTCTGAGCGCCCACTTCTGCTTTGCCTTGAGCCACACCTCACTGAAGCTCTGTTCTGAATGGTCGCACCTGACCTACCGATGTCCCAACTTGTCTTGCCAACACTGATTGGTTCTGGAAGCCTAGGCAGAAGGTGTGCGTCTGTTCTGGGTGCTTCTAGACTCAGGCTTCTGGCCTCTTTTGCCCTGGATACAAGTGAAAGCCTGGTTTCCTTCCAAAATGGGATGATCATTTTCTGAGAGCAAGGCCTCTTATGACCCAGATAATGGCCTGGACCAGACATTGCCCCTCCTTGGGATTTGACATGGCTTCCAGGGGCCAGAGGCTTACTATCAGCCAACTCACAGGAGGGAAGGGGACACGCTGACTGACAGAGATAGAGAGAGACAGGTTTACAGGTCCATAGGCAGAGGGGGGCCCAGAGAATCAGACTGAGAAGTAGGGAAGGAGTTACGGAAGGAAGAAAAAAAGAATGGAAGGGAGGAAAACGGAAAAGAAGGAAGGAAAAGGGAAAGGAAGGAAGGGAGGAGAAAGGAAGGAAGAAAAGAGGAAAGAAAGAGAGAAAAGAAGGAAGGGAGAGAGGGACGGAGGGAGGAAGGAAGCAATAGTACATACTTTCATAAATGTTGCTTCTTTTGGGAGGCTCCTCAGTTCCCTGACCTGCTCTCTCCCTCCCTATGCTATCATATGATGGTTACACAGAGACTCATGAGTACAAAGGCAGATGGGAAGAAGAGAAAACAGATGTTCTGGCTCCACTACGCAGCTGAGTCCCTTCAGGCGTGTGTCTTAGCATGTCTGAGATGTAGCCTTGTCTATCAAACAAAGACTCCTCCCTTTGGTTGGTCCTGGAGCTGCTCTGAGTTGTGAATAAGGAAGTTCCTTGGACTCCGGGAGTTGCCTAGAGGAAAGTGTGGGTCATACTTCATAGGTCTAGGCCTGGGACATTGTGGGAAGCCATCAATAGGCTCAGGTTGCCTGACACTCAGGAGCTGTGTGGTGGCTGGGGGTGGGTGGCCAGGGTCAGCTGCCTCCTGAGGTCAGAGGTCCTGAATACCTCTATGGGTCCCAGGGGGAAGCTCTTGGGGTAAGAGGGATGAGAGAGCGTTAACCCAGGGGGGTGGGGTTGGTAGGAGAATGATGTGAGATGAGGGGACCATTTCCTGAGCCCTCTGCCATGTGTTTCTGGCTGGTGCTCCTCTCATTGACTTCAAGTGGCTTTTATGATTCCCATTTGACAGATAAGAAAACTGAGGCCTTGAGAAGCTCAAGTCACACCTTCTGATTATGAGGGTTGGGGCGGGGTAAGTGTCTGGTGGTGTCTGCCCTTTCTTCAGGCATAAAAACAGGAAAGTGGTCATTCCCACTTGAGAAGTCCAATGCTCTGAATCCACCAGTCCAGGCCACAGCGTGGCCAGGCTAGGGTTTCTGCTGTGCAGGCACTGCAGCCCAGTAGAAGAGAGTCAGAGGCTGGTGGGGGATCTCTGCCTGCTCTGGACTCTGGCAGGAGCCAGCAGGAGGGCTCTCTGAGGCAGCCAGCAAGAAGCCACTCACCTTCCTGTCCTCTTCCTGCCTCTCCCTGTCCTCTGGCCAGGGCTGAACATGATGTGGGTGATGCAAGGCCTATGGTTCTCTAAATATGACCCTCCCCTTGCTGGATCTCTGTGTTTCCAGCTGCAGAGGTGAGAGGTGGGGCTGAGTGGCCTTGCAGGGCTGTCATCCAGATCTGAAGCTGTTTCTGCCAGGTGGGACCACCTGAGAGTAGGAAGGAGGAGTCCCTGAGGTCCCTGACCTTGGGAAGTTCACAGTTGAGAGAAAACAGATCTTAAATACATAATCTTAAATTACATAAATGCAAATTGTTCCAAGTGCCATGAAGGAAAAGCACAAGATTCTTTGAAATACTATAACAGAGTGACAATGCAAATTGAGCCTTAATTTAGAAGGAATCCCTAAGGAAATGACAGCTCACCTGAGACAAGGAGGGTGAGCGGAAGTAGCCAGCATTGAAGGGAGAGTGTTCCTAGTAGAGGGGATAACATGGGACAGACCTGAGGCAGGAGAGAGGGATATTTGAGAACTCTGCTAAGCTCTTTTCATGCATTATTTCATTTAATCCCAATAACACTCTGAATGAGGGTTATTAATATCCTCATGGAAGAGATGAGAAAACCTGGGGCCAGGGAGGTATACATGACATATTTTTTGGTGGTCTGCTTTTATTCTCCTCTTCTATGCTCTGCCCTGATCTCAGGGACCAGAAGCCCAGCAACCACATTCTGCTGAGATTCCCTTGCCTCTAGAGTTCTAGATGTGATCAGTTTTTTGCCAGTGAGACGGACTTGTGCAAGATTTGGAAGAAGAGGGGCCTAGAAGCCATTCTTTCTCCTCAAGCAGTGATGGCAGACATGTGAACTGCTGTGAGCCCTTCTTGTCACCTGCCCTGACCTGAAAGTATGGCAGCTGTGAGGGTCAGCAGTGGCTTCCTGGAATCTCCTGACTTCTGCGTCAGGAGGAAATTGCTGAGTTTCTGAAGCACAGCCAGAAAACCTGAACACTAGGGACAGACTCTGATTCTTTCTCCTCCAACTCTTCCAAACATTTTATAAGCACCCAATTTTCTGAATTAAATTTCCTTCTGCTGGGGATGTCTGGAGTGCTTTCCATATTTTGGACTGACTGCATCCTGGCTGATACAGCAGATATGAAATTTGTCCAAGATCACAAGTGAACAAGTAGAACCAGGAGTCAAACCTAGGTGTGTCTGATTCCAGAGCCTACATTAAAGAAAACAAAACCACAAAACTTTAAATAATAAAACATTCAAACAATTGTGGTAAAACATACATAACATAAAATTTGTCATCTTGACCATATAAAATAAACTTTGCCCTCATAACCATTTCTAAGTATACAGTTCAGTGGCATTAAGGGCATTCACACCGTTGTGCAGCCATCACCACCATCCATCTTCAGAACTCTTTTCATCTTGCAAAACTAAAGCATTATACCTGTTAAACAAAAATTATTTGTTCTCCTTCCCCACCAGCTCCTGGCAACTACCTTTCTAGTTTCTGTCTCTATGAACTTGACTACTCTAGGAACCTCATATAAGTGGAATCATTTGGTATGGATACTTTTGTGACTGTCTTATTTCACCTAGCATTTTGACCTTAAGTTTTATCCATGTTGTAGCATGCATAAGAATTTTCTCCTTTTTTTAGGCTGGATAATATTCCATTCTGTGTATACACTACATTTTACTTATCCGTTCATCTGCTGATGGGCACCTGGTTTGCTTTCACCTTTTGGTTATTGTGACTAGTGCCACTATGAGCACAGGTGTACAAAAGGGCCTGTACACAGCCTACCCATCATGTGATTTATAGCTGCCCAGTGGTTTCCCTTTCACAGCATTCTGAAGACATGTGATTACTCTCCTACCTTTGAGGCTGAAGAATGGGACATCGTTTCTCTAAAGTTGATATGCAAGATTAACAATCATTTCTTAGAAAACCAGGCTGTTTTTCAGCATGGTACTGGTACCAAAGCAGATATATAGACCAATGGAACAAAACAGAGGCTTTAGAAATAATGCCATATTATTAATATTAATAATATAATATTATTAATTAATTAATATAATATTATTAATTAATTAATTAATTAATATTTATTAATAATATAATAATGCCACATTATTATTATTATTAATGCTACAACCATCTGATCTTTGACAAACCTGACAAAAACAAGCAATGGGGAAAGGATTCCCTATTTAATAAATTGTGCTGGGAAAACTGGCTAGCCATATGTAGAAAGCTGAAACTGGATCCCTTCCTTACATCTTATACAAAAATTAATTCAAGATGGATTAAAGACTTAAATGCTAGCCCTAAAACCATAAAAACCCTAGAAGAAAACCTAAGCAATACCATTCAGGACATAGGCATGGGCGAGGGCTTCATGACTAAAACACCAAAAGCAATGGCAACAAAAGCCAAAATAGAAAAATGAGATCTAATTAAAGAGCTTCTGCACAGCAAAAGAAACTACCATCAGAGTGAACAGGCAACCTACAGAATGGGAGAAAATTTTTGCAATGTACCCATCTGACAAAGGGCTAATATCCAGCATCTACAAGGAACTCATACAAATTTATAGGAAAAAACAAACAATCCCATCAAAAAGTGGGCAAAGGATATGAACAGACACTTCCCAAAAGAAGTCATCTATGCAGCCAACAGACACATGAAAAATGCTCATCATCACTGGTCAGTAGAGAAATGCAAATCAAAACCACAATGAAATACCATCTCACTCCAGTTAGAATGGCCATCATTAAAAAGTCAGGAAACAACAGATGCTGGAGAGGATGTGGAGAAATAGGAATGCTTTTACACTGTTAGTGGGAGTGTAAATTGGTTCAACCATTGTGGAAGACAGTGTGGCGATTCCTCAAGGATCTAGAACTAGAATTACCATTTGATCCAGCAATCCCATTACTGGGTATATACCCAAATGATTATAAACCATGCTACTATAAAGGCACATGCACATGTGTGTTTATTGAGGCACTATTCACAATATCAAAGACTTGGAACCAACCCAAATATCCATCAATGATAGACTGGATTAAGAAAATGTGGCACATATACACCATGGAATACTATGCAGCCATAAAAAAGGATGAGTTCATGTCCTTTGCAGGGATATGGATGAAGCTGGAAACCATCATTCTCAGCAAACTATCACAAGGACAGAAAACCAAATACCACATGTTCTCACTCATAGGTGGAAATTGAACAATGAGATCACTTGGACACAGGGTGGGGAACGTCACACACCAGGGCCTGTCGGCAGTGGGCTGGGGGAGGGATAGCATTAGGAGAAACACCTAATGTAAATGATGAGTTGATAGGTGTAGCAAACCAACATGGCACATGTATCAAACCTGCATGTTGCACACATGTACCCTGGAAGTTAAAGTATAATTAAAAAAAAAAAAAGAAAATCAGGTTGTTTTTTCAACCCTCTGAATGGGTCATTGGTGCAGATGGACACATCAGGCTGAAGAAGGAGCTGGGCGAGGGATGCAAGGGAGGGAATGGGTGGAGCCTTGAGGTAGTTTGAGAACCAGCAAACTAGAAGCTTATTTCTGAGCCTCTGATGCGGAGGCTCAGGATACCTCCTATTTGAAGGGCAGGCTGTGTATTAGGAAATCACTGGTGGCTCTGGAGTGGGTTTTGCTACCAAAGTGAGATCTCCAGGTTGCCTTGGGTCCCTGCATTGTTACTTAATTTCTGCTTTTACCTTTCTTACCTTCTGCTCCCAAGGACTGGGACTTCACTCTGGTTTCTTTTACTCATTTATTTATTAAAATCATTTATTCATTGATTCAATAACTACCTATTGAGTTTTGGTGTGTGCTAGGCAAGGGAGATAGAGCAGCAAACAAACAGATACAGTCCTGGCTTTGTGAATCTTGCATTAGAGCAGGAGAGGCGCAGAATAAATCCACACACAGGATTACTTAAGACATCGGCTGGTGCCATGAAGAAAATCAAGCAGGGTTGTAAGGTAGAGAATGACTGGGTGAGGGGTGGGGAACATGAGGAGGTGGGTTAGGAGATGTATCTCTGAGGGGATATCTTTGAGGCAGTGATGTTTGAAATGAGATCTGAGTGACAAGGCGCCAGCCCTGCAAGGACCTGGGGGAGGGCATTCCAGGTGCAGGGAAAAGCAGGCGCAAAGGCCATGAGGCAGGAAAGAGATCTTGGCATGTTCACAAAATAGAAAGAAGGCCTCTGGTTACCAGTAACAATGAATAGTCCTTGGCCAGGGCTGCAGATCACCTGAGGTCAGGAGTTCGAGACCAGCCTGGCCAACATGGTGAAACCCCATCTCTCTTAAAAATACAAAATATTAGCCAGGCATGGTGGTAGGCACCTGTAATCCTAGCTACTTGGGAGGCTGAGGCAGGAGAATTTCTTGAATCTGGAAGGCAGAGGTTACAGTGAGCCAAGGTCCCACAAATGCACTCCAGCCTGGGCGACAGAGTGAGACTCCATCTCAAAAAACTAAAACAAAAACAAAAAACAAAAAATGGATAGTTCTCATGACACAGTAGAACATAAAATTCGAACCAAAGGCTGCCTGCCTTGAACACCCACTGAAAATGGAAGCGGCTTCCCTTGTTAACCCTGGTCCTGGTTAACCCTTATTTCCCTCACTTCTGCCTCTTCCTACGCTGTTTTCATGTCTCCCTTCACTGCTGTGTTCCAAGCATGCTCCACAGCTGAGCCCCAGAAACCAAAGGCATCTTTTTAGATACAAGTTCTTACTCAACTTTGAGGCAGAGAATGTTTCCCTAGACAGAGGTTGGTCTGTTTCTGACATGGCATGCCCTGGGGCACATAGCACCGCTTTGACCCAGGCTCACAGATTGTGCAAGTCCAAATTGGGGTTGCAAACACATCACTCATTTATTCATTTATCAATAGTTATTAGCATCACCATCAATAGAAACAAGTATAACAAAGTGACAGTTATTGAGGGGAAGTTAGCAAGGAAGATAATTTTTGAGGGCACCTAAATGGGACCTGAGGCTCAGGCAAGATTTTTAGAAGGAACTGATGTATAAATGGGAGTCTGAAAGATAAGTAGGAATTGGCTAGTAGAGGGACTCATGAGAAAGAAGAGAACTGTAGATTCTGGAAACTGCCTGTGCAAAGGCCCCAAGGTGGAAGAGAGCATGGGGTATTTGGGGACTTCTATATGGATGTAGAGGTGTTTTTAAAGGAGGGTGTATGTGTAGGAATCTGGCTGGGAATCCTCTAGCCTGTAGGGTCCAGATTCTGCAGGGCCTTTTTCACCATGGTTTTTGTGTGTGGATTTTTTCTGCACATTTCAAAGTTCTTTATTAGAGAGTCAGGCCAATCTCAGAGGTAAATTACTGCAGAGGAGGAACAAAGATTGGAGAGACGATTAACCTCGAATTTCTCTTGTGCTTTTCCTGCACATGGAAAGTGATCTCTACAGACACCTCTTCCTTTCTGAACCTTGCTTTCCTCCTTCAGTTTCTGTCCCTGCCTACACATCCGCATTTTTCCAACATCGCACCCAGCTACCCTCCTGACTATCTTTGGAAAATTCTGCTCCTTCTGCTATGTGGGGTTTTAAGCTCCAGAGCTCAGGCTTGGGGTAGACAGACTCCAGCTGTGGTGAAGAGAATGAATTGGAGGAAGACAGCATGGAGGGAGAGAGACCTGTTAAGGGATGTTGTGATTATCTGGGATGGCAGTCATGGCAGAGTGGGTGCAGAGAGTGGCCATGTTTGAGAGATTTTCAAGAGGTATTTTGGAAGGTGTGTGGCTTGGACCTATGGATGGACCTACGATGGACATAGGCACTGAAAAAAGAAACACAGGAGGCAAAATGGGGAGGCAGAGTGGGGCTGGGGGAAGTCACAGTGTGGAACTTGGAGTCACACAACTGCACAACCTTGAACCAGTCACTTAACCCGTCTGAGCTGCCTTTCCTTCCTCTGTAAAGTGGGGAGACAAGCAATGTCTATCTCATAGAGTGGTGGTGAGAATTAAATGAGTAGCGGTTAGCGCAGTAATTGGCACACGCAAGCTATCACTGTTAAATCCATTCTAGGGGCTGCTTTCCATAAACGCGTGGTTACTATAGATCTGAAGTCTTGGAGGAAGACCTGGCTGAAGGCAGAGATGTGAGATTTATTTCCCTGAGTCATTGCTCCCACCCACAGGGTAAATGTTTGCAGTATTAATATTGAAGTGTTTAAGGGAATCAACTCTTCACCGAACAGCTTCAGATACTTTAGAGGAACTTGTTTGCATTCGAACAATTAATATGCCAATTGCAAACCAAGCCACTTCACTCATCAGAGCCACCCAGGGACCAGTTGGTGGTAGCATTTCAGTGTTTAGTGTGAGTTACAGTATGCGTTGTGGAACAATAAAACTGTAGTTAGTTTTTTTTTTTTTCAAATGCATTTCGCTTTTCCTCTTTCAGACTTTCAGACTGGTGTTCCTTCCCAGTAAGTAGCCTGCATTCATGCAGTGTCTGGAATCACTTTGAATTCACTTGTATTTTGGTTCTAATGGCAGCCACAGGGCTCTAAGTGGCCAGCTCTCCTGAGAAGGGTGTGCTAATTGCATTGAGGGGCAGGTTCATCTGTAATCTATGAGTCTATTTGAGGTGGCCTGGGGTGGTGACTGATTCAAATTAAGATAATAAACATATAGTTTCTTCCAACCAGGCTCTGGGCTCTACATTTCTCCCATCTGAGGAGTCTAGCTGAACAAGAAAAATTAAGAAAGTGTGACTAGCAAAGGAAGAGATGAATGGGTAAGAAGATGGACCAGCTGTAAACTAAATAGTCACACCAGGTATTTGTGCTGTGCACAATACAGCCCCAAAACTTAGTGGCCTAGGACAGCGACTTATTAGGCTGGGCAGGTTTTCTGCTGGTTTCTTCTGGGTTCGTCATATGGTTCTCTTCAGCTGGGACCTGGATTCAGCTGGGATGGCTGGGGATTTCTGGGCCTCTCTCCAAGGCATGGGTCACCCTAACCTTCCTATAGGCAAAGCAGTCTCAGGGCAGATGTCTTATTGGCCAAAACAAGTCACATGTCCAAGTCTAGGGTCATTGTAGGGGAGGAGACTACACAAGGGCATGGATTCTGAGAAGGGGGTGTCATTGTGGGTCATGGCTATGACAGTCTATCTCAATAGCCCATGCAACATTTCAAAGACTTAATAACTGCAGATTCACTGACTCATATAAAGGTGGTGGTGCAGACGCTGATAATAATCTTAATACTATTATTAATAATATACACCATTTTATACAGCACTAATTGAGTGTTAGGGGTTTAAATAATGCATTCAATTATTTAATCTTCACAGCAATTCTTACTGGTTGGTACCACCTCCCAGTTTATAGTGAAGGAAACCGAGGCTCAGAAAAGTGAAGTACGTTTCTCAAAGCATAGCTAGTGGCTACAGTTCCTCCTGAAGTGGGAGAGGCATGACCTGAATCCTTCCGCCGTGGCCAAGAGATCTTTGGACAAAGCTAAATCACAATTCCACAGGAGGTCCTTTGACTTGTTGAGATGTAAGCAGCTTTCACCAAAAAGCAGTTTGATGAGCTGAGCCTAAGTGAATCAGAAACACGAGGCTGATGTTTGTCTTCATCTGCACAGGGGTTTGGCAGCTTCCAAGTTCCCTTGGCAAGCAGGATTCAGGCTCTGCCAAAACCTGGGGCTCTGGCATCACCGTGCAGGCCCGCAGGTCAGGTCAGGCCTCCAGCCCTCCTGCTGTTCCAATCAGACTCCGGTCCCTTGTGGTCTCTCCTGCTGCTTCTTCCTGTCCTCAAGTCTCAGGGATAGAACAACAGGAGGTATCTCCATGACTCCAGCACATGTAGGGGGCAAGATGGCACAGGCACGGTTTGCTGGAGCACTGTCAGGGCAGCAGTCCCTTAGGTGCCAGGAAATCCAGGCTTCGGAAATTGTGGCGGCAGGGCCCATCCACAGGGCGTGCTGTCGGGAATAAGCTCTGGGTGAACAGAAACTTGGCCTAACAGGACAGGGAGGCTCACCCTGGGCCAAGAGGGAGGCAATCTCGCCTGATTCCTTTAAGATCCTGGGATGTCAATCTGAGAAAAAGCAGGTTTCAGGCTGAAAAAGTTTGGAACAGACCTGGTTAATTATGCATTTTTTATTGCAAAACTTCTCAGAATCTTTGATATTCTGATGTGTCAATCCAAGAGGGGAAGCAGGGGTGTGCAGATTCAAGCTTGTTTGACGGTGGAGCATTTGGCTCAGCATTTTTGGGGGCTGGTGTTCTACAGGAGGCACAAAAAGATGCCGCTTTCAGTGTGCTCTCCCTGCAAGCGCCAGAACGCAGACTCATGATGGCAGGGACTACCCCTGCTTTGTTGATATCTCTGTAGTCTAGTACATGAGAAGTGGCCAGTGAAGGTTGGGTAAATAAATCAGTGAGTGAATGAATGTAGGACATTCACAGAATCCCTCACTCTCTTCCCTCCCTCCATCCCTCTTTCCCTTCCTTCCTCCTTCTTTCCTCCCTGCTTCTCCTCTCTTCTTCCCTTCCTTCCCTTTCTCTTCCTTCCTTGTTTCCTCCCTTCCTTTCTCCTCCCTCCCTCCTTCTCTCCCTCCCTTCCTTTCTCCCCCCTTCCCTTTTCCCTTCCTTCCTCCTTTCTTTTTTTTCCTTTCTCCAAGTATTTCTTATGGTAGTCACTGTGCTAGATCCTAGGGACACAATATAGAAACAGAACAAGACTGGGAATGGTGGCTCACACCTGTAATTCTAGCACTTTGGGAGGCTGAGGTGAGAGGATTGCTTGAGGCCAGGAGTTTGAGACAAGCCTGGGCAATATGGAGAAAACCCACCTCTACAAAAAAATACAAAAAATTAGTTGGTTGTGGTAGTGGGTTCTTGTGGTCCCAGCTACAATGGAGGTTGAGGTGGGAAGATCACCTGACCCTGGGAGGTCAAGGCTGCAGTGAGCAGTGATTGTGCCACTACACTCCTGCTGGGTGACAGAGTGAGACCCCGTCTAAATAAAATAAAATAAAATAAAATATAAAATAAAAACAGAACAGACCTGTTGTATGGTAATTCATTAATTACAATTTTTGACTTCAGGAGACTAACTGCTTTTGCTCCCTTAACTGGAGAAGGGTGAGAGGCTGAGAGCGGTCCGGACCACCCTGCCGAGGGCTAGAGAGCAGACACCTCCTGACCCATGGCAGCTTGGCTGCTTGTTTGTCAAGATCAGACTGCAGGCTACTTCTTGCTCCCCTGGAATATCCCTTGGCACCTCTTTGTCGAGAAGGCCTCCTATTACCCAGACCTGGCAAAGCAGGCCACCGGCCCTCTAGCTCCCTTTCCTTGCTGCTGCTAAGGCCAAGACACTGGCCTGGCAGCTCTGGGAGGGCAGGGGCCATGTCTGCCTTGCCCACCAGGGAATCTCTAGTACCTGTCAGGGACCTGGCATTAGTGAATACTTGACAAATGATGAAGTCCAGAAACAATGCTGATTCAAGGTCTATGTCCACATCCATGGGTAAGAAAGAAACAAAAGGAGCAGTGTGTGAAGTTCTGGGGTGTTCCTGACTTTTTGATCATGGCCCAGCTCTGAAACTACATATGTGCCCCTTGCAAAGGCTGCAGAATGTTCCCCCCGCCTCCTTTACTGATTCCTGAAGCTGGAGCTCAGGAAATACCCCTCCATCTCCTCTTATGACCAACTTTTCTCCAGGGATCTGGAAACATCATTTCTCATCCCATGTTGGCCCTTAGCATCTGCATCTGGTGGCGACTGGTTGGTTCCATCAGATGCTAGAGCTGAACTCACCTCCTAGATTCAAGGCAAAGATCTGAATACATGGGGAATGTTAACATTGTATTATCATAAGCATGGAAACCTGCTTCAGACCACAGTATGGTGATGATGAGAAGGGGGTGTCTCTGGGGCTTCCTCCAGCATTGAACACCCACAATAGGCAGGTGACTGGGCTAGAACCTGTGCTCATGCCTTACACAACCTGCAAGACAGGGGCTGCTGCTCCATTTTACAGATGAGGAAACTGAGTCTCAGTGGACAAAAGTGACATGTCAGAATCCAAGTGGCTGAATGGGCTTTGAAATCAGGCATGGCTGATTCTGAAGCCCCAGTGATTTTCAGACAGCTGCATTGTCTCCTGAAGGTATGAACTTTTCAAGGCTGTCTCCTCATCTCTAATGACAAAGGGAAAGCCTCAGGGAGAGATGTGAGGAGTGAGACCAAAAGGTCACAGGGTAACGGAAGAGGAGTAAAGCTACTCCTTCATTTATTCATCCATTAAGATAATACTGACATCTACTCTGGACTAAAGGCCGGGGACCCAGTAGAAAGAAATATAGCCTGTAGACTCAGAAGGTGAGTCACATATTTTTTTAAGTATGCTAAGTCTTCATTTAACATTGTTGATAAGTTCTCAGAAACTGTGACTAAGTCAAAGAATGTGCTGTATAACAAAATCATTTTACCATAAGCTAATTGATAAGAAGTAAGTTCCTATGGCATGCAGTAGGTCATTTTGCTTAATGTCACAGTTTCTGAGGGCCTACTGATGATGTTAAGTGAGAATTTGCTGTATTCCACACATAAATGTAAACGGAACCTGTGAACAGTGCCGTGAAGGAGAAGTGTGAGATGATAAGACACATAATGAGAGGGCTTTGGTATGGTCAAAGAGGACAAGGTGGCTTCCCTGGGGAGGGAATGTTTCATCTGGGATCTCAAAAATAAGTAGGGGCTGGGGACAGTGGCTTGCACCTCTAATCCCAGCTATTTGGGAGGCTGAGGCAGGAAGATCGCTTAAGGCCAGAAGTTTGAGACCAGCCTGGGAAACATAGCAAGAACACTGCCTCTTAAAAGAATGAGTAGGCGTTAGCAAGATGTATGAGTGTGGAGCGGCAGGAGCAAGAAATAGTCCAGAGAGCGCCAAAAGCATATGCAAAGGCCCTGGGCAGAAGAGATCCTGGGTCTGTCTGGAGAACAGTGAAAAAAGTCTGGGTGGTGTCTTGAAGTTGGAGCACAATTAGCTACTGAAATATTTTAAGCAGAAATTTGAATTTGGAAACTATCCTTCTGGCTCCTACACAAGGGGGTATGCTTCATCTTTGTAACTGCTGAGAGTAAGCCTGGCAAGAAGGGACTGCGAGCTGAATCTCGGCAAGCCAATTCCTTTTGAGAGGCTGCAATTTCTCCATCTCTATTGTGAGTTTGTAGTCAATGGTGGATACTTTCCCTCTAGTTTAAATGCCCTGTGGCACTTCCTTACTTTCCTTACTCTCTATGCTGTCCCTCAACAGGACTTTCAGTCCTGGGGAGAAGAAATTCTTTGTATTTCTCAGTCTTCCTCTTGACCATTTTACCATGAACACTTGGAAAGTGAATTCCCATGTGCACACGGATGCATATTTGTAGATACTTAGGAAGAGAATAGGAACTGTTATCTTGGGAGGGCCATGCAGCGGTATCTATTGAACCTCAACATGTGCAGCTGTGATTTAGAGATTCTACTCCTTGGCATCAACCTTCAAAAAATACCTGCATGCGGGCAAAGAAGGATTATAGGAAAATATTCATCGTAGTATTGCTTATGAATAGAGAAAAAAATGGAGACAATTTTAAAGTCACTACTTGACAACAATGAAAAGGTATGGCACATTTATAGTATTAGATACTAAGCAGCCACTAAAAGAAATTGTGGCTTCTCTATGTAACAACATGGAAAATCTCTGAGACATTCTGATGCGTGAAAAAACAAGTTATGGAAACATACATACAAGTTATGCAAACATACATACATACAGTTGGGAAAATAAGTATGGGAATGTCCCCCACACCTAGCCTTTCTCATGAGGCTACGAGACTGAGGCTCAGAGACGGAAATGATTAAGTAATCACATAGCTAGCAAGAAGAAGCAGGATTCAAAACCAGGTCTACGTGAGTCCAAAACTTACCTTCTGTAGTTACTCATAAGTCCTGTCAACCTGCGGGCACACACTCTCGGCGAGACCCGGCTCTCAGCCCTCCTTTCTCTCTATATGTAATCTATACATATATGTAATCTATACACACCACACAAAGAATACAGATTGAAGGAGAAACACTTAACTGATAATAGTGGTTGTCTCTGGATGGGATTGGAGGTGACAGCGTCAAGGAGGACTCCTGCCTTCTTAGTCATATTCTAATATTTCTAAAAGGAGGAATGTTAGTTTCTTGTGTAAACTAACATTAATTAAAAAATAAGACAGAGCCCTTGAAGACACTCAGGAAAATATTAACCATATTTACAACTGCAGAGGCCGTGTGGTAGGGCCTGAGGGGTGGTTTCCCATTTCTATATTTCTGTATTTGATAGTCTTTATACTTTTTTCATAATGAGAATATATTTATATATTCATGGTGCAATAAAAAAGTGAAAGAAGGAAATAGTCCTTCCAATTTAGTTCCTCTCCAAAGGAGCTCAGCAACTGAGAACACTTGGGGGAGCTGAGGCCCAGGGAGCCTGTGTGACTGCAAGCAAGCAATGCAGTGAGTCAGTGGGCGAGGGAAGAAAAGGCCATCCACAACGCCCGGTGCATCACGTGACCCCAGAATACAGCAAACTGGCTTGTTTTGCAATCCAGGCAGCTCCTTTAACCACAGGCCTGCTGGCTGGCCCCATGCGGCTGGGGGAGAGGGTGCCAATCCTCTTCCCTCGAATGACTCATGCCTCTTCCCGCAATAGCTGGGGGAGGATGTGGAGAAGTTGGTCTCCGGGGCAGAGGCACAGCTACTGCTCATAGGCCCTGCCAGGCTGGGCACCCGGAAGGCTGAAGGGCCCCAGGGGCCTTTGGGGATGTCCCCAGATGGGGGCTATAGATGAACATACTCATGGACATCTCTTGTAGGCCATTGCAGTCAGTGCCCACGTGTGGTGATTATAAGGAGGTGGGGTTTTGGGGAGCTTCCATCGCACACTGATGTATATTATGTCTAGGACACTGGGCTCATGTGTCCCATTACCTGTGAGACAGGGCTGGCTGTCCCCATTTCACAGATGATAAAACTGAGCCTCAGTGGAGGTAAGTCACTTGTCTGCATTCTGAGGTCCAAGCTAGTAAGTGGTGTAAATGGAGTGCAAAACCAAGTGTAGCTAAATCCAAGACCAGGTGATTTTCACTGCACTGCAGTTGCTTCCTTTGGGCAGAAACTATGTGCTCCAAGCTGTGTGTCCTTGGAGGCCACTTCTCATGGGACACGCTCTCAGGTTTGCTTATAGAAGCAGAAGATGAGGCACAAGAAAAGTGGGAGGTCCTCAGGGATGGCAGCACAGTGATTCTCTGCCAGGTACCAGCCCGAGCACATCACTGCCATATGCTCTTCAGTCTCCTCAGCAACTGGTGAAACAATCGTGCCTGTTTTGCAGATGGGCAAACTGAGGCTCAGAGACTGAAATGATTATCTAATCACATAGCTAGCAAGAAGAAGCAGGATTCAAAACCAGGTCTATTCAAGTCCAAAACTTACCTTCTGTAGTTACTCATAAGTCCCTTCAACCTGCGGGCACACATTCTCGGCGAGACCTGGCTCTCAGCCCTCCTTTCTCTCTTCAGCCCCACACTTGTCCATTAGGCAAATTCTCATTCATGCTTCAGTACTCCATGCAACATGGCCTTCTCCATGAAGCCTTCCTCAACTCCTCAGTGAGGGATTCTCACCTCTGTCCTCATGGCTTCCTGACCTCAAAGACCTGTAATGACAAAGGTCACATGGCTTTGTGGCTCTTCCTACTTATCTATTCAGGAGACCAGTGATCACCTGTAGGGTAGAGACAGTGTCATGTTTTTCAATTTTTTAACCCCTTTGATTATGTTTTTTTGTTGTTGCTGTTCAGAAGCTAATGCAGTGTTACATCATAGCTTTATGGATCCACAGATCTGGGTTTGAATCTTCACTAGGCTGGGTGATGTTGGGGCAATTACTTTACTTATTTCAGCTCCATGTGTAAAATGGAAATTCTAATGTCTACATCTCAGTGACCTTGTAAAGATTAAGTGAAATATATGTGTAAAGTGCTTAGCACAGTGCCTGAGGCACAGAGTACATAAATATTATGACCCTCTGGCTTAGTCCTGTGGTGTATCAAGACTTGACTGGGGAAAGCATGGCTGCCCTTGTTAATGAGGCTGCCCCTGCTCCATTGCAAGGACTTGATTTGAAGCTTTGAGTACTGCCCACAATTTATAACTTTATCCCCTGAATATATCATTCTTTATTGTTCAGAGGTGGCCATGGATGTGGACTTACACCCCAAATTTACAGATGCAGATAGGAATGGGATGGGCTGAACAAATCTCTAAACAAAAATTCACATATGAAATTATGTAAAAATTAAGCAAACATTTTCAAAAATGTTAATTCTTAGTTCTAACCAAGGAGATTAAAATGATTTACGTTAATCATTTAAGAAAAAAATGTTATTAATGACCAATGCTGGTGAGGTTGGAATGAAAATCATGCATGCACTGCTTGCGACCAACCAAATTCTTACAAGCTTTTGGGACAATATGAGAACATATTGTCACACCCTGATATTCAAAGTGTGAAAATGATCTTGAGGAAAAGACTAGCTATAAGCAAAAGATGTGTATTACATCAGTATCTAGAACAGCAAAACCCTAGATAATTCTCAAAGGCCCACTTACAAGGGTGTGGTAAATTAAATCATGGTGCACCAGTGTAATCATCAGCAGTGTTGATGACAAAGATCTCATGGAAACATACAAGATGTTTATTATACATTACCTGGAAAGCAGAATATTAACTGGAATTTATGAATGTAACTACATTAAATTTATGCAAGAACAAATATGGGCAAGAACAGAAAGGTCAGAGGCGAAATGAAAGGGTTGAGGTGGGTGGCAGGCTGTGGATGGCCTCCACTGCTATTTGGACTGAGTCACCCTGTAAGTGACCTGAAGAGGTCCCCTGACTTTGGGATTTCATGGCCAGCATCCTTTTCACCAGGCAGTCCAGACTCTCTGCATCTCCTGCATTCAGGACTCACCACTGATTCCTCAAATACATTTTCCAAAGATAGAAATGCATATAATTGCCTTTTGTCTGGCTTCAGAAAGCCAAATGGCCTTTACCAGGGATTTTTGGGAGGCCAAAGCACTCTGATCTTGACTGGAAGGTTCCCCATGAGTGCTCTTCAGCATTGATCAGCAGGAGCTGATCTTGCTCAATGGCTCCTAAGAGCTCTTTTCATAGGAACAAAGAGCTTTCATGGTGAGGAAGCCATCTTAGGCCTAATGAGGCTGATGGGAACCTCGTTAGTTAAGTTAGGAAATTTGGCTGCCCAACAAATGTATGTGGGAATCATGCACTTTGGCCTACAGGGTCATTTTCAACTTTAGACAAGGCAATATCATGGATGGAACCATTCCTGTCTGAAAGGAACTGCAGAGGGGCCCTCTGCAGGGAGAAAATTCCCAGCTCTCCAGCCACCCCACAGTCTCCCCAGAATCTTCTTTAGCCCCATCCACAGATGCAGGCTCCTGTCCTATGCTTCCATCACAGATAGCCCCGCCTTTGCCCAGCTGCTGAGAACAGGCATGCACTGCCAGTCAACACCCAATCCTGCCACCAAATCGCACTATTACAACCTGGATAACCTGAGTAGCCAAAGAGAAGTGCTTTGGCTCAGTAATGATTTTACCTTTACTATTGTTCATTTGTTCATTCACTCATCTGTTCTTCAGTTATGAAGCACCACCTGCTCTATGTCAGACACTGTTCTAGATCATAGGGATATGCCAGGACCATGGTGGCCCCAAATGATTAATAAAAAGCCAAGAAAATAACATATTTCCATGAGTTCTATAAAATAAACCAGTGGGGTGTTCTGGTCTAATGCAGAACAATGGGTAGGGATGAGCAGGGCAGACCTTCCTTCCATTGGGGTGACCACTGGGGAACTTTTTGAGGAAGAGTCAGTTCAGCAAAGGCTGGAAAGGGGAGGAAAAGCCAGCTATGCAAGAATCTGGGGGAAGAGCCTTCCAGGCAGAGGGAACAGCTGAGCAGAGTGCAGGCAGGGAGGAGCTGGTGTGGTCCAGCATGCTAGAAACATGCTTCCCTGTCTCCTTTCACTCCTCTCTTTCTCTCTGTTCCTGCTCTCTTGCTCTCCCTCTTTCCCTCCTTAATTGGTCATTTTTGTCTCCATCCGTATCTTGGTGTCTGATTGACTTACTTTGAGTCTGGCCCTGTCTGTCTCTGTCCCTTTTTTTTTTTCTTCCCCTTCCTGACTCTTTCAGTCTCCCTAACTCCGAATAGCTTTTTCCCAGCTTTGTCTTTTTTCGTACCCTCCCACCCCCGCCCTGTGTTTTCTTAGTGCCTCCCACTCTCTCTCTCTCCACCTCCCCTTTATCTCTTTCTCTCCACCTGACTTTGGCTCCAGTGCTGGGTCCCTCTTTCCGCCCCTTTGCCTGATGTCTCTTCCCTTCCTGGGCAGGGCCTCTGGGAAGCGCGTCTGATTGATATTGCTACTGACAGTCAAAGCCTTTAAATCATTCCCACAGTGCGTCTCTGGGAGGTGGTAAGCCAGCAGTGTTTTGTCTGTACCCGAGAAAGACAGGGGTTTCTAAACAAATATATACATTCTCAGAAATCCAAGTGATTGTATTTCTCCATTGATCCATGCTGAGTAAGTGTAAAGCTTGCCTGGTGCCTGCAGGGAATCACAGAGTGAGCGGGCTGTGCTGGGCGAGGAAGGAGGAGGGGGCCGAAACTGGCCCAATGGGGCCCAGGCTACAGCCTGTGCTCCAGGCTCCAAGGACCTGAACAAAGTGGCTTATTTGTAGAAGGGAAAGGGATTACTTCCTGTTGGGGGAATCAGAGAAAGCTTTATGATGCTTAAGCGTCATCTCTTTTGTGAAACCCTTCCTGAGCACCTCTCTCATCCCTAAAGAGAAGTGACAGCTCCCCCCCACATGTGAGCTCTACTGTGTATGGATGTCTGGCTCAGCACCTAGAACTCTTTTTTATTTTTATTTTACTTTAAGTTCTGGGATACATGTGCAGAACGTGCAGGTTTGTTACATAGGTATAAATGTGCCATGGTCGTTTGCCGCACCCATCAACCTGTCATCTAGGTTTTAAGCCTAGTATGCGTTAGGTATTTGTCTTAATGCTCTCCCTCCCCTTGTCCCCAACCCCCGAAAAGCCCTGGTGTGTGATGTTCTTCTCCCTGTGCCCATGTGTTCTCATTGTTCAACTCCCACTTATGAGTGAGAACGTGTAGTGTTTGGGTTTCTGTTCCTCTGTTAGTTTGCTGAGGATGATGGTTTCCAGCTTCATCCAAGTCCCCACAAAGGACATGAACTCATTCTTTTTTTAATGGCTGCATAGTATTCCATGGTATATATGTGCCTCATTTTCTTCATCCAGTCTATCACTGACGGGCATTTGGGTTGGTTCCAAGTCTTTGCTGTTGTAAACAGAGCACATAGAACCCTTTAGGGTCATTATTTGTTCATAGGTTTTTCTTCTTTATGGGACTATGCACTTCCTAAAAACAATGATCCGGGAGTACTCAATTCACACCCTCCGTGGCCATCCTGCAGCCTCTGTCCTGTCTGGCTGAGTCTGTTTCCAGTTCAGTGCTCTTTATGGGGGTCTATGTAAGTAACACTCACTCAGTAGGTTGGTGGCTTTGGGAAAGTGCCTCAGTTTCCTCATCTCTAAAATAAGTGTATCAATGAACCAGTGCAGGTGAAGTGCTTGGAATATGATAGAAAATGCTCAGTCATGTGAGCTCTTGTTACTGCTATTACCATTATTATCACCATTGTCATCATCATCATAGTCTTTAGGCTTGGGTGCCTTGTAGTTAATTGGCCATAGAATCCTAGCTCCCTTAGTTATGAATGGATAGGACACTATAATTTTTGATGCAGAAGCCTAGTTATAATCCATGTGGGCTTTTACATTCTCTGAAATATATTCTTTCACACCCTGAGTCCCTGTGCAGAGGTATTTGGAGAACTCAGGGACTGGTTTGGGCATAACAGATGTTTGAGGAGTATTAGTTCCTTCTCCTCTCTCTCTGCTTGTCTGCTTTGCCTGGAAAGGCCTCCTCTGTTGTGTATCTGCCTCCCTACCTCCAAGCTGATGCAATTGTATCTTCCCAGTGGTGTCTTGCCTGACGCCTGGCCCTTGCCAGCTCGTGGGAAGGTGAGATGATTCCCTTCAGTTGGTCATAACTACACGGCATAAGCTCTGCCTGAGTGTTTGCCACAGTAGTTTAAGAGGCTCAATTTATTTGATTCCAAAACTTTTTACCGCTTCTTTCTGACATTTGGCTTATTCTAGTATAAAATGGGAGTATCATGTACTTATACCTTAAATGAAGATTAAATGAGATAATATGTTCTCCATCCTTACCCTAGTGTAAACTATCCAAGGGCAAAGGCTATGTCTGATTCATCTCTGAAGTCCTAGAGCTGTGCTATCCGGCATGGTAGCCATGAGCCACATGTTACTATTGAGAACTTTATATATGGCTGGTCCGGATTGAGCTGAGCTGCAAGTTCAAAATACACAGTGGATTTCAAAGACTGAGGACAAAAGACATGCAAAATAACTCAATGTTTTTTATATTGATTGCATGTTGAAATGAGAAGATTTTGGATATGTTGAGTTAAACAAAACGAGTGAAAAAAGTATTAAATATTAACGGTATTTATATTTTATATTAAAATAAATGTATACTATGCTACAATACTCACTTTATAATAACAAAAATAACTATTAAATAGTAACATTATTATTTAAATTGATTTTACTTATTTCTTTTTTATTTTTAAAAATATGGCTGCTAGAAAATTTAAAATTACATATGTGCTCACATTATAGTTCTACCGGGGGGTGCTGTCTTAGGACACAGTTAAGAATCTGCTTAGCACAAGTGAGCAATGCATGTAGATGGGAATGGATGGGTAAATAAATAGAGAAGGAAAAATAAAAGTAAATGAATGGATAGATAAATAAATTAGTAAATTAATAAAGGGTTAAATGAACAGATGAAAACAGATGAATAGAGAGATAAATAAATAAATAAATAAATAAATAGAAGGATGGATAGATGGGGCAGGTGGATAGATGAATGGAAGGAAGAATTAATAGAATGATGGAGTGAAAGAATGGCTATATATAAAAATGAAAAATTAGTAGATAAATAAATTAAGAAAAAAGTTAAATATGTAAATGCCTAAGTACAAAAGATAGGCACATAAAGAAATAAAGAACAGATGTCCTGAGAAAGCAGGACTTGACTTTGACAAGAAGGTTTGTTCTTGTGCCTGGGCCTGTGGAGTCTAAGTCTTTGACCAAGAGAAAAGGTTTACCCTTGCTCTTGGGGAATTTATTATTTTAATTGTTAGCCTTCTCAGAGGTTATTGGAATTTCTTCCCCCTCAGACAGTTTATCACTTGTAAATTATTTGTCACATAGTTGCAATTCTATCCAGATCCTTAACTTTCTAATCATGCATCTTTTATGGGATCTCCTTTAAAGAAGCACTATAATTACATGCCAAGGGTCTCAGTAAATTTTATCAGGCCATAAAATATTATACTTTAATTATTTGAAAGGGGAATAAAGACAAATGTTCCCTCTGCAATACTGGTGATCAATACTGCAGGGCCCATGGTGGCCCAGGCTGGTGCAGACGCCCTTCCCGGGGAGTCCAAGAGCTCATGCTTCCTGTCCCATTCAGAGTCTGCACACAACAGTGGGGCCTGGTGTACTGATGGCCTTTCTTGATTCTCCAGTGGACATTGGGCCATAATCAACTCGTAAGTATACATCCTTGACGTGGTTTCATTATGCGCAGCAAGTCTAAGCAGTTGTTGGGGAGAATGCTGTTATTTCACCTTTTTCACAGATGAGGAAACTTAGACCCAAAGGGCAATTAGACATGGGATTCTAACTTAGGTCTCCTGGCTCCATGGTGGTTTTCTGCCCCCCTCATCATGTCACAACTGCTATTATGAACTTGATTCAGAGAATATATATGAGTTTACTAAGTGGATTTTTTTTTTATTCTCAAGGATTTGGAAGTAGTAATACTCTGGCGTCAGCCCTTTGCCTCCACCATTTAATTAGACTGTTTATTCCTGTTAAACCCTGGTGCTGGAATGAAGCAGTAAACAAGGCAGACAAGCCCATGTTCCTCTGGGGCTTGTGGTCTCCCTGGGGAGACAGGCATTGGTCAAATTATCATACAAACCATAGAAATTGTACCTATCATGACTGCTAAGAATGAAGGGTCCATGGGTTTTGAGAGCTTAAAAACAGGAGCCTTTATTGAGTTGAGGGAGGTCATGGAGGCTTTCCAGAGAAAATAAGTGATCTGAGATCTGAAGGATAAGTAGAAGTTAACTAGGTAAACAGAGGAAGGGAGAGTGTTCTAGGTAGAGGGAACAGGATATGCAAAGGGCCTGTGGCAGGAAGAAAATGCAGGGTGGCTGAAGCCAAGTTACCAATGACAGACAGAGTTAGTAAGCCATGTTAAGGCCTTTGGTTTTTACCTTAAAAGCAATGAAGTTTCAGGCAGAGGTTTAGTGAAGAGAGATTTCTTTAAAGGCAGTGCAGGTAAGATAAAGCTCAGCGCAGGAGACGAGAGGAGGAAGGATTGTGTGTCCAAATTAAAGTCAGAGGACTCGTTGACTCTAAGCACAGAGGTGAATTCAAGAAGAGGAGGAAGGCAGGAAAGGATGACTAATCCCCACTCATCCTTCTGGTTTTGGCTTCTATGTCATTTCCTTAGGGAGTCCTTTTCTGACCCCCAGTTTGGCCAGTCCCTTCACCCCCACAAGTGGTTCCCCACCCTTCACTTCCCTTTTCACAACACACACACTATTACCGCCACGTCTTACTTAATGGCCTCTTCCCCTCACTGGCTGTGGGCCCCATCCGTGAGGGCAGGGATCAAGTGTGTCTTGAACACTGCTAGTTGCTCCACTCCCAGCCCAGGGCCTGGTACATGGTTGGCAGGCGAGACATATTGCTAAATGAACAAATGAATGATTGGGACACCCATGAGCGGTGGAATTTGTAAGGGGCGTGTTTCCTCCAGACTCTTTCCCTCATTGCCCCCACCCTCCCATCTCTCTCTCCCTCCTTATTCACTTCCCTTTTTTGCCCTAAAGCTGAACTCTTCCAAACTTCCTGTTTAAGGGGCTCTCATCTGAAAGATGTGATTGACACATGAGAAAATCTCTGAGCTCTGGGTCTGAAATATCAATTTCCCCAGAAAGGGTTGTGCTGTGTATGTTCTTTATACAGACAAATTACCTTGATTGTTGATTCAAGAGGTAAAATGACTTACTTGGTCATGATTATATAGAAGGAAGATGACAGAGCAATTTATGAAAATCCTTCATGTCACCATCTCAGAGTGACTCATCTTGTTACTAGGTTTGCTGCTAATTATCTCAGGGTGAAAGGTGGACACTTTTTGGTAAACCCTGTGGTCACCAAACTGGTGAAATCCCTAGCAAAACGTTTCTGACCAAAGAAAGTTGTATATATATATATATAAATATATAAATATATTTATAAATATAAATTTAAATAATATATTTAAATATTATTATAAATAAAATATAAATTATATTTAAATATTATTATAAATAAAATATAAATTATATTTAAATATTATTATAAATAAAATATAAATTATATTTAAATATTATTATAAATAAAATATAAATTATATTTATAATATAAATATAATATAAAAATATAAATAAATTTATAAATATAAATATAAATAAATATATAAATATAATATATAATATATATTTTATGTATAAGAAAGTTTTATATATAATATACATAATACATATATATCATATATAATATATTACATATAATAAGTATATACATATATAATATGTATATATATAATAAGTATATATATATGTATATAAGTATATACGTATATATATAATAAGCATTATACATACACATATATAATGCTTATGCTGATGGTAGCAAGCATGTGTTCCAGGAACTTTCCCAACTCTATATCAGGTGTCTACCAGTCCAAAATGCTGAATTTTCTGTCAGGAGTTTCTTTCTGGGCAACCGAGTATCTATTATTACATAAAGATACCCTTCAAATAATAACTGAAAACAATGATCATTTACTTTGTTCCCAAATCTGCAATTTGAGCAGGGTTTGGAAGTGACACACAATACTCCACACAGCATCAGCTGAAGCAGCTCGAGTGAGGCTGAAGATAAACTGCCAGGATGACCCACTCACAAGGCTGGCACCAGGGTTCTGGCTCTTGGTCCCCTTCGCAGGAGGCTCTCCACAGCATATCTTGGGCCTCCTCACAGCGTGGTGGCTGAGTTCTAATCATGAGCACCCTAAGTCACAAGAGGTGGAATTCGCCAATTTCTTTTTTTTTCTTTTTCTTTTTTTTTTTTTTGAGACGGAGTCTGGCTGTGTCTCCCAGGCTGGAGTGCAGTGGCGCAATCTCGGCTCACTGCAAGCTCTGCCTCCCGGGTTCAAGCCATTCTCCTGCCTCAGCCTCCCGAGTAGCTGGGACTATAGGCGCCTGCCACTATGCCTGGCTAATTTTTTGTATTTTTAGTAGAGACGGGGTTTCACTGTGTTAGCCGGGATGGTCTCGATCTCCTGACCTCGTGATCTGCCCGCCTCGGCCTCCCAAAGTGCTGGGATTACAGGCGTGAGCCACAGCGTCAGGCCTGAATTCGCCAGTTTCTTAAGGTCTTAGCGAAGCTTGCAAGAGGTCACTTTTGCTATATGCTGTTGGTCAAAGTGTCATAAAGCTGCCTAGATTCAAGGGAAGGGACGGAGACTCCTTCTTTCAATGGGAGGTGCTATATTTTTAAAACCCCATAGCAAATATTTGTAACCATCTCAGGGGTTCCTTGAACCATTACTTTGATCCAGTATCATCTATCACTGGTTAGGGTGACCTGATAATTTCTTGTCCAAACTAGGAGACCTTAAAAGAATAAAATGGGATGCTGGGAATAATAGGACCAGAAAACGAGTGCAAAACAATGGTCCCAGACAACCAAGTATTCAGTCGCCTTGTCTCTGTGGGCAAAGATTAATGCCTTTTAGGTGTCCCCAAGCAATTTTGGAAAGATTATACAAAGACCACTGTGTTCTGTTTAAGTGTGGAATCCGCTTAAGAAAATCTTGGTAAATCCTTCAAAAATAAAGAGTAAATAAAGAGTAATGTCTTACCTGGATATGAAATCATCATTTATCTGGACATCTCATTTAAACAAAGCTACTGCTTTCCTGAATCTTCCACTTAACTGTACTGCTCCGTGAGTTATGCCACCATCAGATACAGAGCACCCCTAAATGCCACTGGCTGTGGCTGTCCTGGCCTCTACTTGCTGAGTGTTCATTCTGTACTTGTCTCTGGGCTAGATCCCGAGAAAGCAGATATGGATAAAACATGAACCTGACCTCTAGGTGCTTGTAACTTATTAGATAAGACAGTCTAGAGCCAATAGGTCATTGCAAAATTCAGTGATAAGGGCCACCATAGAAGTAAAAGTCCGATTTTGTGGGAGCAATAAAAATCAGGTAAGTGGAAAAATTCCAGGAAGATTTCACAGAGGGAAGTTACATCAATTTATTGTTTTAATTACCTAGTATGTCTCAGGCACTTTGCTAAGCATTTCATGTCTATCATCTCCTTCAATATTTAGAAAACCCCCTTTGGGGTAAACATTATTACTATCTATAAGTTATAGATGAGGAAACTGAGGCTTAGAGAGGGGAAGTAATTTGCATACAAGTGGCAAGCAACAGAAGCAGAATGGGTACTGGGGAAAGTGTGACGGAAGATAAGTAGGAGTTTCCAAAGCCTCAAAGAAGGGCATTTTAGGCAGAGGAACCAGCAGTGGTAAGGATGGGCTAGTGGAATAGAGCTTGACCAGCCTGGGATAAATCTGGCCATTTGTTATGCTTGGAGCACAGCTGCAGGGAGGGGGTGGAAGGAGGGTGAAGTAGGGTCTGGCTGGGAAGGAATCTTGCATGGTAGAGAGTTTGGATATTCCCAGCAGGCACTGGGCTCCTTCTGTGTGTTGAGGCAAGGAAGTGAGTAGAATGTTAGTCTTAGCCAGCGTGAGCCAACTCCAGCCTGGGCCCCTTGCTTTTCCAGGAGTAATCCATGGACCAGCAGCGTCACCCAAAAGTTGCTTAGAAACATAGCATCAGGTCTCACCTCAGACCTATTGCATCAGTGTCTGCATTTTAGCAAGATCCCCAGGTGCTTTGTCTGCACATTGAAAGCTTGGGAAGCACTTTTCTGGCACAGTGCAGTCCCCAGAGTTCATAACTTAATCTTTGCTCACAGTCAAGACCTTCCGCTGATAGTTTCCAGTTTTGCAAATCCAAACAACGGTTTGCAAAGGTTTTGAGGAAAGGTCAGAGGTGTAACATCAATAACTGTGATCCAGCCATTAGATTTCCTTCTCCTGGTTGTTCTAGTGACCTGGACACTCTGCAGTGGAACCAGGCCCAGCTCTGGTTCCACTCACTCCCTCCAAAAACTTGGAGGAAGTCAGCTCAACAATACAATTTTGTGGGCCACTGGCAGGCACCACGGGTCACTGAGTTCTTATATCATGAGTCCACTGTTGCTGCTCCCTGGGGGCAAGTATAGATATGAACAGATCCCTACTCTGCCTGGCTCATAGAACAGCTAACCAGGCTGAATGAGAAAGTGACATCATATTTTACCAGGACAAGGGCTTTCTCTGGTGAAGCTTGGGGGTCTGAGGCCTGAAATAGCTCCCTTTGGCAATCAGAATCTCTGCTCACCTGGAGATGCTCTCGGGCAAGAGTGAGGGCAGATGGTGGGGATATCAGATACCAGAAGGCTTAGGTTGCAGAGATGTTGACTCCTGCTCCTGGCCATCAGGGAGTCTTAACTAGTTCCTAATGGCAGGAGGGGTGACACTGGGTAGAAATGCATCTTCCTGGACGCTTCCATTTTTCCTCCTTCCCTCTGTAAGCCATTTCATAGGTGCCTCCTCTTTCATGCCAGCCTGTGTTGACCTCTGGGATGAGGAGTGCAGAACTAGTTATTGACCTGCAAGAGCTCTCAGGATAATGGAGAGAGAGACAAGCAGTGCAGTGTTTTAAAGGCTCTGAGGGAGGGAAGCAATTGGTGCTGGAAGCACAAGAGGAATGGGTCTCTGGTTCCACCTGGAAGACGGCTCTGCCATTTGCCACCTTTATGTCTTTGATTCAATGTCACAGTCTCTTGGATCCTTAAAATCTTAGCCATGTATGCCATGGCTATACTATATAGTTCACTCTTTTAGGTTAAGGTGGGGACTAAATAGCCTGTGGGACAGTGCCCAGCTGAGGATGCAGCACAGGGTAGGCATTCACAGAATCCTGCCCCCTAACCTCAGACTCCAAGCAGGACCAGCCATCCTGGTCACCAAAAGAGATACATTGAAATGGCTGGTTTCATTTCACAAGCCACAGTTGCCAGGGAAGTCTTGTAGGGAAGTGACCTCCCTCACGTGCCTGAGAAGATGCATGTGATGATGGCGTGCCCCAGGCAAACAAAGGGCTCTTGCAAAACTTATGATTCTCTCCTTGTTGCAGAGGAATGAAAGGGAGGGAGGAAGTAGGCACCCCTCCTTCTTGCATGGCCCACAAGGGGTCTTAAGGCTATTTTTATGAAGATGGACTCTGGGTGATTCAGGGACTCACCCTAAAAGCACTTCTTTCTTGCTTTCCTTTTCCATCTCCTCCTTCTTCTCCTTCCTCCTTTTCTCTTCCTCCTCCCTTTTCTTTTAACAACATACCTTCTATGCATTTTCTTGAACTTTCTCCCATAGAAGGTAACCCTCAGAAAACAGTGAACTAGTCTAGGCTCCAAGGGGCTTGGTAGGAGAGCTTGTTCATTCTGTGGTTTGCACAAGCCTGACAGCTGGAAAGCAAAAGACAATGCTCCCAGGAGGGCAGTAAGGCATAAACCTGGTTCACAGAACTCAGAGAAGCTTCAGAGACCTGGAACAAATAGGCTGTAATGTCAATGGGAAGTTCAGGCCCAGCAGAGGAGGTGAGCAAGTTGGGACCCTGCTCTTCCTCCTGTTGGCCAGACTCTATCCATTCTTGCATGCTCAGCTAGAGATATTTTTCCCTTGATAATCTGCTTTTCTTGATGCCCCAAGGCTTTTGGTCTTAGCAGTAGGTGATGACTAACCCCTTCCTTTGAGCAGCGAGAACTCTGTGTCCTTTGAAGGGAGCGTGAATAATGGGTCCACTTCTGCACTGTGGCTCAGCCTGTCTTCCTAGTCACACCAGGAGTGACCCATGCTATGCGATCTTATGGGGTCCACATATATGCATACTCCTTTGCACACCACTAGTGTGTGCACATTTATTTACACCCATGTACACACTTATGCTTTAAGTGTACTTGGCTCCACACAACTCACAGGTGCAGTCACCTGCAGCACAGGGCTCATACTCCCCTCCACAAGCACGTTCTGCCCACTGACTCCATTAGGGAGCTTTATTGCCTGAGCCCCCAGGTGTTTGCAGACCTAACACTGGCAGTGACTGAGTGGGTCTTTTGGTGACACATTCATAAAATCTCATAAATCGTCTCTGTGCAACGTCGCATGAACATTTTTATTTTCTTCAATAAATACACACATTCTTATTTCCTAACAGCTCCAGCGTTGGCGGAATGCCCGGCCAAGGGGTCCACTTATTGTGCACTTGGCCAGGATGCACCGTGGATAGGAATGGGCCCACTCTGTCGGTTGTTTGAGACTGAAGACATCTTTGGGGACCTGGGATAATGGAGGCCTGATTTGGATGGGACAATAGGAGTCATCTTGTCTGGATACATATTCTACCTCTCCCCTGCAAGCCATTCATCTTTTCATTTATTCATTTTTTTCTACTGAAACTCTTTTACTGAGGTTTAAGGCAAGAGTTACATCAAGCCTCAAAACTCAAAAACTGAGGCTCAGAAAAATTAAGTGATAGTCAAGGATGGGGCCTGAAGATCTGCATTTGAATGACACTCCAGGTCATTCTGAGGCAAGTGGCTCCAGGTCAGACTTGAAGAGTGAAGGTATTTTGTGATTAGACCTCAGGGCATAAAACGTATTTTTCCCTTTTTAAAAATAAAAACACCATGGGGTCAGGAGATTGAGACCATCCTGGCTAACGTGGTGAAACTCCGTCTCTACTAAAAAAATACAAAAAAATTAGCCGAGCGTGGTGGCGGGCACCTGTAGTCTCAGCCACTCGGGAGGCTGAGGCAGGAGAATGGCATGACCCTGGGAGGCTGAGTTTGCAGTGAGCCGAGATCGCGCCACTGCACTACAGCCTGGGTGACAGAGCAAGACTCTGTCTCAAAAAAACAAAACAAACAAAAGCAAAAACAAAAACAAACAAACAAACAAAAACACCTTGGACGTAATAACTCTGAAGAAGTGAAGAATTACTCTAAGGATAAACATTTTTAACCCAAAACTTAAAACTCTAATAACTTTGGAGTTGACCCTCCAGAGAGGCTGGCGGAGGTGGGCTATTTACCCCTTTCCATGCCAGTGCAACCCTCTCCTGGCTTTGCTCTAACTTGGGTGTCTGACTGTCACTTGTCCCAACTTAAAAATGATGACATTACCTTACAAGGTGATACCTCTTCACCCCTTACAGAGTTCTTCCACAAATATCATCTAATCCCCAAAACAGTCCCCCTCAGTGAGCTGTTCCCAACTTCATTTTACAGAGTGGGAAGCAGAGGGGTCAAGGTGAAGTTTCACTACCAGAGCCTGGCGTATGGCTTCAGCTCCCCAACCTCAAGTACAGTTGCTAACTGCCATGAACTAACAACTCTTTGCTTGATGTCAGGGGATTGAGCTTCCTTCCTGTGAGCTTCCAGGGGGCCTTTGTGATGTATGCTAGGAATCCCAGGGCTGTGGTAAGGAAAGTCTCCTGGAATGGAGAGAAGGCAGGAAAAAGGGAGATGAGGGCTGAGGGCAGGGACTGGAGGGTCCTCATTCAGCATTGCCCTATTTTTTGCTATCAAGTCATGCTAATTGGGTGCCACGTCAGAAGTGAAGGGGGACATGTAAAACAAGGAGACGTCTTTTCTCTGAGGCTTTTAAAGTTAAAAGCTTGGGTAAGGTGGAAGTGAGAGACGTATAGAACTATTTGCTTTGCTTTGCTTTGATTTGTATTCTGGGAGGTCCATTATGAAGGAGCCATCATTGGTCTATGAATACCACAAAGGACATTGGCCAAAGGGGAGCTCCATGAGCTCTGCTATACCAGCCTCTTTCTGGGTGCCCCCAAAATCCTGCCACCAGTGAGTGGGGATGGGGCAAGTTCTCTCCTCTGGGGCACATCTGCTGAGCAGGGTGTCAGAACAGATCACACAGTTAATCCCTTACAGATTCTGTGCTCATTTGAGATGCTTCCAGAATACAGAAGAAGATGTTGATATTATCTTGACTCTTCTGACCCACCCATGGGAAATCATAAATTCTGGTCACTTCAGCCTGTTCTCTAAAATCCCGAGTCTTCCTGATTCCTATAAGCCCCGTTCCCTACTTCCTGCTTTGTGCTAGTGCTCACAGAACAACGAGATGTAACTCAGGAGTCTCTTGGTGCCTCCTCTGCCACTTGTATGTCTATAATTCATCAACTAAGTGGCTTTGGTGGCAGGGATGGAGGTTTTGCATGGGCTTAGCAACATGGACTTTCATTCCTCAAGGCTGCTCTCTCTGGCTATGACGACTGTTCACTGCTTTACCTACTAATAGGAGTGACCCACCCTGAGTCCTCAGTATGGCACCGTTCCCCCGGGGATCAGCCTGGTGGTAGGATAATTACATTGAATTATTTTTTATCATAGAAGGAGCAGTGCTTTGTTCTCATGGGAACAGACATGTACTCTAGATATAGACTTGTTTTCTCTGCCTGAAATGCTGCTTCCAGAACCACCACCAATCTCAGAGGGCCCTCTTTACCATCAGTGTTCCAGGGGCATTGCTTCTGACCAAGGAACTCATCTGACCGCAAATGAAGATCAGCAATTGGCTCGTGCTCATTAAATTCACTGGCCTTTCAATGTCCTCCATCAGCCCAAAGCAAGTGGCTGATAGGATTCTGGAATAAGCCTTTTGGAGACTTTATGGCACTGACTGGGTGGTAGCACTTTGTGGGGCTGGAATAATCAGTGATGGTTTCACCACAGCCAGGTTTCACAGTTCTGGGAATGAACTCTTACTATTACCCTAGTGATCTGAGAGCAAAGTTTTTGCATCCTTCCCTGTGAATTTAACCTGTCTTTCCTCTTTTTTTGAGATGAAGTCTCCCTCTGTCACCCAGACTGTAGTGCAGTGGCACAATCTCGGCCCATTGCAACCTCTGCCTCCTGGATCCAAGTGATTCCCCTGCTTCAGCTTCCTGAGTAGCTGGGATTACAGGTGCCTGCCACCATGCCTGGCTAATTTTTGTGTTTTTAGTAGAGACGGGGTTTCGCCATGTTGACCAGGCTGGTCTTCAACTCCTGGCCTCAAGTGATGCACTCGTCTTGGCCTCCCAAAGTGCTAGGATTACAGGTGTGAGCCACCGCACCCAGCCTAACCTTTCTTAACCAAGAAGACTTAGACCCCCAGGGGAGAAGTGCTCCCCCAAAAGGGGCACAGTAACAGTTAATTAGAGGGAAGTTGAGACTGCCTCCTGGCCTCCTTGGCCTCCTCATGTCCCTGAGTGGACCCACAAAGAAGGGAGTTACTGTGCTGGCTAGGGTGACTGATCCTGAATACCAAGGAGAAACTGGGTTGCTACTACGTAATGTGGGTAAGTGGTGTATGTCTGGAATGTAGGGCATTCCCTGGGGCACCCGTTAGTATTTGCAAGTCTGGTGATAAAAGTTGAAAAACCACCATGACCAAATACAGGCGGGACAGCTGACAACCCAGATCCTTCAGGAATGAAGCTTTGGGTCATTTTATCAGGCAACAAAGCACGATGAGCCAGGCTACCTGTTCATTGCAAAGGGAGTGTGAAAAGGGTATAGGAATGCACCAGGACTACCAGCCATGACCACGTGACCAGTTGAAGAAATAAGGCCTATAGTAATTATGAGTATTTCTTCATTATTTTGATATAATTATATTTGTATTAACCAAGTCTTTTCTTTTTCTCCACTCTCATTCTCCCTCCATCAAATGCAAGATACATTAAGAGAAGTAAACCTAGTAACTCTGCATTTAACTTACAGAATATCAAAAGGGTGTGACTAGGTGCGGCTTAGCTGCAAGATGAATGAATATCACCCAGAGATGGCTAAAGTGACTTGTGGAACTTTGTATCCTCTTTTGGGGTGATAGCATGTTTTCAACTGTTTGAAGAATAGTTGGATCATGTTAAGCAGGAATGCGACTTTGTTGGTGTCTTTATTTGGGTATTATTAAGAGTTATGCACAGATGCCAAGTTGAGCAAAGGGTAGACTGTGACGGTTTTGAACTGTGCCAGTTTAGCAAAGATGGAACTGTGTTTCCCCACATTCTCCTCCTTGTATGGTTCTAGGTTAGGGTTGGCCACAAGAGAAATTTACCTGAGATGAGGAAGGTGGAAAGGAAGCAGCTCTCATTTTACTCTGAAGATCATTAACACAATCATGGAAAGTATAGGGCTCCACACACACTGCTGCAGAGCTTGTATGATTTTGCTGATCAGCTCCTTCTACTGGATCTTGTTGATCAGTTTCTCTGAGCCTGGTTCAGGTATATGTGCAGCTCTATGACAAAGAGTGTCCGCTTCTTCTGAAAGTTACCAGTTGTCAAGGTTAGACACGGAGAGAGACAGATGTAGATCCCAGTTACTTCCTCTCCTCTTCTTCACATCATTTGATATCCTGATTGCCAGCACTGCTAGCCTGTAGCAACTTCAGATCCACCATCAGATGCAGTCTATAGCTTTCTATACACTTTTCCACCAGCTCCGACAATCATATTAGGGCTAATTCCTATTATAAATCTTTAATTCCATACTGTTCATGGGATTCTGCTTACATATTCAGAAATTTGTTCATGGTACAGAAATATTGATTAGGTGTCTTCTACATGTCAGGCATAATCTGGGGGTCTGGGATATATCAATGAACAGAAGAAAAATACATACTTATGCATTTGGGACATGCTTTTATACCCCACATTTTAATAATTCATTCCCTATTAGAAATAAAATCTAACTGCCCTGTGTTCTTATTTGCTACTCCTGGCAATCCTACCCATCATGGGCAGTGAGATACTGGTGGACTTCCAGCCCTGTGTTTGGGACCCAACTTTGTACCATTCACATTGCACTGATAGCCTCTGCAGTTCTACAGCCTCAGCACATTTGAAGTGACTCATGGTGAGTCTGAGTTTCCTCCAACAACAGTCTTTTTATTAGAAGCCTAAGCTCTCATTCACTTTTTTACCTTTTTGGAGACCAAGGTAAATTTATTACCTTGAAATAAGTGGTGTGATGCTATATCCTCTTTAATTCTCACATCAGCCTTGTAAGGTACATATTATTACTAATTATATCTACAATGTAGAAAGTGAGGTTCATAGAGATTTAGTAACATGCCCCAAATCCCAGAGCTGGGAAGTAGTAGAACCAGGATTTGAATACCAGTCAATCTGACTTTCAGTGGGCTTTGTTCACCTTATTTATGTCTTAGGTGCCTCAGTTTCTCAGCAAGGGGAAGCATACCTATATTGAATCAGTTAGACTCATCTTTAGCAAATAGTCCAATCTGCTTGGATACATAGCACTGGGCTTCTTTTTGGGAAGCTCAAGCATGTTGATGACCATGGGGTGATGGTGATGATGGTCTCCAGGCACAATGAAGGCTGAAGAAGAATGAGTTCTCACCCTTACAGAACATTGATGGTGGGTGACCCATTCAGTTGACCTGTTTCTCTGGTTTCCCAAGACCAGGTGCTCATCTCTGCTGTAGAGAACTCCATCTGTGACAGGGATTGTAGAGGCTTGTTAGGCTGGTTCTCTCCCAAAGTAGAATAGAGGATGTCACACATCATTGGCAGCAGGCTGTGGTCTTAGGGGAAGCTGTGGGGAGCAAGCCATTGGCTGAGATGAGGGAGCCAGAGCAACAGCTCAGCTTGTCTTCAGGTCTCTTTCTATTGACCTCTTCTTAGAAGCAGAGACAGATGTTGACAGAGACACACACACATTTGAGATGATATTGCACATAGTATTTTGTATCATGAATCTTTTTCCTAACCCTATATTACAACTTTTCAACAACTTTTTAAACATTCTTCAAAAACATGGTTTTTAATGACTGGATAGTATTACTTACGGACACACCATAATTTAATAAAACAATCTCTTTGCCATTAATTATGTAAGCCCATTTTTTTTTCTACATTTAGTAATTAGCTTATTTCTAGATGATTTATATTTTAAATTACATAGAGGAGGTATTAAATATTTTTAAAGTTACAAAGATGATAGATTTCCATTAGTTTTCTAATATGTTATTATTGTAATTTTGAAAAAAGTGTATATTTATTTTATATCAAGCCCTTATACTCAATCTTCAAATTAACACGTTTTTATTTGATTGTCTTAGGATTTGAGATGTGTGGTAATGTCATGAGTAAGTGTTCATTATTTCGTTTTCTTTTTTCTAATAGTTACATTTCAATATTCTTCTTGTTTTTTTGCTTTAACTAGAATTTCCAGAGCAATTATTAGTGATGATATTGTAGGGAACATTCTTGACTTGCTCCTACTTCTAATAGCAATGCTGCTTGTATAGTGCCATTAGGTATAAAATTGACTATTGCTTTCAAGGTAGACATTTTAATCATGTCATATTACGTTTGAATTTCCCTATTCCTTATATTCTATGATTTTTTCCTAAAAAATGGACATCAAACTTACCAATTACTTATTAATATTTATCCAGATGATTGCACTTTCATTGACCTAATACATATATTTGTAATGTGTCATTAAATAATAGCATTAAATAGCTCTCATTAATAGCTAGCATTAAATAATCTCTTTATTAGTGATTTTAAATAACTATGTTTTTAATATTTTAATGAATTACATTTGCTGGTGTGCTTGTAGAATTTTTGTAACAATCTTTAAAAGCAAGGTTAGTTTATAGTTCTGATATCAATATAGTACATGCATACTGACATAAAAGAGATGGGAACAAAATACATCAAACTGTTAGCAGTGGTCTCCTCTATGTTAGATGGTGGAATACTGGATTCATTTTACTACTTTTCCCTAAGATTTAATATACATTTTTATGACAAAAGTGAACATTATATCAGTTATCTACTGCTGTGTAAGAAATCAACCCAAAACTTAGTGGCTAAAATAACAACCATTCTATTGACCCATGACTCTGAGGGCCAGTAATTTGGGCTGTGCTCAGCTGGGTGTTTCTTCTGTTGGTCTTGCCCATGGTTACACAATTCTATTGCAGTCAGCTGGTGGATTTGCTGGGGGCCAGTTGATCTAGAGGACCCTAGCTGAGACACTTATTTCTGTTTCCTGTCATGTCATTCAACTTGATAGAAGGAGCAGCAATGTCAAATTACAAAGGAGGGGTGCATGCAGCAATGAGAAGAACTGTTGCAGACAACTTTGCCAAGTTAGCTACAAACATGCCTTATAATTAAAAACAAAACATAATATTTTAGAAAAGGATAATATGCAGTGATGAAAAAGATGGCAAAGTGAGTTTTTTACACATTGCTGATGAGCCTATCAACATTGTAACAAAAAATGATTTGGCAATGAATTTCATGAGTGGTAAAGTGTTAGTAGACTTTGACCAAATTTTTCTATAACTTGGAGTTTATTCTAAGGAAATAATCAGAGTTTAATAAAAATTATGTATAAGAATTTTTCTGTATAGCATTATTTATAAGTGAAATACTAAACACAATATAAATGTCAAATATTAGAGGATTTAGTGACAGCAGATGGCATCTCCATATGATGAAACATGATATAACCACAAAAATTATATTTTGGGCATGACAAAGTTTAAAAAATAAGATTTGTGTGCTTTCATTGAGTCTAGTTTTGAAAATTGATTGTATTCATATACGTTAATACAATAAACTTTTCTTCATATGAATACAAAAACATACATGTACACATATACAGAAAAATAACTGGAAGACATATATGAGCATAATAATGGTAATTATTTCTGGGTGGTGCTTGGGTTACTGGTGGTCTTTATATTATTAAAGCCACAGGTGTCAGTTTGGGGCCAACCTGCCACTTTTGAGTTAGAGAGTGCTGATTTTAACTGCCATCCCATGTCCTGTGGAAAGTGCACACCTTCCTAATGAGTTGTGTGGCTCCTTGAGGACTTGCATTCTCATCATCACCTCTGATAGTGACTTCTTGTCTTTAGAATTCCATTATTCTGTTCTCTCTTTTGTGTGTGTGTGTGTGTGTGTGTGTGTTTAAATTATTTTTGTAGAGACAGGGTCTCACTACGTTGCCCAGGCTGGTCTCGAACTCCCGGCCTCAAGTGATCCTCCCACCTTGGCCTCCCAAAGTGTGTGGTTCTTATATCTCTGATCTGGTAGCTTAACCAATGCATGGGGCACAGTTCCTTCTCTTTTATTTCTACCTCCAGTCCTCCTTCAAACAGTCTGGAATATGAATCTGTTGCATGTACCATACTAGACTTTTACTAAAAATCTATGGCTTAAGAGAAGGGTTATTATCATATACCACATAAAAGATGAATACATCCTATATCAGAGATACTTAAAGATTTTCTTTTTTGTTTTCATGGACCCTATTGGCAGTCTTGTGAAAACTATAGACCCTTTCAAATATTATGTTTTTAAATTCATGCAATAAAATGTACAGGATTATAAAGAAAATGAATTATGTTGAAATAAAAATATCAAATATTTAAGAAAAAGCAAATGTGATACAGTGATGTAAAGTGCTTCTTTATTAATAATGCATTCAGTAACATGATACACAGGTTAGACAGAAATTGAGTATAATATTAATGATAAGTATAAATGATATTTTGAAATGTATGCAACAACTGTAATATGACACGAGATCATCTGTGATTTCTATTAATTGCAAAGCCACAAAAGTTACCAATAACCATTGTGATGTGTTGTCTACATTTATAATTGAAGAAAATGTTAATTTTTAGTTGGAGGTCAGTGAAACTAAGCTGTAATTTTTCCCTCAACTCAGTTCAAGGACTCCCTGAATTCCATCTCCATATCAATTGGGATCCATGGGCCCTGGGTTAAGATCCCTTGTATTAGATTCCTGTTATTCAAAGTTCATTTGGCTCTCCACATGGGTAACACTATACCATGTTAAGCTTCCTTCTCTTGCCATACTACTTTTCTCTCTCTCCGTTTCTCTCCTCCCAGTTTGTTCTGGGAAACTTGGAATTCTTCTGTCTTTGTTAATTGGAGTGAGTCTATAATATCTGATTCCTAATTTTAAAGGTATCTTCTGCCTTATCTTTGAATGTCCACAATCCTTCAGCGTGTTTTCAATCAAAAGAACTGGTCATCTACCCCTTTTGTATTAATAATTATGTTAGCCCCCGCTCACAGAGTATTTCCCATGGATGAGCATTGCTCTGAAGAGGGCCTTATTTCTTTTTATTTTCTCAAGGGGCAAAGCTTACCCAAAGTCATGCAGCTAGCAGAATGTGGAGTCAGTTCTCACCCACCGTGCTAGGCTGCTTTCCATTAGTAGCACCCAGAAGAAAATGAAATGGAGCTATTTGGGTCTTTCTTTTCATAGGGTTGGCCGTCTTTAGAAGGCAATTATTTTAAAATAGCATTTTGTTTCCTCTGGTGGTACATTTCTAAATCTTTCACAGTGGTGCTGGTTTTCAATGCTTTGGCTGTTTAGGCTCTGGATCCTCTGCGAACTGCTAGAAGAAAGCTGGTGCATAGAATGAGAGAGGACTGGAGCAAAAGACTCTGAGAGAAGCAGAAAGAAGGGACATATCTGGGACTTCCTGGGTCCAGTCTGTTTGGAAGACTGGCTGGAGCCTGCACCTTGGGTTCTCAAGTAACTCTTACGGCCTTCTATCGTAGGCCCCTTCAAGGCTTATGTTGTCTTTGGTTGGTTTTTGCTACTTGTAACCAAATGTATTTAACGAATACATAATTGACATACATTAGTTTTAAAACCAGGAAGAGAGTACATGTTATCAGCAAGCATTAGCAGTTATGAGAAAGGATTTATCATTCCTCCCAGCCCATGTCCCAGGATTGTGCCATTCTAGTGATAGTAGAAGTGATGAGAATGGTGGTGAAAGTGATTTTGGGGAGGAAGGTACAAGAAAATGAGAATGCATACATATCCTTCTTTGTGTTTCTACTGTGGTTTTTAAAGCATTGAAAACCAGGCCAGGCGCGGTGGCTCACGCTTGTAATCCCAGCACTTTGGGAGGCCGAGGCGGGCGGATCACGAGGTCAGGAGATCGAGACCACAATGAAACCCCATCTCTACTAAAAATACAAAAAGAAATTAGCCGGGCGCGGTGGCGGGCGCCTGTAGTCCCAGCTACTCGGAGAGGCTGAGGCAGGAGAATGGCGTGAACCCAGGAGGCGGAGCTTGCAGTGAGCCGAAATTGCGCCACTGCACTCCAGCCTGGGCGACAGAGTGAGACTCCGTCTCAAAAAAAAAAAAAAAAAAAAAAGAAAACCAGTACCATTGTGGAAGGTGTAGAAATGTACCACCAGAGGAAACAAAATGCTATTTTAAAATAATTGCCTTCTAAAGATGGCCAATCCTATGAAAACAAAGACCCAAACAGCTCCAAATGTATATTAACGTCCACCTCGTATCTTAGCCACTCTTTTGGGGACAAATAGCTTTTTGTTGCTTGTGAAAATTTATTTGTTGAATTTGTCTTTCTGTATTTCCACCCTATGGAAATATATACTCCTGCAAAGTAGAGGCCCTCTTTGTATCTACTGAATTCTAAATGCCCAGTAAAAGATGAAATGCAAGACAGCCACCATGATGCTGTTGATACTTGGTGGACTGTGATGCTGGTGAAAAAGGTACCTGCCATCTTGGTTTGTATTTGTTAAATCACCCTCCTATCTTCACTATCCAAAATGCTAGTCCATAAAGGAAATTTCCTGTACTCTGTTAGTGTTGGGAACAATTATCTCAGGTCTTTTACTCTTGTTTTAAACCTGGTGTTATCCTAATTGTTCCAGGCTTGAAGTTTGTGTTTAGTCTCCTTGACATGAAGGACTTGCTTTCCCTTAAGAAATGTAGCTTCATCTTTAGGCTTACTTAGGTAGGAGATCATAGTTATCCCTTAGAATCTCAACCCCAGGCACTGGCTTGCCAGCAAACACTTTGATATGGGATGCCAAACTGGAGTGTAGTTGGAGTACAGGTGGGAAATATGAACCAGGTAACAGGGATGGTGGTTTTAGTCAAATCCTTTAATTTTTATGCCAAAAGAAACCCAATTCAAAGCAACGTAAGCAAAACAGGTAACATTTTAAATTAACTAAAACTATGGGCATGGCTGAATCCAGGTGGCTCAACAATTTTAAAAGAGCTTCTCTCTCTTCTTTTTCCCCCTCTTTTCCGATTTGCTCCCTTCAGTGTATATTTCATGTTAAATAAGCTATTTTTCTCCTGTTGGCAATTAGTGATCTCTAGCAATTTTAGACTTACCCAGACCAGCCTTGTGATTCCAGTGACAGAATTAAAAAAAATTCTTTCCCAATATCAGTAAAACAGATATATTTGTATCTTGGGCTCAAATTTTGGACCAGTGATGGAACCACATGACATGGGGAAAGGGAAGGAAAGAGGTGTGTTGGGAAGATGCAAACAATAGATTATCCACTGCAGTGGGAATGGCCAGAAGGATAATTATGTGGGAAAGGCAGGCAAGGGAAGTGACGAGGGTGAGAGTAACAGTGGTGTTGTTGTGAATCCGGTCATGGAAATGGTGATGCTGGTTATGGTAGTGGTGGGGTACTGGTGATCATGAGAGATACTCCTTCTTGTTCCAGATCCTACCAATTCCAAAAGCACAGTCCAGGAGGATGGTGTATGCAACCCTATTAGTAAAGACACATGATTTCCTGTGGTTCTGGCCTTTAAGGGCAGAAAGGGCTACATGTTTGTCCTAGAAAAAAATTCAATGGTTCCTGAGTCAGCAAGCTCCCTGTGCTTGTGGAAGCAGATCACATGGTATCTCAGAAATATACCTATGCATGTTAGCAAAACAACAGAGAAAAACAAGCCTTTACCACCAGGATGGCAGGAAGTGTGGTCAGCTTTCTTGGAGGTGAAGCCAAGATGAGAGGTCGTTGACTTGCACTAATGAAGAGGCACAAAAACTGCTGATTTAAAGAATAATAATAAAAAAAGCACCCTGGGGGACATTTTATTGCACTTAGAAAATGTCCAATTTCATCCTTCATATAAAAAAGTAAAAAAAAAAAAAATTTGACTTTCATGAAAACCAATAGATTAGTACAGAAAGAAAAAGTTCCCAGCCAAGAACTAAGCCACAGTTGTGTTCATGTGTATGCTTGAGCTAACTCCTCTGGCCTCATGTCAGCCTCTGCATTTGGCATGCAGATCCCTTGTTCTGTAAAAACTATTTCAGGAACACTTTGAAAAGGCTGCCCAGTGATGGCTGCCTCATTTGGGATTTATTATAATATCATTAGAAGGGGTTATATCACTTGGTATAATGTCAGACACATTGTAGCCTGTGGTTTTATGATGTGGACAAATATCACACTCAGGAATAAGATGGCTCTGAACAAATCAGTTCCATCTGGGTCCTACTGTAAATAGAGCTTTTCCCTTCCGCCATAGAGGGTGGATTTTCATCCTCATCTGGTCCCCTGACCTTCCATTCTGCAGCGTCTTTCTTTTCCTGACCTCTTTGCACCCCAATCTCTGTGGCCTATGAGAAAGAGAGAGAAAGAGAGAGAATTCCTTAACACCCCAAAACAAAGATGCTTGTCAAGCTCTGGGAATGCAGGGAGACTGGGGAATTTGCTTTTATCCAGTACCTGCCACGTGGCTGAACCTGTGCTAGATATTTTCACCTGTCTCACCTCACCTTGTTCATTCTTACAACAAGCCTATAGAGTAATAGATAATGTTGCTATTTTACAAAGAAATACTGAGACTGACATGTTTAAAAATAATCTATACATATATATTTTTTGAGACAGGGTCTTGCTTTGTTGCCCAGGCTAGAGTGCAGTGGCATGATCTTGAATCACTGCAGCCTTGACTTTCCAGGCCCAAGTGATTTTCCCATCTCAGCCTTCCAAGTAGCTGGAACTACAGGTGTGTGCCACCACACTCGGTTAATTTGAAATTTTTTTTTTTTTTGAGACAGAGTCTCACTCTGTCACCCAGGCTGGAGTGCAGTGGCGCGATCTGGGCTCACTGCAAGCTCCGCCTCCCAGGTTCACACCATTCTTCTGCCTCAGCCTCCCGAATAGCTGGGACTACAAGTGGCCGCCACCAAGCCCAGCTAATTTTTTGTATTTTTAGTAGAGACGGGGTTTCACCGTGTTAGCCAGGATGGTCTCGATCTCCTGACCTCATGATCCACCTGCCTCGGCCTCCCAAAGTGCTGGGATTACAGGCATGAGCCACCGCGCCCGGCCAATTTTTTTTTTTTCTTTTAGAGATGGGGGTCTCATTCTATTGCCCAGATTTGTCTTGAATTCCTGAGTTTAAGCAATCCTTCCACCTCGACCTCCCAAAGTATTGGGATTACAACCATGAGCCACCCTCCTGGCCTAAAAGTAAAATTTTGATTCAAGTCTATAAACTAGTGAGTGGGGAGATTGAGTTTTGAAGCTTATCTGAAGTTCATTCCAAAGCCTGTCTGTGTTCTTCCATGGTATCCTGCCATCCCCAACATCTGTATGTCCATGAATAAACTATGCACAGGAGATAAGGAAACAAGAAATGCGGACATAAGTTGTATTTGGCCAAAACGTAGTTATTTTAAAAGCAAATAACAGCGTGGTACAACCTCCTTGCAGAACTCTGTGGCTTTTTTGAATAAAGTTAAATATCTGCCTATCCTATGAACTAGAGAAATCATTCCCAAGAGAAATGCATACATAGGTACATGCCTCACAAAAAAGACTTGTACAAGAATGTTCACAGCAGCTGTTTCATAATAGCCCCAAATACTCATCAGCAGGAAAATAAACAAATTGTGGTGTGTTCATATGGTAGAATACTACACAGCAATAAAAAATAGTAAACTAAGGATATATGCCACAAAATGGATGGATCTTATAAATATCATATTGCACTAAAGAAGACAGACACAAGAGAGAACATAATATATGATTCCAGTAATATAAAATTTGAGAATGAGGAAAATTACTAATATCTAAAAACTCAAGCTCAAGAGATAGCTAACGATCTAAAAATATTAATATTAAGATAAGTATCTGAATCTTATAGATTATAATTAAACTGTATTAATCTTATAGGTCAAGGTATTTATCAATATCCAAAGGTAGTAAAATTGCTAATATCTAAATAAGTCACCTTCTTTCACTTTTGTTTAATTTTCCTCCTACTTGAAATTTAGATAATTGGAATCATACCTTACACAAAAACACCACTGTCTCTCTCACTCTTTCACAATGGTGTAAGGAGTTACTCTGGGGTAGGAGGTGGATATTGCCCAGTAAGGAGCATGAGAAAACTTACTGAAGCTCTGGACATAGATAGTTATTTATAAATACACAAAAATTCATTGTCTTGTATATTTATGTTTTTTGTTTATAGACTAAATAATCAAAAAGCAGAACATAATAAATATTTAATCAACTGAAGTGATAGGAAAAGGTGGTCAAATTTGTCACTCTCAATGCTTTGGTTTTTATAAATTGGCTATTCGGTTAATTTTGACTCTACTCTTTAAAAAAGGTAGTGTGGACATGTGGAAAGATGTATGTTATGCTATAATATTGGATGTTGGATGTTCAGGAAGAATAAATACATGGTTTATTGATTTATTTCTAGCTCTTCTTAATATAGACAATGAGGTGTCATTCTCTTCCCTTGATAAATTGTTACATGCATCTCCTGCCTGCTCCCTGCCTATTTCCTGTTACCTTTATTCTTCCTCCCACAACTGCTATCACTAGCACATTTGTATTACACAGTTTAACAGGTCAGAGGACTTTAGGTGAATAGAGAGAAAAGGAAAAAGAAAAGCTGACTTCTTTCATTTTGGTGTTAAAATATATTGAAGTACTTTGCATGGCTTTTATCATTTTCAGAAGGGCTATTGTAACAGGTCAACTCATAAATTGGTATGACATCCTGTTTGTTTCTGCCAAAAAGTCAGTCAAAGTGAGAGTATTAATTTATTTGCACAGATATGTGTCAAATTCACTTAAACAATGCTGGGTTGTTAACACTGATGCATGCTATAAAGGAATACAGACTTGATTTTATCACCATTCCTCTAAGGAGAGCAACCATATATTGGGAGGGGTTTCTATGATACTTATTTATGTTCCATGGCTTTTTATTTATTTCATGGCTTCAGTGAAACCTGGAAGAATAATTCTCAAGTAAGCTGAGGCTGTGTAGACAGGTACTCTGAGTAATTTAGATAATTCATCCGCACTGTCTTACATCATGAAGTAGCTGCTCAGTTCCTTGCATCTCTTTGTGTAGCTGTGGGTTATTTGGGGCAGAAATCCTGTTCCCCTGAATCTCCAGGGGCTTTCTCTTCACTTTGGTAGCTTAAGTATGATTTCCAAAGGCGCCTTTGGCTTCCCTGCTCTTCTGTGTGGATGCAGCTAATGACCTCAATGTCTAGCTAATGGCATCTTACTCTGCAGTGATGGCTGTTCTGAACACAGAGTGGGAGAATGGTGGTGGGTCAGGATGAGTGGAAAAGTAATAGTTTGATGATAGAAATGCAGACAACTCTTGGATTAAATTCAGTGCTCTGTTCCTTCTCCGTATGGACCATGACATGTTCTCTACTTCTGTAATTGAAAAAAAAAAGTGAGAGCACAATTTGTATAATCACTGGTAGAGCATTAAGTTGTCTGGGCTGGCACAAAACAGTGGACAGAAGAGCCAACTGCTGACCTCAGTAACACATGCCTAACTCCTAGTGCAAGGTTTGGCTTGATAATAGGATCTTGGTCATAATTACTCATGGACGTTCATGGTTATCTGGACTGGGACTCACCCTCCCTGTCCATGCAGGCAGTCAGACCCTGCTGAGAGATGTGAGATTCATAAAATCCTTCTATGTGTCTAAGTCTGTGGTTGCTATTAGTCTGCAAAACATGAGAATAAGAGGACTAATTAAAAAAATTTAAACTCTTAGACTTTTATTTCACTCTGTTCCTTATGAAATAGTTGTTTTCTCAGCTACATCGAGACACTCAACATATTAATCTGCTTAGTTTTAAACAATGTCCAAATGTTTTCATGTTTATGTACTCCAGTCATTCTTGGCTTGCTTAATAAATTTTACAGATATTTACTGGTACCTACTCTGTGCTAGACATAGTTCTAGGTAATGGGGACCAAGAAGACAAAGACAAGAAGTTTCCCATTATTACAGGGCTTATGTTCTAGGGATGGAGGCAAACAATAAGGGGATAAACAAATATGCAGTGCTAGGTGACAGGGTTAGGGGGTAGAGAAGGTGGGGAAGGGAGTATGGCTGTAGTTAGGTGATCAGGAATGATTTTCTGTTTGAACAGAGACCTGAATGAAGTGAAAGAGAAGGCTATGTGGCAACCTGAAAGAAGAGTTGTGGTGATGAGAACAGCCATCTTGGCCTACCCTCAAGGAGAAAGGTGCAGAAATGTGCAATATAATTTGGTCCAGAGATCAGGTGAAATCTCTACTCTCTGGACCTCTTGATCAATGGAGGTCCTTGCCAAGAGTGGGAATCCCCATAAGCTAATATTTCCATGGTCATCTTGGGCCCTGAGGTTCACCTCTGAAAGAGCACTTACTGATCCATGCCATATTAACCCAGGCATGGTCAGCCCCTTCCTTGATTGTCCATTCCCCTGCCTTACACGTATACAGAAATAATAACTCTTTAGACTTCAATGATGGCTTGGCAAGTAGGAATACCAAGACAGCACCTACATCTCAGCTTCACAGCTGCTTCAGATTAAACTTTAGATAACGTCCTTGTTTGAAATGTCCTTGGGTCCCAGGACCTCTGGAGAAGCATCACTGGCCTGTTCCCCAGACAACACAACTCACAACCTCCTGATATCTTGATGGCTCTTTGATTCCTTTCCCCCTTCTCTACCTCTCCTCCTTATCCCCTCTTTCATGGATTGCTCTTGGAATCTCCAAATTCCTCTGGCTTTATTGTATATTGGCTCTTTCCAGCTTCAGCTCCATTTTTGGTCAATATTTGTCTATCCAAACTTATCGACATGCCATTTGTTAAACAGCATACCACATTTTCTTTAGAATGCAGTAGTGATTAGAGAGAGAAAAATGCCAAGAATGAAGCACCATATGCATAGATCTTATATGGATACTGGGGCAATATGTTCTGCTGGGTTTGTCTAGTGGTTAAGTCTAGGGTTGCATCTTCAGGAAGGGAAAGGACTGGGTGCTATGGATAGGAATAGTATGAAGAAGAGACAGACCCTACAAAAAGAAATGGGAAAGTAGAAGGTGGACTTCAGACCAGAGACATTCCCTCTTCAGGCTTTGTTCTCTTGAGCTTAAGTATTCAGAATGTGTTCATGGGCTTCCATAAACAGAGATCTATGTTTCATCTGGGGAGTGCAGCCCTGTGACTATATGAGTTGATAACCTGGAGAGACTTTTAGGGAAAGAGGGCATGTACAGCCAAAGAACCAGGCTGGGCACAGTGGCTCATGCCTATAATCCCAGCACTTTGGGAGGCTGAGGTGGAAGGATCTCTTGAGCCCAGAAGTTCGAGACCAGCTGGGACAACATGGTGAGACTTCATCTCTACCAAAAAAAAAAAAAAAAAAAAAAAGCCGGGTGTGGTGGCACACACCTGTAGTCCCAGCTATTCAGGAGGCTGAGGTGGGAGGATCATTTAAGCCCAGGAGGTTGAGGCTGCAGCGAGCTGAGATGGTGCCGCTGCACTCCAGGCAATCTATCCATCAGTGTTCCGTAGGCACATTCTCTTTGACCTAGTGTTTTCACTTATGGAAATGTGACCTAAAGATACACTTTCATATGACATATATACAAAGATTGTGATAACAGATCACTAGAAAGAACCTTAGAGCACATCACTGGAAACTCAGTGTAAGAAATGATACATTGATAGATGCTTCTAATTGTAGCCATTGAAAAGAAAGAGGACCCTGTTCCTGGATGGACATAGAATGATATCTAAGATATGTTGTCCAGTGGAAAAGACAGAGGGCCGTGGAATGTATACAGTAGGCTTTATCAATGGAGTCTTGAAAAAATGTTTCTATGTAGAAGGTATTGTGTGAATTAGTGTTAGATTGAGCTGTATCTCACCTGCTTGGCATGGTTCCTCCTAACTTCTGTGATCTGGTTCCCTGGGAATTTTATGCAGATCCCTGGCATGGTTCCTGGAACATAGTAGGTCTCCATCTCGGCTTGGATTCCCTTGGGGATGGAGCTTATCACTTCATTTTCCTTTGCTGGACAATTGTAATTCTCAGGGAGAGTGAGCTCCTCTGCCTCTTTTAACTCCTAGTGGGGGTTCTGGCCTGGCTCTGAGCAGGGGTCACTCTTGTTGACAGTGCCCAGACCTTGCTTGATTGTGTCAGTTCCCAACCAGATTTTCTTCCAGATTCTCGGTAGCTCCCACACTGCCTTTAAAGCTAAGGAGAACCTTCCACACTTTTTTTTTTTTTTTTGAAACGGAGTCTTGCTCTGTTGCCCAGGCTGGAATGCAGTAGCGAGATCTTGCTCACTGCAAGCTCCACCTCCCGGGTTCACGCCATTCTCCTGCCTCAGCCTCCTGAGTAGCTGGGACTACAGGCAACTGCCACCATGCCCGGCTAATTTTTTTGTATTTTTAGTAGAGACAGGGTTTCACCGTGTTAGCCAGGATGGTCTCGATCTCCTGATCTCATGATCTGCCCTCCTTGGCCTCCCAAAGTGCTGGGATTACAGGCGTGAGCTGCCGCGCCTGGCCAACGTTCCACATTTTTGAGATGGGCTTTGCTCCTAGAGCATGATCAGCCTGCCTGGGCACTGCTTCTAACGCCTCCCAAGATCTCTGGGAGCTGGAGCCTCTCTCCCCATCTAGTGAGTGCTTCCTTGCTGCGTTCTTGAACTCCTACGGTAGTTCTGGCAAGTTAGGGGGCCAAAGCTTTAAAAAAGGCTTGTCTGGCTGTCTCTGACTTCGAGGCTGTCAGCCATCTCAGCTCAGTTGTATGTAGTTTAATGAATTGTTGCTCTTTTGTGTCTGTGCCCTGAGGTGATTTCTTACCACAAAGGGCAAGCTTAAGAAAATCAAATAAATAAATACTAATAAACAGGGAAACAAGGTTTGGAGAGGTTAATTGCTTTTCTGGGGTTGCAAGGCAGTGAGAGGGGAGCTGGGCTGGCCGCCACCTCTTCTGTGCTCTGGCCACTTTGCCATTTAACTGCCCCAAAGAGGCCCACTTAAAAGCAAACATATAAATGGAAGTAACTTTTTCAGCAACTTATTGGGTCTTTTTCTCCTCAGTGAGCCTGGGATGGAGAGGAATGGTTGAGTCTGGGTCTGAGCACCAACTAGGTGGTCATGGTCCCAGCTTGAGTAGGTGTCGGTGACTGCACATTGGAAGTGGTTTCCAGGAGCCCGTGTCTTCTCTGCGATAGACGGATTACGTAAAAGGCTCCAAGACACCATAGAAACCTGGCCTGGTTTATACCTGAAAGGAGGGAGGTGTACGGCGTACATTCTATTGTTCTAATCACGCCACTTTAATGAGATACAAAATTGTGCCAGTTTCATAATTATGATATATATCAGGGCTTAATTATATGTACAGGATGGCATATTCAATTGAATACATGCAAATGGAACAGAGATTTTCATTTCACATGTCTCTCCTACTCTCCCTAACAAAGAACTTTCTAGGGGTTTTAGGCATATGGGCATAACGGAGAATCAACTTGTACCACATGCCAGCATCTTCTGGCTTTCAAAACAATGAGGAGACACTGAAAACCCATGACTAGCGAGCTAAGGACACTGAATAAATAAAGATGAACCTGATAAAAGTATAGTGGCTTTTGATAGCCCATGCAAACATGTCTGGCTTCAATTTGTGGGAATTTTCTTATTGTTAAATGACAAAAACATAAAAAAGAGCTAATAAAAATTCTGTGGCTAAAGGTCTTTTTAAAAAGTACTAGAAAAGCAAGTTCAGAGTCATGGCTGCATTTGTTACTGATTATGAGGAGAAATGGGGAAAAACATTGACCCCTGTGACTTGGCTCTGAATGTGCTGATGAAGCCCCTGGGATCTCCCCGCATGTCACTTTCTGATGCCCGTAGACTCTGGGACAAGAAGCAAGGAGGGAGAGCTCCTTGCCAGGCCATGTTTTGTTGTAGGAATGGCTTTGTGAAGGGCTCTTGTGACACTGCAGAATCCACTTTGAGAAATTTCTCCAGTAGGCAAACACTACGAAAGAGAGACCTTGTGGGAGGAGGTAAGGTTGAACTATCTACCATGTCCCTGGCTTTGTCTTAGGTATTGGGAACACCTCTGGCAGGTAGAGAGGCAGCTGATCTTAGGGACTTTCTTCTTTCACCCAGGGCTACCTGATGACTCTCAGGAAAATCTGTGGAGCCGGATCTTGGTAGCGAGCTGGCTGCCCTTTGTTTATGTTCTTGTAGAAACACTGACTCTAGAGAGAAAAACTGACCCATCTGTTGAGATGTTACCCAGACCTGCTACTGTTATTTTTCCATTCATTCACTCATTCATTCATTTATTCATTCTTCTCATAAGCTACTAATATGTGCCTGTCCAAACACTAAGGCCCTAGGAATGAATAAGATGAATGAGTAAGACCTAATCCTGTCCTGCAGAGGCTTGCAGCCCAGAGGGGAAAGGCATACAATAAAGTATAGGATACCTCTGGTGGGTCCTAGCACAGCAGAGCTTTCCCAGAAGCAGGTGTAGTACATGCTGCTCTGAGTGGGAATGATTTTGCAAAGGAGATGATGATTGAAAAGTGTTAAGAGAAGTTCACCAGATGGATATATTGGAGAGAGAGATTATTTCTGGTAGAGGGATTTGGGTGATAAAAGGCAAATTAGCCAGAAGCAGCTGAGGATTTTGAGGGGTCTGCAGGTTTGCCATCTAGAAACAGGTTTCTAATAAAGTTCCTTGATCATTCTATCCAACATAACTCATTTCAATGCTTGCTTTTTGATTTAGATCTAGGGCTCTGTCCAGGTTTCTGGCAGCCTCCACGATAATGAGTGTGAATGGATGAAAACTAGTATGAGAAAGCCAGGTTTGTCCAGAAGGAGTTTCAAGTCTAGGAGAGGTAAAAGCATGCAGATAGCCTGTCCAAGGCATGCAGTGGTTAGTGCATTAGAGAGGCACAAGGAGATAATTGTAGGAAACAGAGGAGATACCACATGCTGGATAAGCAGTCCAAGAAGGCTTCATGGAGAAGGTTAAATTAGAATTGGGCCTTCAAAGATGGAAGACAAAAGACATCCTCCTTTGCATGAACAAAGATGTGGGAATTCCCTAGGCTAGTGAGATTAGTTCTACTATCAAATGTCAACCTAACTTCCAAAACATTAGTTTACAAACCCGATTCTGCACCAGGATCCCTTGTTGAGGGCAGGGAGGAATTACATGGAAATTTCTGGGACTGACTCCTAGAAATTCAGATTTCAAGTGGAATGCACATTTTAGTGAACTCCTCGGAGGATGCTGATACCCAGAACACAGATGGGATTCCATCTGATGGAGACAGGAGGGAGGGGAGGACTGATTCTGGGTGTACACAGACATGGGTTCAAATCATGAGTTTGCCTCTTATTTGCTCTGTCACCTAAGGCAATATGCTTAGTTCCTTTCAGCCTCGCATAACTTGTTTCAAGAGGTGATAATAACAGCCCAGAAGGGTAGTTGTGAAAATAAATGAAATGATATTTGTCACAGTGCTAACATAATCTCTGGCTAATAGTGGGTAGGGGATAAATTTGAGTTTTCTTCCTCCCCTCTATTCAGTAAAAATGGCATATATCTTCTGGGGTGGTCAAAATGCCCAAGAGGCGTAATTCTTGGCCCCAAGAAAACACTGGTCACAGACAGGCGGGCATTTGCTATTCTCGAATAAACTGTTAGACACAAGGGAGTCTCCTGGACCCCAGCATCTCTTTCTTGTCTTAGGCAATGCCTAGCATTCTCCAGCTATGCCCTTTAAACCTGGGCATTAAACAGTTTTTGTGTCCAGTGAATACACAAACACCCCTAAGGAATATTAGTGATTAAGCCACTATGAACTCACACCTTCGGGTGCGTGAAGTACTGGCTAAATGCTGACCTGATAGAGGAGTGTCAGCTCTCCAAGCCTGCAAAGTGATAATCAGGTCTAGTGGTTTTAAAATTCTGCTTCATGAAGCTCTAGAAGTGAGCACACAATATTTGGTTGTGCTCTGGACAACTCTAGGGGGAGCCAGCCTCATAGTCTACAACATGCACTGTAGCTCCTAAGGTTGTGCAGTGCATAACCTGCACAACCGTCTATGGTGGCTCTACCTAAGGGTTTCCAGGGAGTTGGTTTTGGAAGGAGGGTAGGGATGCTGGCAGGCAGAGGTGGCTACAGGTCCCCACTTGCCTTCAGAAAAGGGTGTGGCACACCAACATGGCACATGTATACATATGTAACAAACCTGCATGTTGTGCACATGTACCCTAGAACTTAAAGTATAATAAATAAATAAAAAAGAAAAGAAAAGCCCTGTGGTATAAAGTAGTGTTTTGTGGAAGGTTTTCTTTAAAGATAAAGGATAAGCCAGGGCCCTATTCAGTCTCCTCATTTTGCAATTGGGAAACTAAGGTTCCACTGTGAGAATGTGGTAGAGCCGGCACTATTCCCCAGGATTCTTTGGCCTGGGGGGACAGAGTAGGACGGGCATGAAGGTTGGGGAGCGCTCCATTCCAGTAATGTGTCTGGGCAGGAAGAGGAGGCTCTGGCCAGAGCAACTTCCCAGATAGGACAGTCTTGAAGAAATCAAGCCTCCGTTCACAGGTGGAGTCTTAGGCCTGCCTCCAGGGAAGCTCAATGCTTCTGCTAAGCAAAGGTATCAGGAACGGGGAGGCATTTTAGGATTGCCTGTCATTCAGGCAGGCTGCAGCTAATAGAGGACTGCCTAGGCCAGAGCCCGGGCCTGGGACCGTGCATTTGCTCATCAAGGCCTGGAAGAGGCTTTGAAGAATCCACTTCCCCTTTTCCCTGCTGAATTATAAGAAATGGAGAGAGAGGAACACTCGCAGCCAGGAAGGCAGGCCAAGGCGGCCCTTGAAGGAAAAGGAAAGTGAGATGAGGGCGTGGGTGGGTAGGGCGGGACACCTCTCCCTCCGCCTCGTCCTCCTCTGAGCTTCCTGCTGGGGGCACCTCTCAAAGCCTCTTGGGGAGCCTGGGCCTGTTCTCTGGCAGGGGCCTGAGCCGGGCCTGCGGTCAGCCTTCCAGACTCAGGGCACCTCCAGGCCTGCCTGTGGGTCTGGTTCCCTCACCTCAGGGCTCTCCTGGGAAAGCAGAGACAGGCGGGCCCGCCTGGAGCACTTTCGGGCAGCAATGACTTCAGTGCTTGTCCCCAAAATAAATGCACCACAGACAAGACAATGTGGTCAGGGGCTGAAGAGTTACTGTAAATACCAGCCCGGGCTTCCTATTTCTGTTCCTGTGACTCCCAGGGGGGCAGGCGCTGGCCAGCCCCTTCCCAGTGCACTCTGTTCTTACTGCCACATCCAAGGAAAAGCTTTGGCCTGGAATTCCTCATCCAACTGTCCCTGGGACCCCTTTTTGGGTTTGCAGAAGGGACCTTACTCTCACCCCCAAGCAGGGCTTAGACTGAATTTGGCTTTCCGCAAGAAAGAGATGCAAAAAATAAGTGTTGGCACTGTGCCAACTACTCACATGTTTTTGGCCTCATACCAAGCCCCAAAGTTTGGAGAATCAAAACAGTAACATCTTATCCTTAAGAGCACTGTCTTAACGCATGTATGCCTAGTGTTCCATTATTGGAACACTAAGCTTGTGGGAGTTATTTATATCCTACTCCTCAAGGTCATCATCGCCAAGGTCTGATTTTTCACAGAAAAATTTGTAACCTCCGTCATCAATGGGTTAAAGGCTTTACATGGTTTAGTACGTATGGTCCTTACCATAGTCACATAGTAGGTATGTCTATAGCCATTTTATAGATGAGAAAATCAAAGCAAGAACACAAGGTGCTTGCCCAGGGACACCCCATCAGTAAGCTAGGAGTCAAACCCAAGCAGCCTGACCCCCGACCTGTATTTGTAGCTGCTAGGCTGCACAGGGCAATGGTGTCAATCACCTTCTGCACATGGAGGGAACAATGTGCAAAGAAGGGTTCAAGGTCAATTAGCTAACAAGTTAGGGGGCGGATTTGAATCCAGGCTTGGTGGGCTCCAAAAGTCCTCCCACTGCACTGGGGCGCCTTCTAGGGGCAGGACAGCAGCACATCATTGGAACATTTGTTCTGACCTCTTTCCAGCTTCTGGGCAGCTGACACCATGGCTTGTAGCTACCTCTAAGGGTCAGTGCTTAACGAGGGATGAATCAACATTCACACACACCGGCACGGAGGCTTCTAATTTGAGTAAGTTTGCTGTTTCCAAGGACAGATGGTCCCTGCCTTTGGGAGGTTGCTCTGGTTGTGGTGTTTCTTGCCTTTCAATTATTGAGTGCTCTCAGGTGTATCTCCCTCAAAGTCTTCTCACTCTTGAAGAGGCATGCTACATTTGTGAACTGATCCCTGCCAGGAAATCTCACAGCAGTCTCAGAGGGTGTCTGGTCAACCTAGGAAATGGGCACGTAGCTCATCCTATTCAGCACCTCTGCTGTAGAAGGGAAAACTATGGAAGCCAGGCATTTTCCTCCTAAAGGGAACTAGTTATATAGGCTTGCATGTAGAGAAAGAAGAGAAAGTGGACTGAGTTGACCACATGGAACAAAATTTAAATGCTGTGTCATTTCTTTCAAGCAGATCTGCTGAGGCCAAGTGGAGCCATAATACCTTCCTGTTCACCCAAGGTATCTGATAAGATATTAGCATTGGGTGATAGTATACTGCTTTCTGCATATAATAGAATTGTGGCATCTCATCTGTTTTACCTCCTTGCTTTTGCTAATAAGAAGCTCATAACTTAAATTTGTACTCAATTGTTATAACTCTTCTCAAAAAAGAAGTTATTGGAATACTTCTATTCCCCTTATCTTCTGCATACTGGCTCTTGTGTTTTGTTTAGGATAGGTCAAAACTTTGTTCATTTTATGTGAACTCATTTATCATAAGTCACCTGGGATTCAGAGCCTAATAAAATAAATTTTATAAACACATTTTGTGACTAGTATGTGCCAAGTACCATACAGTTTAATTTCATTCACTACCCATTTGTTGTTTGCTTGTTTATTTCTCAAATGTTTGTTGAGCATCTTGTATATGCCAAGGTGCCTGTCTTAGATTGCTTGCGTTCCTATAAAGGAATACCTGAGGCTGAGTAATTTGTGAAGAAAGCAGATTTATTTGGCTCATAGTTCTACAGGCGGTACCAGGAGCCTGGCATCAGCATCTGCTTCTGGTGAGGGCTTCAGGGAGCTTCCACTCATGGTGGAAGGTGAAAAGGAGCAGGTGTTACGTGGTGAGAGAGGAGAGGGAGGTGCCCGGCTCTTTCAACAATCAGTTCTCATGAACACTCACAGAGCAAGAAGTCACTCATAATCTCCAGGAAGGCACCAAGCTCTTCATGAGGGATCCGAGGCCATGATCCAGACACCTCCCACCAGGCCCTGCCTCCAACACTGGGAATCATATTGCAACATGAGATTTGGAGGGGACAAATATCCAAACTGTATCAGTGTCATTGTTGGTGCTGGGGACACTCTGGTGGGCCAGTCAGACAAGGTCCCTACTGTCCTGAGGCTCACCATATAGAGGGAGAGTCAGGCATTAAACAAAAAGTACACATGTGTAAACACACAATCCACACATGCGCTCCACACACTACACACACCACACGCACGCACACACTCACATACACACACTCACATAATGGGCCAGTTAGTGTTAGGTGCCATGGGAAAAAATTAATAGAGTAAGAAGTAAGAGGATGTCTGGGTGGTGGGGCAGGGAGGCGAGACCCTGCTGTTTTGCATGGATCACCAGGGGAACCCTCTTGACTGAGCTGACCTGTGAGCAGAGACCCAAACAAGCAAATTACAGTCATGTGATAACCGGGGAAATGCAGGCAGTTCCTATGAGCTTTACAGCAATCTGGGGGGCATTAATGGAATCAATGGCTTTTAAAAAATTAATTTTCTTAATAGAGGGGGAGTCTGAGGCTCAGAGATTTAAAATAATTTGAAGCTGAATCAGGCTTCTATCCCAGGCCGTATGTCATTTCCCTCAGAGTGCAGCACGAAGATGTGTGTGAAGGGTTTGGGGCCAGACCCGCCTAACTTTGCATTTCAGCTCCTCCATCTCACCAGCTCAAGGCATCAGAGTGAACTTGAGCAAGTTGTAACCTCTCTGTGTTTACTAATCTTGTTTACTAATCTGTAAAATGGGGATAAAAATGGTCCCTACCTCACTGGATTGTCATGAGGATGAAATGGTTGGCTCAGTATGTGGCCGGAGGTTGGGGCCCATTGACGTAAGCCATTATTCTTATACGTGTTGTCTGTCTTCCTTCAAAGGAGACAGGCTGCAGACTTCCAAGTCACTCTGGCTTATATGTAATGCCCTGCTCTCCTTCATCTCTTTCACAGGCTAGAGAAGACTTTTCCTGTGGCAGCACAGGCTGTTCTTGCATGCTGAGACAAGCAGCCTCGGGGTGCGGGGTGGAATTGCTACACCATCTCCCTTGGGTGTCTGTTATCAGGGATTGATGGCAGCCCCAGCCTAGAGCATCTGGAGGTGGTCTGAGTGGGGTATGGGGTGAGGGAGTTTCCCAAAGAGCCAAAGAGTGACTTGCTCTTCCTGAGAACTGTGCTATAGAAAACCTAAGTTTTGCCTTCCATCCGACAGCAACTTCCTTTAAAAGCATCAAGGAAGGGAAACACACAGAGGAGGTGCAGCCAGTTGGAGCTACAGCTTAGGCCCTGAATTGGGATGCTGGTCCCCTGGGATCCTGTCTGGACTTACAGAGGCTGTATTTTGATCAAAATAGAGGCCTTAATGGCTTCCTGTTTAGACGTTATTGCTTTACCATGAGACCCATGGGAGATGGTGTAGCAATTCTACCCCGCACCCTGAGGTGGAAGAGATGAGGACACCAGAGGGTTACCTTCTGAGGGTTGGCTGCATCCTGCCCTGCCTAGTGCTTCTCTGACAACCACAGCTACTCTCTCCAGGCCCTTCCCTCCCCTTTAAACTGAGGGGAGGTAATGGCTCCTCTGTGTTGCCAGCCCCCGGATGCTGCACCAACTCTTCTGGGTCTCCTTAACCCTGCTCACACCCTTGTAAATGCTCCCTATAATAAACTCTCCTCAGTTATCCCCGTTCAGGGCGCCATCTGTTTCCTTCCAGGACCAGCACTCATATAAGTCGACAGTGCATCTGCATTCTAGAAAATAATTCAGTGTTCCAGACGAGAATATTGTTGATTTTTAAAGAAATTTCCCATACCTACACTAAAGGAACACCAAATTTATTACTGTATCAGTGAGGTGAGTTAACATAAAACAATAAGTTGACTACTAAGAAATGTAAATGGCTAATAAACTGAAAAATCAGCTCAACTGTAATGAAATAAGCCACAAATAAATAAAAAAAGAGATCTAATTTTTACCTTCTCAAACCCTGTTGTGGAGATGCTGAGTGAGTTCCTTAGGGAAATGCATCAAGAGCCTTAAACATTTTTATTCTTATGAGTCAAACAACTCTTTTGTGAAGTGTTCACTTAGGGAAATACTCAGAGATGTAAAGATCTATGGACAAAGAAGTACATCTCAGGGTTATTCAGTAGTGACAAATTGGGAACAATGTACATGTGCTACAAAAGAAGGTTGGCTTAAGAAACCATGCTCCATGTAGAAATAAAGTGGTTAAGCACATGGTATCTGGCATCAAACCATCTGATTACACATTGTGCCATGGTGTGTGTCCTCTAACCCTCACCATGGAAGCTGTGCTTGGCAGAAGACACCTAGGAAGTGCTCAATGAACATGAACTTTTATAGATAAAAAATTATTTTCTAGGAAGCCTCCACTACAGCCATTAGGTGAATGCTTCTGAAGAATATTTAATGATATGTACAATTATTTGTGGCATAACATAAAATAAGGATAAATAAAAGAATAATTTAGAATTTAGATATAGAATAATCCTCATTATTTCAGCATGAAGGTATGCTAAAATGATATGAGCCTTTAGATCTAGATGGTATGATTACTGTTGATTTTGATTTTCTTTAGTTTTCAAATAATTTAAAATAGATTATTAACCTCCTCCTTTTCCTCTTTCTCTCTCTTACTATGGAGACACAGATGACACCATAATAAGACACAACGAAGTGGTCTATAATCCCATTTCCCAGATATCTTTTTGACACACACACGTGTGTGCGCACACACACACACACACAATTTAAAACAGCTCAGAAACAAAATCCAAAGTCTTCCTTCTCACCTACAGTCTTCCCAGATGAAACCATTGGTAATAAATCCTTTGATTAATTGCAGAAGAAAGTATGTGCACATACCAGCAGATCCAAGTTCTTTTCAAATAAGCTTATATTGATTTTATGATCAGAAAATTGTAGCATGTACACATTTAAAATGTGGGCATTTTTATTGTCAATCCCTTGAGGAACAGGCTTGGGTCAAATGGCCTGTCCTGGTCCCATTGGGGGAGGATCAGGAGCATAGGCACTACCTGTGGGGGAAGGGGGGCAGAATCGGTCTTGTGGCCATTGGTCTGGGATGGGGAGGGTCTCTAAAATGCACACCTCTTGTTGGTCCTCAGTTTCCTCATCGTTGGAATGGGACAGATCTTGAACACTGCACACCTTACTTTGGGACAATAACCAGCATTAAGACACTAATGTTGATTCCTGAGATCAAGTATTGCTGGTCTCTGCTGGGCCTCCAGGAGCTTTGCTACAAGCCACTTTTCTATGTCCTTGAAAACATTCATCTTCAATTTTTCCCAAGGACCTCAACTCTCTTGATTTATCCAGTTCCCCAAACCCCCACCATGTGGATCCAGCTTCCTCACCCTTCCTCCAAACCAAACGGGGCACATTTTGTTCTTTTGCTCTTCCTTGTCTTCTCTAGTTCTAACCTAACTTCCCTAGAATTTAAGTCATTGATTGCACACACAAACACAAAAAAACAACGAAAGAAGAAAACAGGGAACCATGGGGTTGAACACTCATATTGGGCAATGCATATAAGGTTCATAAAATTAACTGGAAGCTGTCTCTTGATGCAGTTCCCTACTCACTGAACTCATGTGACTTGAATAAATCACTAAGACTCTTGATGTTCTATTTTGTTCTTTGTGCAAAAAGAGAACACTCTATTGTCTTTGGTTCACAGTGGTCAACTCTAGAGAGTCTTCCATCTCCTGAGTACAGGAGAGAGGCAAAATGGGCAGTCCACAGCAGCACTGAATCCAGGAGTCCCTGACTCATAGGAAGGGTTTAGGAATTTCTCTGGAGCTGGGGTTAAATGGCAGCAGCAGTCTGTCCCATGGCCTCATTTTGGACGCAATGCAAAGCTTTCATCCACAAACTCACAAGTTCATGCTTTTATTTAGAGTGTGGGCATAGCATGGATTCACGGTCAGAAAGGTCGAGTTGGATCTTTCTTGCTCTTTATTTACCTGCTAAATGACCTTATAAAGGTCCTTATGTTGTCAAGTCTCAGTGTATTCTTTTGTTATATGGGTCTAATCTTCCTTTCTTCTTTAGACAGCTGTTGTGACAGTAAAGTGAGACCCTTGTAGCAAAAGCATTTTTCAGACTCCATGATGTTAGGAAACTGCAGAACACCTTCTTCTGAATCCAGAGACTGGAAAAATGAACTCTTATGTGGTGAGAATGAAAAGATCCCTTTCTTTTATTTATTTAGCACACATAAAACATGTATATGTATTCATTATATGCCCGGGACTCTTCTAAGTACTTGACAAATATTCACATATTTACATTCTCCTAATCACACAACGATAAATATACAATTGTTGTCTCCGTTTTCCAGATGAGAAAACTGTGGCACAGAGAAGTTAAGTACTTGTCCAAAGCCACATAGCTAGTAAGTAGCAGAGCCAGGATTCAAACCTGGGTACTATGGCTATAGAGCCCATGCTCTTCACCATTACATCATGTTAGCTTCTTTGCTTGGGAGGTTTGGTAGAGCAAAGATAACTTGAGAAGTACAACAGACCGATAGTGAATCTTAGTCCTGCCATTTAGCTGTGTGGTCTTGGGAAGGTTAATTAACTTCTCTGAGCCCCTACTCCCTTATTTATCAAATGAGAATAAAAATGTCCATATCAGACAAGTTTTGCAGAGGTTGAATTGAGGCACCTTGTCTGGCACAGGCACAATGAGGTGCACAGGTAATGTGAGTTGGATTTGTAGGCAGGGCCTTACCTGAACTCGGCCTTAGCCATTTACTTGGTTACTGGTTGATTCGGACCTTTCCATGCTCTGCCCACCAGCCTGCTGGGTAACCACATACTTCAGAGTGTGAAGGACCCTGGCCATACCAACTCTAACACTCTCAGGGTGTCTGCCTTGCAGATTGGGGTAGGGAAGCCCTTGTTCACACGCCTGGGCTTGTCTAACAATTGCAATTTTTCAGGCCCAGGGTGTCAGCTCCCAGGCTCCTGTTTCCTTTGGGCTCCAAATAGCAAACAGGGCCCTGCACTTCTCTGTCCACCTCCCCTTCCAAAAACTTACTGGTTAATTTTAGGGTTGGGGAGAGGCTCTGACGAGGGCCTGCCCACGTGGGGTTAAGGTTACCAGTGGCCTCTGCCTCTGGTCAGGCTCGCTGGGAACAGCCGCAGTCAATTCCCGAAGCTCAGTGGGGGCAGGAGCTCGGCCAGGGCAGTGGGCAGTGGTTGGGCACAACATTTCCAAGATGTTGGGAGCCCTGCCTCAGCAGACCAGACCCACAGCCCACATTTTTGCAAAAGAGACACTGTTTTTTATCAGGCATAGCCTGATGCGGTTATATTTTTCATATCATTTTAACTCTAGAAATGGCCCAGCATTTACTACTGCAAAAACTTAATCAGGTCTGCCTTACCTGAGGCCCCTTTAAAAGATAAATGCTGACAGATTATCTCAATAATAAGGAAGAAGTCTAGTCACAGTTCTTGACTCTCCATTAAAGGTCTCACAAACCACGTATTGATTTTTTTTAAAGAAAAGAAATTGGAAGAAGCATGTACCAATTAAGAATAAAACTAACAATTTATTACTCTTAGATCTTTAAGGCAAATAGAGAGTAGAAAAACACTTGCTTTTTTTTCTCCCCTATATTGAGACATAATAATTAGGCAACTATGTAAATAACCTTGTATTAAAACCTGAGACAGCCTGCAGTTACTCAGGCTTCTGTACTGGATCATAAAGATCAGTTACTGCTCCTGGGTTCTCTGAGTTTTGCAAAGTTTTTCTCCCTTTTCCGAAGGGCTCTTAGAAAAATTGTTTCTCTTCTCTTTTGCTTTGAGCAGGCTGATCATAAGCTCATCTTCTTACTTGTTTGTAAGTTTACTGAATGAGCTCTAGGAGTTTCTTGTTTGTCTCTGTATTCCACAAGCCTTGATTGAGCACAAACTGTGTGTTTGTGTTGCTCTTTATATTAGATGATGAACACTGTTACAGAGAAACTGGGCAGGAAAAGAGGACATTGAGAATTTCCAGGACTGTAACACTAAGATGATGACAAATTTTTAATTGAAGTAGAAACTAAAAACAGGGAAAATATTTTAGAACTGATCTGTCCTGTACATGTCTGGCCAGGCCACCCCATCTTTTTTTTGTGTGCAATGATTCTCCGCCTGATAAATATTTATTAAATATGTAAATAAATGTCTCCCTCCATCTGAAAAGTAAGCACCACCAGAGTAGGCATTTTATGTTTTTTACTGATGTATCACACACGCTGAGAACAATACCTGACACATATCAGGACCTCCATTAATATATGTTGAATAAACAAACAGTTGTCCTCAGTTCATGGATTTGTTTGGCATTCAAAAAGTTTTTTCTAATACCTACTTTAAGTCAGGAATTTACCTAGGTGCTAGAAACACAAACATGAATGACCTGGGGCTGCCTTATTTGATCTTTCAGACAAGGGGAGGAGAGTGAGTTGATCAAGCTAATACAATACTATGTTGTTAAGTGTTAAGCTAGGAGGACTTTGAGATACTCTCTTGCAGAATACGGTAGGATGCTTCACCAAAACCTGTGGAGTGAAAGAATTGTGCTTAGGTAAAAAAAGGATTGAGATGGAGTGAGCAATTGAGTTCCAGGAACTAGAAGAGGAGGTCTAATGATTGAAAGTTTCAGAAAACAAGGAGCCGGAGAAATGGAGGCTGCCACTCCTCGGGTGAGAAGCAGGGAGTGGTGAGATGAGGCTGGAAGAACAAGCAGAGGCCGAATTGTGCAGAGCCTCACATGGGGTTCAGATTTAATTTAAAGACAGCATGAAGCCATTGATGGGTTGCCAGGGGACCAAGGAGGGCAAATTTCCATTTTGGAAAAATCCCTCTGGTTTCTAGGTATAGGATGGATTTAAAGGAGAGAGCCCAGGCCAAGAGGCAGCTAAGAGCTTCTCCTACAACCTAGGGGAGATGTGGTGGAGACCTGGATGAGAGTGGACAGGCTGTGGGCTGGAAGAACTAGAGGGATTTATGAGAGAAAGACTAACGGGTTGGGGGTTAGAGAGAGGCCAGAATAGTGGGTGACTCTGAGGTTTCTGGTTTGGTCAACTGGGAAGATAGTTTGAAATAGTTCAGGTGCAGTGTGGGAGAGAAAATTGACATGGAGTCCGTATGTATGTCTTGGGAGACCGAGAGGTTTATGGCTCCACTGAAATAATTCTTCAGTTTACTTTGAAGACACATGGGTGAGAAGGAGGAAAAAATGCAATTTATAAAGTTGTGTTGGCATGAATGCACATCCACACCAGATATCTGGAGATAAAGGGCATGGATGGATTGATGTCCTGCATTGTGCAAACTGGTGTCTACTTTGTTCAAATTCAAGAATTTTATCCGAATTTCTGTATTACCCTGGAAGAATAATTTAAAACACAGTTGGACCAGGTGCAGTAGCACAGGTCTGTAATTCCAGCACTTTGGGATTGCGAGGTGGAAGAATTGCTTGAGCCCAGCAGTTCAAGAGCAGCCTGGGCAACATAGTGAGACCCCATATCTCTCTCAAAAAATATAAAACTCTCTATATTCATGAGCTTCACATCTGTGGATTCAACCAACTGTGGATCAAAAATATTGAAAACAAATTTAAAAAAGGATGGTTGCATCTGTACTAAACATGTATAGACATTTTTCCTTCTTATTATTCTCCAAACAATACAGTATAACAACTGTTTAGATAGCATTTACCTTGTATTAGGTATAAGTAATCTAGAGAGGATTTAAAGTATATGGGAAGATGTGCATAGGTTCTAGCAAATACTACACCATTTTATATTAGGGACTTGAGCATCTGCAGATTTTGGTTTCCACAAGGTGTTCTGGAACCAGTCCCCTGAGGATACTGAGGGACCACTGTATTGTCTTGGATGGTCTCTGATGCTATAATATCAGTCCTCTTTCCATGGCTGAGAGTGGGGTGGGTGAGAAAGGAATTGGGCTTACTGTATTTTTCAGCACACTGAACCTCTCCTTGCTTTTTGAATCATTTCCTTTTACTTTAATAATTTTGGAAGTATAATATTATGAAGTACAATATCAATATTGCACAAGGAATAACCCCACACTTAGAATTCATCCATTCATCCATCCATCTATCTGACCACTCACCAGTAATCTTTCCTTCCTTCCTTCCTTCCTTCCTTCCTTCCTTCCTTCCTTCCTTCCTTCCTTCCTTCTTTCTTCTTTCATCCCTCCCTCCCTTCCTCCCTCCCTCTCTTTCCTTCTTCCTTCCTTCCTTCCTTCCTTCCTTCCTTCCTTCCTTCCTTCCTTCCTTCCTTCCTTCTTGCCTTCCTACCTCCCTCCCTTCTTTCCTTCCTTCCTTCTTCCCTCCCTTTTTTTTTTGACAGTCTTGCTCTGTCACCCAGGGTGGAGTGTAGTGGCATGATCTTGGCTCACTGCAACCTCTGCCTCTTGGGTTCAAAGGATTTTCGTGCCTCAGCCTCCCAAGTAACTGGGATTACAGGCACCCACCACCACACCCAGCTAATTTTTGAATTTTAGAGAGATGAGGTTTCACCATGTTGGCCAGGTTGGTCTTGAACTCCTGGCCTCAAGTAATCCACCTACCTTGGCCTTCCAAAGCGCTGAGATTACAGGCAGGAGCCACTGCGCCTTGCCTGAGTTTTTGATCTGTAGCTTTGAAGACTTGGCTCCAGCACTGCTCTTTGCGTCCCTGCAATGTCTGGTCCATGCCTGTTTATTCGTTCCTTCTACTCCTCATCCTATGTCCCTGTTGCTCTGAACTCAGAAAACTTGGAGTCCCAACATTCCCAAAGTGCAGAGAGGGCTGCCACAGCTCCCTTGACCCACAAGATCATCGAGCTGATGCAGCAGGAGTTTATTTCACTTGACTTCAATTTCACTGTCCTGAGCCCCTTCTTTATATTGCCAAGAGATTTCCTAACAGATATGTAACCCAGCGATTCAGGCAATTATTCACGTATTCCCCCACATCATTAGTTTTATGGAACACTGCCAGGGGGCATATTTTTCTTCTCTAGGACTCCTGAGAATAAAGGAAATAGAACTCTTACCATGAAGTCATATTAAGGAGTTTATTTCTCAGAAAATACCCCATAGCACTTTTATAAAATCTTGTACAGATAGACTGCATTTAGGAAAAGAATTATTTTTACCTCACCTGCTGCCATGAGAATTTCTGTCCAGGCCTCCTGCCTTCCAGGACATGGCTTTTAAAAAAATTCTGGGGTATCTACTGACCACAAAGGGGTGCCCATGGTTAGTGTAGGGAAGACGTGGTTTAGGCTGGATCTTGTTGGGCTTGGCTGGGGTGATAGAATTTAATCATCCAAACCAGGATGTACTTTTGGACAGAAGGCTGCTACTATTAATTATATTGGCATAACAGGTATAAATCAGGGCCATCTAGGCCCATTGGGACATATGATTACCCTAGACTTTGTGCTCTATTCCTACCACTTATTGAAACTTTTCTCCATCGGCTTGATCGATAAAGTAAAAACCCAAAGCATCCAGCCAAACTGGGCAAAATATTAGCATTATAACCTAAAGTAGTAGTTTTCTTTACTGACCTGGAGAACCAGGGATGATGGGGTGTATCAGCTAGCTCTTGTTACAATAATGCTGCACAAGGAAACACACCAAAACCCAGTGTCCTGAAGCAGCATTTATTCTCACTTCTCTACCTGCACGTCAGTTGGCATAGGCTGGACTTGAATCCATGCTACAGGTTGGGTCCAATTCTGCCTCAAACATCTCTCCTTCTCCACAGATCAGTGGGCCAGTTTATGCAGGCTCTTCCCATGGAATGGCAGAAGCAGAGCAGAAGCTTGTGAGTGGAGACACGTGATGTCTTCTAATACCCAGGCTTGAATCCAGCACACAGTTCACATAGTTACTTCTACCCACATTACTTTGGCCAAAGCAAATCCTATGAACAAACCCATGTCTCCACTCATAAACTTCTGCTCTCCTTCTACCATTTCCATGGGAAGAGCCTGCATGAACTGGCCCACTGATCTGTGGAGAAGGAGAGATGTGTGAGGCAGAGTTGGACCCAACCTGTAGCATGGATTCAAGCCCAGACTATGTCAACTGACCTGCAGGTAAATATACCCCTTCTTTGGTGGGGAGTATGCCAAAGGCACAGGCAGAAGATAAAGGTACAGGAAGACGTAAAGAATAGGAACAATAGTACAATCTATTACAGGGAACATTCGGCAAAAGGGGGTTTGCTTTTTCTCTCCGCAGGCCTCTAGTACTAGGATGGCTGAGTTTCTTCAACCTGTTGCATGCTAAGAAAGTGAAGCAAAGAGAACACAAGCCCTTTTGGTCTACAAGAGGCAGGTAGCTGCCCTCATGACCTGACCACATAGAGGATGCTGAAAAGTGGGCTCACTCTGAGAATAGCAATGTCCAAAAGAATAGAGGACAGAGAGACTGAGAGGAAACCTCATGATTCAGAATGGCAGCCCTGCCCTGGCAAATATGGTGCAGTGAACGGAAAACTCTTTTCATTCACCAGTCAGACCAATCATTTCTCCTCTCACAGAATGGAAGGAGTGAGGGAATGAAGAGAGGAATAGCAAGTGCTCAGGCACAAACTGCTCCTTTCTGAGGCGGGGAAGCAGAAACCCTTAGTCTATGAGCATCAAAGGAAAAATGTCCCCAGATCACAGGCATTTCCGTCGGATGTGCATGGTCCCACAAAGCCCCACCAGGTGGATATTTTCCATGTTGTGAGTACCGGCCGTCCCATTCCTTTGTTTCTATAGTTCCTTTCAGACAAGTACTGCTGTGAGCTTTGTGCCCTGTTCATTCAATCACTTTCTACTCTGCCCCCTCCCCACCCTGCCACAGTGTCAGGCCCTGAGCCTTTGCCTACCTGCTGTCAGAGCCCTGTGTGGCTTCCTCTCAGGTAGGTGATAATGGGGAGTGAGAGCTTTTAATCAGACAAACAAATCATGCTGATTAGCCCTAGTTCAATCACGGATTACCCCTGCCAGGGAATCTCCTGTCTAGTGTTTAAGCCAATTAAAGGGCTCTGGGGGAGTCCCTGGCTGGGGGTTCAGGATCAGAGGAGGGCAGGCTAAGGGGAGGCACTGGGGAGGGGGATTTCAGGGCAAAACACATCTCACCCTGCAGATGATGAGGGGTTCTTCCCACGTTCAAGGGTGACTGAGACCTTGGTGCTTGGGGTTAATCACACAGATGGATTGCTCAAAGTCCACAGAGCAACCTAAGGGATGACCCATGGTCACCAGACCTTGTAAATTCACCATGATCTTCTCCCCTGCTTTTTTTTTTTTTTTTTTTTTTTTCTCGAGATGGAGTCTTGCTCTGTTGCCAGACTGGAGTGCAGTGGCGCAATCTCCGCTCACTGCAACCTCCGCCTCCTGAGTTCAAGCGATCCTCCTCCCTCAGCCTCCTGAGTAGCTGGGATTACAGGCGCCCACCACCACGCCCAGCTAATTTTTGTATTTTTAGTAGAGATGGGGTTTCACCATATTAGCCAGGATGGTCTCGATCTCCTGACCTTGTGATCCACCCACCTCAGCCTCCCAAAGTGCTGGGATTACAGGTATGAGCCACCGCGCCTGGCCCTCCAGTCCCATCTTTTCTAACTTGAGCTCTTGCAATGACTTCCTAGCTGGTCTGCCTACTCCACTCTCTAACTTCTCTATAGGGCAGCTAGAGTTGTCTTTTCTATTTTTTTTATTATTTACATAGTTAGAAAAAACATTTAAAAATATAGAAAAGTGCAGAGATATTATAGCTAATATCCATATATTTGCTACTCCAAATCAACAGATGCTTTTCCTCTATTCTTTCTATTATCTATCTATCTATCACCTATCTATCTATCTATCTATCTAATCTATATTTATTGAAATAACACACATATGGAAAAATACATATATCTTAATGTACATCTGTTGAATATTCACAAAGTGAACAGTCACATAACTGCACCATGAAAAGAAAAGGAACATTACCCGCCTCTCCTTTTACTCATTTCTTGTTATTCCCCCACCCTACCTGATCAAAGGTAGCCACTATCCTGAGTCCAATAGCATAGATTAGTTTGCCTATTTGTGAACTTTACAAAAATACAGTCATACAATGTGTGTTCTTTGTGTGTTGTGTTTATTTTGAACCTTCTTTTTAAGAAAGACATTTTTAAAGATAAACGGGAAGTCACCTGCATTCTAATTCTTCTAATTCTTTTTCCTTCCCCAAAGGCAACCAGAATCATAAATGTGATAACATATTTAGTTGATGTCTTTATATGTTTACATATTTATATAGCATTACTTTGGATGTGTTTTGTTTTTATTCAAATAAATGGTTTTGCAATATATGTTGGTTCTACCGCTTGCTTATTTCACAGAATGGGCTTTCTAAACCACACAATGGGTTATGTGACTCTCTTTCCTTTTTAAACACCCCCACCCATGCCTTTCCAGACCGTGGGTTCCTGGAAACAGGAGCAATGTTTTGATACTTCTTCTTATTCTGTGAGTCCAACTCTGCGGCTCATGCTTCATAAAGATGTTTCGGGTGAATGAATGCATCAATTAACAAATGAGCAAAGTCTCTCACTTCATAAAGAACTTGAAAGTCCTGAACAAATACACCCTTCTCTACTGACCCCCTTTTGGAGAAAGGTGTCCTCTTTTTATCTCTTCTTTTACTTTTTTTTTTGTCCTTTTTTCTTTTTGGCTGCTTTGTCTGTAAAACTGCCCAAAGACTTAAGTCCATCAGCAAGCCCAGCACAGAAATTTGACTTTATAAAATGTTCCTTCAGAAGAAGTAAATATTTCAGAACTATGTACGATCTTTGTAGCTTTGCTCCTGATCTGTTCTTCTGGAAGAGGAGATAGTAGTAAAAGGTATTTTCTGACTATAAACAGAGAATTATCATAGTGATGTAAGGAGATCACAACATTAAATTCATATTTTGATGAATTGGTAAAACATCAGTCATCCTTCAAGTTAGCCAGCCCTGGGGTTTCTGTTGAATTCTGTTGGTTCTTCCAGGCTCCCCAGAGGTGAGATCATGGCCAGAGGGAGATTGGTCACTGTTGACATTCTCAAGGGACATCTCACAGCTATGCTGGGTAAAGGAAAACTGGTCCCATCTGTCCAGCCTAACTACTGCTGATAGCACCAAGACCCAGGGCCTTATCCTCTCTCAGGACCCGGATTCATCCTTCCTATCTCCTCCCCTGCCCCAGAGTGCAGCCACCACCCTCATTAAGGTAGCGTAAGGGAAACATATTCATTTTAGATTTTGATTGGAATCTTGGTTATGCCACCAACTATGGATGATCTGGACAAGCTCGTGACCTCTCCACCCCTCAGTGTTCTTAAGTGTGCTGTGGGATATATTGTTACTATTTCATAGATATGTTGGGAGAATTAAACTATTGAGTGGTTCAGGATGTGCAAATAATACTCAGTATTTTTCTACTTGCATATACAGGTAGACAAAAGGCTAGAAGGAAATACGATAGATGTGTTAGTACACATACATGCATATTATATATGTTCTTGAGTCTAACTTTCTTTCTAAATATTTTATCCCAAGTATTTTCCAATCTTTTAATGAGATTAGAAGATACTTATATTGTTTTTCTTTTAATACTATATTTGTTATTATATTTGTCTTAATACTATATTGTTTTTGATACTTGCATAATATTCTAACATCTGGTTGTACTGTAAGTACACCTAACCATTTCCACATTGTGAGCCATTATGTTTATTTTCAATTTTTCATCAAGGAGAGTTCTGAGGTCAACCCAGTCTGATTTTTTTCTTTTTAATCTTTTGCAAACAATGTGGTTTTTATTATTTTTGCTTTGCTTTGTTTTCTGCCTGGGATACTTATAAGTTATTTTTTTCTTTGCTATCAAGCTGTGGGTTTCTTTTTTTTTAAATCAATTATGATTTGTGCAGAGTATACCATTTTGTTTTGCAATTTTAGATCTTTTATTTTCAGTTCAAGAATGTTCTAATATAGATTTGATTGGTGTTTCAGTGTCATTACTTTTTTAGAGACTTTTTTAAGGAACACTAATCTTTTCTTTTTGTAAATTGGATCACTTTTCTCTATTCTTCATATATGCCATCTGTTTGCTCATTATTTTCAACTCCGGATTCTAAAAGATATGTTTCAAATTTATTATTTCTCTGAAACTTAGTTTTCTGCAGTATAAGTTCTGCTCTTTATTGCTTCTAATGTAAACTATAATTCTAAGAGTGTATTAATTGTTTCTCTGCCTCCTTTGGTGTCTCAGCAAGACTTTTCTTCACCTTAGCCTGCATTTTGCTTTTGCATTTTGTTTCATTTTTTTATCTCCTTTTCTTCCTAGAAACCATACATTCTTGCAATTTATAGAGAACTACACACACACATGCACACACACACACACACACATACACACTCACATACATATATATATATATTTTTTTTCTTATTTTTATAGTAAATAAATTCAGAGGCATGCATTTTTTGGCATCTTTAGGCAAACTACAGTCCATGGACCAAATCCAACCTATTCCTTGTTTTTGTAAATGAAATTATTAGAACACAGACCCACTCATTCATTTATATATTGTCTATGGCTGCATGCTTTTACACTGCAGTGTAATTACAACAGAGACTGTATGGCTTCCGAAACCCAAAATATTACTCTCTCGTCTTTCGTGAAAAACATTTGCTAACTCCTGTGCTATTTTCCTTTGTTTAATCATTGTTAAATGGAAAGACATACTTCTAAATCCATGGTCTGCCCCAGGGGACTATAGATTCTGATAAAGTCATTTCCTCAGACTTAAGTTAGAGCAGAATCTGACCCATCAGGGTACTCACTCAGCGGAAACAACATCCTCATAGTAGGTAGTTGATAAAAGATTTATTAAGGGATCATTTCCCAGGGTGTGGGAAGAGTTTAGGAGCTCTAAAAAGGGATGACACAGTCCGGGCACGGTGGCTCATGCCTGTAATCCCAGCACTTTGGGAGGCCAAGGCGGGTGGATTGCCTGAGGTCAGGAGTTTGAGACCAGCCTGCCCAACATGGTGAAACCCCATTTCCACTAAAAATACAAAAAATTAGCCTGGCATGGTGGTGGGCACCTGCAATCTCAGCTACTTGGGATACCGAGGCAGAAGAATTGCTTGAACCCAGGAGGTAGAGGTTGCAGTGAGCCAAGATCATGCCATTGCACTCTAGCTTGGGTAACAAAAATGAAACTTCTTGTCTCAAAAAACAAAAAACAAAAAAGGGATGATGCAGTGCCCCAAGTCGAGTCGCTTGTGAGGCATTTTTACCTACCCTCAGCCTGAAGGATCAAGAGGAGGAGGGAAATGTTACCAGAGCCCAGAGAATAGTTATATGGAAAGCTGCCTGCCAAGAGTTACAGCTTTTAACAGAGGGACATCTAAATCACAATGACCAGTAGGGAGGAAGTCAGAAACCAAAGCAACAAAGGCCTCACTTCACTCTCCTGTCCTATAGTGTCATTCTAGTGCCCTCCTGTTGCTGAAGTCAACCAGAGACCAAAGAACAAGGATTCCTTCAGCCTAGGTGTGCTTCAATGTGTTTTGGATAAAGAAAATGTGGTACACATACACCATGGAATACTATACAGCCATAAAAAGGAACAAAATCATGCCTTTTGCAGCAACATGGATGCAGCTGGAGGCCGTTATCCTAGGCAAATTAATGCAGGAAGAGAATACCAAATATACAGTATTGGCTTCATGTTCTCACTTATAAGTGGGAGCTAAACCTTGAGTACACACGGACACAAAGAAGGGAACAATAGACCCTGGGGCCTACTTGAAGGTGGAGGGTGAGAGAGGGGAGAGGATTAAAAAACTACCTGTTGAGTATCATGCTCATTACCTAGGTGACAAAATTATCTGTATGCCAAACCCCCACAACATGCAATTTACTCATGTAACAAACCTGTACATGTACCCCCTGAACCTAAAATAAAAGTTAGTTGGAAAAAAAAAAGAACAAGAAGTCCTTTATCATATGCCATATAGGTCTGCCTTCTGGGAGCATGGGATAGAGTAGGGGAGGAAGAATAAGTGAAAGATATCCGTCACTTGGAGTTTATGTTTTCAGGCTTTTCAGGCTCTAGATCAGAGCTATCCAATAGCAGTTTCTATGACAATGGAAACATTCCCTATCTATGTTGTCCAATATGCTAGCCACTAGCTGCATGTGGCTACTGAGTCCTGGAAATGTGATTAAGAACTTAGGAACTGAATCTTTAATTGTATTTAATTTTAATTAATTTACATTTAAATAGCCACATATAAGTAGTGTCTGTTATATTGGACAGCATAGCTGTGGATGGGTTTCTATTTTCCTTCGTGCATTGAGTGCAATGTACTTTGCTGGACTGTTGTGAGATCTTTTGTTCCCTGATTCTTTGAGTGTGAAACAGATCATTTATTTCTGGGCATTCTGAGATAGTCTTCTCTCTCCCCTTTGGTAGAAATAATATCTGAAACCTCACAACCTCTAAGAAGCATAGCTTCCAGGCCTCCTTTTATGACTTTGCCTAACGCCAGCATCGTATCCCATCTTGGATCTCTTCCACTTCCCTCCATGTGACATTGCAGTCAGATGATAGTCTCTAAACTGAAGTAGAAAACCATTCCTGTTCGTCTCCCACTTACGAGTGAGAACATGCAGTGTTTGGTTTTCCAGGGACACAGAGAAGGAAACAACACACACAGGGCCTGTTGGGGCGTGGAGGGTGAGGAGTGAGGGGAGGGAACTTACAGGACGGGTCAATAGGTATCCAATTTTTTTTTTTTTTGAAATAAAGAAAAAAAAAAAAAGACCATTCCTGGTAGTTTCAGGGAGGATGGGTTTAGGAAGCTCTTGGAACATACCAGAGGGAAGAGTGTCTGCTTTCTCAATCAGCAAAGATCTGGAGTTTCTGCTTGTGAGCTAGGGCTCAACAGTGCCTTCCAGCCTTGATACTCTGGTTCAGATGTCAGTACGCACCATCAAGAATATTATTTTTATCAGTTTCCTTTTATGCTATAGTTAGTAAAACTTTTGCCTAGAATTTGACACTTGGTTGATTATTTTTCTTAGTTCCGAGAGTGTTCGTATATATAGTTGTTTCTTGGTATCTGTGGGGAATTGGTTTCAGGAACCCCACAGATACTAAAATCTGTGGGTACTGAAGTTCCTTACATAAAATGGCATATTAGTATTTGCATATAACATAAGCCCATCCCCTAATATACTTTAAATCATCTGTAGATTACTTATAATACCTAATGTAATGTGTTATGTAAATATAATAGTTGTTATACTGTACTTTTAAACGTGTTTTATTTTTTATTGTTGTTTTTATTTTTTCCTTTTGAATATTTTTCGTCTGTGGTTGGTTGAATCTGTGGATACGAAGAGCTGACTGTATTTTGTTGGGAAGCTGGGAGAGGTCATATCAAGGATGGCTATGTGGATTCTGTTAACTCCAGAGCCTCCCCTCACCATTTCTTCTTTACGATTGTCACTGCTGCTGTTGAAAACAGATCATAATTTTGAATGTGCATAATCTCGTGTCTGATGCAGAATTAATAGAAATTGCTTGATTTTCACACAGAGACATTAATTACTATTTGTTTTGCATTTGCATTCACAGGTATCTGTGGAGGGAAATTAGCATACTTCGTTGATAGGCCATTATTAAAATGACAGTTGGGAAAATATTTGAAAAATATTGTCTTTCTTTTTTTCTGTTTTCCTCTCTGGCATTGCTGTTGTTATTTTTTAAAAAATCTTGTCTGTAACTTACATTTGTTGCATGATTTTGAAATTCCAGATAAGTAATGGAGAGCATTTTGGGATGTTGGTACTTAGAACAAAATCTGCAGTGTTGGAACTGGGGCTCCCTAATGGCTTTTGCATTTGAGTGTAAACAAGCCAAACCAGTCCAGCTATTCAGAGCTGGTGAATCAGAGGCACCTGTGAAATAATAATTCATTGCTTAAACCTTTGGAGGGACACATCCAACTCATTTAGCTGGGTGCTTCCTGAAGTCGGGATCTGCTTATAGTTGAGCTGAGAAGGCGAAACAAAGGAAAATTACAGTCTTTTCATCATTATACTAACAAAGAATCCTGAAAATGAAGCTTGACTTGACAACCAGGGTTCTTGGCCTGGTGATACCCTTGAGGAGCTGAAGAAACTTGGTTGAGTCACTTTATCTTTTTATCTGTCAAAGTGGGACTCACTCCATTGTCTTGGATCAAATGGGATAAATCATATAGATTTGAGAGGTGGCTGCAGCTACAATTTCTGGGTTTTTTCTTATTCAGTCTTTTGCTGTAAGAGTAATATTTGGCCCCACTTTTCATTTGTACCCATACTCCTACAGACAGACTATGTGCTGGTTTGGGTGGACACTGCCAAGAGTCTTTTCTGCTCGTCTGTGTTTCCCCTGTGACCATGAGCTCCATTAAGAAAGACAGTCTTTCTAGGAAAAGAAAAGCCTTCCTTTACATTGATATTAGGAAAAACTAATTAATTCACCAAGTTTATTGAAAATCTATGTTCATGGTTCCCATCCTTAGGGAACTCACATTCTAGTACAGTTCAGGATATGTGTATTTTCCTCAAAGTTGGGAAGATATGAATTGGGTAACTGATTGATTGGTTGACTGATTCATTCATTCAACAACCATTTGTTGGACCTCTTATGTACTAGGTCTTATGCCAGGCACTGGTGATTTGAAAGTGAACAGGGTAAGATACCTATCTTTAGAGTTACCAAACTCTTCATGTGCTGTGCATATGAATCCCTAAAAAATTGACACATATTCAGAGTTCAGGATACTCCCTGCTCTGGTCAGGTGTCTGGGTTTAGAATCTGCATTTTGAACAATCTGGAAACACTGCTCTAGGGAATGCATATGCAGCAAGGGACACATATGCAAACACACACATGCACACAGACACACACACATGTACACAAACAGACACACATACAAACACACATGCATATATACCCAACCACACAGAAACTCACAAATGCACACATACACACACACATACACACAAACACACAATCACAACCACCTACATACACATACACACGAACAGACAAAATCAGTGTGGGATAACCAGAAAATATTTTTCAGAGCAGGATTTCATCTGCTTAGGGGAAACAGGCTCCTTAATTCCATCTGGCTTCCTGGACCCCTCCTATATTCAGCCAAGAATTTCCTGTCCCCACTAGTGAAACTTGGACGTAGATTAAAAAAAAGTTCCAGTAAAAAATTAAGTTCACTCCTCACTACAAATATGCACAGTTTATAGGAAAAATATACATACATATTATTATAAATTATACCATAAGCTTGGTTTCCTTCACTGCAAGTCTCTTTGGAAAGAAAACTGCTTTAAATTGCCGTATTACTTCACACTATTTTTTGGCATGTCACCATTTGTGTAACTGATGAATTATTTTTTGATACAATTTTAGTAATGGCTACTTGCTACTGGCTATTTACTAAATCCTATTTACTGAAATCGAAAATTTACTGTATGGCAAGTACTATGCAAAGCACTTTCCATGTATTATCTCATTTAATCTTTGCAGCAAATTCATAAAGTATTACTGTTTTTCCCACTTGGCAGTTGATGCAACTGAGGCTTAGAGAGTGAAGTGTCTTGCCCAGGGTAGCACAGGAAGCAGAGTCATTTCTTTCTTTTTTTTTTTTTTTTTTTTTTTTGAGATGGAGTCTCACTCTGTCGCCCAGGCTGGAGTGCAGTGGCGCGATCCCGGCTCACTGCAAGCTCCGCCTCCCGGCTTCACGGCATTCTCCTGCCTCAGCCTCCCGAGTAGCTGGGACTACAGGCGCCCACTACCACGCCCGGCTGATTTTTTTCTATTTTTTATTCGAGATGGGGTTTCACCATGTTAACCAGGACGGTCTCGATCTCCTGACCTCGTGCTCCGCCCGCCTCGGCCTCCCAAAGTGCTGGGATTACAGGCGTGAGCCACTGCGCCCGGCCAAGCAGAGGCATTTCTAAAATTTTCCCACTCTTATGCATGGCAGTAAAATGCCCATCTTTGGACATAAGTCGTGGTCCCTGTGCTTGATTGTTTTCCTATAATCAGATCCTGAAAGGCGAATGCTGTGTGATTCTGTGCCCCATCTTGGGCAGACCCTGCTTCCTGATCTTTTCTCCTTCCTCAGTTTCCCTCATTGCCCCAAGAGCCCAGAATTTTCCAGGCTCCACAAAGGCTGTGTTCTTTCCTTACTGCATTTCTGTGACTACCTTTCTGCTGCAGATATAGGGAGCTGAGTCTGGGCTCCAGGGACCACCCCACCCCCACTTAGCCTCTGACATCTCCCGATGTCTCTTTGGGAAGCAACATGTAAAGGCCAATAAGATCAGGTCGGGGTGACACTGTGACAAGGTGTCAGCACCTATGGCTGTACCTGGATTGTGACAGGCACCTGGGCAAACTTTCTCCATGACTCCCCTGGGTGGTGACTGACAAATAGCATCAGTCACCAAAGCAGCGGGGCCATAACCAGAAGGAAAAGTTAAAGGCAGCTGTGAGAAAGCCCCCAGGCCTCCTGTCACTGTGAGCCCCTGGGACACTGGCAGTAGGGAGACTTTCACAGGCAGAGGCAGCGGAAACTGGGATCGCTTTGCAGAATAAGAACCAAGTTAATGCTAAATGCTGGTCCTCCCCTCTGGGAAAGTGATCACAGGGCAGTTTGAAGATATTTGGTTCAGAGCCAACAGGTATTTACTGAGCACCAACTGCATTCACTGCCACTGTGCCCAGGATTAGGGGGATTAGGGTCTGCAGCCTCTTGTGGGACACTGGGGAGGAACAAATGAAGGAATAGGATGTGGGGGCCTCTGGAGCATTTTTAAAATTGGGATCATTTGTCTTCCTGCAAGTCTCAGGCCCTCATTTGGACTTGGCTGGGGATTGTGTGGGCAGGGGAGAGGGATGGGTATTGGGGGAGGAAGTCATCATGAAATTAATTCTCTGCCTCTCCTCTCTGGAATGTCAATAATGTGCTGAGAACACTGGGGAGTGTAGTTTGCTGTCTGCTCCCTTCCCAACCTGGGCTCAGAGCCTCTCAGCCTTCTGGCAGTTTTGGGGCTTCTAGGTCCCCAGTCTTGTGACATCCCACTTCTTGAATGCTACTCCCATCTTGGAGAATCCAGTTATCTTCCCTGCTTCCATCATCCTCCAGGAGGAACCATGGCCTGCCCATTGCCAGGGTTTTCATCATTAAGATTCTTACAGGTCATTGGATGGGATATCATCTGTTGGTGACAAAGTCCATCTGCCTGTATTCCAGATGACAACACTCTGGCCAGTAAGGGAGGCCAGGAGCCCGGCCACCCTGCCCAAGGCTCACTCCAGCCACATGTTCATGCCGAGTTGCTCTAACTCCACTGCCCTCACTTTCTCTGCAGCCAGCCTCTGAACTGGCAAGGCAGCTGGGCCTTTATGTTACCGTGCACTGGAATGCTCAACAACAGCCTTGAAATAGTTCCCATTTAGATTTGTCTCAAACTCATGTGACCTTATGTGTGTACACTCTCATGGCAGGAAAAGCGCCTTCACATGTTCAAGTCAAACATTCCCATTTTGTGGAAGGGTCAGCTGCAGTGTGGAGAACTCAGGTGACTTACCTGAGATCACACAGCCAGGTGGTCAGTATAGAGCCAGGAGTGTCTCGTAGACCAGTGCCTTCTCGAATTCACCATGAGGGCAGGCACTCCCAGCTTCGCCTTATTTTCCTGGGAGTAAGCATGGGGTTGTCGGGTTCTAGATCTACAGACATAGATGGCAGGTGTTTCCCCTATGTCTGATGCTTATAGAAACCATAGAGAAAAGTGCGTGACACGTGGGGCACTCTTTATGTTGTGTGGAGGAGAGTGTTCCAGTCCCAGTCTTCTGCTCCAGGCAGTTCTGAGCCGATGGCTTAGTGAGGGAGGCACTCAATAGAGGGTGAGGGGAACTCCTTGGATAGTGGGACCTATAGGACTTTGAGGACAGGAATGACAAGCTGGGGACAAAGAGGGCTGTTCTCATTATGTTTGGTGTCTATAATTGTTTACAATTGAGATGGTGAGGGCACCTTCAAATTTACATGTACTAAGTAACAGAATGAATCAATCAATATGTCTGTATCAACATATCTATATCTATCTATATAGTTTTTAAAATTGTAAAAGTAACATATGCTCGGAAAATGCAGAAAATAGAAAAGGAAACACGTATACTTTTTGACACACAGAGGAACATTATTAACCTTGTAGCTACATGCCCACAGTTCTCTATATAATGTTTTACTCAGTGGAGCTCATAGAGAGTCTGTCGTTTTATATCGTACTTGTTTAACTTAACAAGCACATTTCACATTATTGTAAGTTCTTTATCAACAATGCCCCTTTTGGATGCATAATATTTATGCATTATTATTTTTTGTTTTGTTTTGTTTTGAGATGGAGTCTCACTCTGTTGCCCAGGCTGGAGTGCAGTGGCGCGATCTCGGCTCACTGCAAGCTCCGCCTCCTGGGTTCATGCCACTCTCCTGCCTCAGCCTCCCGAGTAGCTGGGACTACAGGCGCCTGCCACCGCACCTGGCTAATTTTTGGTATTTTTTAGTAGAGATGGAGTTTCACCATGTTAGCCAGGATGGTCTCGATCTCCTGACCTCATGATCTGCCTGCCTCAGCCTCCCAAAGTGCTGGGATTACAGGCATGAGCCACCGCGCCCGGCCTATTATTGTTTGTTTAACAATTCAATGAATATCAGACATTTGGGTTATTTCTAATTTTTTCACATGATAATGTGGTAATAAAACCCATATTTGTACCCAGAGCTTTTATACATCAATATCTAATAATAATTATTATACCTCAGTAGCTATCAGAGATCATAATGCTTTTAAGTTCTTCTCAGGAGACTCCTAGAAATGAAGAACAACTTGGTCACAGGTTGATCAAGTTCCTAATATACCACCAAGTCATTTTTTAAAAGGTTGGTTCCAATTTTCCATCCCACCAGCTCCGTTTCAGAGGCGCCTAAAGGGACACCTGAGCAGCTCCCAAAGAGATACCAGGGCATAGTGTTGAAGAGGGCACCGCAACACCTCCAGCTTAGCAATTTTGCAGCCTAAGGCTAACCATTTAGCCTCTGATTTTTTCATTTATAAAATGGAGATGTTATAGGACCTCCCTCATAGTGTTGCTTCAAAAGTTAACTGTTATTGCACACAACATGCTTACAGTGGTGCACATAGCAGGCACTCAACAACAACAAATACTAGTAATAATAATACAAGAATTGGCAAGGTCTCAAGGACCCAAGCAAGTCCTTGGTTCATGCTCCTAGAAGACATGTGGAGGAAGGGCTGACCCTGTGCTCAGATGGAGTCAGAGCACATGCCCTCTCCTTGTACACGCTGCTGAACAAATTCTTATAATTTAATCATGACTTTTCATGTTTGAAATGGTGGCTTTTACATTTTACTGAAGCGCCATTGCCGGCTGCTCTGTGTTATATTCCCTGTTTATATTGCAATGCAAATTATTCCTGGTGGAGAGTTTACAAACTGCACTTCCATTATTAATAGGGTTATGATTTCCCCCATTCCACTCTTATCTCTATTGCTTGTGTAATACATAATTCATGCTCACTACCCTTCTCTGGTCTCAGTGCCAGGGCACAGCAGTCTCTCTCTCTCTTTTCCTGATGACGGCAATTGGTATTCAGTGAGAGTATAATGACCATGTCCCTAGCTTCAGTTCTCTCTAAAGGTGTTCTCTAGAAGGGCTCAAATGCAGAGGTAATGGAAACCCTGGACCATTTATAGCCGGTCTTGAGTTCCAATTCTATTTGAGCTTTGAGTCCTAGGCAGACACATGTAGGACTTCCCAGGGCCCTAAAATGGAATTTGCCAGTCAGGAAAAAAGTGTTATCTTGGTTGAGGATGGGACGGAGGATTGCTGATAGGACTGAGGTGTCAGGGAGAGGGATCAGTGCAGCCTGTCCCAGCTGGCTTCTCACTAGCAGGTCTGAGTGTTTTTCTGGAGAAGACAGAGTCTTGGTCCTCACCTCTTACATGTTGAATGTGTCTTTTTGTGGATAGGCAGGTAGGCAGTTTTTTACAATCCCAGCTTGAAATTTGAGCCTCTGCTCTATCCTTTTCCACTAAGAATAGACACTGAGGGCGAATCCCATAAGAAAGTCCCAGAATGGGGTGGGACAGCCACCTGCTTAGGAGTGGGCCTCATTTGCACATGCCTGAGCTTGGGAACTGAAGACAGGGCAGACTTCTCTGGAAGCTCTGTGTGCTTGGTTGGAGTGAGTGCGGTCAGCTAGAGGATCAGGAAAGTCTCAGAGGAAACTGACATGAGGAAGTGGAGGCCACTGCACAGGCTACTTATAGCCCCCAGGACTGAGGCATCTGGTGTCCAGGGCGATTGTCTTTGTAAACTGCGAGGCCAGGCCCTCTCAGCTTGCGGGACAAGCCTGGGGTAATTGCACCACCAGATAGAAAGAAAATATTCTTTTATTAAAATTTCCCCAAACTTGGAAGCTCTCCGTTTTCCTAGAGAGTCCTGAAATGTCTGCACATTCTTTAGGAAACTGTTCTTTCTCACCTCACTGGTCCTTGCCCCACTAGCGCTGACCCTGTCACTGTCTTTAGCTTAATGCCTAAGTTCCCAAGAGGCGCTCCCCCGATGGCAATACTTCCGGCAGCATAATTTCCCTATGTGAATAACTCATTCTCTTCTGTGAAGCCTGGGCCCAGCTCTCCTGGGGTGGGTGGGGGATATTAGCGATACGCCGTGTCAGCCACGGAGCTTCTCTGGCTGGTGAGGGACAGCGAGGGCCCAGGGAATTGGCTGGACTCACAGGTTATTCTTTTCCAGCATCTCCTAGCAGCACCCAGAAGCTGGGAGCAGCCGTCATTCGTCTCTTGTTGGACAGTCATAATTCCCACAGTCTGGGGCTGACAGGGGGGCTCATGATTCCCCTTTACTAAAAGTCTTAATGTGTGCCACTTGATGGGCCAGCTTCCCTTGGTGGGGCTGCAGAGGAGCCCCTTGGAGATCTTGCTGGGCTGTTGTATGCCCAGAGAGCCACCTTATACCCTGACATCAGAGCAGCCACCAGATCAGAGAGAACCCCAGAGCTCATTCCTGGAGGCTGTGGTGGGGCACTCTGGGTCTGTTTCCTCACCGCATCCCTGACAGAAATCTCTCAAGAGGACTCAGCACCTACTCCACATTTCTCCGCAGGCTTTGAACCCCATCCTCTCCTGGCTCAGGTCTTTTCCTCACTGTCTTTGCTTTCTCTCTCCTCTTTTGCTCATCACAAAAGCATGCCTGCAGTTATCCAAGCACACAGACATAGACACAAGCAAATACAGGTGCATACGGCACACACACACACACACACACACAGAGGAATGTGTGTGGAAATTATAAACCCAGGTCCTCAGGAGTAGAGGCAAAGCCACATATAGGCACATATTCCCACAAACCTGCATGGGAGTGCGCACACACACACCTGGACACATGTGCACCCACTATACAAATGTACAGAGGCACGTGTTAGCATGCACTGTACCAGGGACATGGGCATAAACACAGACTCAGGCCATGTTCACTTTCAGGAAACTGGGCTTCTTCCCCAATGCTGGGGTGCTCCGTAAACCACTGACGACGTCCTCAGACACACTCACGCTCCCAGGGCCCCAAGTAACCCACTGAATCATGAAGCACTTTCCTGTTTAAGTTTATTTTCTTCTGGAAAAAAGGAGCTACTTATTTCCAAGAATTGGAGCCGGGGGAGTCTGCTGAGCCACTCTGTGGCTGGGGACACATTTTGGCTTCCTTTCCTCCTGAAGCGCTTTGTTTACACAGCTCCTGTCTCTCCGGGCTTCAGGGCCCTAAGAATCACTGCCGCTGCCTCTGTGCTCCACCAGGGCGAGTTGAGTATTACAGTTGCAATTTTCACAGCTTCTATTTATTAGCCATTTACTATAACTCCTTGACCATTGCACAGGATCTGGGGGTGACTTTTACTACCTTCTTTGGGTGTCTTAATTTCTAGATGCAGGAACTGACAGCCAGCTTAGAGATTGCTCTTTAAGGTCCATCAGGTCTGGATATAAAGAGTCTCCTTTGACCACCTGAAGCAATGACTCTGTGCTACGGACTCTGCTTTACATGAATTAACCCTCAAGACAGGGTTTTGTTCTTGCTTTGTTTACTGTTAACTCCCTGGCACTTGGAACAGTACCGGGCACGGGCACACAGTAGGAGTGTAAGGAATATTTGTTGCATGGATGATTTAACCTGATGCAACAACCCTTGGAGTTAAGCAATAGTATTTTTCTCAGCTTATAGATGGGACAACTGAGAATCATAGGGGATACAAGTACAAAATATAGTTAACAAGTTGAATAAGGAATTGAACCCAGGTCACTGGCTTTGCAGTACGAGCTTGTGATTACTGTTCTATACTGTTAAGGGAGCTTGAGTTTGCTGTTAAGAGGGGTCCTTAATCTTTGGAACCATGCTGCTTGTGATTTATGCCACAGCTCTTTTAATGTTAATGGTGAGATAGCCTAATGTACAGAAACTGAATCCCATAATCTGGGTTACTGGGTTGCTCCTCTGGCTGGTTTCACTGGCTTTTGAAGTTTCCCTATTATCTCACCAATCCTGGTTCCCCTCTACTAAGGGCAGTCTGGGGTCACAGGCTGGAGTTTCTTAGAGTGGCAAAAATGTACCTGGACCAAGCCTAGCTGTGTATCTGCACTGGCCCACCATGCAAGTCTCATTCTTGGGACCCCAGTGATTGTGTGATGATGAAGATTCATTCATTCATTCATTCATTCAGCACATATTTATTGAACATCTCATGTCATGGGTCCTATGTCAAATCCTGAGGAAAATTAATTGAATTGGGCATAGTCACTGCCCTTGAGGGGCTGCAGTCTCATGGAGAAGACAGTCCTGGGATCAATAAACCCTGGGCCACAGAATGCAGATGTTAAGGAGGTCTGAATGCCTAGAAAAGAGAGGAATTCATCATCTAACCCAAAGATTATCAACTACAATGAGCAACAGAATTGCCTTAAAATGTAGATTCATGAGCTCCAGATATTATACTTCAGCCAGTCTGGGAAGAGGGTCATAAATCTACATATTCAACTATCTCCCCAGATGATTCTGGGACAAGTAGTCAGGGTGGGAGGACAAAACTTTGAGAAAACCTATACAAAGAAGTCAGAGAAAGTGTCATGGAGAAAAGATTGCACCTTCAAGGATGTCTAAAGGTTTGTCAACAAGCAAGAGGAGAAAAGACCTTAACAAGTTGTAATTAAAAATATATTTGTTGCAGGAATAATCAAGTAATGAAGAAATAAATGATACAAAAAGTAAGAACGAGGCCGAGCGTGGTGCCTCACGCCTATAATCCCAACACCTTGGGAGGCTGAGGTGGGTGGATTGCTTGAGGTCAAGAGTTCAAGACCAGCCTGACCAACGTGGTGAAACCCTGTCTTTACTAAAAATACAAAAATTCGCAGGGAGTGGTGGCGGGCGCCTGTAATCCCAGCTACTCCGCAGGCTGAGGAAAGAGAATCGCATGAACCTGGGAGGCGGAGGTTGCAGTGAGCTGAGATTGCGCCATTGCCATTGCCTGGGCGACAGAGCAAGACTCTGTCTCAAAAAAAAAAAAAAAAAAAGTAGGAATGACTCAGCCAGGTAACCACTGTCCTTAGTTTAGTTTCTGTCCTTTCAGGAATTTTTCTGTTAACATCAAACATATGAGTAAAATTCCCAGGTGCATAAATCTGTATCTCTAGCTATGGCTACATCTATAACCCTGTCTAGGTGTTTGCAATAGAGCTCATGGGCACCACCATCACTGTGGGCTCCGCTCATGCCGGGAGGAATGCTATGACCCCTGAGACACCAAAGTAAACAATAAAGTCCCCTCATTTTGCTCTCCTAAGGTCCAAAGAACCCTCCCTCCTTATCTGCTGTATCTTTTTAAGAAAAATGATACAGTGGAGATTGAGGGACACTTAATTTTATTAATAATTTTTATTGACTATAATATGCATATGTGCATATATCCTACGTGTACAGCTGTTGCTGAATTTTCTCAAACTGAATATACCTATGCGACCAGCACCCAGATCAAGACAAAGAATGTGACCAGCACCCCATTTATTTCAATTCTTCACACACCCCCTTGGCTCAGGACTCAGGCATGAGAACTGGGGGCAGGACAAAGGATAGATTTGAGGTCCAGACACCATACTATAGTGTAAACTAGCTCTAGCCTCTCTTCCTGTAGAATCATTTCTCTCTTGAGATATTCATCTTACATTTGTTTCTGGTGGATGCTCCCACCAGGTCATGTGAATAGAGACAAGGATTGGCCCCAGCAGGGCCCCAGGTACAGAGCTGATGGCTCTCAGCAATGGGCAGACAACTGGTCCTAGGAGATCAGCGGTCCTGAGTGATCCTCACAGGGGCTCACATGCTGTTCACCTTCTGATCTCAGTCAGTTCTTGTAACATGGTCTCCCAGCTGCCACCTTACACAAACAAGGCCCTGGAACTGTCTGCTCTGAAGCCTGCTTTGAACTTGGGGTCTGTGTGCAAATGGCCTCCCTCTTCTTACTTCCACCTCCTAAACCACCTCCTTTCAGATCTTGGGGAACATTCTCCCATGTTCTTCGAGGCTTGATTCTTCTTCAACTATCAGCAGCAATTGCCCTTGCTAACTCATTGTCCTGTGGCTCTTTAAACATTTTTATTAATTATTATTTATTATATATATCTTTTAATTTCAAAAGGAGTGCATGTTTGTGAAGAAAATATGTTAATTATATAGCAATGTACAAAGTAAAATATGAAAGTCTTTCCTATTTGCTCATCATTCCCCACTCCCACTGCCCAGGGGAACTACCATGAGAGAAATGATGTGCATACTAGATTTCTCTCTTTCTTCTTTTCTTGTTTTTTTTTTTTTTTTTTTTTGCCAGAAACTGGATCATATAATCTGATTTTACAACTATTTTTTCAGCCTTAACAAAATAACATTCACATCCCTCCAAATCAGCTCATATGATTTCAACTCATTCTTTTTAACAACTTCTTAGAATTCACCGCTTTGGATGTGCCATAAAGGACTTAAGCTGCTCTGTTTTTTGGAGCTTTTAAATTGTCTCCTATTTTTGCTATGACAAATAAGGCTGGAGTAAACATGTTTTATGTATATATTTGACCAAGTAGTCTGATGGACAAGAATTCTGGAAGTTTGATGGCTGGGGTGAAAGCACATCTGCTTTTTAAATGTGTGCAGGACTTTAAATGTGACATAACTTATGTGTTTACCAACAGATTAATAAATGGCTTTGGCCGGATTTGGTGGCTCATGCCTGTAATCCCACACTTTGGGAGGCCTGAGGTGGGCAGATCACGAGGTCAAGAGTTCGAGGCCAGCCTGATCAACATGGTGAAACCCTGTCTCTACTAATAATACAAAAATTAGCCAGGCCTGGTGGTGTGTGCCTGTAGTCTCAGCTACTCAGGAAGCTGAGGCAGGAGAATCACTTGAACCCAGGAGGCGGAGATTGCAGTGAGCCAAGATCGCGCCATTGCACTCCAGCCTGGGTGACAGAGCAAGACCTCATCTCGAAAAAATAAAAAATTAAAAAAAAAAACAGCTTCTTCCCCCTCTGTAACCACTGAGTATTTTAAATCTTTAACAATTTTTACCAATTCATAACTGGAAAAGATTATTCCATTTTAATCTGTGCTCCCCAAGAACTTAGCATCTTCCTATATTGTTTTCTTTTAAATATGAACTAGCTCTTTCAAGGAAAGAATTGAGAAATGAGGTTGTAACATGCTCAGGGAACAGGGAGAAGGTGTATGAGTCTGGAAGTCAGGGTGTATGAGCGGAAAAGTTGGTAGAGGCCAGATCATAAAAGATATGTGTGACTGGTTTGGGCTTTACCTTAAAGGCAACAGGAACCATCAAGGAGTTTTAAGAAGGGAGGCAGGATGTTAAGATTTACATGTTAGCGGCCCTGCAGAGGACAGCTTGGAAGGACTAAACTTGGAGACTGTGAGACAGAGGTAATGGCTAGTTTTGGGGACAGATAAGCCAAGTTTGGGAATCTTATTGGCTTTTTTGATGGCACATTTGCTATGGGACAGTTGGGTTGATAGTAGCGGTTTTTCCCCCAAAAAAGAGGGATTAGGCTTTCTGTGGGATTTCCTGAACCTTTCTCAGTCTCCATTTGACAAAGGTGGCACCAGGCCCAGCACCATTAACAATGACTTCTGGATTTGCCCATTTGGATGCTGGAAGCAATGCCCGTGGGGTCTTTTGAATCCAATGGGTTGGAGAATTGGGCTTTCTGCTCTCCCCCTGCCAACGGCCAGGCCCATGCCTCTCCTATTGGATACTGATCTGAGCTCAAGTAACTGCTTTCATTTGAGATCCCATGAGCTAAATCTGTGATGAGCCCTCAACTCAGCCACTTACCTGTTTGGGCAGCATATGCTATGGTCCTCAGGGGTTAGGAGATTTAACATTCAGTCTCTGCTCTTGAAGAGCCTAGAGTCAAACTGTGGAGAAAAATACTATCCCCATGAAACAGAGTTGTTCTGATCCCATGGCTATAGAAAGACATTGCCCACAATTCTGTGAAATTTCAGCCTAAAGCAGGGGTGATGGTAGTTTGGGTCTCTGTGCAAGTGCACATAAACACAGACATCTCTTTCACAGCCCACCAATTACTCTCTTCTGGGTGATTCCAGTTTGATGTCTCTTGCCTCTTAGACCTCTACAGCTTAATATGATTAAAGCCAGACTTTTGATTTTTCTACGTATGACCTCAATCTAAACCTACCTAAGCCTTCTTCACTTTTGGTACAATGGCACCATGACCCACCCACTAGGCCCAGCCAGAAAGCTGAGTCTCTTGATCAGGATAGATGTCTCATAGATCATTCCTCCTAAATATACACACAATCTTTCCACCTCTGCCTATTTTTATCGTCATCCTGATCCAAGCCACTACCATCTCTCAGCTTAAAAAAAAAACACAGCAGCCTTCTAACTTGTCTCTGCTCTTCCATTCTTTCCTTCCTAAAATCCACTCTCCAGGCAGCAGCTGCGTGATTAAAAAACAAAACAACAAAACTGGCTGGATCCTGTCACTCATGTGCTTAAATCCTTTCAATTGTTTCCCATTTCTATGAGAAAATAACCCCAACTTCTTGCCTAAGAGGCTCTGTTTGATCTGGACTCTGATAACCTTTCCAACCTCATCTGGGACCAGTCCCCCTAGCTTGCTGTTTTCACTTCCTCAAGCAAGTCAGCCTCCTTCTCTGTCCGTTGTCAGTGCTCTTTCTTGTGTCTGAAACCTTCGTTTACATGGGTTCCAGATACTCCTGTGTGGGAGCCTCATTGTTCCCAAGGTTGCAAGTGAGGCACTTCAAGACCACCCAGTGTAAGGAAGGGACCCTCTTATTCTTGAATCTCAGCATCCTGTTTTCTTCATATTGTTTCTTTTTTTTTTTTTTTTTGAAACAGTGTCTGGCTCTGTTGCCCAGGCAGGAGTGCAATGGTGCAATCTTGGCTCATTGCAACCTCTGCCTCCCAGGTTCAAGCAATTCTCCCTGCCTCAGCCTCCCAAGTAGCTGGCATTAAAGGCACCCGCCACCAGGCCCAGCTAATTTTTGCATTTTTTGTAGAGACAGGGTTTCACCATGTTGGCCAGGCTGCTCTTGAACTCCTGACCTCAGGTGATCCACCCACCTCGGCCTCCCAAATGCTGGTATTACAGGCGTGAGCCACTGCATCCGGCCTCATTTTTCTTTTTATTGAGGTACAACATGCATAAAGTACCTTAGGTACTCTAATTTTAAGTGTGCAGCTCAATGCTTTCTACATACATACTCATATGTATGTATTCCTATCACATCACCAGATCCTTCATAGCACTCATATGTTTATTGCTACTTAGTTGATTTGCAAAAACAAAAGATTTGATCACATATCATTAGGGTACAATTGCAAGGAAACAGATACTGATTGCTGGCTGGCTGGATAAATTCCTACAAGCCATTTGGAAGGCAATTTTACAGTTTCTATTACATTTTAAAATGCATGTATCCATTGAGGCAACAAATTTTCTTTCATGAATTGATCTCATGGAGACACTTTTACATATGTGTGAAACAGAGACATACCTGTCTCTACTAAAAATACAAATATGAGTGTACAAGCTATGCATCACAGCACTGTTTATGGTGAGAACATATTAGAAACACCCTAAGTGTTGCTTTACAGGCGGCAGATGAAAGAAATTTCAGTTTATTTATGCAAGGCAATACTGTGGAAGCTGTTATCAGGAATGTGTACTGTTTGGGGAAAATCTTCAAGCTATATCAAATGGGAAAAGGTGCAGAATGATGCACACAGGGTCCTCTCATTTGTATAAAAGAAGGACATGTTTAGCTCTACATGCTTCTGCCTGGAAGGAAACCCAAGTAACTGGTAATAGTTGTTATTTCTGGGAAGGAGAATTCAGGAACTCATGTTCTGAGTGGGAAGGAGATGGGTTTGATTTTTTTTTCTCCCATGTATATGTAATACCTTTTCAAAAATAAAAATAAAAAAGTCTTGGACTCCAAGGGAAAGTGTGTAGGGGGAAGAGGCTCTGGCAGGCCAGGTCAGGACTGTGGAGATAACTTGGCCTGCGTTAGTCTTCAGAAGCACAGAGGGGACTGGTTGGCTGAGAACTTGGCTTTCAGGGGGCCTTTTTGGGGCCTGCCAGGGAAGAGCAGCTGCCCACAGCTGCAGCAGAAGGCAGTGGATGTTCCATTGGACATTCATGGGGATCCAGACTCCACCTTCCTTCCCTAGGGCTTGCTGCATGGTGGGTGCCCCTGCCCACCTTCTCAGTGATTCCCTTTACCCCTTGTCTCAGATGGAGGCACAGGCACATGAAAAGGTAACCAAGTACCTGGTCAATGCCCTTCTTTGAGATGCTGGCAATTGAGATTTGTCAGTTGGCAATTTTTAAAAATAAAGAGATCGAACTCTAGAACAAAAACGTGCTACAATAGGCAACAACTGTCCCTCAGAAGGGCCCTGGATGATCTTAGCAAGGATCTTAGTGAGGCTTGGGCATAAGCAAAAAATGGGTTTGAGTTACTGCTCAACCACCCAAGCTTTGCACCCTTGGGCAGCTCAGCAGAGTGCTCTGTGCCCAGCTTTCCTTGTTGGTGAAATGGCATCAGCTGTCCTGCCTTGATTCCTGAGGACCATTTGTTACTGTTTACAAACCAGTAATGTCTGTCTACCTGCTCTATGAAAGGCAAGGGCTGTGCAGAGGGGCCGTTTGCATTATAGAATATATTGGTTTCCTAGGGCTGCCAAACAAATGACCACAAACTTGGCTTAAAACAGCAGAATTTTATTCTCCGATAGTTCTGGAGGGCAGAAGCCTGAAATCATGGTGTGAGCTGGGCCCTACTCTCCCTAGAAGTTCTAAGAGAGGATTTCTGCTTTCTTCTTGCAGCTACCGGCGGTGTCCACATACCTTGTGGCTGCAGCACTCCAATCTGCCTCTGTCTTCACGTGGTCTTTTCTTCTCTCTGTGTCTCTCCTCTGGATGTCTCCTATAAGGACACTTGTCAATGTATTTAAGCCTCATGTGGATAATCCAAGGCGTTCTCATTTCAAGATCCTTAACTCAATTACATCTACAAAGACCCCTTTTCTAAGTAAGGTCACATTCATAGGTTCTAGGGGTTAGGACATGGACATGTCTTTTGAGGGGCACCATTCAACCCACTGCATAGAATAAGCAAGGAAAGTAGGCACGGAAGCTCCCAGGTATGTGCCAAGAGTGCCACCTGGCCTGTGTCCTGTGCTGTGATGGTTCACGGAGGGGTCAGGTCAAGTCTGACTGTGTCTGAGCCACATGGCATGGCCATAATTTTGACCTCAGAAAAGACTGCTGCTTGTGTCTCCATTCTTCTCTCCTGACCCCTCTCTATCTCTTGCTCTGCCTCCCAATCAAACTAACACCAACCTTACTTCATGGGCCTGGGGGGTGGAACAGCACTAAGATGAGGTCCTGTAATTGCAAACCATTTATTTAAAGCTTCACACACATTTGATAACTAAATAAGGAGTGTGACCTAGCTAACAGTGTTTCACAAATGTCGGTCTTCTGGTTTTTATATTGTATTACAATGATAAGATGTCATCATTGGAGGGAGCTGGGCAAAGGGTTCAAGGGACTCCATGTGCCATTGTTGCAACTTGAAATGAGTCTATATTCATTTCAAAGTTAAAAAGTTGAAAAAATAAACTCATGAGGACTTGAAACTCCTGCAAGAAAAAAATAACCTCTATAAACCTTTCTAGATTTGAAGGTAGAATAATGTAACCCCCTCAACCACCAGCAGGATGTGGGCTAATTCATCCCCCCAAGGTAGCCCGGGACCTCCCATTTCCAGGGCTGTGGGGAAGTGGCCTCACCCTGGCCCAGCTTCATCCCCATCTCAGGCCTCTTGGGATCCTGTCCTGTGCAACCTCCTCCCTTGGAAGGGAGTTCTGCCAGGCCCTCCCCAAGCTTCCCCAGGCCAGGGCTGGTCTGGGTTGCAGACACATGGCTGAGCTGTGCCAATGTCACCCCGCCCCACAGCCCAGGCTGAGCTCTGATGTCGCTGCCATGTGCAGACAGCTCTGGCTCCTGCTGGGCTTCTCCCCTGTGCTTTCCTGGCAGGCAACGATGGCCTCAGTGACTGCCACCCTGACTCAGAGCGATGCTCGGGGCTCCTAGGAGGTGCCGCTCTGGCTTGGGGCCATCCCACCTTACCCTGACTGTGGTGTCATTGATGCATCCTCCTCCTCCTCCCCAGGGCAGGGTGCTCAGTGCCTGCTTTCCCCCCATGGCAGCCTCCAACTGCCACTCGTCTGGGCAAGTTGGAGGCATCTTCCCTGAGCCGCTCTTCTAGTTTTTTTTCTCCTCCCACCTTGGCCACATGGAGTAAGTGAGTTCTGTACAGTGTGGCCGGGTGGTTTGGTGTCAGAGGGGTTATAAACGTGGAGGTCTGTGAACAGACTTTGGGGGTTCCAAAAACTCCCTGAGTTTACAAACAAAATGAATAAGCATTTTTTTTTTTTGTCTGGGGGAGAAATTAATTCTCATAAAGGTCCAAGATCCACAAACAATGAAGAGTCTCTGAGGACAAGAAGGGGCTATAACATAACCGTTAATCATTTTGTTTCTGCCATCGTCCTGCCTGGCTAAAGTACTATTTCTACCAAATTAGTTCATCTCCTTACCTCAGTTTCCTCCCGTGAAAAATGAATTAATTTACAAGATCATACCCCATATGACAAATACTTGGTGTTGTAAGCAATAAATGAGAAAATTATAGAAAGTTTCTGGCACAAGCCAGTAAGAACTCAATAAAGATGAGCTTTTATTATGATCTGCCCAGAGCATATATTATCTTACTGCATGCTCACAGCAGCCAGTATGAGACTGGAGTTAGCAACCTCCTTTGAAAGACCTCATTTGCCCAACATAAAAAGGCAGAGCTGGGATTTGAACCCACAGCCTCTTTCTTTTCCGCCCCCCTGTGTTGCAGTTTCTATTCCTCCCTTTGCCTGAGTTCTATCAGGTCCTCTGTCAAAACCCACCTCAAATGTCACCTGTCCTGGGAACCTTATTCCTGATCTCGTAGATGTTTGTTGTCTTTCCGCGTTTTGCATACCTTCTTCATGCTTATCTCCTATTCCTGTCTCTGCAACTAGGTGAGGTCTGTGTCTAATGCATCTTTTTGTTCCTGCGCTCAGTTTGGTGCCTGGAATATAACAAATGTCTGATGAATGGGAAGTCCTCTCTTCATTCTTCCTTCCTCAATCATTTCCTGCCCATTTGTGGGGTATGGAGATAAGTGATCCATGTCCTCAAGGAACTCAAAGCCTGAGATGGGGCAACAACGCATCCCCTGTGGGTGTCAGCCAATTTCTGTCTGGACCGCCAGTTCAAACCCACAATCCTCCAACGATGGCTGAGTCGGAAGCACCTAGTAGCCAATGAGGTCTTTTTGTCAGGCACCTCTTTGGCATTAGAGATGACCTAATGGGAAGCGTGTGAGAGTCTGGTAACTGGCCATTCCCCTGGGGATGCTCTAGGTGACAGAAAGGAGTGGGCTTGACATTTCGGGACCTGCCTGAAGCCCAGGAGCACTCGAGCCAGTTTGCCCAGCATGTGGGCCCTGGCCTCCACTAAGGCTTCTTGCGTTTACAGTTTTCCTTCTGAAAATGGAAAGACAAGCCTCCAGATGTTCCCGAAATAGCTGTTTAGTGACCTCAGACAGTGAGTCAGTACTCTGTATTCTGGTCCCCTAGGTGTGCATATGGAAAAGTTGTTAACTAAGGGTGGAATCCAGAGAAGGATGAAGGATGGGAGGGGCAAGGGGAACTCCACATTCAGTTCAGTGTTAGTTATTTTCTTTTCTTTGTTTCTTTTTTTTTTCTTTTTTTTTTTAAATTTTATTATTATACTTTAGGTTTTAGGGTACATGTGCACAATGTGCAGGTTTGTTACATATGTATCCATGTGCCATGTTGGTTTGCTGCACCCATTAACTCCTCATGTAGCATTAGGTATATCTCCTAATGCTGTCCACCCCACCCCCCACCCCACAACTGTCCCTGGAGTGTGATGTTCCCCTTCCTGTGTCCATGAGTTCTCATTGTTCGATTCCCACCTATGAGTGAGAACATGCGGTGTTTGGTTTTTTGTCCTTGCGACAGTTTACTGAGAACGATGTTTTCCAGTTTCGTCCATGTCCCTACAAAGGACATGAACTCATCATTTTTTATGGCTGCATAGTATTCCATGGTGTATATGTGCCTCATTTTCTTAATCCAGTCTATTGTTGTTGGACATTTGGGTTGGTTCCAAGTCTTTGCTATTGTGAATAGTGCCGCAATAAACATACATGTGCATGTGTCTTTATAGCAGCATGATTTATAGTCCTTTGGGTATATACCCAATAATGGGATAGCTGGGTCAAATGGTATTTCTAGTTCTAGATCCCTGAGGAATCGCCACACTGACTTCCACAATGGTTGAACTAGTTTACAGTCCCACCAACAGTGTAAAAGTGTTCCTATTTCTCCACATCCTCTCCAGCACCTGTTGTTTCCTGACTTTTTAATGATGGCCATTCTAACTGGTGTAAATTGGTATCTCACTGTGGTTTTGAGACAGGGTTTCACTCTCTTGCCCAGGCTGGAGTGCGATGGTGTCATCATGGCTCACTGAAGCCTCAAATTCCTGGGATCAGGTGATCCTCCCACCTCAGCTTCCTGAGTAGCTGGGACTACAGGTGCATGCCACCACGCCCAGCTAATTTTTGTATTTTTTGTAGAGATGGGGTTTCGCTGTGTTGCCCAGGCTGGTCTCCAATTCCTGGGCTCAAGTGATCTGCTCACCTCAGCTTCCCAAAGTGCTGGGATTACAGGCATGAGCCACCCTGCCTGGCCTTAGTTGTTTTCTAACTAACTAAAGTCTGCACCTGAGGGTCCATGTCCAAACTTGCACTCATGACTCTCCTCTCAATCCCATTACCAAAGTCTGGCTCATCTCAGACTATCCACCCAGAAACCAAAAGTCGACCTGACCCTGCCTGTTCCTCATCAACCCAAATCAAATTCATCACCAAGGTCTGTCTGTTTTACCTCTAAAACATCTTTTAAATCCATCCTCTTCTTTCTGTCCCAATGGCCACCACTGGATTTTCTTAGCATCTTCTCCCTCTAAACTAGTTTTATAGCCCCTCAACTGATTTCTTTCATCAATCCCATCTCCCCATGATCCCCAGACATTAATTACCCAAAAGCTGGAGCCAAGTTACACCTCTGGTTAAAAAAAAATGTTTTAATGCTCATTGAATAAGACACCTAAAATTTGTGACTTTCTGTCATGCACATGTTCCTTAACAAACTGTACAAATATGGAAATTTAAGTTCTTTAACCATATAATGTCACTGACATTACATAGTTAATGAAAGGCATGCTGCAGAGTTTGGGGTAAAATGTACTGATGACTGCCGCTTACTATAAAATGGATCAAAAAATAAGATAAGTGGATAGATGGACAGATGGAAGACTTGACAGATAATAGCAAAATGTTAGTTGAAAAATCCAGGTAGTGTGAGTATTTGGGAGTTCGTTGTGCAACCCTTTTAACTTTTTTCTATGTTTGGAAAATATCATAATAAAATGTTGGGGAAATTTTCTTTAACAGCTTTATGTCAGGATTAAATCCAAAATCTTTACCTTGGTCTGCCAGACCCTGCCTGATCTCCCTGCCCTCTGCTATGGATACATCTTGAGCCAACCTCTGTCATGTCTTGTGCTCCAGACAAACAGCTTCTCTGTCAGTTTTTTTTTTTTGACAGAGTTTCACTTTTGTTTCTTAGGCTGGACTGCAATGGCATGATCTTGGCTCAATGCAACCTCCGCCTCCTGGGTTCAAGCAATTCTCCTGTCTCAGCCTCCCGAGTAGCTGAGATTACAGACACCTGCCACCACACACCAGGCTAATTTTTTTTTTTTTTAATTTTAGTAGAGATGGGGTTTCACCATGTTAGTCAGGCTGGTCTTGAACTCCTGACTTCAGGTGATCCACCCACCTTGGCCTCCCAAAGTACCGGAATTATAGGCGTAAGCCACCGTGCCCGGCCTCTTTCCTCTTGTTTTAGAGTGTTCATAGCTCTAATCACAATTTCAATATAGTTTATTGTGTAATTATAGGTTGAACTATATGAAATGCCATTTCTATAGGTGAGGTGGTCAAATATTGGCAACGTCATATAGCTGAAACAAATAATTGTTGAGGATCACTGATATAATTTGGATATTTGTTCCCTCCAAATCTCATGCTGAGATTGAATCCCCAATGTTTGGGGTAAGGCATAGTGGAAGGTGTTTCGGTCATGGGGGCAGATACCTCATGAATGGCTTGGTGCCCTCCCCATGCTAATGAGTTCCTACAACATTAGTTCACAAGAGAGCTGCTTGTTTAAAAGAGCCTGGCACCCCTCCCCTGTCTTCTTCCTTCCTGTCTTTCCATGTGACAAACTGGCTCCCCTTGCCCTTTCACCATGATTGGAAGTTTCTTGAGGCCCCTACCAGAAGCAGATGCTGGTGCCATGCTTTTTGTACAGCCTGTAGAACTGTGAGCCAAATATACCTCTTTTATATAAATTACCTACTTTTGGGTATTCCTTTATAGCAATGCAAATCAGACTGAGACAACCACTCAACCCTAGACTCTGAGCTCAGTGCCTGGCAGATGGTAGATACTCCATATTTTATTTTGAAAATTATTTCAATTGATTAATTAATTGATGGACTGTCACCCACCTATATTTTTACCATTGAATTCCTTGACTGTGCATATCCTGAAGTGCTGAGAGTTGCATAAGCATGCAGAATTTCACACTGTTTTCTGATTAAGCCAGTACTTTGTTATAAAAGGGAAGTAAAGAATTATATCCCCTCAATAGAGATACCCAGTAAAGCGTATTACCCTTCCCAATACTCTGGTCAATGGGTGTAAGCTCTACTTGTGTTTTTCATAAACCTGGTTAGAGTGGAGCTTGAATGACTGACAGAATTCAGGCACTTTCCAGAGCACATCCCACCACCAAGAGAAGGAGAGACATTTTTAATTGAATCCCAAATGGGCCGCTTTTAAGCGCCATTAATGGGCAAGGGATTGCTTCTCTGATCCCCTGTTTTTCCATAGGTAAGTTTACATAGTCAAGTTCACTTTCCAAAATTGTGAAGACTAAATGAAGTAATATATGTAAAGAGCCAGAACAGTTAGATTCTTTTTTTTTCTTCAACTTTTATTTTAAGTTCAGGGGTACATGTCCGGGATGTTCAGGTTAGTTACCTAGCTAAATGGGTGCCATGGCGGTTTGGTGTACAGATCAGCCCATCATCTAGGTATTAAGCCCAACATCCATTAGCTATTGTTCCTGATGGTCTTCCTTCCCCCACCACCTACCCCATCCTGACAGACCCCAGTGTCTGTTGTTCCCCCTCATATGTCCATGTGTTAGATTTTTTTAAGCCTTTTTATTTTTTTGATCCCTCTTCCATATACAGTAGTCATGAATGGGCAAGAAGTAAACTTTAGTCTTGAGAGTATGGGGGAGCCACAGGCTGGAGATGCAGTATTGTGTGTCAACCTTGTGCCCTTAGTCCAATTTCCTGGTATTTCAGTTACTGTCAGGGAAACCAGTCAGGGGGTACTGGGCACACAGGGCACTTCATTTCTAGGAGTGGAGTACCCCTTATGTTCTAAATGGACTGACACTAGATCAAGGAAAGAAACCAATAGAACTCTTTTTAGATTAGAGTCTCAAAGACTCAGACCAATCCCATGTGGGTTCATTTAGTAAGGTTTGAGCCCTTTACTTACAAGCTACAAATTGACCGAAGTATCTTAACAGCAAGCACAGGATTTACCCCAGAAAAAGGTTTTGATAAATGATCGAGGTATAAAGAAACACAAATAACAGATTCTTTAGTGATTATGGATGGAATTTTTTTGAACTAAAATTGGTGCCAGCTTCTTCAGAGTACATACTTCAGTTACTTGATACACTATTAGACACTCTATCTAAAATTGGAATATTTTGTTCTAATTACAAGCAGCCTCGTCAATTGATTAGAGAAACAACTTCAAACAAAGCAAACACAAATGCAGAAATTTCTTAATTTGCCAATGGAAGATAATGGCCTTGTTGGAAGACTGTTTTGAAGAGGTTCTCAGACTTGAGTGTTCATAGAAAATACCTGGGGAACTTGTTGACATCTACCATGCCCAGACCCCATCCCTAAAGAGTCAGATTCTTGGCCAGGTGTGGTGGCTCACACCTGTAATCCCAGCACTTTGGGAGGCCAAGATGGGCGGATCACCGGAGGTCAGGAGTTCAAGACCAGCCTGGCCAACATGATGACATCCCGTGTCTACTAAAAATACAAATATTAGCCTACCATGCTGGCAGTCACCTGTAATCCAAGCTACTCGAGAGGTTGAGACAGGAGAATCACTTGAGCCCAGGAGGCAGAGGTGAGCCAAGATCACACCACTGCACTCTAGCCTGGGCGACAAGAGCAAAACTCCGTCTCAAGAAAAAAAAAAAAAAATCAGATTCCAAAGGTCTTGGGTGTGGCCTTTGAATCTCCATGCTCATCAACCTTACCCTGGTAATTCAGAGGAAAAATAGCCCAGGGACCACAATTTAGAGGCAAATGGTTAGTGATTGTGGTAGTTGGACTAGGACTTGTAAAAATCCTAGGACTTGTAAAAATGTTACCTTATTTGGCAAAATAAGATTAAAGTTACAGATGCAATTAAACTTGCTAATCAGTTGACTTTAAAATGAGATTACCCTAGATTGTCTTCAGGAGCCCAATATGATCAAATGAACACTTAAAAATGGAGAAAATTTCCTGGCTGTGATCAGAAAGAGATTATGTCGAGGGAAGAGGATTCAGAAAGATGTGATGTTGCTGGCTTTGAAGACGGAAGGAGTCCATGAGTCAAGGCATGTGGGTGGCCTCTGGAAGCTGGAAAAGAGAAGGAAATGGATTCTCACATAAAGCTTCTAGAAAAGAGCACAGCCTTGCTGACACTTCAGTTTCAGCCCAGTGATATCTGTGTTAGACTTCTAACCTACAAAACTGTAAGATATTAAATATGTATTTTTAAGTCACTAAATTTAAAGCTTTTGTTAGCAGAAAATCAACACTCTGTTGTTTCTTTCCTCTTTTCTTTTCCCTTACCTTCTCCTGCTCTGCCTCCTCCTTCCCTTCCTCTTCCTTCTCTGTCTTCTTTTTTTAAGAGACATGGTCTTGCTTTGTCATCGAGGCTGGAGTCCATTGGTGCAATCACAGCTCACTGCAACCTCAAATTTCTGGGCTCAAGTGATACTCCTGCCTCAGCCTCCCAAGTATCTGGAACTACAGGTGTATGCTACCATGCCTGGCTATTATTTTTTTTATTTATTTATTTTTTTACGTTTCATAGAGGTGAAGTTTCGCTATGTTGCCCAGGCTGATCTTGACTCCGTCTTCTTCTTCTTATTTATTTATTTATTTATTTATTTATTTATTTATTTTTTGGTCAGCTATTCTCTGCTGAGCCCCAGGGAGATTGTCAAACAATGTGGTGATATGGTAACCCATGATTCTTCACAGAGGGTGGGTCAACAGTGTTTATTTGGGGACAGCTTTATGGTTTATGCAGACCTAGAAGGCAGTCTTATCATTGTGGCTTTTGTCTCTCACTCATTGGTCAGTTCAAACATGTGAGCCATTTTTTTTTCCCCTCCAATCACCAGCAAGCAAGAGATGGGTGAGCAAGGCAGCTATTGGCTAGACTTCAGGCAGCAAAAAAGTATGGCATTGGCCACAGTAATTCTTCATTGGTTGGAGTCATAGCTGGACAGGAAATTAGGGAATGGAGAGTCAACCTTATTCAAAGAAGAGTAAGGCCTAGTGGCATAATGCATACCTTACCTTGGATTTCTGGTTACACATCTCCCTGCTCTTTCTTCGGCCCCAAAACTGGACCCATTTCCTTGGTAATAAAATCCAAGACTTGATGAGGCAAAGGATGATGTGGACAAGACAGTTTAGTTTACGGTAACAAATGATGAGCCCTTTGTATTAGAAATGGGTCTTAGGGCTGGGCGCGGTGTCTCACGCCTGTAATCCCAGCACTTTGGGAGGCTGAGGTGGGCAGATCACGAGGTCAGGAGGTCGAGACCATCCTGGCTAACACGGTGAAGCCCCGTCTCTACTAAAAATACAAAACATTAGCTGGGCCTGGTCGTGGGCGCCTATAGTCCCAGCTAGTTGGGAGGGCAGGAGAATCGCTTGAACCTGGGAGGCAGAGGTTGCAATGGGCCGAGATTGCACCACTGCACTCCAGCCTGGCGACAGAGTGACACTCCATCTCAAAAAAAAAAAAAAAAAAAGAAAAGAAAAAAAAAGTAATGGGCCTTGGAAGCTGCCACGCCTTTACCTCACACCTGACATTGGGATTGGGACAAGTATTCATCACCTAATTTCATCTTCACAACCCCTGAAGTAGAGGAAATGAAGGCTCAGAAATGTTAAGGAATTCACCTTATTATCATGTACCCAGTCACAGCCAGGAATGGCATTGGGACCCAAGTCTTTATGACCAGAAAAACAGATGATATTTTTTTCTCTTTTGGGCTTCTTGTAGACAATAAATACTATTGCTTTTTATAAGATGCATTTCTTTTTTGGCCGCTAATCTAATGATGAATAAATAATGGATCACTGCTGTAGAGCCTGATTCTTTGGCTACACCCAGATAAATGTCTCATTGGCATCGGTAGCAATTAGCTTCAATAAAAGGTTGGCCTGATTAATAATAATACCACCACCTGCTATTTATAGACGACTGTCCTCCAAGGAGTCCAAAGTGCTTTGTAGACATGATCTAATCCATTTTCCTGTGTTACCGTAAGTTGGGTCTGGCCTGTGGTAGCTTTGCCTTTTCACAGAGAGGGCTGAGATTCTGAGAGGGCTATATTTTGGCACTCATATACAGAGGGTTGGCATCCTCTACTGGTGGTCCATCAGTGAATTGTTCAACTTCATGTGACTTTGGTCTCCACGTCTATCCTCATGGATTCTGATCCATATGGGCCTTTGCATTGCTTGGACCACAGGAGATGGACAGAATACTTCACAGGAATTTTCAAAGTTTATATGGACTCACTTCCAGGTGGAGAGACCTGTGAATTGCTTCTGGGAATAGCATCATCTTCCTTGCCTCCTCTTCCTCCTTTTTTCCTTCTTCTCCTTGTTCCCCTCTTCCATCTCCATCCTTCTCCTCCTCCTTCTCCTTCCCCTCCTCCTTCTCCTCTTCTTCAACATCATCATCATCATCATCATCATCACAATAGACACTTATTTGGTGTTCGCTATGTTCAAGGTCATATGTTAGGCACTTTATAGGGACTATCTGACTTATTCCCCACGATATCCACCAATGGGTCGGTATCATTACTGATCCCATTTTACAGAGTTGAAAACTGGGGCTTGAAGTAGCTAAATGATTTATTTCATCCTTAGTTCATATTCTGTAAAATGGGCACACTAAGACTCAGAAATGTAAATAATTTGCCAAGACCACACAGTTAAGTAAAAAGTGGTGAAGTGTATTTTAGTTCTCATTCTTTCTGTTTCCCAAATCTCTAAATTTAATTTGTAAGATCCTTTGAATCAGTGAGGGGTTGGATGGATGAATGGATGGATGGATGGACGATTGGATGGAATGAAGGAAAGGTGGATAAATGGTTGGATGGATGAATGGTTGGGAGGGGGAAGAGTGAATGGGACCAGGGCTTTCCTTCTATGCCTGATGGTGGCAGGGTGCTGCTAATAAAAATGCATACACAGCACAGTCCAAAACCTTCAGGGACTTATGTAAGTTGACCTGGAGTTGCTTACCCACAGAAGAAGACTTAACTCTAAAATGGAGCATTTTGAGAGCTAAGTACATACTAACTCAAGGAACTCAGATCCAAGCCCTGATGACCTCATGAGATTCAATGGACGAGCTGGGCTCATGGATAAGAAGGATCCATAATTCTACCAGGTTGAAGGAGGGTAGACTGATGAGGATTTCTTTATCCTGTAAGATATCTCAGCAGCTTTAAAGTATGGGATGGAATTGGAAACATTTAATCTGGAGTAGAAGAAGCTAAGAAATCAGTGGTAGAAACATGATTATTGGCACCAGAACATCAGGAGTAAGAAATCAATAGCTTAAACTTGGGATGTGTGTGCAGAGGGGAGGAGGTGGAGCTAACAGAGCCTGGGAGCCTGGGAGCTAAATCCATCCTGCACCAATGGGAGCCAGGAGAGTTCCAGTCACTGGCCTAAGCCAAAGAATGATGGGGAAGATACTCTGGCTTCTCTCTTCCTCCTCTTTTTCAGTCTCCCACCAGTACCTCTGATTAAGGTGGGCCAACCCTAATCATAAGCCAGTTTTGAGAGATTTGGGGAATGTAATTTTAAGAACTCAGCCATATACAATATAGAGCTGAGCAGAGGAAGGGTCTGAGATCTGAGAACGGGCAAATGACTGGTATACAAGTTGTCCTGGAACATTTATTTCTCAGCCTAGAGTCAGGTGTCTAGACCAGATGGACTTTTAGGTGCTGTTTACTACTCTAGAAATTAGAGACCCCGAGAGAAGAGTCTATTCTATCAAGATTTAATCACAATTTAAGGGCAAGAAGCATGCCGCCATTCAGATAAGCATCTTGCACAAGAATGCCACTTCATGGCCAGGGTCCAGCTTCCTTTGGTTGAATGCTTTTTGGCAGCAGGTCACCAGGGACTAGCTAACCTGGAGGCCGAGGCAATGGGATTTGTGCCACTCAGAAGAGCTTGGCTGTCCCTACATCATCTCCTTTATTCAGTAACATGGTGATTGAAATTCCAAAATGGATGAAAAATTCCTTGGGTTTAAAATGACAAGTTTGAAAATGCCTGTGCCAGGATAAATAAATACACAGGAAAGTGCATAAACATAGCTTTTGCCTCTCTACTGTGGACATTGCTTTTGCAGTTGCCTGAAGAAATGCGGGTTTGCATCAGTAACTTCAGCCTTTTTACCAATCTGATCTTGCTGACAAGGAGAGCAGCCTTAGAGGAGCCTGATGCTGAGCTAAAACTGCACCCTTCACTGAGGCTCAGGAGTCAGGGTGCATTTGCTTACTCAGAATTTACTTATTTATGCAATTTTCTCCATGAAATGATATGACAAATACTTCTCCCCTTCCTCCCTTCCTCTTTTCCTCCCCCCTTGCCTTTGTTCCTCCCTACCTTCATCACTTAAAAAAAGGATACTCACTATTTCGGTCATATATTGCTACACAACAAACTATACCAAACTCAATGGCTTCAAACAACAGTAATTTTTCACTTTGCTCATGCATCAGCAATTGAGGCAAGGCGTGGTGAGTCAGTTCCTCTCTGCTCCATGCTATGAGCTGGGGCAGCTTCACTGGGGCTGGGGCTGAAGTATTCACTTCCAAGATGGTTCACTCACAGGACTGACACTTTGGTGCTGGAAGCTGATCAGGGGCTGTCTGCTGCGGGACTCAATTCTCTTCATGTGGGCTTCTTCAAAGGGTGGCTTGGACTTCCTCAGAGTTAGGGGATGGGGTTCCAAGTGGTCAGGTGGAAGCTCAAAATCTTTTTAGGACATCACAGAAGCCCAGGTCTTCATTTCTGCAGCATTCTGTTGGTAAAGCAAGTCACTAAGGACAGCCCACATTCAAAGGGGAGAGAATTAGACTTCGCCTATGAATGGGAAAAGTGTCAAAGAATTTGCAGCTTTCTTAACCTACTATCCCACCTTATGGGAAGTGGGTGTATAGTGTGGGTAATTTCACAGTAACAGAGCAGTGCTGCACATTCAGGACCCCATAGAGGGCTAAGTTATTAAGCTCAACAGCAGAATTCTGTCTGGATCAGGGAAAAGAGAGGTCTCTGTATCAATCAGGGATGGTGAATTCGCATCAGGCACACCTGTGTTTGAATTCCAGCTCTGAAACTTTGTAGTTTAGTAATTTTAGACATCTGACTCATATGATCACAGTTTTCTCAATTCTAAAATGGAAATCATCTTATATAACTTTATTACTTTGTGAATAGTGAAGCAACCCCCTCCAAAAAAAGAGGGTGCACTTATGAAAGTGCCTGGGTTATAATGGACATTTAATAAATTGAAGCTGTCTATTTCTTTGAGTGTTGAAACTCATTTTCCAGGAATCCTTTGAGATCCACTGAACTTGAGCTCATTAGAATTACTTTTGTCATCATTTTGTAGGTCATTTTTTTTTTAAATTCCAAGAACAATACATATGCAGTTCAAATATTTGGAAAATATAGATAAACCACATAAAAAGAAAATAGAAATAATCTGTAATAATGCAACCCAGAGGTAGCCCTTAAAAAGCCTTTGAGGTGTGTACTTCAGGTATACAGCAATCAGCTATTTCCAGAAAATGCTGCCATCTTAATCTCAGGCCTTAATGCAGTAGTCAATCTCATGAATCTAAGGGGCAGCTAGGGGTTAACTGACCTAGGTTGGACTTGGCTGGGTAGGTCTGCTCTGCTCCAAGTGGCTCTCATTTTCCTCCTGGGAATGAAAGCCACCAGTCTAGTTATATTCTTCTCATGGAGATGGGCAGAAATGCAAGAGAATGAGTCATAATGTGTGAGGGCACTTATGACCCAGGGCTGGGACTGGTGCACACACATTTCAGCCCCATTCTGTTGGTCAAAGCAAGGCTCATGACTGACTCCAAAGTCAACGGCAAAGGATGTAGATCCAGAAAAGTATCAAGAACTAGGGCCAATAATGTCTTCTACCTTAGTATGTATTTTTTTTTGCACAATTGGTTCAAGTTATACATCCTTCTTTTTTACTACTAGCTTTTCTCACTTAATATAGTGTATAAAAATTCCTATGTAATAAAATAGCTTTCTGCACTAAAACTTTTAAGGATTGTATCCTTATTCCACTAAATGGATGTTCCACAATTTATTCACTTGGTTTCCTCTTATTGGTCATTTGTGTTATCTCTAGACTTCCTAGATTTCCAGTATTATGAGAATTGTAGCTCTGGATTTATGCACATTCATCTTCATAATTCTATTTTCCCATGTCAAAGTTACTGGTTTTGATTTATATTGCCGACTGCCCACATTTAGAAAAGTAATACCCACTTACATGTTCCCCACTGGCAGTATATTATAGTACCTACTTCCTTGAATTCCCACCTACTTAGAGTATAGTTGTTTATATGTATGTGTATGTATATATTGTAAAGCAACTGTTTATTTTGCAATAAGAGTATAAGGAATACTTGAATATCTTTTATACAGATTCATCAATGCTTCCTCTTCACATTTGTCTTCACTTGTTATATATGTATGTGTGTATAATCATTATACATGCCTGTCTCTTTCTACACATAACACTCATACTTCTACCTCTATCTTATTTATATAATTTTTTCCTGAATTGTATGAAACAAAATTTAGAAACACTGTGCCCCTGTACTAAATACTTGAGAATGTACAGAACATCCTCTTACCTAACCATTAACATTAATACAATACTGTTATCTAACCTATAGTCCATACTCATGTTTGATCAATTGTCTAATATTCTTTTTAATGATTTGTTTTTTCCCCTCCAGGATTTAATCTTGAATCACACACTGCATTAACTGTCATGTCTCTTTGGTCTTTTTTATTCTGAAACAGTTTATTTGCCTTTCTTGACCTTGATATTTATGAAGGGTACAAGTCAGATATTTTGTAGAATGTCCCTAAAATTGGGTTTGTCTGATGTTTCTTCATGGTTAGATTCAGATATGCATTTTTTGGCAGAAAAACTAAATGAGTAATGTTGTGATGATATTTATTTGTCCATTTTTAGAGGTATTAATTTTAGTCACTTGGTTCAGTAGATATCTGTCTGATTCTCCATTATAAGGTTACTGGTTTTCCACTGGTGCTCCCTTTGTAGGTAAATCATTTGAGACTATAAAATACACTATTTCTCATCAAACATTCAACCCCTAGATCTAGCATTTATCAATAATTTTCTAACTTTATTGTTCTTCCTACATTTATAAGTTGGCAATATTCTGTAAGGAAGACTTTCTTCTTCATTCAAATCGATTAATTGATTATTTACATTATCACAGACTCATAGATTCTTATTTTATTGACTGTTATCATCCACTTTTGATGCTCAAATTGTCCCAGATGTTGCCAGTGGGAGTCTCTTCAAGTTGGCATCCATATCTTTGTGATATGTCCCTATCATTCTTTGAACACTTTCTTCTTTCCTGATGCAACATGATGTTTCAGAGTTACCTTCTATTTTTTTCTGCTTCATCCCTGAAGTCTGCCTATTTTCCAACAAGTCCTCAATACTTTAAAGGAGAATAGTATTTAGAAGCCAAGATCTGAATACTGTGGGTATAGAGGCCTTTTAGGTGTACAAACACTAATATTTTCATTTTTATATTTGTAAACTTCTATAATAATGAAAAATCTGGCTCCTGATATTCAGATATATGTAAAAAAGGTATTTTTGTTCTGTTTCTAAGTAAACTTTAACATTTTCTCTTTGCCTTTCACATTTTACTTAAAAAAATTCTGATCAAGTGTTTTATACATTTTATCAATTGAAGTGTTTCTTTTTCCTTTTCAATTTGGAATTCCTCACTGTATGTTAAAAGTATTAACTTTTTTTCTGTGACATGTATAGATACCAAAATGTTTCTTCTAAGTTTATCACTTGATTTAGAATTTTTATTCTGTTTTTGTTTCCCACAGTAAAACATATCTTTTTTTCTTTCTTCTTATTTTTTTTCAGAACTCAGGTACACAGAATTGATCAATTATAATCCCTTGTTCTAACACATAGTTTTGTTGCTCATACATGGTCTTTGTATTAGTCTGGGATCTCCAGAGAAATAGAAATAATAGGATATGTTTGTGGTTGTGTTTATGTATATATACATACACACACATATATACACATATATATACAAATACACACACATATATCTGTGTGTATCTTTACATCTATCTTCATGTCTATTTATGCCTATCTATATAGCCTATATATCCATCTATCTCTCTCTATATATATTAAGATATATATATAGTTTTTCCATTTTTCTATCTATTGATCTATCCATCTATCTATCTAAAATAAGAAATTGGCTCAAAAATTATGGGGGCTGAGAAGTCCTAGGATCTGCAGCTGGTAAGCTGATGACCCAGGACAGCTGATGATGTGGTTCAGTCTGGGTCTTAAGGTAGAACTCTAATGTCTTTGCTTGAGGTCAGGCAGGCACAGGGAAAATACTTTCTTACTAAAACTTTATTCAGGCCTTCAATGAATTAGATGAGGTCCACCTAACATTGAGGGTGGTGATCTTCTTTACAGCCCACTAATTCAAATGTTAATCTCATCCAGAAACACCATCACAGACATACCCAGAGGTAATATTTAACAAAATATCTGGGCATCCCATGGCCTGGTCAAATTGATGCATAAAATTAACTATCATGGCCTCCTAATTAACTATCACATCCTCCTTTTATTTAGTCGTTTTGCCTGTGTTTGTAATTTTGTTTAATTTAGCAATTTCAATAATGTTATTACATTATTAAATAGACATCTGTGAAGTTCCTTCCCCAATTCAGCTAGTCTCTTCACAAGAAGCCACATATAAACATGGTTGGTCCTCCCCCTTCAATCCATTCTCACCTTCTCTATTCTGAGGTCATTATCATCCTGAATCCATTTTTATTTAGTTTTAGTAAATAAAAGTGGAGTTTAGTATTACAAGATAGGTTTTAAAAATTGTGGTTCATAACTTCATAAAAAAGGGGGCTGGGCGCGGTGGCTCATGCCTGTAAGTTCAGCACTTTGGGAGGCCGAGGCAGGTGGATCATGAGGTCAAGAGATCAAGACCACCCGGGCCAACATGGTGAAACCCCATCTCTACTAAAAATACAACAATTATCTAGGCGTGGTGGCGCACACCTGTAGTCCCAGCTAGTTGAGAGGCTGAGGCAGGAGAATTGCTTGAACTTGAGAGGTGGAGGTTGAAGTGAGCCGAGATTGCACCACTGCACTCCAGCCTGGCCACGGAGTAAGACTCTGTCGCCCCAGACCCCAAAAAAAAGGGTATGCAATTCATTAAAAAACAACTAGAATTGATTTATAATGTACATACAAATAACATATACAAAACATTATGTATGCAGTTCAATGAATTTTTACTTACATAAAACTCATATAACTGATATGGGTTTTGATACAAAACCATATATCAGTTCTGATACAAAAAATATATAACTTTTCCAGTAACTTAAAGAACTTGTGAGCAATCTTTGGTACTCTTTTCATTTAATGTAATTTTGCTAAAATTTATCACATGGTTACTTGTAACATCATTGTGCTTAATTCATTTTGACAGATGCGTGATATATAATATATAAATATAGCATTTTTGTTTGTTTGTTTTGAGATGGAGTCTCACTTTGTCACCCAGGCTGGAGTGCATTGGTGCAATCTCAGCTCACTGCAACCTCTGTCTCCTGGGTTCATACTATTCTCCTGCCTCAGCCTCCCTAGTATCTAGGATTACAGGTGTGCACCACCACACCCAGCTAATTTTTTTTGTAGTTTTAGTAGAGATGGAGTTTCACCATGTTGGCCAGTCTGGCCTCTAACTCTTGACCTCAAATGACCTGCCTGCCTTGGTCTCCCAAAGTGCTGGGAAAACAGGTATGATGCCACTGCACCTGGCTAAATATACCATTTTTACATATTATATATCATGCATTTGTCATTTGTGAATATCTATTAATGGATATTTGAGTGGTTTCTAGGGTTTTGCTATTATAAACATTGTAGCTCTAAATATTCCTGGCTATATGTCTTGATATATGTGTATTATTGCATCCAGGAGTAGAGTTGCTAGCTCATAGACAATAAAAATGTTTAATATTAGAAGACACTACTCAATTATTTTCCAAAGTGGTAATACTATGTCATGCTCCACCAGCAGTGTGTAAGAAATTCTGTAGACCTAAATACTCTCCATAATTTAGTATTGTAAACTTTCAATTTTTGCCAGTTGAGGGTGTGTAAAATTGTAGATCATAGTTGTCTTAAATTGTATTTTCCTGATTACTAACACTGTTTAACAATTTGGCAAGGGTTTATCTTTTTCTCTTTCCTATTTTTTCTTCTTGTTCAGATCTCAGGTACACAGAATTGATTAATCATGATCCTTGGTTCTAACACACTGTTTTGTTGTTTATGCATTAGTCTGGGTTCTCCAGAGTAACAGAAATGCTCAGTCTTTTAGGAGATGCCTGTTCACGTCTTTTGCCCATTTTAAAATTGGGTTATTCATGATTTTATTTTTGATTTCTAAGATAGCCTTGGATGTTTCATGAAATAAATTCTATCAGTCTTTGCCTTCATGCTTTCTGCCTTTGCTTGCTAATTTAGCAACATCCCTCCACCCTACAATTATTTAAATATTAATAGTGCCTCCTGGTTTTCTCTCTGCTGTTTCCATGGGTAGCAAGCCCCACCTAAGCCACATTCCTGAGCTGAAGGTTTGTGTCTAGGATGTGGGACTTTGCATGCATAATCAGGTATCTAGGCCTCTCTGGGTCTCCACCCTGGCCCCTTTGAGGCTCCACCCAAGCTTGGCTGTGTCCTGGCCCAGGGAACTGCCTGGAGCTACCTGGTCTATTTCCAGCAGATCTGAGTCATTTTCCTTTCCAAGAAATTAAGGAGTATAACATTTACTGGATACTCTGGAAGATTCAGCTAAACTACTTTTACAAATGAAGACACTGAGGTTCTGAGAGGTGACATAATTTGCCCAAGATTTCACAGCCAGACATACGAGAAAGGTATGAAGATACTTAATGTTTCCTTTGGGCAAATGGATTCAAATTTGAAAACTTTACAGTGGATTCAGTGAACATGCACTAAATTCTTTTTTTTGCCTCCGAATCCCAGAATATGATGAAAGGAAGTCCATGCAGCAGTTCAATTGGTCTCCCAGCTCTTATCCAAGCACCCTCTACTCCACTCTTCATATAATATACAGAAGAAAACTTTTATTGAATCCAGCCCATATCTCTTTGCTGCTTCAAGTGCTTCAATTGCACTTACATTTAAATCTAAGCTCTTTATAATGTCCTATATGTTTAGTACTTGAATGCCTCTCTATCTTTATTTCCCACACTCATTCTTGCTCAGCCTCTCTAGCCATACTGACCTCATTTATGTTCTTTGCATGTGCTCAGTTCTTTTATACCTTAAGGTCTTTGCCTCTGCTGTTTCCTTTGCTGAGAAGGCTTCTCTCCTGGACCTTTGCTTAACCAACTTCTTGTTACCCTTTAATTGATGTATTTGCTTATATGTCACCTCTTCAGAGAACTCTCTCCTGTTCCTCCTAAATACTACATCCCTCTCCCTTTACAATGCATCACAACACTTTCACTTCATACTAGAACTTATTAAAATCTGTAATTACATTGTTTACGTGTTTCTTATTATGGCTGTGTCCCATTTCTCCAATGGATTGCATACTCTGAAAGTTTGTCTCATTCATCTGTATCCCCAGGGGCTGAGCTAGTGCTGGCACATTGCTCAGTCAATATTTGTTGAGCCAGTAAGTGAGTCCAGTAGCTACTCAATAATTAGTGGTTTCCATTTCCTTCTCTCCTCTATGCAGCACTGCCATACACACATACTGGCACACATAACCTGAAGGAACTTGAATAGGACAATGGAAATAACAGCTCAGTGGTTATATCTAGTATGTATCAGAAAAACTGGCTAAGCTTGTTGAGCTTGCCACTCTTTTACAGTTTGCTTTGTTTAATTTCATGAGGTTTCTTGGCCTCTGATGCTTCTTCTGTTATGGGTCTACATATTCATGGAGAAGAGGAGTTTATATTAATGATGATACTATAATACCGAATCTTAATAAGCATGAACAAGTTACTACCAAAAAGATGCCTATTAGGGTATAATAGCAAAATACATATTTTTTAAATTTTCCGGAAAGAGATTCCAATACATTTTGAAAGTGAGGAGGAACCAAATAGGTACACTTTTCAAGTACTTTAAGTTTATGGTGCCCTTTCTGAATACTTGGTCCTCAATGAAATGACAGAAGGTATAGTGAGGGGAGAGTTCTCATGTTTCCCATGTGCTGAATGAGGAAACAGATTTAAAATTGTTAATCCCCAGGAAATGTCCTAAGGAAAACTGGGATTTGCTATGCTAATTTGTATTCAAGAATGTCTTTTCAATAATAACTCCATTCTACCTTCTAGTCTGGCTGGAAGTTCCAGAGGTAAGGGGCTGCTTTGCAAAGCCCTTTTCTTCTTAGAAATCAGGAGCAAGCAAACCTAGATCTTTCTCTTGGTGATAGTTGGAAGAATTTCATGCTCCAAAGAATGGGCTGTGGTTGATACTTATACATAATTAGCCAATTTTATTACATTTGAAGGAAGAAAGCAGTTACCTTATCTCTCTCTCCCTCCCTTCTTTGGCTTCTCCCTCCCTTCCTTCTTTTTTGTCTCTTTCCTTGCACCAGCTATGTGCTAGGTGCTGTGGTGTGGGTAAGAGATAACATAGGAAATGTCCTGCTTCTTAGGTGTTCACGAGTTTGTGGTGGAAAAACGCAAGTTAAACATTGTAGTGCAAGATGATAAAAATTATGGAAGGACATGCACAGATTTCTAGAAACGTAAACAGTTTCTAGAAACTGGTGTGCTAATAAATACTTAACTGGCTGTAGGTGGGAGAGATCTTGATTTGTAGCATCTGCTGATTCCCATGGTGTAAATGCTTCCACCCCGGTGGATTTCAAGCTACTAACCTGACATGGCTGCACATGGGGCTGGGAAGAGGTGTGCATACCCTGCTCTCATAGTTTATGGGGGCTGGCTTAGCACATCCCTAAGAAGGGTACCTCATAGGGCTCATTTAGGAGTGGGGTTGTAATGTCAGGGGCTTTTCCAGGAAGAGAGGACACCTGAGTTGCATTTGCTTATTTGGAAATGGGGACGGTAATAAAGGGAAAGTTACAACTCTTTTTCTGCTGTGTACACCGAATAAAATGTAGAAAATGCAGATAAACCAAATGAAGAAAATAAAATCTTCTATAATTTAAAAACTGAGAGATGAACACTTAACTTTTTATTATTATTATTCCTTGCATCTTTTTCTCATTTTTTCTTTGCGGATTGGACTTTTATTATTTGAAAGTGGGCTTTTCTATCCAAGTTAGTCTTTTGTCTGATAGAAGTAGTGTGACTATTATTTACTTTTTAATTTTATTTTAACTGATAATTCAGTTTCAAAAATTTTGAGGACTGTTTAAGTTTTGATTCTGATTCAATTTAAGAATCTTTGTTTTCAGATATTGTACAGATATATCTAAAATTATAACTCTTATGTTCACTCTTCTATCACCTTGATTAAAAATTTATTTTAACATGTCCTTACCTTTTCCTTGGTTTCCTTGCTTTTTGTGGGGTGTTTTTAATACCTTTATATTCTTTATTATTATTATTGTTTTATAATTTATGTATCCAGCATTAAGCTCTTCCTGCTTAAGAATTTTTTCATACTTTTACTTTCTTCTCTACCATTTTCCTCTTCCATGTTGCAGTATTTTAACAGGTTCTGTAATTTCAGATACAAAATATTGGTATATAATTAGTATTGCTGTTGTTGTTTTGTTGTTATTTACTTTAAATACTGACTTTCTCCAAAATACTGACTCTGGCACATGATTTTATTACAAAGATTAAAATAATGATTTAATCTTACCTGTATTTTAATTGATTTCAGTGCTCCCTAGCAGACTTTTTACATCAATTTTTAGTTCTGGTTTTAGCTTCATCTTTCAACTGGGTGGAGTGCACATTCTTGTAACTTTTCCAAAAGGAAGACGCCAGTGATGTATTAGAGAATACCTTGAATGTTTGAAATTAAATGTGGTTTTGTTAACATGCCTCACAAATGGAAATTTAACTGATTGAAGGTAAAAAACCTAACTTAGTCAAGGGTCATAAAAGACATAACTGATGGCTACAAGCCTTGACACTTTACTATGAGTGTGACTCTTTTTTTTTTTGAGACAGAGTCTCGCTCTGTCGCCCAGGCTGGAGTGCAGTGGCATGATCATGGCTCACTGCAACCTCTGCCTTCCGGGTTCAAGCGATTCTCCTGCCTCAGACTTCCGAGTAGCTGGGACTACAGGTGTGTGCCACCATGCTCGGCTAATTTTTTGTATTTTTTAGTAGAGACGGGGTTTCACCGTGTTAGCCAGGATGGTCTCCATCTCCTGACCTTGTGATCTGCCTGGCTCGGCCTCCCAAAGTGCTGGGATTACAGGCATGAGCCACCACGCCTGGCCTATGAGTGTGACTCTTAAAACACAATTCCCATTTTCTATTTGTGCCGATGTGTTTTTAAGCCCAGACATGGATCTCTATATCCCTCCTTGCTACAGTGCATCATCATATACTGTCTTGCACGCCACAGGGTTACAGGTCACAAGTCCATCCTAGCCCGGGTCCAGGCACTACTGGCTCTGGGCTTGGGATGATCACTGGGCAAAATCAGGGCCACCTGATTCTGCGCACAAGCCAGAAGAGGAAGCTGGTGGTGCAATGATAGGTGGACTCCTCAGGTGCCAACCCCTGGAGAGCTTCTAGCCCATCTTCTTAGCACCCCTGATGTCTGCCAACATCCTTGAGGGCTTTTCCTGGTTATGCCTTCTTCTGGGCTCCCTGAGAAGGTGGCAAGCCTATCACCAAAACATACATGCGGTGGGTAACTTCTCTGGTTGCTATCATTAACTCCACATAGCTTCATGTCAATAATCCTTCAGGACTTGTGTGTTGAACCCACTCTTTAAGTAATGATTTGCCATGCCATTCTCCTGGGTCCTTCTTGGCAGAGTGTGTGTTGCTTTGCACTGATGACCTCATGCATACATCCCAGTATCTCATTATTTCCATGTGCAGATGAGGAAACAGGCTGAGAGAGGTCAGGGAACTTGCTCAGGGCCCCTTAACCAGTAAGCATCAGAGCACACATCAGGACACAGCACTCTGGCTCATTTTTTGTGGTCTCTCCTCTGCTCTGTACTGCCTTTTTCCTCATGAAGGGCCTCTGACTGCAGAGTTTCCCGAGGTTCCTCTTGGGTCCCCAGGCTGCCTCTAGCCTCTCTGAGATCTGCACTTCTCTGCTTTTTACATACAATCTGAGGGGGTGCAGGCTTTTTGGGTTTCCATCAGCTCAGCTCTATGGGTTCCCCCCTTTACTTTCATCCCATTGGGGATGGAGCAGGGAAGGAGGCTGCATGGGCTCACCCTGGGTTTCAGCCTCAGGCTGGAAGCAGACCCACCCTTACCCCATGGGTCCCAGAGCTCACCTCCCTCCAGATTTTATTACCTTGAAAAGAAGGATTGAGGAACTGTTTATGGGCCTGGGAGGAGCAGTAAAAGTTTGCAAGCATTTCTGTCTCTTACTTAATAAACCTTAATGTGTGCTTCATGTACCCATTCACCTAAAAAAACACACACACACAGAAAAATGGGGTGGGGTGGAGGTGAGGTTCAGGCACTGTCATGAAGCTAAAAATGTCATGAATTCCACAAGAAACTTGACCCAACCTAAGGGGTTCATTAACAAGAGGAGAGTGTGTTGCAGGAAGGCCTCACTGTGTGCTTCTCAAAGGCCTGGGATTCTGAAGAGGGGCCTCAGAGGCTTGCTATGTGCTCCAATGATGCTGCACTTCCCAAACTCCTGGGCCTGCTCAGAAAGTTCCCAAGTTCTCTGAGGTTTGGAAAGATGAGACGGTGGGCAGTACGGGGTAAGGAGAGCAAGCTAGCCTTAGCCCAAATAGCAGAAAGTGCTTAGAGAGTTAGGCTAGATGACAAAGTACCTGCTGTGGGCCTGAGGGACTGAAACCTTGGTTCTTGGCTTGAGGAGTTCACATTTCACGTAGAGTAGACTTATATAGATGACATAATACCAGTTACACTTTTTGAGTAGTTCTCAGCTCAGACAATTCTAAACTCTACATGTGTCCACAAAATCCTTTCAAAGTAACTACTATTATTGTCCCCATCTGAAAGATGGAAAAGAAGCAGGTATTCAGAGAGGTGAAGTAACTTACCTAAAGTTGCACAGCTAGTAAGGATAGAGCTGGTATTCAAGTGAAAAAAAGTTGGCTTTCAGAGCCTGTGATCTGGAGGACTCTATGGTACAGTGTTTCCTGGTCAGAAACTGGCACAGGACCCCAAGGCACTGACCTTGGCTTGGTGGAACCAGGCATTATGGACTAGGGAATTCAGATAACATGGAGAAGACAAAGAGGGAAAGTAAACTAGCAACAACTGAGCCCCTCTGTGTGTCAGGTAGTTATATGTATAGAGCCCCTTCAATATTCACAATGTTCTTTGAGATAGAGATTATAATGCTCTTTGTGCCAGTAAGGAAGACAAGCTCGAGGAGATTAAAGTCACTTGTTTGTAAATGATAAAGGGGCTGCTTGACCTCAAAAACATCAACATCAGGTTGTCTTCGAGGAATAAGTAATTTGTACTTATCACGGATGGGGAGACAATTGAATTCATTCATTTCGTACGTTAATTCATTCAATACTTGTTGCGAAGCTTTCATCTCATATATCTTCCTGGGAAGCTAAAGTATTCAAAACCCTAAAGCTACAAAGATATACAAAATTGAGATTGTCTTTGACCATGTGGATTCTGGTCCTCAATCCTGAAAAGCTCCAGCGCATGCCCTTTGAAGATTCCTGAACAAGCTGTGGTTTTCCATGCCTCTGACAGCCACAACACCCCTCCTCGCTCTAGTTTTAGGCATTATTAGATTCTGAAACATGAGCTGACCTTCCTCAAAAACCATGAGGTCATTTGTGTGCTTGTGTGGAAATGTGAGTGGGAGAATTGTCTTGTGGATGGAAGAATTTTTCTTGGTAACCTCCCTTAAACTGTCACATGCATTGAGAAAGTATGAGAGAAACTCAAGTCATTTACTTGGAGAAGATTGGGGGTCATTTGTGAAGGATGATGAGCCCTGTGGAAGGCTGGGGTTGTGGATGGAAGGGCAGGCATTTCAGGGACAGAGCGGCCAGTGGGAATACCTGTTTTGTATCTCTCTGACCCCTTGCACCTAATAGCCTTGCTGGAGGTAAGTTGTCTGCTCCTGTTATGGTTTCAAACCTGCACTGACTCCTGGGGGATGTATGTTAACATCTGCTCCCAATAGTCATGAAACAGGCTTCATGTTTTTGGGAAGCAAATGGCTAAGGTCTGATTTTTTTCATTATTGGAGAGAGTAGGAGAAGTGGGAGAGAAATTAAGATTAAAATTTTTAATAGGCTAGGATGACCAGCTCTTTAAAAGACTCATGAATCTGAAAAAAAAAAAAAAAAAAAAGAAAGATAAAAGAAAAAACAACAACAACAAAAACAAGATTCACATACCACTCCTGAAGCTCATGTTAGAATTCATACTGGGGCATAAAACGATCTTAGGTGGAGTTGAACTGACATGTTTTCTTTGGGTTTACAGCAGCCACATTTTCGTAACCCAAATCAGGGCTTTATTTTTTCTTACTAAGAATGTTTTTCTGGCTTACAGATTTGTCTTACAAGGAAAAGTTAAGGGAAAGAATGCTAAAATGTGGGACACCCAACTTGTTGTTGAATATATGACCTTGGCTCCTTAAATGATAGGGCATACTATTCTTGCCCTTCTCCCTCGTATTTTTGGTGCAGCCCAGGAGATGTCATTTTGCTTTTCTCTCCCATAATTCCATTTTGGATTTTTTTCTAGTCTTTAAGAAATGGAAAATTTATTTGAAGAGTAAATCCACAAGAGTCTAAGAGACACACTGTTCAGTAGTGACAAAGAACACAAGCTCAGGAATCAGACTATCTGAGTCTGAATTTTGGTTCTTTTTAGTTACATAGCATTGGGCAAGTGAGTTAAACTTTCTGAGCCTCAGTTCCCCCATATGTAAAGTGGGGGTAATTCTAGAAACCTCTTAGAAACATTCCCCAATGCGGCTGGGCGCGGTGGCTCACTCTTGTAATCCCAGCACTTTGGGAGGCCGAGGCGGGCGGATCACGAGGTCAGGAGATCGAGACCATGGTGGAACCCCGTCTCTACTAAAAATACAAAAAAAATTAGCCGGGTGTGGTGGCGGGCGCCTGTAGTCCCAGCTAGTCAGAGAGGCTGAGGCAGGAGAATGGCGTGAACCCGGGAGGCGGAGCTTGCAGTGAGCCGAGATTGCGCCACTGCACTCCAGACTGGGCGACAGAGCGAGACTCCGTCTCAAAAAAAAAAAAAAAAGAAACATTCCCCAGTGCAGAAAGTGGTGCCCCCTGACTTGCATACTTCATGATGGACATGAGTTGCTTGCTTTGTGAAAACTCTCTTTTTTTTTTTTTTGAGACGGAGTCTCGCTCTTTCGCCCAGGCAGGAGTGCAGTGGTGCTATTTTGGCTCACTGCAAGCTCCGCCTCCCAGGTTCACGCCATTCTCCTGCCTCCACCTCCCAAGTAGCTGGGACTACAGGCACCCGCCACCATGCCCAGCTAATTTTTGGTATTTTTAGTAGAGACAGGGTTTCACTGTGTTAGCCAGGATTGTCTTGATCTCCTGACCTCGTGATCCGCCCGCCTCTGCCTCCCAAAGTGCTGGGATTACAGGCGTGAGCCACTGTGTCCGACCTGTGAAAACTCTTGGTCAAGGTTCTGTTGAACGTTAGAACTAAGACTTTGGAATCTCAGACCCAGAAGTAACTTTGAGGGCGCTTGGCCATCTCTCTTATTTTGAAAACAAAAACAGGCTGAGCCTGTGTTCTTGAGAAAACAGAGCCTGAAGCAAGAACTGAGGGTCTTACCCGTTTGACTTGGAAGGTGCAGATCAGAATAAGGAGAAAGTGAGGAAAGGAAAGTAGGTCAAGGAATCCTGGGAAGCAATGGGAAGTGAGGTGTCCTCATGGGTGCCCCTTCACAATATGCCAAGTCACCTCAGAGGAAGAACCTGGGTGGACTGGCTGCAGAAGAAATGGCGTAGTCTGCAGGGCAGGAAAGGGGAAATGTTATCTGCTTGGCTCCCTTCCATCTCCTTTTTCCCATTAGTCAAGACTCAGCCCACAGACAGTTAATTCCCTGATTTCTGGGACATGTCACCTGACGTTTTGGTGTTTGTTTTGTTTGCCAAATGCCACCAAGGCAGATTGGTGTTCCCGCTAAGTCTGGAAGTGGAGGAGGAGCCAGAACTCTGGGCATGTGGCTGGTTGGCCCAGGCCCAGGGCGCAGCATTCCCAGGGAAAGTGGCTGGCCCACCCATCAGTGACAGCACAATTTGGGAGGCAGGAGCCACTGGGGAAGGATTCTGGGGAGGCATTTAAGATTTGCAGTGGATGTTCTCAGAGAGGGGAAGGAATTTTTCTTAGTTGTATAGTAAGCCATAATACAGAATAGAACCCAAATGTCTGCTGTAAAAGACTTTATGGAGTGATGGCCAGTTAATCCTTGTCAACGTAGGCCCTCCAGATAAAACCAAGTCCCAGATGATGTAGAAGGCCCCAATATATGTGTACAGTTACATTTCTGGCCGCCCCTAGGAGACAGCCTTATTCCATCTCAGCGTTTTCTTGCAAGAACCTGCCATTCTCATTTCTCTATGTTTTTGCATAGAGTGCCTCCAGTGCCAGAGATGCCTTTTTTCTTATTGTCAATTCTAGTTTATTTTTCCCTCATAAGACCCAAGCTCAAATGTGATATCGTCTGTGAAGACTTCAGTTTGGCTGTGTTCTTGAAGCCCTGGATCTGCATCTATTATTTTATTGATTATGCCTTAGTCGTTTGGGTTCTGTGAGATCTTTGACAGCTGTTCTCTTTGTGTTCTTATCTCAGTGCCCAGTACAGTGCCTGATGCTTCAGAGAGGTTTAGTTGAGGAGAGAAAAAAAAATAATTACATGTTAGGTAGAAAAGATTTGAACTAAGAATGGGCTTCTAGGGCCATAGAAATGCTCATATTTTAAAGGAGGGAAGCCAGAGAAGAGACTTTATGCTGACAAAATGATGCAGAATGTAGGGAGTTAGCATTTAGTGAGGAAAACGCTCACCTGGCTTTCTGGCTATATTCTAGAGGGCCAAGCATTCCAAAGGAGCTGTTAACATAGCCAGCCATGTTTAGAATCAAGGAACCTCATCAGTATCTCAGTCCTTCCTATTAATTTCTAGGCTTTTAATGAATTTGTTTTTCCTCATTGAAACCCCATAGCAATAAATAGCCTGTATGTAAATATGACCAGAATGCTGGGTTGATAAGAATATGCTGTGGACATGTTGTAGTATTATTAATGATCTTATCATCAATGAAATTGCAATTTTTTTTTAAAGAGAAAGCCTTAAACTTAGCTTGTGCATGTGTCTGAGATCATCTTGTTTGCCTTAGAAAAGTTGCTGATTCTAAAGATTTTTTTTCTTTCTTTGTGTTGCAACTTGAGCTTCTTTTGATGTTTGCCTGTTTGGATATTACTTAAATAATTAAAGAAGCTATTTTTGACCTACTTTGCATATAGAAAGTTTAATTTTTATCTTTGAATTAGAAGATTATTTGGTGCTACCGTATTAAATTGGGAAAAGATAGATATGTAGATAAGTAGATACAGATTGATTCTGGATTATTTTATTAAAAATATGGATACTGTAAAATCAAGATGGACACTCAGCCCCACCGTGATTCTCTGCAGCCTGCAGGTGCTGACTTCCCACTAACTTCAAAGGGAATTGAGGAGGAAGAAAGCACACTGTGTTGGGAATGTACCCCAGGCCTTTGATACCTGGTGAAAAGTAGGTTGCAAAGTCCATGTAATTTATTTTTATTTAAGGACACTATGCAAAAGTTCATTTGTCTTCATGGGCAGCCCCCAGGGCCAGTTCTGTGAGTGAAGAAGCATGGCCACAACCACAAGCCACTTTTGAGTCTTGGTTCTATCATTTAGCAGCTGGGCAAGTCACTTAACCAGTCTGAGCCTCTGTTTTCTTATTTATGACATAGAGATTATAAAATTGAACTTTCAGAGCTGTTTTAAACATTAAAAGTTAAGTTTTAAAGTACCTAACACATAATAGATGCTCAGTAAGTGGTATTTAATATCACTATGATTATTATGCATGAGTGGGAACTCTTGTCTTCCCATCTGAGATCCACAAAGGTCTTTCTCTACAACCTACTCATGAAATCCAAGCTTTTCCAGTCAGCCTCTCAGCTCAGCTGTCCTGTGCCATAGCAGCCTGGAAGGGACCCATGTGACCATGACTCCAATGTCACTATCAAAATGGGTCTCCTCAAAGTGTAAGAGATCTTTTGTCACTGATCTTACCCTTCTCTTCCTAATTTTCAAAAAATATAGCCTGCCTCACTCAACCTACTTGTAGCTCTCTTAATCTTAGTACATTACTGGACTATGTTTAAGAGAAGCAACCATGTACTGCAAACATTCCCTCTCATCACCCAGAATGGAACCCAGGAAATGTCACTCTAGCTTTTATGTTTGGAGAAGAGACTCTCTACCCATTCAAGAAGGAGTGATCTTCATCCTCACTGTCTGTTTTCAGGTTCTGTTTCTTTTGTGTAGTGGACTAGACACTTATCCTGAAGTCCTCTTTAGTTTTCCTCCCCAAATGAAATTTTAGGCAGCCTATCCTGCTAGGCTATGCTGTTCCAGATGTGAGCAATACACTCCCATTCTTATTCGTGCATTTATTCAACAACCTGCTATTGAGAATCTACTCAATGCCAGGCACAGCTCTAGGACCCACAGGAATCAATGAAAGAAAGAAAATAATGAAAGGGAATAGAAAACACATTATTCCTACACTCAGGCAGATATTAATCAAAGATATAACATTACAATTAAATTAAAGTGCTATGGAGAAGTTATACATGGTGCCATTAAAGTAAACAATAAGGGGAATTGACTCAGTCCAGGAAGGTAAAGGAAGGCTTGTCTAAGGCAATGATCCCTAGGCTTCTGTCTGGAAGATGAGTGCATTAACTGGATGAAACAAAGCCAAGGAAAGAAGTGTGAGATTATTTCAGGTAGATGGCATGCATGTTCAAATGCCCAGTGTAAGAAAGTATTGGTATGTGCAACTGAATTCTCCAGAGAATGAGGAGAAGATGCAGGAGACAAGCAGGCAGCATCCAGATTACGGAAGAATTTGTAGGACTGTTTAAGGATTTCAGTCTTCTGCCCAATAGCAATGAGAAGCCACTGAAGTGATATAACTGGTTGGAAGAGAATATGATCAAATTGGGACTTTCAGAAAGATGTTATTGGGTCCCTTGTTAATTAGACATCAACCATCTTTACAGATATACTTCCAAGACCAGCCTCTCAGCTGCCTCTGAGACAGGGAACCAGAAGGAAGCATGAGTCAGGGGCTCCCTACAATTGGATACCTCTAACCTCTGCTGCCCTGTTGGTGATGACTTGAGTGCACCATGATTTCATTACCATCTTTATCTTGGCTTTTTGTGCCAAGGAGCTTTCAGCATATCCAGTTTCCCTTTACCAGGAGGGCAAGAAAATCAACATCCTTGATACTAGCATCAAAGGGATCCAGATACTGTGTTTTGGCCTCATTAAACATCGAAGTCATTGGTGAGTTAGTCCCTATTAAAAACTTTGATAATTTTGAATTTTTTTCTCCCTTATATTTATTGGCAGTAAAACAACTTTCTAATAACTAAACCATAAGGTCCATGAAAAATAGGAATCTCTTCTTATACCATTTTATCTTCATCCTGCTGCACAGTAGTTGCTCAATAAATATTTGTTATATAGACATGTACATTGAATTAGCTTTTAATACATAATCCTAGTTTATAAATAATTTAGACTTTTTTCCAATATTTTCTTATCAGAAATATGTGAGTCAAACTCTTAGTTAGCCACGTGGATCATCCTGGTGTGTATGCTTTTGGACACAAGGGATACACACAGCATTATATAGATAGGCACGTGTATATTTGAAGCAGTAACCCTACAACTTGGCTGGGACCAATTTTCTCCAGACAGAGATAAAGAAGATGCAACACACTTTAAAGAGAGGAAAGAAGAAAAGAACAAAATTTTAGGAATCATAAATGAACTGGATGTCCACATTTTTAAATTATTTAAAGCTTTGAGCTGGCTTGAAAAATGAAAGTATGGCTAGGCGCAGTGGCTTACACCTGTAATCCCAGAACCTTGGGAGGCTGCAGTGCGTGGATCACAAGGTCAGGAGTTCAAGACTGTTCTGGCTAACACGGTGAAACCCCATCTCTACTAAAAATACAAAAAATTAGCTGGGCATGGTGGCATGCACCTGTAATCCCAGCTACTCGGGAGGCTGAGGCAGGAGAATCACTTGAACCTGGGAGGCGGAGATTGCAGTGGGCTGAGATTGTGCCACTGCACTCCAGCCTGGGTGACAGAATGAGACTCCATCTCAAATTAAAAAAAAAAAGAAAAGAAAAAAAAGAAAGAAAAAGGAAACTATATGCATCATTAAAGCTTTCAGCTGATTTGATATAGAAAAGTATATGGTAGTATCCCTGACAATGACCCTGGGGAAACTCAATCTTAGATAAAGAAGAAACCCCTAAATGGAAGGACTTGAATTTATTAGAGCGAGGGGACATATTGTTCAGGAAAGAGATTTCAAACTTTTTTGACTGAAATAATTAGTAAGACATATGTTTTACATTGTGACTTATTATACATATATTACATGTGTATATATGTGTGTGTGTAGGTAGATAAATGGATAGATAGATAAATAGATGGATGGATAGATGTATGTGTGTATGTATGAATGGGTGGATAGATGAATAAATGGATGAATGGACAGACCAACAGGTGAATGGATGGATTAACAGACAGACAGACAGACACATAAATAGATACAGGAGTATAACAAAACAGATACAGAAGTATCTGTTTTAAGAGTTAAGGTATAGATACGGCTTAATATAATAGAGATTCTACTTAGAGTAGTGAAGGACAATTTGCTGGGAATGGGTGTGAGTATAAGGGGGAATGTGTGGATAGTGAGTTTGAATTCATGCAATTGAAAGATCCTTTAGGCATTGCAGAGATCTGAAGAGGAAGTTATCTGGGTTCAGGGACTGCTAGCTGCTGTCTTCAACAGGAAGACATTTGTTGAGAGGGTAAGATGGGGCTTAAGAGTAAGATAGGATGAGTTAGGGTTAGGAACCTAGCCTATAACCCGTAGAGATATGGGTCCAGGCTGAGGTCCTCAAGGTCTCTTTCATCTTGAGAGAAAACTGGTCCTTTCAGTGTGGTGGAGACCAAATCCCTCAAGCCACTGTGGTCTCTGTACTAGTTAAGGTATTGCTAGATGCCATGATGTAGAAAACCCAAAATCTCACTGATGTGACATAAAATAAATATATTTCTTACTCACATAAAGTCTAATTGGTGACAGAAGGTGGGCTCCTCATGGGTAATTAGGTCATTTGGGCATTGACACTAGCAATTATATTAAAAGAGGGAGAGAGCTGAGGGCAGTGTGTGAGGTTCCAATAGGCCTGAAAGTAGAACAGATTATTTCTGCCTACATTCCACAAGTTGGTACCACGGATTGGTACAAAGGAGCCTGGGAAAGGTAGCCCCTTGCTGGGTAAGAGCTCTTCGGCTGTCATTTATTGATACAGAAGGGGAACAGGAGTCTTTGGCTGACCATTGATCTCTTCCACCCCAGCTACGTGATAGTGCTGTGGTTGTGAGTCTGGCTGATGCCAAAAAACCTCAGGGCTTAGAAATAAGAACACTGTTCACACATTATGTTTACATCAAGAAAACATTTATATCCTGATGTCTTAGTCACCCGTTTCCAAACTAGGCTCTCTTTTAGCATTACTTTTCCTTTCAAAGTTGACCTTGGTGCCCATTTTCATCTGACAAATAAGTTGGGATGGGGAGTCAGAAGAAGTGAGGGGCAGAATGCTTTGTTCAGTCTTTTATCCCTTGGGACGATCTGGGTCTTCCATCCCCTTGTCTCTTTAGGCTCAGTACAGGAGTCAGAGATAATATAACTCATTGATTTAAAGTACTGAACTTGGAGTGATGCAGACTTTGGGCAACTACTATAGCTTTCTTGAGCCTTGATTTCCTCATCTTTGAGGTAAGGATACTTGTATCTATTTCCTCCTAGGTTGACATGTGGATTAAATGAGATTATATATGCAAAGCACTTAGTGTAGTACTGTATTAGCCCATTTTCACACTGCTATGAAGAAATATCGAAGACTGGGTAATTTATAAAGGAAAGAGGTTTAATTGACTCACAGTTTTGGATGGCTGGGGAGGCCTCAGGAAACTTATAATCATGGTGGAAGGAGAAGCAAACACATCCTTCTTCACAAGGTGGCAGGAAAGAGAAGTGCAGATTAAAGAGGGACGAGGTCCTTAGAACACCATCAGATCTCACGACAACTCACTTTCTATCATGAGAACAGCATGAGGGAACTGCCCCCATGCTCCAGTTACCTCCCACTAGGTTCCTCCCCAGACACATAGGAATTACAATTTGGATTACAATTCAAGATGAGATTTGTATGGTGACAAAGAGCCAGACCATATCAAGTACCTAACTCATTACTATCCTATAACTATGGTTATTACTGATGTTCTTATTGGCCACTTGATACCAACATAAGTGGGGAGTCTTATATCACTTAAGAAGAGGAAATATATAGAAAAAAGTCACCTGGAGAGAAACTTGCTCCCTGAATTTCCAATATATGTCCAAACTGATGACTGGGGTGAGAAAGATCTATTCTGGCTTTTGCATACTGACTCAGATAAAAAACAAAGCTCATATTATTAAAAAGTCAAAAACAAAAGATACTGGTAGGGCTGCAGAGAAAAGGGAATGCTTATACACTGTTGGTGGGAATACAAATTAGTTCAGCCACTATGAAAAGCAATTTGGAGATTTCTCAAAGAATTTAAAACAGAACTACTATTCAACCCAGTAATCTAATTAGTAGGTATACATGCAAAAGAAAACAAATCGTTCTACCAAGCAGACACATGCACTCACATGTTTACTGCAACACTATTCACAACAGCAAAGAGATGGAATCTACCTAGGTACCCACCCATGGTGGATTGGATAAATAAAATGTGGTAAATATATACCATGGAATATTACATAGCCACAAAAAAGAATAAAGTCATGTCCTTTGTAGCAACATGGATGGTGCTGGAGGTCATGATCCTAAGTGAATTAACACAAGAACAGAAAACCTAATACCACATGTTCTCACTTGTAAGTGGGAGCTAAACATTAGGTACGCATGGACATAAAGATGGCAATGGTAGACACCAGGGACAACTAGAGGGGGCGGTCATAAACGGGAGCAAGGATTGAAAATCTAACTATTGGGCATTGTGCTCAGTATGTGGATGACAGGATCAGTCATATCCCTAACCTCATCATCATTAGAATATTCTCAGGTAACAAACCTACACATATACCCACTGAATCTAAAATAAAAGTTGAAGTTATCTGGTACACCTGAGTAATCCACTTACTTGGTGAGAGCTTCAGCCAGAAACTAGGCTCCTTCAATCCTAAGACTGACCCGTGGATATGGATGGGGCACTGGGGCATTCCTGCTCTGGGAGCAAGGGAGGTGTTTTTTGGTGAAGATATTTGTGAAACTGATCTCTTCTGGTGGGGCTGAAGTCTCAGTTCACTGAGAAGTAAGCCATGCAAGCCAGAGGGCTCAGAGGTGGGTAGCCCAGACAAGACAAGGAGCTCTTTTCCTTGAATGACATTTATTTCACTCCATTGCTTTGTCTCCCTCTTACATAGAGTCACTGTCACTAGAGTTGGGGATGGACAAAGGATTCCCAGTTGGTCTTAAAGCCAGCACAGTGGGAGGTGAGCTGTTGGATAGCTAAGACTGATTACAGTAAGAGTGCCTGGTGGATGTTGATGATGAGAGATCTCACCTCCAAAGCTGGGTCCTACCTGCACAGCATCTTTGGTGTGACAAAGCTTCGTCAAGCAGAGCCCGAGAAATAAGAGGCTCTCAGTTTCCACTAGACCAGGCCACCCTGGTCATTGACAAGTCAAAGTTCTGGTCCTGATGTTCATTCTTCAACTGAAGGGGCAAGGGAAATCTGTTTCCTCCTCCAGAAGCTTCTGCCATGGGACTGGGTAATACAGAGGTATCTCCTAGTGTGGGAAATGGACAGATGGTGGTGATGATTTAGTGCACCAGCTCACTTTCCAGTTATGTTCTCTTTCTCTGGGAGAGAGAGATAGGGAGAAAGAGAGAGACTAGGGTTGAGGGAGAAAAAAGAGGTTGATGACATGCAGCATGAGCTGTGCACTAGTTGTGGAGAATACGACTGCCTATTGGTCCACGGCAAATTCTAAATTAAAAAACAATCAGGGCCGGGTATGGGGACTCACGCCTGTAATTCCAGCACTTTGGGAGGCTGAAGTGGGAGGATCACTTGAGGCCAAGAGTTTGTGACCAGTCTTGGCAACAAAATGAGACTCCATCTCTATTAAAAAAAAAAAAAAAGCCAGGAGTGCTTATGTCTGTGATCCCAGCTACTCAGGAGACTGAGGCAAGAGGATTGCTTGAGCCTGGTCCCAGGTTAGAGTGAACTAGGATCGCATTACTATACTTGAGCCTGGGTGACACAGTGAGTTCCTGTCTCTAAGAAAAAAATTAAAAAAGAACCCCTCCAAATCTCTTTAAGAGACTTGTTTTATGCCACAAACAAATTTGTGAAACACTATTCCATACGACAGTAATTCAATAAGTTAGACCACTAAATAAACAACAAAATATCCGGTTGGTTACTAATTATAGAAAAAAAAAGAATTTTCTACTCTTATGTCCATACCCTTCAGTTTCATATCACACAATGATCTGAAATTCTAAGAAATTCTCCATTAAAGGAACCACTTTACATTTGTTTAAGCCAGTGTTTCTGCAGTTGAATTTGGCTGAAAAGATTTTTTTCCCCCTAAATGCCTCACTTTGTGGGAAAGGTGGGAAGAAGAGCTCATTAGTAGTGAAGGGTGACAGGCAGTTCCTCACCTGCAATCCACAACTCCAAGAGTAGAACATCTGGTTTTCCTAGTTGAATTTTGAAATTACACCATCCCCTTCAGGCTTCCTCTGCCAGCCGTTCCCTTGAGCCCCCAGATTCTGGGCTGGAGAAGGAAGGCAGAAATAATACCGCATCATCATCAAGGTTTGCAGCATAGGAAAGCAGACAGCTCCAAGTTTACATCATGAAGATTCTATGATGAGGCCTTTGGAGCTATGAGAACAGGATGAACAAGACACTCATCTACTGGGCGTCTGTCTACCTATTTATCCCCTTCTATTCCTTCTTTTCATGGTAATTATCGAGCCTCTAAGAGGTTAAGGATATCGTTGAAAGTTGAATACATTCTGTTCTTATTCTTTTTTTTTTTTTTTTTGAGATGGATTCTGGCTCTGTCACCCAGGCTGGAGTGCAGTGGCACGATCTCCACTCACTGCAAGCTCTGCCTCCCAGGTTCACGCCGTTCTCCTGCCTCAGCCTCCTGAGTAGCTGGGACTACAGGCACCTGCCACCACACCCGGCTAATTTTTTGTGTTTTTAGTAGAGACGGGGTTTCACCGTGTTAGCCAGGATGGTCTCAATCTCCTGACCTCGTGATCCGCCCACCTCGGCCTCCCAAAGTGCTAGGATTATAGGCGTGAGCTACAGCGCCCGGCCCTAAATACTCTCTGTTCTTATTCTGAAGGCACCCATGATCTAGAGGGGGTCATAGGTAAGTAAGCAAGCCATTTTGCTCAGTTGGGTTAGACGCATGGTGGAGAGAAAAAGGGCCACGGGTGTGACAAATGCAGAGGGTTGTAGCCTACACAATCTGCAAGGTTGAAGGAAGAGTCAAGAAGACTTCCCCAAGGAAGAACAGCCAAGATAAGTACTGAAGGATCAAGGAGTCAGCTCAGTGAAAGGAGGTGGAGATCAGGGAGTCCCAGGCAGATGCTTTTCCTGTTGCTTCTTTGAAAACTCTAGTGACAATGGCAATTCTGAACCAAGGAGGCAACTCTGTCTGAGGTGAGACTTATTTTTTATTTCCTCTCCAGTTGCTTCAGAAAACTCAGTTTTCCTGCCCCGACAAGTGCCAGATTTACAGAGCCCTTACAGCCAGTTTCAGCTGGGTCCCTGCTAAGGGAGGCAGTAACCTTCTTAATGCAAATGTCTCCAACAGCAGGGGTCAGGAGCACCCAGCACTTTTCTTGTGTAAAATTAATTAAGCTCCAAGGTCAGGAGGTGATGGGTGGGCTCATTAGAACAAATGATTTCTGTTTGAGTAAAAATGACTTTGGGGTTCTTTCCAGATCTTACCTAAGTTCAGTAATTATGTCTGCCCCATGCTTTAAGCAAACACAGCAGTAAAATAAGTGTGTTTAAAGATAAGGGAAGGAGTGAGAGGAGACTCAGTTGAGCTGGGTTGTGTTTTTGTGTCTGCTGGGGCTTGCAGAAGGGTTAGGCTCGTGATTCTCTGGCTGGATTTCTTGGAGGCATGCTGTGAGCAGAGATATGTCCATTCTAGGAATCTTAAGCTGTGAGCCAGGTCTCGTGCCTAGAAGCTTTCAGGAAATGTTTGCTGTCATCATTATCATCGTTGCAGTGGAAACTGTGGCTTTCTCTCCAGCATCCACTTTTATAAAAACCTTAATTTGTTATTTAGATCAACACCTCCCCAATCCAAATTCATGTGTTTTGTGAGAAGAAGACTGAACTCTTGTTCATGGTTCAGGGCTATTTTCATTAGTAAAACCATATTTTTTGGCTACAGCAATTGGTTCAGGGCTGAGTACTTGGTCCCATGTGGGCCCATAAAATGTGAAGGTATGATTTCTAGGAGTTTTTGGAATTGCACTTCCTCATTTTACTTAGAGAGCTTTTCATAATAACTTGGTCTCCCCATCTCTTGACATGGCCTGAGGAGACATGGACCTTTCATGGTTTTTAGCAGACATCATAATCATGAAGTACAACCAGCCCTGGGATGAAATTAACACCATGGCAAACAGAAGAGAGAGAGAAATGATGACAGCGTTGAAATGCTGAATCAAACCAATAGTCTCCAACATCAAGACCTTTGTTATTCACCCAGATAACCTCTTTTTAGTAAATACTACTTTCAGTTAAATTTGTTCGTTATTTACAACTGAAGGCATCTTATATGATAGAGAGCTTGATTCCAGAAAGTGGAACATTGTTAATAACAAACCCTGAAGTATGGAATTGGTTGGGTGGCACAAGGGCACTACAGAGGACTCCAGGTGGTTAGTCAGCTGCCCATACACCTTGGGAAACGGATCATCAAGGCTGTAGTGTTAGGAGACTTGGTAGAAAAAATAGGGGTACTGATGCATGAATGTGAAGGTTCTGTAAGAAAGAGAAACGTTTAGGCTGCAGATGACTTTCCTGAACACAGAAAGAGAGGGAAACACAACTACATTCCAAGAGACCACTTATGAGAAGCAATAACCCCCTGTTTAAGCCAATTTGAAATGGGTTTTCTGTTCCTTGCAACAGATTACATGCTAATCATAGCAATCATCAAAGTGTCTTGTGCATCCTGCTGTAGGAGCACTTAAAAAGAAATATTTGCTTATATTTCCATTTACTCTGAATATTTTCCCATTGAAGTATTCATCTCTTAGAGGCAGGAGCCATATATATTTATCTCAGCATTTGCAACACTGAGTATAATGTCTGGCACATAGTAGGTGCGCATATATGCGTGAAGAATGAATGGTCTCCACCAGAAGACGTTAAAGTAGAGGTCAGTAGCTGAAATATAGAAATGGCTCACTCAGTCAATACATATTAGCGAGCATTTTATATGTGAAGAATTCTGTGACAGATAATGATTCTCCACAGAACTGTTCTTGTGGTGGATTCTCTTTTTCTCCCTGTTCTTTATTTTTTGCTAAATCACACTCATTAGAGGTAACAAAACCCCTTTTCCACCATTCTTTCAATACTGACATTAATACAAGGGACAGGTGTATCTTTGAAGACATCCTGGCTTTTTTTAATAAACAAACTATTTTTTGCAGGTTTTGCAGGAACCGACCCTGCAAAATGTAACCACTTTTTCCAGAGAGTCGATCATTCCCCCCAAGATGGAGGAATCTACTTGAATTGCAGAAGCCTTTGGAGAAGATCAAACTGTGTGGCAGCCACGTAAATGTGCTTCCCATATTTCCTTTCAAGAAAGAACCTGCTGTGAGGAGTGTAGTAAGCTGACAGATGCCAGTTGCTGCAAATTTGTGATCCACTCCTTCCTTCTTTCCTCTTCTGTCTTCAGAGGTGTCAGGCCTGGTGTCAAGTGTCAGACCTGCATTGCAGTCCAAAGGTTCTCTCCAATCTTCTTCTGCTTTCTCTCCCTTTTATCCTTTACAGGTCCTTCGCCCAATAAATCTCTTGTACATCTATTTCCATTTTGGCTCCCACTTCTCAGAAGACCTAAACTGATGCACAATGCCTGGGCCGTTTGATGGCTGGGTTGGCAAACTAGGGTATGCAAGTGTGATGCTTGACATACTTTGTCCCTTGTTCAGAAAAGTCCAGGAGCTGCCCTTCTCAGGATTTGTTTCCAGTGGAGGCATTTTCTTGAGGAAATTTGAAGGATGGGAAAGGAAAACAACCAGCTGTGGGGAGCACTTGAGAGAAGGGAAGACAGCAGCAAACAGTCATGGAAAGAAAATAGTAATGCAAGATAACACCTTTTAAATTAAGTTAAACAATCAAAGAGTTTACAGGCTGTGCTTTTTTTCTTGTAGAGATGGGATCTCACTAATTACCCAGTCTGGTCTTGAATTCCTGGCCTCCCAAAGTGCAGAGATTACAGGTGTAAGCCACTGTGCCCAGTCTCTACTCTGTGCTTTTAACAGAGGTTGGATATGCTGGGAAAGCTTTCAGCTAATAAAAGCTTCAGGTTCTCTGGGCTTTGTCTCTGTAGACATCCCTTGTTCTAGACTCATTTCTTATTCTGTATCCCTTTTCTATTGCCCATTGTCAAAGCTGGTTATGTGCCATAGCAGAAGGAAGGTTAAATGGAAAATAATATTGATCTGGATTCTCAACTGACTTTTGCTGTGTGACTTTACACCAGACACTTAATTTCTCTGAGTTTGTTTTTTCAGCATGAGATGATAATCCTGTCTTACAGTGTTGTTGAGAAGATGAAACAAGGCAACATAGGCATTGAAGGTGCAGCACAACTGCAGGCGCAGGGTAGGGGTTAGGTGATATTCATCAGTGCTCACTGGGGTTAAGTTTCAGAGTATGAGGAACAGCAGGGAGCACGAAGTGCTCCTGCTCTGCAATTCCAGAAGGGAGATGATGGATCAGGGCTGGAAGACCCGTGGGTTCTGTGGCCATTGGTCTCTTCCCTTAGGTCTCTAGGTTATTTTGCCCAAGATTAAAATAACTGCATTTACTTTAAATTCTTTGCTTTCTTCTTATTTTTGGAGCACTGTTGTGAATACTTTATCATATATATGGAATCTAATGAAGGATGAGGTGAGGTTTTAGAGCTAAAGATAGTTTAATCCAGCATGCTCCATAGAGCATCTGCAGAGGAGGAAACTGAGGCCCAGCGTTGAGGAATGGCTTGCTCAAGGCTTTGGCACATCTGGGAGGACTCCTGGTTTCCTGCTCAAATGCATCTGCATCATTCAGGAATTGACTACATCTTTTGGAATACGTTTTACCTGGCTGTTTTGAATGAGAACCCTGGGTTTTATGGCCCCGGTATCCTACTCCTTTGAGGCCTTTGTGATCTTTTTTCACAGCTTGAATTGCTCCCTCCTATTTAATGCTCCTCCAATACCTTGTGCATTGTCCTCTTACAGACCTCAATGTCTCTGTCTTTCCTTCTCATTCATGACAAAGGCCATATTTTGCTCAGATCAGTATTCCAATGCATGGAAAAGATGAGAGTCATAAATGTCCACTTGATAAATTTGTTGGATTCATATATTTTTATAATGATGAGTAGTCAGAGGGAGAATTGGGCAGCAGGAGTGAGGATAAGGGCAAAGTATAATTATGTTACTTCATTTATTTTGGAAAAGACTTCCTGGTTGGATATATATTGCTAAGACTTTTCGCTAGGAGGAATGAGAATCAGAGCACATATTGGTCAAGAACATTAACTTCGGAGTTAATCTGCCTGAGTTTGAATCCTAATTCTGTAATATACTAGCCATGCAACCCACTCAGAGCAAGTTATTTAATTTCTCTGTGTTCTTCCCAGGGAGAGCATCCAGAACTACTATTCAGGCAACTGGGATGTAGGCAGATGTTTATGTTAGCATGCATATAAATGCACGCGTATATGTAGACTTGCATATGTATATGTGGCTGTGCATTTATATGTAGGCTGGCACCTACAATTCTCTTACATTTTCACTTCAAAGTTGCTTGGTGAGTTTGGTGACATCGATCATTCATTCAATGAATAAACATGGAGTAAGCACCTGGAAGGTGGCAGACCCCATTAGGAGCTGTGGAAAGAGCCATGAATTAAACATGTTCCCTCACTTGAAGGTATACAGTTTCTCACTAGTGAATAACTGCAATGCTGCATGTTAAGGACAGGGGCAGAGTCCTCTGGAAGCACAGAGGAAGGTATAAGCAATTCTCTTGGAAAGTGGAGGGAGGCCATGACAGGCAGGGGGATTCTTGAGCTGTGTGATGAGGACAGGAGCTGTGAGTAGGGACAGAGCTGGGAGGATGTTTCAGGTAGAGAGGTGTGGGAAACAAAGATGAGGCTGATTGGAGACCAGGTGATTGGAGAATTTATCTGAATGTATGTGAGTTACTCTTTTCAATAGCTGTTAAGACATAAATACTGAGTGTTTGGGACCTAACTCCCTAATAAAAGGATCAGGTTTTCCTTTTGGCCTACGCTTGCCAGGAGAATATTACTGAGACACTAAGTGTGTAAGAAACTGAACAGATGTGAGAAATTATAACCTAGACATTAACTTGAAGACACTTCCCAGATTTTTTTGTTTGTTTGTTTGCCTTTGTTTTTTTCTGTACTGAAAGGCTTGTTATCAACTGTATTTACATGTAGTATCAAGATTGTAACAGTATTTTTCATGAAGAAGGACAATCAGATGATCACAGTTGTGTGTATACATGCACACCAACACCCGCACACATACACACATGCACACATACACACACATAGGTAGGCAGGCACAGTGATTAGGCCATAATGGTACCTTCAGAGGGTAATTAACTTTGAGAAATGAAAACGATTAAAAATCAATTAAGATATCATTTCTAGAGAAACGAGGGGAATCAGGATCAGAAACTTGCAGGGAGGGATGATTTCCTCAGCAACGTGGCCTTCCCTTGAGGAAATGATTTCAAGCTCTCTTGGCCAATGGGTGAGTTGTGCCGTCATGATGAATAGAGTGCATGCAGGAATCCCACATACCTGACACTTTTCCAGGGTTTCACACCTTTGTAATCTCATGAACTTTTCCAATGAGTCCACGATGTTTCTCCAGAATGAGACTACATCATCCTCACTTTGTGCTCAGTTCCATCCATTCTAATTCCTGCCAATATGTCCAAATTTCCTCCATCCAACAAGACCATCTTTCAGGGCTTTAAGACTCAACACACTGTCCTTCTTCCCACTTTTGTTTTCTGTCAAACATCTTCAAAGTTGCTGTCATCATTGTTGTCAAAAACTGGCTCTGGATCTGTCACTAAGTGGCCTTCAAAAACCTTAGGGAAAGCATGGCTGATGAATAATATCAGCAAAATCACCTCTTGGAACATATTTTCCTCTGCTTTTGGACTACTGCATGCCCTAGCTTGCTCACCTCATCTACCACTCTGTATTTATGGATCTGAAAGCTCAACTCTTTAATGGAAATCTTGATAAAAAATTCCACCTCTCATTCTACAGCATTTATTGGCCCCAACCTAGTTGGTGTTGTGACCACAGTGTATACCTAGTCCTGACTTGAGTTTTGGAAGTAATTACGTATCTCTTCCTGAAACATTACCATCTGATTTCTGGGAAGTCTAACATTCCTGATTATCTTGCTGTTTCTCTGAGTGCTTCCCTCAGGCTTTCAATGACCCTTCTCCACTCTCTCTACATCCTTTCCCTCTTGTTGATCTGAACCATTGGCCCATGACCACTACAGAGACTGATTCAGAGACTGTATCTCAAACCTCTGATTTTACTCTTAAGTTTTTGACTTCCAGATAGGTCACACTATCACACCTGAAAGTTCATAATTTCTTTTCTTTCTTTCTTTCTTTCTTTCTTTCTTTCTTTCTTTCTTTCTTTCTTTCTTTCTTTCTTTCTTTCTTTCTTCTTTCTTTCTTCCTTTTTTCTGAGATGGAGTCTTGCTCTGTTTCCCAGGCTGGAGTGCAGTGGTGCGATCTCAGCTCACTGCAAGCTCCGTCTCCTGGGTTCACACCATTCTCCTGTCTCAGCTTCCCAAGTAGCTGGGACTACAGGTGCCCACCACCACGACCAGCTACATTTTTGTATTTTTAGTAGAGATGGGGTTTCACTGTGCTAGCCAGGTTGGTCTCAATCTCCTGACCTCGTGATACGCCCACCTTGGCCTCCCAAAGTGCTGGGATTACAGGCATGAGCCACCGTGCCTGGCCAGTTCATCATTTCTTTTGCCTGAATCTACTTCTTTTCCTGGATTGCTGTCTCTGTTAATGGTAACTCCATCTTCTCAGCCTTGGAGCTTTAAAAATTCAGTTATGTCTCTTTTCTTTCTTTACCTCATCCCTTATTTCCAATATATTAGCACAGAGCCCATATGACACTAAGAAGTAGAACTAATCCACCTTCTTTCTGTCTCTCTCTCCTCCTACCTTCCCATGTCCCTCCTTTCAGACTTTCACTAATTTTCACTTACGCAACAGACCCTTAGGTGATCTTCCTGTCTCTACAAACTATTTTCCGTCTTGCTGCCAGATTATTTTCCCAAAGCTCAGGTTAGAATATTTTACTTCCCTTTTTTTTTTCTTTTTTCTTTTTTTTTTATTATTATACTTTAGGTTTTAGGGTACATGTGCCCAATGTGCAGGTTTGTTACATATGTATCCATGTGCCATGTTGTTTGGCTGCACCCATTAACTCGTCATTTAGCATTAGGTATATCTCCTAATGCTGTCCCTCCCCCACCCGCCACCCCACAACAGTCCCCGGAGTGTGGTGTTCCCCTTCCTGTGTCCATGAGTTCTCATTGTTCAATTCCCACCTATGAGTGAGAACATGTGGTGTTTGGTTTTTTGTCCTTGCGATAGTTTACTGAGAATGATGTTTTCCAGTTTCATCCATGTCCCTAGAAAGGACATGAACTTATCATTTTTTATGGCTGCATAGTTTCCATGGTGTATATGTGCCACATTTTCTTAATCCAGTCTATCATTGTTGGACATTTGGGTTGGTTCCATTTAACACTTTGTAGATTCCCACTGAAGAATGTCTCCTCCTGCCTTGAAAGCTCCCAGCAATAGAGTCTGTAATGGCTTTGCAATGTGTCAACTTGGCTAGGCTGGACTACATTTCCTAGGGTCCTCTTTTTTGTTTCCAGTTAGGGTGAGCCACAAGGGAAGTTCTTGTGAGACTGGGAGGGCAGAAGGAAAGTCGCAGCCATTTTGCAGCATGCATGGCTGGGAATGTGCTGATTCACCTTGTTGGCATTAAGAAGCATTTGGGCATGAATTGCTTTACTTGCCCCTGGATCCCTCTTTAGCTTCTCTGGCTCCTAGACCGGCATGTGCTCTTAGCTCCCTGATAAAGAGATCCCATTTCTGCAGGACTCCTTCATCACCAAGGTCAGAAGCAACAAAAATGGACAGGGATTTTAGCCCATCCTCATTGGGTTCCAGCTCATTTATGCTCTTATTTTTAATTTAAAAACCCAGTATTTTGATATAATCCACATACTATACATTTTGCACATGTAAAATGTATAGTTTATTTGTCTTTAATATATTCAGAGTTGTGCAACTATTACCACAAACAAATTTAGAACATTTCATCACCCCGAAAGGAAACTTCATACCCATTAACAGTCACTCCCTATTTCTACCCCCTCTCCCACCCCTTCCCCAACCCCAATCCTAGGCAGCTACCAATCTATTTTCTGTTTCTTCTATGGATTTGTTTATTCTGAACATTATATATGAATGGAATCATACAATATGTAGCATTTGCTATCTGGCTTCTTTGTCTTAACATTTTTTTCAAAGTTTATCCCTGTTGTAGCATGTATCAGTACTTGATACCCTTTTATTGTTGAATAATACCCCATTATATGAATATGCCACATTTTGTTTACTCTTTCATTTGTATGGTTTCTACTTTTTGGCTATTATGAATAACAGTGATATGAACATCTGTGTACAAGTTTTTGTGTGGAAATGTGTTTTCATTTCTCTTGGGTATATACCTAGGAGTGGAATTGCTGGGTCATATGATAACTTATTTTGAGAAACTGCCAAATGTTTTTCTAAGTGACTGTCCTATTCCCTGGTAAGCAAGGCAGTAGGATTCTAATGGGTCTACAACCTTTCCAATACTGGTTGTTATCTGCGTTTTTGATTATTGACATCCCAGTGGGTATGGAGGGGTATCTCATTGTGGTTTTGATTTGCATCACCTAGTGGCTATTGGTGGTGAACATCTTTTCATGTGCTTATTGATTATTTATCCTCTTTGGAGAGATGTCTACGCAGATAATTTACCCACTTAAAAATTGTGTTATTTGTTCTTTTATTGTTGAGTTCTAAGAGTTCTAGCCCACTCTTCTTCTTCCCTTCCCGACTGCCTGCCATGGAGGATTTGAGCTCCAGCATCAGATGCAAAGAACAACAGCTTTACAGAGACTGCTTAACCAGCTTCCACAATTGTGTAAAGTTGCTTCCATGTAGCAAGTCCATATATTTCCTACTGGTTCTACTGTTTGGTTGAATCCTTGCTGATAGAGTCTCAGCCCCACATTCTAATCTCATCTCCCACTACTCTCTACATACATGGGTCTGCTCCAGCCAAATTGTGCCCCACGAGCATCCTGTTTTATCATTTTTTACCTCGTACTTGCTTATTTTACAGTATTTTTCCTATTTTTTCCGCTTAAAATTTTGCCTATCCTTTGAAACCACCTCATATTCTCTGTCATCCATAGAAACTTTTCCAATCCCATCACCTTCCTCCTTTGAATCTTATAGTATAGCTTATCTTCTTGAATATCAATTTTCTGTAATCCTACAGGACAGTTGAAGGGAATAATGAGGATTACACATAGAAGACATCTTCACAGAGTATCCGGCATATGACAGGTAATGAGTTATGGCTAGTTCTATTCATTTTCCATCCCCAGAGCACATGGAGAGCTCTGTTGATACTGCTGTACATTTTCCAGTTTTGTAGATCTGAAAATGAGGACAGAAGGCTCAGATGATTCATGTTTTTATAGATTTTCTTCTTTTCTGTGGCTTAGGGATCCTTCTGGGACAACTTGCTCTTTGTGCTCTGGGCTCCAATGCTGGACACACCTTTTCTGTAAAGGTCTGTATTTGCAAGATGATAGTACTGATGACTTCCAGCCATAAAATGTTTCCTTTTATCCCATCTAATAATTTGAGGAGGTTGTGTATTCAATAAATAGCAATGGATCTAATTAATAGCATTGGATCTAATTTATAGCAATGTCTCATGTTTGCAACAAGCTTCAGAGCTTCCAAAATTGTTTTTCTCTTTAAGTCCATACAATAGCCCTTGCTGTGAGATAGGCAGGGCAGTTGAGCATTTTGAGGCATGGGTGGCTTAAGTCATCTAAAGGTCAAGGTGAATAATTAGAACACACAGGTCCTGACTCCCAGGCTAGTGTCTCTTTCTCTGCACTCTCCAACAAGCAAAGTGGAAAGGAAAAATGGAGCTATTGCTCTAATGCCAAACCCAGTTGATCCTGGGTGGTTTCAATGGAATCTTGAAACTCTCCCTGCTCGATCTTACCCCATCCATCCCCGCACTTCTATTGGTGCCCCTGCTATCATTCCCTGGAATCCAAGATGCTAGTCACGTGGGTCAGAAAGAAGAAACACATCATGTTTGTTAGTTGCTTTATTTATCTATTCCTGCATAACAAACCACCTTAAAACTTGGTGACTTAAAACAACCACAATTTATTTTTGTTATGATTCTGTGGGTTGGCTGGTCAGTTCCTCTGCTGGCTTCAACTAGGCTCACACAAGTGGCTGCCTTGGCTGGAGGGTCAGCTGGGCTGGGACATACAAGATGGAACATTCTTGCCGGGTGCAGTGGTTGACACCTGTAATCCCAGCATTTTGGGAGTCCAAGGCGGGTGGATTACTGGAGGTCAGGAGTTCAAGATCAGCTTGGCTAACATGGTGAAACCCCATCTCTACTAAAAATACACAATTAGCCAGGCATGTTGGCAGGCACCTATAATCTCAGCTACTCGGGAGACTGAGGCAAGAGAATTGCTTGAACCCGGGAGGCAGAGGTTGCATTGAGCTGAGATCATGCCATTGCACTCCAGCCTGGGCAAAAAGAGTGAAACTCCATCTAAAAAAAAAGGAACATTCTTAAGTCTGGCAGTTGGTGTCAACTGTCATCTAGTATGCCTTGGTTTACCTCCATGTGAACTCTAGTAGGCTAGCCTGGTGGTCTATGTGGTGGTCTCATGGTGGTGGTCCCAAATCACAAAGCCAGAAAACACAAGGCCCATTGAAACTTGGGCTGGGATCACGTACAATGTCACTTCCACCACCATTCTATTGGTCAAAGCCATCACAAAGCCAGACTTACTCAAGGGTAGGGGAAATAGACTTCACCTCTTGATAGGAGGAACCTCACATTCATATAGTAACCACACAGGATGAATTGTTGGGGTTATCTTTGGAAACAGTGGTGCATGGAATCATCATGCATGAAATGAGGTAGAGAAAGTGAGCACATTTTTCTCACTCTTGTCTACATTAGGAGTTTTTGGTAGGAACCATCTGATATTTTTATATGAGAAGAAGCTTGGTGTTCTCACCCTCAAAGACTTCTCTTCCTCTGCCTCTTACCTAGTAGCCAGAGAGGACCACTGCCTCTATCCACCCTGGACTAACTCAGCACTAGGCACTAGGGACTGATGAACATTCTCCTGGACATTCTAAAGTGTATTCATCACTTTTTTTTTTTTGGTATCCCAGTGACATGTTTAGGTGTGAAACCAGTTGGAGCTAATCATCTCTAATAAAGTTTTATCTACCTGATTCAGCACAGGCAAATGTAGTTCTCCATTTTGTGGTTTGAAGCAAAGTCTCAGCATAAAGTGTGTTTGCTACGTACTGCTATGGTTCCAAGCACTCCTGCTCATTGGTGAACCTAAAGGAAGATATATTTTGTCAGGTTAAGTATCCAAATACTTTAAGTTTCCCTCTCCATAACGCCATCAAAGAGCTCCCTATTTTACCAACTTCTCTAATCGCTTAAGGTGGTTTTTAAGTAACTCGTTTCATTAAGTGAATGCAACTATCTTTATTTTCTATCTCTTGCTTCTGATCCACAGGACCTCTTTTGGTGAAAAACGCTCAATCTTGTCATCTAAAGATATTAAAATTACATAGTCTGTTTAAACCCTAATCTCTCTCTCTCTCTCTCTCTCTTCCTCTCTCTCTGGTTAATGACTCAGACATCCTTTTTTTTCTCCTTACATCCAGTGTTTTACCCCTCCTACCTCATTTCCTTGCTTGGATAGCATATGGATGCAGCAGAGAGTTTATGCATCTTTGTGGCATTGGGAGAATGACAGCTGGTATACTCATCTCAATGTTTAACTCCTGCCCACTTGCGAGGTGGGAGGCAACTCCATCCCACTAGAACTGGAGAGGGAAGTGCTAGTCTTTAACCCTTTGCTCTACTTTCTTTTGCATCCTCCAGCAAGGGATGGTTTAACCCTTCCTGTGTGGAGACATTTCCTTTCCACATATCCATGTCTGTCCTGGTTTATGATTATTTTTTCTAAGCTTCACTTCCTAAATGGAAACATAGAGTTTAAGGAGGTCTGAGAAGATGCTTTTCTCTCCCTTGAAAGCCTTGCTCTCAAGATTATTTTCTGTGGACTTAGAAGTCTAGATTAAAACTCAGAGCTGAGCATTGAAGGCTACCTTTCCTTTCTTCGGAGCAGTAAGCCAGCATGGAGATGGTCTGAGTCCCCATATCAATTGACATTTCACCACCTTTCATAGCTTTTAAAAATTATCTCATTCAAATAGTACTTCACTTTTCTCTAAGTTGTCACACACATTTAGTTTGATAGAGCAAATTTTTCTCATTCCTTTCCATACATCTTATTAATGACACTTACTTAGTTGTAATAATTATTTTATATTTGTACTTCACCAAATCTCAAGATTGTTAGCAGAAACATGCTTAACACTGACACAAACACAATTGAAGTCACTCAGTAAATGTTTAAAGAAACCACTGTGAGCTGTTCAAAATGATAGAGTGCAGTTTTGTTCCCTTGTGTTCTCCAGGGCATAGCACTATGCACTTACATGGTATCTAATATTGTTTGTTGATTGACAGACTTATGCACAAATATCTGAGCTCTGTTAACAGTCAGTGCAATGCATCAGGATTAGCTTGCTTTGTGAGAACATGGACTTTTAAGGGAGTCAATCAAGTAGCCTGACTCTGGGATGATCAACTGTACATCCCCATTCTATTTTGGGTTCTCCCTCTTCCTGGAGTCTGCTTGCCTGCCTGCATACCTGTCTGATGGACTTAGCCTGTCTCATGGTCTCACTCTGGGGGATTGTTTCCCACTACAATGTGATCTCCTTGGGAGATTTCAATTGCTTTTGAATTAGTTATAGGCTCAGAAATGAGGGACTCCCATTATTACAATGCAGGTTTTAAAATGACTCAATTTCAAGTTGCCAGCTAGGCAGCATTAACTCGTCAGATAATTCTGCATGGTCACGAAGAAGATTGACTTTTCAAAAAGCAAAGCAGAAATGAGCCAATACGGTCAAGGAGTGAAGGAAATGACCTTTGAAATGCCTTCCACGTATGAAAGCCATGCCTTGTCTGTTTTACCATCTATAAAATGGAGGCAAAAGTTCTTTTTTTTTTTTTTTATTATACTTTAGGTTTTAGGGTACATGTGCACAATGTGCAGGTTTGTTACATATGTATCCATGTGCCACGTTGATTTCCTGCACCCATTAACTCGTCATTTAGCATTAGGTATATCTCCTAATGCTGTCCCTCCCCCCTCCCCCAACCCCACAACTGTCCCCGGAGTGTGATGTTCCCCTTCCTGTGTTCTTGAGTTCTCATTGTTCAATTCCCACCTATGAGTGAGAACATGCAGTGTTTGGTTTTTTGTCCTTGCGATAGTTTACTGAGAATAATGTTTTCCAGTTTCATCCATGTCCCTACAAAGGATATGAACTCATCCTTTTTTATGGCTGCATAGTATTCCATGGTGTATATGTGCCACATTTTCTTAATCCAGTCTATCATTGTTGGACATTTGGGTTGGTTCCAACTCTTTGCTATTGTGAATAGTGCCGCAATAAACATATGTGTGCATGTGTCTTTATAGCAGCATGATTTATAGTCCTTTGGGTATATACCCAGTAATGGGATGGCTGGGTCAAATGGTATTTCTAGTTCTAGATCTCTGAGGAATCGCCACACTGACTTCCACAATGGTTGAACTAGTTTACAGTCCCACCAACAGTGTAAAAGTGTTCCTATTTCTCCACATCCTCTCCAGCACCTGTTGTTTCCTGATTTTTTAATGATGGCCATTCTAACTGGTGTGAGATGGTATCTCACTGTGGTTTTGATTTGCATTTCTCTGATGGCCAGACTTAAATGTTAGACCTAAAACCATTAAAATCCTACAAGAAAACTTAGGCAATACCATTCAGGACATAGGCGTGGGCAAGGACTTCATGTCTAAAACACCAAAAGCAATGGCAACAAAAGCCAAAATTGACAAATGGGATCTAATTAAACTAAAGAGATTCTGCACAGCAAAAGAAACTACCATCAGAGTGAACAGGCAACCTACAGAATGGGAGAAAATTTTTGCAACCTACTCATCTGACAAAGGGCTAATATCCAGAATCTACAATGAACTCAAACAAATTTACAAGAAAAAAACAAACAACCCCATCAAAAAGTGGGCAAAGGACATGAACAGACACTTCTCAAAAGAAGACATTTATGCAGCCAAAAAACACATGAAGAAATGCTCATCATCACTGGCCATCAGAGGCAAAACTTCTGATCTCTCTTTTTAAAAGTGAGTTGGTGAGTCGTCAGTGATTATGCTATGTAGAACAATTCACTGAGCGTAGTACTCACTGGATTCTCCAGATTCATGAAGTTACACCACAGTATCTATAGTAAAGCTTGTGCACACACAAAACGGCCTTATGTCAAATATCAAAGGGCTGTGTCTGGAATAAATGGCATTTAAGGAATTGTTTCTGACATAGTCTCTTTTCACTTGTCTTGAAAATAGGGAAAAGAAGGACAAGAGAGAGAGCAGAAAGACTGGAGAAAAAATATACCACAAATATCAAAATGTTAACTGTGGCTTACAAGGTGATTTTTATTTTTGGCTTTTTCTGTATTTTGAAAATATTCTAGGATATGTTTTCTTAAAAATCAGGCCAAATGCTATTAATTAAAATACTGATGAAATCAAAGAATACCACAAAACTTATAACCATAAAACAATAATAAAGATAATAGCTGTCTTACTTTGGCTACCCCAAGAGTTGACTCTGAGACTAGGTGCAAGTAGCTTATTTGGGAATTAAATCTAGGAAGTACTAACAGGAAAAGTAGGAAAATGAGAGAGAAGGGAAGAAAGCCAATACAAGGTGTATGAATGAATAAGTTACCTCCATGGGAATCTGGGGTTTATTTCTGGGAACTTCTGGAAGATGGTGTAGAACACACCATAGAATTGTACCATCCTAGGTCAGGAAGATGGGGTCTTTGTCCAGCAAATAAACAGGGAAAGCACTTCTGGCTTTCTCTATGTACAGATCAAGCCTGCTTCTGCAGCCAGAAAAGTCCTTAGGCAAAAATTGAATTTCAAGTGTTTGTGGTATGAATAACATTGAGTATCTAGAGAATATAAGCCAGGCATTGACAAAAATCTGCTGTGCCAATGAATCTATTGCCAAAATCTGGGAGAAGACTTAGTTAACTGTGGAACCATGACACCACCTTGAGAATCATAACTAGCAGGCAGCTCACCTTTACCTACCTAACAACACAGAAAATCTCATGACTGAAATGAAGTAGAAAAAGGTTTCTACTTCATTTGACCTTGTCCTTGACCTTCTCCTTGACTCCTGTGTTACATGTTACATGACTCTTTAAGGTGGTCACACACAGGTATTCAGTAGTACTACATTACATCGATTTGGATTCAACAACTTCTAAAAGACATTGGAAATACATAGAGGAAATAACCTCAGAGTTCAACTTTGGAAACTGGGAGACTGCCTTTGCTTAGATGTCTAATAGACAAAGGTAAAAATCTTGATTTTACAATCTCCTGCTTGATTCCAAGTTTTTCCACCTCAGTAAATAGCAATAAATCCCTCTTCTCAGTTACTTAAGCCCAAATATAGTCAATATTCTTGGTTCCTTGATTTTCTTCAACTTTCATATGAATCTATTGGCACTGTCATTAGGCTAAAAACTCACATCCATTTATTTCTCTCTTTCTTCACTACTACTACACTGCACACCATATCACAATTATCTTTTACTTAGATTACTACAATAGCCTTCGTGTTGGTCTCTTGATCTTTCAAAACCATAAATCAGATCATGGATCTTTCCATGTTAAAACCCTCCCAGTGCTCCTGTTGTACTTCTGACATAAGCCAAACTCCTGACCATTGCTTACAAAGTCTATTGTCATCTGATTCCTTCTTTTTTTTTTTTTTCTTGAGATGGAGTTTCAATATTGCCACTTAGGCTGGAGTGCAATGGCTCTATCTCTGCTCACTGCAACTTCTGCCTCCCAGGTTCAAGCGATTCTCCTGTCTCAGCCTCCTGAGTAGCTGGAACTACAGGCACCTGCCACAATGCCTGGCTAATTTTTTGTTGTTGTTGTTGTTATATTTTTAGTAGAGATGGGGTTTTACCATGTTGGCCAGGCTGGTCTCGGACTCCTGACCTCAGGTTATCTGCCTGCCTTGGCCTCCCAAAGAGCTGGGATTACAGGCATGACCCACTGCACCAGCCGATTCCTTCTTATTTATTTGGCTTTGTCTCCCACCATCCTCCATACTGCAGCCACACTGGCCTCTCTGATCCTGGAATATATAATATATATAAATGTCCTCTTTAGGACATTTGCACTTTTTGTTCCCCACAGTTGGTCAGTTCTTTCTCCAAATTTTCACATGGTGGCTCCTTCTAATCATTTAAATCTCATCTTGGCAGCTATATCATTGGTCTTTTCTTCAAGATCACCTCCTTGAAATTAGTTCATTTGTAACTAACACATTGGCTTGATATATAATATCCTTAGTCAATGAATCCTTAGCACTCAGAAATGCTTGGCTCCTGGAAGGCTCTCAACAACTAATCGGTGGTGGAGGAATTTAGGATGTAAATGTATAAATAGCCACACAGGGAAGGAGACTCAGGGTGGAGGCCCATGCTGGCAGTTTTACTATTTTTCCATTGGTTCCATTGGTCCAGAGTATTGAAGACTCAGGCAGTGGAGGGCAGGAAAAAATCACGCATAATCCAGAAGGGCCATATGGTTTTGGTGCTTGTTAGGCCTTTAGAACTGGGCTAAAGCTGTTCTGCTATAGAACTAAGAATTTGATCTTTTCACAACCAAGGAGATTTTGGGCAGGTCGAGAGCTGAGTTGTAGTTCTGACTGTTACAAAATGTGATTGTGAAATTTTTTTTTTTTTTACTTCTTCAGTGATAATAAACTAGAATGACAATCAAGCAAACAAATATATATATGTAAATGTGTTTAAAATTTTGGGAAATGATAGACCATAGGAAATTTTGGGGTTTCTTTCATAGAATATAAAGAAATATTGATTCTGTTAAATAGAAGTGGAGAGCATTAAAAGGTAAACTATGCTGAGGCCAAAAAAAAGTGGGAAGAAAGACAAAAAGGAGTTGATTTAAAAAATGCTAAGAATGTTTATGAAAAAAATTCATCTTATAGTCAAAATTATCATGGAAGGCAGTAAAACTATAATCAACGTGCAAAAAAATATGAAAAAGAACTCCCTAAGAATAACTAAACATATGAAGAAAAAGACAAATTGACAAATTGGCACAGAGGTCAGCAATTACAGCCCTCAGGATAAATCTGACTCCCACCTATTTTTATAAATAACATCTTATTGGAACTCCATCGCAGTGGTTGCTTTAAGTATCACCTGTGGCTAACTCATGCTACACTGGCAAATTTAATGGTTGTAACAGACCCTATATGACCCACAAAGCCTAAACTATTTACTTTCTGGTTCTTTAGAGAAAAAGTTTTTTGGCCACTGAATGGGGTAAAAGAAAATAGTTATGGTGGTAAGAGAACAAAGATCATTTCCCAATGTTTGATATATTTGGCAAAAGAAATAATAATAAATGTACCAATGAGATTTATTACAGAAAGAAGGAATACTTTTCTTATTGGGCAAAGACTTACATATAAGATAGAACTGAACATACATATAAAATCATTTAAACTGTCTATGAACATATGAAAACAATGTTGTAACAGTAATCTGAGACATTACTTAGATTATCTAAATAAAATTTGGTATAGCTAAAAGAGACATGAGAACATGCTATAGTCCTCTTGTTTTATACGTATAGTAACTATTCATTCCTAATGCCTCCTTTCTCTGTCAAAAGTCCCTGTTTGGATGATAGGTTTATATGATTAGTCCATTCACAGAGGTTATCACAAAGTAACTGGCAAAACAAACTTTAATTATATGATAAGTTGTATTTTAAATAAGGCTTTTGGATAAATATTAATGAAAGACAACATTTTGATCAATGGAAGTGGCAAAAGTACCTTCACAATTACCTGATTAGATAAAGATAAACAAAGTAGAGCTTCCATAATTTTAAAAAAGCAGAAAAAAGAGGAAGCTATCAGAAATAAAATAGGACACAGAAATATGATTAATATTTTGATACAACAATAAATGTAAATGTTTAAAATACCACTTTGTAGAAAATCAAGTCTCTTGGTTGTATCAAAAATAATCTTTATTTATATGTTTCTTTGAAGAAAACAATCTGAAACAAAATTACAAACAAAAAGTGAGAGAGAGAGAAAAAACATAGGACATGAAACAATTGAGGAGGAAAATATGAAAGAACAGCAAAAAAGAAATGACAGATTAATTTCAGACAAATTAAGGTCCAAGTCAAAATGCAGTGAACAAGGAAATAAATCATTTTATAATGATAAAGAACTTGGTAACATAATACATATCTAGAACCCATATAAGTAGACATTAGCAAAAAACAGACCATGTGAGCAACAATAAAGAAGGGCAGTAATGATTGTCATGATACAGCACATGTAAATATGTATATTTAACTCTCTCCATATAGAATTTTTTAATATCTCACATAGAATGCCTCTTTTCAAATACAATAATTATTCTATATTATATCAAAATACCTGCCTCTAAATTTCTCAGAGAAGATATTTTATAGGCTATTTTTTAGATTATAATGCACTAACAATTGAAATTAATTGTTTGAATTTAAACATATCTTCCCATTCAACCTCCCTCCAAAATAATTGGGAACTTAAATAAGGAAAAACAACCATATGCTGCAGAAACTTCAGTGCACAGTCATAAAATTGAAGTAAAAACTATTTACAAAATAAAAAAGAATACCATGTTTTAAAGCTTATGAGATACTGTTAAATCTATTTTGAGGGATGAACTCCATATTTGAATAAAATGATAATTCTACTTAACAATTATAGAATGGAATACAATGTAGCAAATAAAAACAATGAATAAGCACTCTATATACAAACATAGAAAGTTCTTTAATACATATTTTAAATGGCAAAGACAATAAGGTTTACAATGATATATTTTACATGATGGCTGTCATGTTAAAATACAATAAAATCTTATACATGTCTAGAATTTTTAAAAATGGTGATTTGGAAAGATACACACTAAATTGGAAACAGTGCTTATCTCTAGGAAAAGGAAGGAGGGAAAACAGCTGTCAAATGGGATTTTTGCTCTTTAGGAATTTTTACAATTAGAATAAGTTCACATCCTACCACAAGGATACACAAAAATTCTCATAGTGGCTTTGTTCATTAAGAGCCAAAGCCTAGAAATAACTCAAATGTCCAGTAACAGTAGAATGGGTGGATGCATTGTGGTATATACACACAACGGAATACCAGGTAGCAAAGACCATAATGAACACAACAACATGGATTAATCTCTCAGACATAATTTTGAATAAAAGAAAATACAAGGCAGGGCACCGTGGCTCAAGCCTGTAATCCCAACACTTTGGGAGGCCGAGGTGGGTGGATCACGAGGTCAAGAGATCAAGACCATCCTGGCCAACATGGTGAAATCCTGTCTCTACTAAAAATACAGAAAAATTAGCTGGGTATGGTGGCGCATGCCTAGAGTCCCAGCTGCTCGGGAGGTTGAGGCGGGAGAATTGCTTGAATCTGGGAGGCGGAGGTTGCAATGAGCCTGGGGAGTGAGACAGTCTTAAAAAAAAAAAATCCAAAAAGGTGTTTACAGTGTGACTTTATTTATAGAAAATTTAAAGACAGATGAAACTGATGAATGATGCTGTAATTCAGCATAGTGGCTATCTTTGGAAATCTGAAAGATATACTCCAAATCATAGACCAATTGGGTGAAAGCACAGGGGAACCCTCTGGAGTGCTGAAAAGTTCGACTTGATTTGTATGGTAGTTACGTGCATACATATGTAAGAATTCATTGAGTCATACACTTAAGATTTGTGTAGTCTGTAAGTTGTATCTGCATAAAAAGAATACACTCATATTACTGAATAAACTCAATAAATAACAAGAAAACTGAAACGAAAGGATTAAAGATAAAGTGAAAAGTTTCTCATGAAAAATAAAGTCTATAAAGATGTGCTTTTCACAGAGTTTTGTGTCTAGATCCACTAAGTTAAAAAAATCTATAAAAATTGGTTTAAATGACGATATACCCCTATTCTATGGTACAGAAGCACAATAGAAAGTACCTCCCTAAAATCAAATGGCAGGATTACTGTGATGAAAATCTATCTAAAGATAGCTACAGTATCAAAAATTATAAAAATGTATATATAACAAATAATATTAGAGAGGCACAAATTGAAATAATCAAACAATAGAGTGACAGAAATGCAAAATATGCATGTACAAGATAACTAAAAGCATAGGTAGCATAGGAATAAATACACTGTTAAGATCAAGGCACTGAGTGAAAGAATAGATTAAATTGAAATAGAATCAAATAAAATTTTTAAAGATAAAAATACATGGTTTGAAATTATACCCTCAACTGACATAATTAAGAACGTATTTGAAAAAAAAAAAACAAAAGAAAATTAGGTAACTGGGAGATATATGTGAGTATCTCAAAGATAAAAGAAAGCTATTTAAAACAACTTGGGATAAGCAGGTTGTTTATAAAGGAAAGAATTGTACTGACAGCAAACTTCTTAGCAGCAATCAGAAATTCCCAAATACTGTCTTATAATACCCTCAATGGGATGAGAGAAAATTTGCCATTATCCCAGGATCTTATATCCAGCTGAAGTATCATTTTGGTATGTTGGTGAACTATAGATCTTGTCATAGAAACAAAGACTGAGTGAACTTACCACTTACAGATGTTCCCTGGAAGAGATAATAAGATTACATTTCAGGAAAAATAAGAATCGAATTCATAAGGAAAGAGAGGAGCAGAAGAAGCATTGGTAATCATTGACATTAGTAAACTTCTTTCTTTCTTTATTTTTAGTTAATTTATTTTTTATTGAGACAGAGTCTCACTCTGTCGCCCAGGCTGGAGTGCAGTGACACCATCTTGGCTCACTGCAACCTCTGCCTCCAGGGCTCAAGTGATCCTCTCACCTCAGCCTCCCAAGTAAAATTTTTAAAGACCACAGGAGTGTGCATTGATGCCCAGCTAAGTTTTGTATTTTTTATAGAGACAGGGTTTCACCATGTTGCCCAAATTGGTCTTGAACTCCTGGACTCAAGTGATCCACGTGCCTCGCCCTCCTAAAGTGCTAGGATTACAGGCATGAGCCACCTTGCCCAGCCTATGTTAGTTAACTTATAACTAGATCTATAGAAGTAAAATAAAATAAAATAACAATGACTACATTGAGTTCTACAAATAGCAGGTAAAATAGAATGGGACATTTGGAGCTGGAGGATTCCAAGTTCTTAAATTGTTTTGAACAAGCATTGAGATACTAATCACTTTATCCTTCCTAAGCCACTTGTTCATATTAAATATTTGAAGTATCCATTCAAAATTAATAAAAGAACATTACTTTTCCAAACCAATCCGAGGCTAGGAAGACATGGAGAAAGGGATAAAAAAAACCCAGTGGAAGGTAGGAAGAAGGGGAAAAAAGGGAAGCAAAGAAAAAACATAGTAAATGGAACAAAATAAAATGATAGAAATAAATGGATATATGAGTCATAAGAAAAACACCTAAAATATGATATAGAAAACTTGAAAGCGAAGGCAAATAAAAATAGTGTGAATATATTAATACAGAAAAGTAGATTTCAAGACAAAATGCATTTTATGAATAAATAGAGTAATGACATAAAGATAAAGGTAGAAACTAATGGTATTTAAAACTTATATGCACATAATATGACACCTCAAAATGAATGAAATTGCAAGGAAAAATTGCAAAATTCACAATTAATATGGAAAATATAATACTTCTCTCTCAGTAATTCAAATGTCACAAGAGACAAAAAATTGAACAGTGTAGATAACAAGTGTGGTCCTATTGAACATATATAGAACTTGACAAATAACTCTGAGAAAATCAGAAAATATATTTTCTTTTTAAGCAAGGGTGGGACATTTAAAAGAAATGACAATATACTTGGACTCAAAGCTAGTCTTGAATAAAGTAAATAAGTCATATTATAAAGAGAACAATCTCTAATCAAAATGCAAACATATAAGAAACTTCTACCATAAATTTAAGTACACACATGCACATGCTTGTGCCCACACAAACACCCATCCATGCACACTGACCTGAGTTAGTTTCCTATTGCCCCCCTCTCTCTTTCTCTCTCTCTCTAATCTATCTACCTACCTATCTCTGTGTATTGGTTTAACAAATTATTACAAACTTAGTGTCTAGAAACAACATAATTTACTATCTTACAATTCTTGAGGTCAGAAGTCCAAAATGGGTCTTACTGGGCTAAAATCAAGGTATCAGCAGGGCTGCATTTCTTTCTAGAGGCTCTAGGGGAGAATCCATCTTCTTGCCCTTTCTAGCTTCTAGAGGCCACCTGTGTTTCTAGGTTCATGGCTTCTAGAGGATGCCTACATTTCTTGGTTCACGTACCCTCTACATTTTCAAAGCCAGCAACAGCTGATTGAGCAGTTCTTACATTGCTTCACACTGACACTGACTGTTCTCCACCTTTAAGAATACTTATGATTATATTGGGCTCACAGATAATGCAAGATAATCTTCCCATCTCAAGGTAACCTGATTAGCAACCTTAATTTCATTTGCAACCTTAATTTCCCTTTTTCAGGTAGCCTAACATATTCATAGGAAGTGGATATCTTTGGAGGATCATGATACAATTCCTATGCATAAGTTAGGAAGAATCAGTATCATAGTACTGGCAATTTTCCACAAATTAATTCATAGGTTAAACGTAATTTCAGTGAAAATCCCAATCCCAACAGGGTTTTTAATTTGTTTCTTTTACTGAACTTGACAAACTGACCCTAAAATTTATATGAAAGTAAAGATTCAAAAATAATAAAGTTCAATTTTAAGAAAGATAATCACTGGAATCAACCTTACCAGATTTCAAGACTTATTAAAATTTTAATGATTAAAATAATGTGGCTTTGTCTCACAGATAGACATATTAGATAAATGTAACCAATAAATGATCTCAAAATAGATCCACATGTATAAAGACAAACTGGTGGTTGACAGAAGCAGCACTTATGTGAATAAAAAATGAGCTACTCAATTTATGAAGCTGGGACAGTTGCTTAACCATGAGGAAAAGTAAAAGTAAATTCTGACTTCACTTTAAAAGTACAAATTCTAAGTGCTTAAAGACCCAAGCATGAAAGAAAACTTAAATGATTTAGAAGCAATGTAGAAGAATATCTTTATGGCTTTGTGGGAGGAAACATTTCTTAAACTGGACATAAAATACGCAAACTATAGAGAAAAAGATGGATGTACTGGACTTCAAAATTTTGAAAAAATAGACAAATTACCATAAGTTAATGAAGTATCATTTATAAATTGGAAGAGATTTTTGGCAACTTATAATCAATAAAGGATAAAAATCCAGAGTATAAAGGAGACCCTTATGAATCAATAACAAAAATAAAAGATCATCAATAGGAAAATGGGCAAAGGGCATGAATCGGTAATTTGAAACCCAAGTGACCAATTAACATATGAAATGCTCAATTTCATCAGTAATCAATACTAGAGAACAAAAAGCTGTCATTTCACACGGATTACAGTAGCAAAATTACTTAGTTTGATTATACCAAGTGTTGGTCACAATGTGGGGAACCAGGAATTGTCCTGTACAAAATTTATGCAACCAATTTTGAGAGCAAATTGGCAATATGTAGTAATGTTGAACATGCACATATACTTGTAATTTCACTTTGAGATATATTTTGTAGAGAAACTATTCTGTATGTCCTGAGTAAGTACAAGGATATTCTCTAAAACATTTGCTTTCTAATGTCTAAGAAGTAGAAACACACCCTTTATTAGTGGTAGAATAGAGAAGTTGTGGTTTGTATAGACATTGAAATTCTGTAAAACAATTAAATATCAAATCTCAAAAGTATGACATTGAGTGGAAAAAGGAAGTTGCAGTAGATTACTGTATTGGTTTTACCAAAAACTTGGTGACTTAAAATAACACACATTTATTATATCACAGTTTTTGTAGGTCAGAAATCTTGGCATGGCTTAACTGGACTCTGTGCTTCAGCATCTTACCAAGCTGCATTCCAGGTGACAGCCAGCGTTGTGGCCTCATCAGAGGCACCACTGGGGAAGGAATTACTTCAAATATCCCTCAGTCTGTTGGGATAATTATGTTCTTATGGCTGCACAACTGGAAGCTCTAGTTTCTTTCAAGAAATATTCTGCAGCCCTTAGAGACCACTCAAAATTCCTTGCTACATGAAATTTTCTAATATGACTACTTCCTTCATGGCATATTGCTTCTTCAAAATTAGCAAGGGAGAAAGAGACTCTAGCAAGATGATGATACATGCTTAACATAAACACATGAACAAATCACATACATGGCATTTGCCTCATTGCATGGATCAGAAGAAAATTAGAGGTCCTGCTCACACTCAAGGGGAAAGGATTACACAAATGTATAAATACTAGAAAGTCTTCATCATGGAAATCACTTTAAAGTCTGTCCTTCACAGTTACATGTATCATTTCTATAAATGTCTCAAAACATAAAAATAAAACCAGTAACTTATTTGAATTTCTAAGATATTATGCTGAATGAAAAAAAAATTCAAAAGGTGTGTAATGTATTATTCCATATATAAAACATTCCTATGATGATAACATTATAGAAACACAGAACAGATTAATGGTTTCCAAGGATCAGGTACAAGGGGAGGCCAAGGGAGGGGGACAGAGGTGAGCATGAGTATCAAAAGAACAACAAGAAGTATATAGAACTATTGTGTATCTTGACTGTATCAACATCAATAACCTGGTTGTGAAAATTGTACTATGATTTAATGTTAACATTAAAATTCTGGGGAAAACTGGGTAAAGGTTACCACAATTTCTCTGTATTGTTTCTTAAAACTGCATGTGATCTACAATTATATAAAAAAATTTAATCAAAGAAACAAAAAGGAAAGTAGAAAAAAAATTTACAAACTAAAATCCAAAAAACAGACTACAAATTCTGAATGGTAAACAGAAAGCCGTAAGACAACAATAGATGGAGGAAAAAAACTGGCGAAGACCAGGTTGACATAAGGAAGCTAATTTTCAAGGAGATAATTAAAATAATCATTGGAGGGAGTAGAGGGTAGAATTTCTCTGCAGAAAATCAAGGTGGTAACTTGAAGGGCAAGGGTGAGAGACTTTCAAAATATAGAAGAAAGGAAAAAACATTGAATGACTTAATGAGTACACATCAGTCATTAGTCTTGTTTGTATTACCTTACACAGACAACTTGTGAATACAAATACAAGTATTGTGTCATATGTATTATGTGATATATATGTATATACATATAGGCATAATATTAGATGTATATTCTCTGACTACCTTTCAAAGAAGACATGAATACTACTCTATAAGGTAATATACAAAGTTATTAAAATATATTGTTTTGAATTACTATTAGTGATTTTAATTTTTCATTTTATGTTTTTATATGTGTAATTTTCTATCATGAGTATAAATTCTAGATGCAAAATAATAAATGATTAAAATCAGTGTAATTTTGTGCATATTGCACATCTGCAGTTATGTAAAAAGATATATAACCAAAAAAACTGGAAGGAAGTATTGTATACCAAATGTAACAGTGATTCTGCCTGGGGGATTGGGTTTTAGTTGTTTTTATTTTCTCCACGTAGTACTGTGTAGTTTCCAGATTTTATACAGTGATCAGATGTTCATTTTATAATCATACAAATAAACTTAAAATTAGTATATAAAATTTTATAGGTACTATATAATAACAAATATATAAAAATATACACTGAAAATTGATGGGAAGGAATAAAACAGAAGTTCAAAATATTAGAGACAACTTTCTAAGTTCTTTTAGGTTTCATATACTTTCAAAACTTGCATCATGAGCATGTATTATTTTGGTAATGGAAATACCCGTAAAGAAATTGGAAGTTATTAATTAACTGATTTGAACGTGGAAAAAGATTTTCTAAGCATAAAATAATAAAAAAATTATGAAAAGAAGGAGATATCCAAATAGCCAATTACAGGTTGGTATAAAAGTAATTGAGGTTTTTGCCAATGAAAGTGGTGGTAAAAATCACAATTACTTTTGCACCAACCTAATAAAACATGGAAACACATTTCAACTCCCTAAATGCAACTTCCAAAATTAATGGTTTTTTGGACATGCACATTCATTTTCTTCTTTCCTATTATATTTAAGTCAAATTTTAGATGATTAAATATGACATCCTCATAATGGAATATTATGCATTTGTTAAAGATCCTATTTCAGAAAATATGTAGCAAAATGGGAAACATAAAATGGGAAAAAAGGTAAATTATTGTATTTGCAATTTCTTTTGAACTTATCTAAATATATATTTTTATGAATGAAGAAAATGAACCAAAATATTCACCATAGTTATCTTTTAGGGTTGGGATTTCAGGAGACTTTAATGTTCTCTCTAAATGTCTGTATTTTCCAAATATCTCAAATCAAACCATAAAATAATTAGATGAAATAATCGATATAATAAAACGATATCAAGAGCCAACATAGAAGTTTAAAAGATTCTGTTCTTGGCACTGCAATTTCACTAGCGCAGAGTTCTCTAGAACATCTTATAAGATTCACTCATTCAATAATTACTTATTAAATGCCTACCATCTGTCAAGGACTAGAATACGTGTCTGGAATAATACAGAGAAATCTTCTATGTTAAGAACAAATTGAAGATCTTTCCCCCATGCAGCTTACCTTCAAAGATGGAATTTGAAAAACCATCTACTTCAAGCCCCACTTATGCATAGTTATCGAAGGCCCAGCCTAGGCCAAGCCCTAGGCTAGTGCAGGGAATCAAAGGGAGCAAAACTGACAATCCTCATCCTCACTGAACTTGAGTGCAAAAGAATGTTCCTGAAAGCATAGTTCAATATGCCAGGAAGACTGTTCTCATGGTTATAGTGTGAAGTTCAGGAACCTGCATTTCAACAGTTTTTCAGATGATTTGGATGCACAATGCAGTTTGAGAACCACTGGGCTAGTAGAGCTTCATTGTTAAAAAGATGGATAATGCACTGCCCAGAAGTTTTCAGAGAGTGCCTTAGTTTGCTAAGGCTGCTGTAACAAAATACCACAGATTGGGTGGCTTAAATAATTTACTTCCTCATAGTTCTAGAGGCAGGGTTGGTTTCCTTCGAGGCTTCTCTCATTGACTTGCAGATGGCGGCTCCCTTGCTACCTCTTCTCATGGTCAGCCCTCTGTGCCTGCTCACTCCTAGTGTCTCTTTCTCTTCTTATAAAGACATCAGTCGTATTGGACTAGGGCTCCAACCTAAGATTCTCATTTTAATGTAATCACTTCTTTAAAGACCTTATCTTCATATACGGTTACATTCCGATACTGGGGGATCAGAACTTCAGCACATGAATTTTAGGGGGGACACAATTCAGTCCATACACCACTCTATTCTTTAATCGTCTTTAGGGACCTTTCGTATTCTCATCCACTGTCTGTTTGCATACCTTCAGCGATGAGGAATGCACTACTCCCCTGTGTGTCGGCAGACAGAATCTAAATCTGTCTCTGAGTAGAAGACCACAAGGCCCAGACATTTCCAGTAGTACGTGGTTGAACTCTTCAGCCCTCTCTCTTCCCTAAGATGCCTGTGACATTTTTCATTCTTAAAAGGGATTTATTACCTTCAATATTATTATTATTTTGTATTTTAACTGACCAAACAGAAAACTTTCTGGGCCCTTTGCAGAGGAATTACAAAGGCATTTTTTTTAAATCAGAACAACTCAAAAGAATCAGCTCACTCCTTTCTCTGGCAGCCAGATTTTCGCTCCTGGGTCACATGTCACTTCTAATTGTGGGCATGATGCTCGAGTTCCCCTTGGGCCTAAATTTCATCCGAGTAAATCCTCTCCTTCAGCGGCTGCAGGACTGTGTCAGGCAGAGCGATCTTTGGGCACACACTTCTGCAGAAGAGAGTCAGTCATCTCCCATCAACCTGTTATCGACTCTGACATGGCCTCCCTCAGTCAGACACTAACAAACAGAGACCAATGGGTGCAAGAGAAGGAGCTGGAGTCCTGGAGATGGGGTTTTATTCTCGCTTTTAAATAACGGCGAGTGTTTCCAAGAGAGAAAGTGCTGGAATGGCTGGGGTAATGAAAAATACTCTGAGTAGAATTCTCCCTGGTTGTACCTAGTTTGGCCAAATGGTTTTTGGGGGTCTGGTGATAGATGAATTGTTTCCCTAGAAAGCCTCAGAGGTAATTTGCACACCCTGAGAAGGTCTTAAATATCCTCGGGGAACCTCAGAGTCCTTTCTAGTGTGCAGCCCTCTGATAGTTATGTGAACCAGAAGCTCCTTTTCACCTCAGCATTTTGTTATGTAAAATTTCTAATACAGCAAAACTGAGAGGAATTTACAGTGAACACTTGTATACTCATCACCTGGATTCTACCATTAACATTTTACTATACCTGCTTTATCTTGTATCAGTGTATCTCTCTGTCCAGCCATCAATCTATTTTATTTTTTGGATGTATTTCAAGGCAAATTGCAGACATCATTACATTACCTCTAAATACTACTGCATGTAGACAGAGTTCAATATTTGTTTACATTTTTTTCCTCTTAAGAGGTAAAGTTTGCTTACAATGAAACACATGAATCTCAAGTGTGCGTTCATTGACTTTTGATGAATGCATGCACTTATCCAACTAAATTACTATCAATATAGAACAATGTCATCACCCAGAAAGTTCTCTTATGCCCCTTCTCAGTAAATTCACAGCACCTTCCATTTCCCAGAAAAACTTTGTTTTTAAGTTTTTCTACCCCAAGTTAGTTTTCTGTTTAGATGTTCACAAAAAAGGAGTCATATATTATGTACTCTTACATGTCTTCTATTGCTCAGCACAGGGTTTTTGAAGTTTCTCCATGTTGTGCATACTGCATCAGTAGTTTGTTCCTTTTTACTACTAGGTAGAATTCCATTGGGTTAATATACCAGTTTGTTTATCCATATTTCTATTGTGGATAAGTTGGCTTTTTTAAGCTGTAGCAAATATGAATAAAGTGACTACGACTATTCTTACACAAGCATAAGAGCCAACTTTTTGCCTCTCCATAAGTACAATGTAATATTTTCAACCATATCACCCATCCATCCATCCATCCATCCTTCCTCCCTCTCTTCTGTCCATTCAAACACCCATTGCGTATTCATTGCATGCCAGGCACTGTTCTACCACTGGGAATACAAAGTCAGAAAATACATCCCTGTCCTTCAAAGAATCTAGTGGAAGAACTCTACAGATAAACAGACAATTACAGAATCATTGAATTAGAGCTAAAACGGAGACTTGCAGAGAAAGAAGCAGCTAATCAGGTAGAGGAGAGTTAGACAAGACTTCCAGGCAGGTCAAGACTGAGGGAGAGAAACAGATTACAGGATTCCCAATAACATTACATGGAAATTTTAATAATGGATGTCACGATGCTTTGTCTTCAATAAAAGTCTTAGCCCTCACCATAGAACTCATTTCAGTGGAGGTGATTTCACAAGGGGCCTTAGTGAGTTCATTTGCTCCTTGAAATCAACTCTTCTAGAGCTTATAATCTTTATTGGCATTCCTCCTACAGGTTTGTCTCAAGTTTTCATCTTGCTTGACTTGAGACTTTGAGAGGAAAGACAGTAGTTTGCATTAGAAGGCTATTTTATTCTCAAGTTTATAGAGTTCTTCTGAAAAGCTCTGTGGAGTTGACTCATAGAGTTAGCCAGATTTCTTAAGTGCAACAATTCCAGAATGTACCAATTCTGAGATATAGGTTGATTTTTAGTCACTGGTAGGGTTTCCAAATGAAATACAGGACACTGAGTTAAATTTAAATTTCAAAGACAATTTTTTTAGTATAACTGTGTCCCAAATATTTCATGGGACATAAGTGTGTTCCAAATATTGGATGTGACATATTTATACTGAAAAGTGATTAGTTGATTAGTTGTTTTCCTGAAATTCAAATTTAACTGGGCATCCTGTATTTTTATTTGCTATATCTGACAAGCCTAGTCATTGCGGAAAGAGGCTTTCTGCCCAAGTGAATTCTACCCATAATAAAAGCCAATCCCATAAAATATCAAAAACTAATCATGGAGAAAAATTTAATTGTACTATATGCCTCCAAGTCTTTTAACTAGAATATACAGGCCTAACATAAACATTTCTTGATTACCTGAAATCATTAGTATGAATGTCAATTATTGCAAAGTGTGATGTCCTCAAAGGTACATGGGGTATTATGGCCTGTCTGTATGCCACCAGTCATTTGTGATTTTAGAATTTTGAATCCGACTTTTTAAAATCATATTTTTAAATTATAAGGCTATCAGTTAATCTGCTCATGGCAATCAATATTTATTTTCGCAGAGTCTAGAAACACTAAACTTTTCTCTTGCTTAAACTGATGTCAATTAAAAAAAAGAGATCTGAATATTGCTAAAAATATGTATAAACAAAGTTTATAAGCTAGCATGGAAAAAATACTGAGTTTGTGATAATTATTCAGCATTTCAGAGATTTTTTTTTTTTTTCACAAATTTCTGGTCTTTTAATTTTATTTTCTCAAGCATTCATTCACTCACTCATTCAAATGATAAATATTATTATCTAACAGATGTTTATGTAGACCTCTACAGCTTCAGAGTTTTATAAAATAATACTTATAATTAGTCATTAGAAACACATATCTTTAAAGATATGTCCTTAAAGGGCTTTAAATGGTTAGAGGGTGATTAAAATCTGAAGGTTAGGCCAGGTACGGTGGCTCACACCTGTAATCCCACCACTTTGGGAGGCTGAAGCAGGCAGATTACCTGAGGTCGGAAGTTCGAGACCAGCCTGACCAACATGGAGAAACCCCATCTCTACTAAAAATACAAAATTAGCTGGGTGTGGTGGTGCATGCCTGTAATCCCAGCTACTCAGGAGGCTGAGGCAGGAGAATTGCTTGAACCAGGGAAGCAGAGGTTGCGGTGAGCCGAGATTGCGCCATTGCACTCCAGCCTGAGCAACAAGAGCGAAACTGTTTAAAAAAACAAAACAAAAAAAAAACAAAAAGAAAAACCTGAAGGTTTCCATCTGAATATTGTATATCCTCCAAACAGCGTATTCATTCTATTTTCATAATTGCATAAATAGATAAGTGGATTTCTACCTGGCTTCATGTAATCATGCTAAGCAGTGTTATTTAAATGTTGAAAGCACAGTTCTCTCTCACCTAGACCTTTCCTGAGCACACTGTCACGATACACATTAGATCTTAACTTCTTCTGTACATTTAATTTTGATGTCCTTTCAACCAATCAGAGAGATGAAAACAATTATTTTAGCTACGTATTTCAAGACAAGGACTCAGCTTCTAGCTGAGTTGACCCTAATCCTGAGCAGTTCACAGTCTCTTTCTCTGGGAATCTTTGTGCTAAAGAGTCTAAGTCCTTGTGACATTTGCCAGGGCACACAGAAGTCACTGCTGGCAGATATTCATAGAAGTTGGGGTTAACATTCCTGCATCAAAATTCTTGAAAACGGATCTAGTAGATTACCCAAAAGACAAATCCTGCTGTAAACATCCGCCAAAGTCTATTACCTGTAAAGATGCTGCTTTCTGTAAAGGAAATGTCCTCAGCATTTCAGTGATAACTCAGATCCGCATATGAATCAGGGAAGACCCATAATTACACCACGGGATTGTGCATAATGATCAGTCTAGCTCCATCACACTGGACCATTGCTCACTCCTGACCTGGATTCCTGACTTGAGACAATCATTTACCTGCCATGCTTTTTCTGGGCAATGAATTATCCTGGGCAATGCAGGAGTGAAAGCTCCTGCATTGAAGAGTAAACCCTGGATTCACTTGAAGATCTTTAGGTCTCTGACATTGGGGTCTCTCTGGACATAAAAATAAAAATGGAAATACCAGCTCATGTTTTTAAATAGGTCAAATCATCCTTTATAGAAACTTCTCTGGGGTCTTGTCCCTTTTGCAGGGAATGGAGACCAAGTGTGTACTATTTAGGAAAGAACTAGTCCCAGTGGAATAGTCTAGCTTATACTCCAGCTGACCCCAAAACCAACTTTCCAACTTTACTCTTTGCAACCCTCTTCCACAAATATCTTAGTCTGCCATGAGTTTTCCTGTCTGATTTCCAAATATATTTTTCTTGAAAGGCTCTGTTCTTTCTGGTACTCCCATTGAGGAACAGGCCACCGTGTACTTCTAAAGCTAGATCCCCATTCCCTTCCCATGAAATGCCATTCTTTCGCTCCTTGGTAAATCCTATTGTGGCATAACCAATACTATAATCAAACACACTTCCCTACTCCTTTGAGAATACAGAAAAATTACATTTCCTAGCTTCCTTTGCCATTTAGTGGAGCCACATGGCTATTTCTGGCTACTGTGATGTGGACAGCAGTGATGTAAGGCAATTCTTTGTTGACTCTTAAAACTTCTTGAGAGGTCTATATTCTGTGTCATTCCTCATTGTGAAGATGAAGACAATCCATTGAAGACCCAGAAGAAGAATTCTGGTGTCCTAAGGAATAGCAGAACCCCTAAATTGATGTGGATGAGGATACTAAATCACTGTGTGAACAAGAGCTACTCAGTAGAGCTGTCTCACTATGAACACCTGAATTTGACCTTGCATAAGCAGGAAGTAAACTTTGATTGTGTTTATCCATTTAGATTTAGATAATTTATATTCTTATAGAATAATATAGCCCACCTTAATGTTAACACTTGCTCTTACTTTAACACCTACTTAAGGCATTCCTGTCTCTGTCTAGCTCTCCTGAGTACCACAGATGAGGTTAACCAAAATTAATGTCTGCCTAGGACATGTCCGTATTACAATATGTCATAAATATTCTCCCACATCCCTTTCTCTCTCACTAGACTGGATGCTGTGCAAGAGCAGGGCGATCATTGTAAACTTAGGGCTGGTCACTGCATCTGAAACATTCCAGTCCTATAAAAGGGCAGAATCTGTACTAGAAGGAAGATTTGCTTCACCAAAATATGTGCTCCTGTATATTGCTTCTCATATTGCTTCTCAGATAGAGCTAGAGGGGAAAGAAGCCTAGGTCCAGTGGATCTGAAGAGCAGGTTCAATTCTCAACAGCTTCCTTTCAGCAGTAAGAAGGCTTGATATCCTCATGGAAGTATTTGTATTTTTTTTCCTCTTACAATCTCCTGTGAGTATGACTACAGACAACTGGTCAAAGATGGCCAAAGATGAGTACAGATCCTTCGAAGGCATGGCTTGGCTTTCCAGAGCTGCTGTCCTTCCTGGATACCATACTGGGGAAGTGACAGTGATGTCCATCTCTGCCCCCAAGACCAGGCATTAAGCAGTTATGATAGAGATTCCTTGCCCAGGTATTTTTTGTTCAAGAACAAAACGCCTTTCTGAGCAGACCAGAAAAGAAGAAAGTCCAACACCCAGCTGCAGAGCTGGAAGGAAGCACATAGCAGTGGCCCAGGAGTATCTGTTTCACGATGCTGCCTTTTCTGGGAAATGTATTGCATGCTTTGCATGGCTTTCTTGGTGTGGAGGGCTCTAATGTACAAATGTGTGCACACAGCAGTTTCTGAGATGTGGCTTTTCTCACTTTTTACTGTAACTCAAGGAAAGTCAATGCATTTAGAAACTAGAGTGGTTTTCTTCAGATGTTCAAGTTACATTTTTACTTCCCCAGTTCAACTCTCAGTCTCCTCATCTAATTGGTCATGAACTTGTGAAAACAAAAAAGAGAAGAATTATCCTGAATCATTTACCTAGAACTTGGACTGAGTGTAAAACAGTTGAAGATCAGCGTAACTTCTAAAACCAGAGAGTGGTGGAAGTATCATAATATTGCTCCACACAACTATGAGGTTCACAAAATACAAAGACTGGCTTCACGGTCCATGAAGACCACAAGCACCAGTGAATATTTGCAGTAAGTTCCATACAATGAGTCCCTGAAATACACTATACATACTTATGTAATCTCTTATATTCTGTTTTAGGAGAAGGGAGAAAAGAGTCACAGTTCGTAAAGTATGCTGTATGCTGGTTACTATTCATTCCTTAACAACTATTTACTAAGTGCTTACCATAAACTGGCAACTATAATGTACAAAGTTGAGTAAGACTTGATTCTTGACCATAAGGAGATCAAATTATCGAAACTGAAACTTGGAAAAAAATTATTTTGAACTGAAGGTGGCAAGAGAAGATGACTTGAGGGTAGAAGAGGGAATGAGGAATGTTCTTGCCAAGAAATAGGATTTGGTAACAGGTTTAAGTAGGGTATAAGAATCCCAGGGCACTAAGAAATGAAGAAAGCTTGAGATATTCTCCAGCTACTGTGTTTTCTGCAGCATGTTCTGCAGAATGCCAGTCAGCAGGGTGCTCTGTGTACAAGTGCTCTGTGGTCAAATGTGTTTGGGAAACCTTGTATATCATATCATGGAAATTTATAAAAAGACTTGCATGACACAATAAGGACTCTAAGAAGTTTCGTAGGCAACAAAATGAATTGCATCTCCTCTCCACCTACCACAACCCGGGGCATCTCAGACTTATCCTACAATATATTGTTTTGTCACTTAATATTTATTCATAGTTATGAATTTGGTATTTTTCTCATCTTATTTTATAAAACAAGGAAATAGTTTAACCTGGAACTTTACACTGTCTAAAAAAGGCTTTTGGTAATCAAATATGCATTTCATAATGACAATTATTATTAATCATATACATATTTACTTGGGGCTATAAATAATTTATAATGAACTTATTATGACTAACTCTCAAATATATTATGATGTGTTATGTTATACTATAAGATATACCATAGGTGCCATATCAACTCATGATCATATCATGTGTAATGGGTTGACAATATTAACAGCTTGCACCAGCATTCTGTTTAGGAAATAAAAAGATCTGGAGAAGTTTCTGGGGGAGAAGATTACACCCAAATGTATAGGTCATCAGGCACCAAAGCAGTTTAACAAAGGAACAGATCAGTAATTTTGTTTGGAAAGAGAGAGAATGAAGAGCTGTGCAGTCTTATTCTGGGACTAGCAAGCCAAATGTTCACTTTCAGGGTTTAAGAGAAGTGATTCAACAGCATGGAGGTGGAAGGAGACATCAGTGTCTGGGGTACACTGTGAAGGGGCTGCAAAGAGCCAAGTAATGATCATAGGTTGCATTCTGCTGTCTAGAATGGAGGTGGTGGCAGTCCTATTTTGCTCTAGGCTTGCTTGTTCATCCCTCTTCTGGACTTATGCTTCAGGGGCTTGGTCATCAGCAGTTTCCAGAGTGACTGTAGAGAAGCATAGACCTGACCATGTTACTTCCCCCTTTGAAACCATTCAATGGCTTCCCATTGCATGAAGAATAAATTGTACTCTCTTCCTCTGAGCTTATAAGACCCCTCATGCCCTTCCCTTCTTCAGTTCTTTCCCAGAGTGCCATGCTTTCTGCCTGAAATGTTCTCCCTCTCCTACTTTCTCTCCTGGTCCAGTTGACTTCTATTAATCTTTTGTACCTCAGTCAGATGTCACTGTTCCAGTTAAGTGTTTCTTGACCTCCCAGACCAAGTTGTGCTATGCATTCTCATTCCATCCTCTCTGTTCTCTTCCTGGTGTTTAATTCTCAACAGGAGAATCCACCCTGCACTGGCATATAGTGTGAAAAATCCAGAAGGGGGCCCTTCACTTTGAAGGAGGATGAGGCTGTTCATAACATCCACCGAGATGGCCTCTCTCCCACAGTGGGGAGGGTCAACACATTGAACAAAAACCAAGAATATTGTCAGTCTTTAGAGCTGATTAAAGACTGATAGGATTCTCAAAGCCAGTGGTCTTCAAACTGGAGTATATATACCCTGAAGATTTATAAGTATTTTCTGAGAGACATATGAAGAAATTTGGTTTTGGATTATCAACTTCTATATGAATTTTTCTTAAACTTGGCCAACTGATAAGAACCCTAAAATTTCTCCTCATTATTTAATAATCTCCCATTTCCCATAAGAAACACAAAAGACCATATCTTTGCTTATTGAGAGTCTCATTAGTGTGTATTGGACTATCACAAAAAACTTCTAGGACACCAAAAAGATAATTCAAAACATTAAAAAATATTTTTGATGTTTTTGTTCCATAGTCAGTTGCAATAATGATTTTAATAACAATGTTTAAAAAAGAAGCTTCCATTTCTATGTAGCTATTTTGTGAACACATTTTCTGGGCATTTAATGTGTATAAACACAAAAAAGAAATAGAATCTATACTGAACGCTCTTTCATGTAATTTGTCATAATCATCCCCATTAATAGAAGAATTTCCAATACAACTGATTTCTTTCTGCTTAATAAATATTTACCAAAATTTATAATGTATACATCTTGCTTTAATTCATGTCTTAGTAATAATAATGACATATTCATATAGAAGAAATTATTTTTAATATTTGAACCATATAGTCCTAGATATTACAAACAAAATTTAAAAGTCAATTTACATATTGTTGTAGCAGATAGGTATGATCAATTAAAGATTTTTTTAAATTTTAATTTTAAGTTCAAGAGTACATGTGCAGGTTTGTTATATAGGTAAACCTGTGTCATGAGGATTTGTTGTACAGATTTTTTGATCACCTAGGTATTAAGTCCATACCCATTAATTATTTTTCGTGATCCTCTTCACATGCATACTTATACTCATTGTAGCATGATTCACAATAGCAAAGACATGGAATCAACCTAAATTCCCATCAATGATTGACTGGATAAAGAAATCGTGGTACATATGCACCATGAAATACTATGCAGCCATAAAAATGAACAATTAAAGATTTTCAAGCATAAAAATATATTACATGAGCTTAAAAGTCTGTGAGGGATGTAAAATATCTGACTGTTACAGGAGAGCAAGTTCATTTTTTAAATGGGTGATGGTGGGTATGAAATTACTATGCTTACTATTGTTTACATTTTAAAGAGTGACCGTTTTGTTTAACAATTTTAATATTTGCCATGTTAAAAATGATATCCTTTGCTTTTAGAAGTTATTTGGGAGGCACCAAACTTTTAGAAGTTATTTTGGGGAATAAGCAAATGGAAAGTCTAAAGATTACTGCACTCAGCTACTGCTTCTAGAAAACTGAACATTCAGCCCAGCTCTGCTTCTTGGCAAAGGGTGTCACCTAGCACATGTGGAATGTGTGACTCCCCAGGAGGGTGGCATATCCTACTCCCAATGCCATGCTTATCAATTGCTGCAGATCATGAACACTCTCACACTGGAGAATCTTTCTTTAAGGTCAGGGCCCTTCAGGATCTTTCCTTAGGAAAGATTTCTCTGCCCAGCCCTGGCCAGATCCAGTGAAATTCTCCTGACAAGCATTCTCAGAGCCCCCACACTGTTTCCTCAGATCACTTATTCTGTTTCATAATTATGCATTAAAAAGGCCGTGACCAAAGTCCAGAACTGCCACTGGAATGTAAACTCTCTGAGGACAGGGCCTTGCCTATCTTTGTTTATACTTTTTTCTTTAGCATCTAGCACAGGGTTTAGAGCTTCAAAGAAGCTCAGTAACTATTTTTTGAATGAATAGATAAACTAAATAAAAAGTTCTTCATTAAAACGCAAGTACCACAAGAATAACAACACTTTCAGGTTATTTTTATGTATGTACGTATTATTCATTTATTGTTTGTTTGCTTATTGTCAAGATTAATCTGAAAGATTAACTGTGCACTTATCATGTGCTGTGTATTGGCTGTGTAACTTGAACATGCAGGCAGGAAAGAGTTAAAAATTTACTCAGTGGCACTGGGAGCATTAATGGCATTAATCTTTGGATGTCACTATAGCTACAGTGGAGCTGTCTTGCTGTAGAACCAAGGGAACACCCCTGGGAAGGTGCTGGGTTGTTGGTGACCTTGTGTGAGGGATTCTTCTATGGACGCCAACCCAGGAAACTCTTCTCCTGAATCTAGGAGGGCTTCAGATGACACTTTCCAGACTGGCAGACATTGGGGTTGAGAGAAAAGACCTGGAACTGCCCCAAATTGCACAAGTACAAATAAAAAGAAGTAATAAAGATGAACTGAGAGATAGAAGCTTCTGCAGCAGCAGCAGCAACAGCAAATATCTATGCTTCTTGGGTGGTGCTCACTGTATCTTTTCATAGGGAAGTTGACTAAACAAGAGGGCTCTTTGGAGCACTGATATGCAGCAAGTCAGCTTGGGGCTCTCCAGACAGAGAAAACTAATGTAAAACAAAACTATTCATAAAGAACATGAAGTGAAGTGCTGGCGGCCAGAAGAAAGACATCTGAGCACAATTCAGTGAAATAGCTGCTTGAACCCTGACTCTGCAATTTCTAGCTGCGTAACTTTGACAAATGACTTAACTTCTCTGAGTCTTAGCTTCCTCATTAGTAAAATGGGATTTTGCAATACTCCCTAAATGAGAGAATAGATATGAAAGTGTTGGCCTCATAAGAGGTTTTCTGGTAAGTATTTGTCAAAACTTTAAAAAGGCAGAGATTTCAAGAATGAGATTAAGGCCTGGTATCTGGACACCGTGATCAGAGATTAGAGAGTTGGCTAGCCAAGAAGGTCTTTGGATCCCACCATGGCATGGATGTGTGTGTAAACATGTGTAAGTTTCTGGTTCTAGAACAAGAGTTTTCAATCTTGGTACTATTGACATATTGGGCTGCAAAGCTCTTTGTAGTGGGTGATAAAGTGGGATGTATTGCAAGATATTTAGCAACATTCCTGGCCTCTACCTATTGGATGCCAGTAGCTCTCCCACCCCAAGCTGTGACAATTTAAAATGTTTCCAGACTTTGCCAATGTCTCCTGGGGGACAAAATTGCCTCTGGCTAAGAACCACAAGTCTAGGAGATAGACTCACATATAAGAGACTCTGGTGTGTGTGTGTGAGTGTGTGTGTGTGTACACCCAAATTTGTGTGTGTGTGAAGAAAAGTCTTTTTCATTGGAAGCTAATCACGCATAAGTCAAGTGAAGAACAAAGCACAGATGGTTAATTTTCTCCCGTAGTTCTCTCCCAGCCCATCCACCATGTGTGTACATTTTAACACACACTTTTACAAAACTTCCCACAAACACCTTGGGGAGAGTATTCTCTAGAGACCCATGAATTCCATGCGAGGTTGTTAGCTTTATCTAGCATTTCCCAATGATGCTTAAATTCATTCATTCATTCATTCATTTCATAAATTTAACATATGTATGGAGCTTCCACTATGTGTTAGACACCATGTTAAGATTGGGGACAAGACAGATAAGGACATGGAGCTTACATTCTAGTGGGAGGGGACAGAAAATAAGTAACTAACACATAAATTCGATAAGACCTAGGAAATAACATGGGCGATGGGATACGGAAGTAACTGGGGATGAGAAGAGCTGTATCAATTCAAGTGATCAGGGAAGGCTGGTGTGGCGAGGTGATGTTTAGGCTGAGATGCTCTGAGTGAAGTTCTTGGGAAGGATGATTGTGGCGCAAACTGGATCAGGCCATTGAATATCCCAGGTTCAGAACTTAATACTATAGCTGTGTCTTGCTGCTGTGCTAAAGAACCACTCCTGGCTGTGAATATGAGGCTACTGAGAGAAGTAGTTCTGAAATTCTTATTGAGAATCCAAAGTTTTGGACCCTCTCAACAGAAAAGGTATGTACCCACGTGCTTGTGAATACTTACAATTTCAGGGGGTTAATGACACTTTTAATGAAGGTTTTTTTCTCGACTATTGATTTAGAAATCCAACTACCAAGATTAGTCATAGTCTTCGTGACTTATGTGAATTCCTGGTGTGGATTTGTGGAAAGGGAGCTGGGGAAGAATGGGGGATTACTTGCTAATCACTTCAGGTGGATTGATAGTGTAGTCGGTTAGATAACTGCTCCCAATGCTTCACTCTCCCTAGTATTAGTGTCTAGCCACTCCCTTGCTACGGCCTTACAGTGGGCAGAATGTACCTTCTCACCTCTTGACATTGGCCTTGTGACTTTATTGGGCCATTAGTGGGCACTGTGTTTGTGTGGCTGGGCTTTCCCTCTGCATTTCTGCCATCACCTGAAAAGAACATACCCTCGGTGGCTGCTGCCCTTTCAGCCTGGTCTCAGGATGAGGCTGGATCCACACCCCTTTGTCTTGCAGCTTCAAGCAGAGCCACCCAAGGGAACCAATTCTAGATCAGATGAACACAGCCAGCCTATAAATCTGTGTACATGAGAATAAAAGTGGAGTTGGAAGGCAGCGAATTTGGGGCTGGTGGGTTACATAGCATCTTTGTGGTAGGAACTGCCTAACATAGGTTTACATGTAACAACCATATATATCACCTGAAACATACGGAGCACGTGTGGAGTTCTGAACTTAAATGGTGCCTATAAATGGCCCAAGGGATTCCACATGAGCACAACTGTCTGATTAAGTCATCTTCATTTCATAATGCTGGAATGATGTCTGCACTTTTTGTATTCCTTGTAAAATTTCTATTGCACAAATTACAGGATGAAAAAACAAAGTGGGAGAGGAAAGTGAGAGGGGTGAAAGAGAGATCAATTTTGTCTTATACTGCAGAAAGTTTTGAGAAGTTAAGGGCTAAGATAAAAGCTTTGGCTACTGTGGAAAAGGGAAGAAAATACATAAAGAGGGAAATTGAACTAATATGTATTGAGTGCCACATACCATGCCAAATGCTTTACATACATTGCTTGACTGAATTCTGTTTAAAAACAAACAAATAAATAAACCAGCAAATCCTTATAACATATCATGATGCCATTTCACAGATAGAAAAACTGAAGCTCAGAAGGTTTAAATACATTTTTCTTGGTTACTCTGATGTGGATACTAGGTTCCAAATCTAGCTCTTGTCTACAAAAGTCATGCCCTGCGCACGAGTTGGTATCATTTCCCTGTGAGGATGAGCAGCTTAGCATTTTATTTGGGGCAGAGTACATGCAAAATTTCATGAGGCTAAGAAGGGAAAGGGCAGTATAGATGTAAACTATTTTTAGAGTTGAAACCTTTGAAGGGGAAGAGAAAGAGAGTGGGTGGATGGTAGCTTGAGCAGATAGGCACTGGAATTCAGATTTAATTAACTGAGCATATCCAAAAATATTGAATTGTCACAGTACCTACCTTCAAATGTGGCATTGGCTTACTGATTACTTTCTTTTCTATTTTCATCTGTACACCTGTCTTATCCCTCAGACTTGAAGACAAGGGTCATTAACTTTTCTTAAATAGGCAATATGTGCACAGGGTGACAAATTCAGATAGTATAGTAAGCTGTAGTGAAAAATAAGTCTTCCTTCTCCTCCTGTCCCCAAGTCCCACATCTTTAGTTAACCACTATTATGAGGTAAGGGGTATTTTTCAACTTTCCATGTAAGTTTGAGAATTTGGAAGCCTTGTTACTTTAGAACATCCACTGTACCTCTCTAAGCCTCATTCGTGCATTAACTAAACACATACTTATTACGTGTCTATCAGGGGCCAGGACTTAGTTTTCCTATCTGTATTGGTTTCCTGTTAACATAACAAATTGCTACACACTTGGTGGCTTAAAACAACAAAAATTCATTATCTTCCAGTTCTAGAGGTCACAAGTCTGAAATGAATTGTCAGGGCTGGGCTCTCTCTGAGGCTGTAGGGGAGAACGTTTCATTGCATTTTCTGACTTCCAGAAGCCACCTGCTTTCCTTGACTCCTGGCCTCCTCCTTCATCTTCAAAGCCAGCAGCAAAACGTCTTCAAATTTATCTCTATTTGATCCAGACTCTCTTGCCTTCCTCTTTCCCTTATTAGGACACTTGTGATTAGATTGGGCCAACCTGGATAATCCAGGATAATTTCCCCATCTCAAGGTTCTTAATTGAACTACATCTTCATGATCTCTTCCATCATATAAAATAACATATTCACAGATGCCAGGAATTAGGATGTGGACATCTTTGGGAGGCCATTACTCAATGTACCACACCATCTAAAACTGAAATAATTTATATGTACAAGTTTTATTTTAAATGGTATCTCCTAAATAAGTCACAATCCATCCAGTTCTCTCTATTCCACTGACAACACGTAGATGTGCCTTTCATTATCTTTGTCTTAGGTCACTGCAAAGCCTTCTCAACAGGCTCCCCTGACACCTGGATCACCCCTCCCATCAATTCTTTATACTGCAGCCAGGTGAGCCTTTGTAAACCTCCATTTTTTTCCCATGCCATTCCCTTCTAAAGATATCTCAATGATACCCCATAGGGCTCAATCTGATGTAGTACGTACTTTGCTTAGTTAAAGAGACTTTTCTTAATGTAGCAACTGCTACCTTGTAGTCACCCTGAACTTCTTCATGATCCTCAGATTCAGTCCCTATGCCTTTGCACATGTTTTTACTCATCTTCCACTTCTCAGCTTAGGTGTTACCCTCTTGGGGAAGGCATCCCTGCTTCCCCACAAGTAGGCTAGATAAGATGCCTGCCTCTATGACCCAACAACAATTCTGCATCGCCTATTATCACCCTCATTGTGCCGAATAGATGTTCTTGCTCACAAGTGGTGTTTAATAAATATTTGCTGCCTGAGTAACTGCATGAATAAATGAATGAGCCACACTGTCACTGTACAAGCAGGCTCTATCTGGTCTCCACCCACCCTGACATATATTATCAACCTTGATTCTCTGAGAGCAAGGTATATTTGGGAAGACAGTCACTGTTATAGAGGGCTGTGGGTATCAGCTTCTCATAAAAAAATCAATATATAGGTATCTGGCATGTATTTTTGGGGGGGAGGTTTTATCCCAGGGTCTTTTAACTGGGCTTTTAGATTTGAAGCCCTGCCATTCTCTCTAGACAGATCAATTAGGCAGAGCTGGAAATCATCACTAGCTAGAAATACAAGAGTTCAACAAGAAGTGTTTGCCACTGTAGACTTTTCTACAAATATACTGTGTACTCACAAGGTTTTAATGGTCCTGCATTCGGAGACTGGTGTTCTCTGCACCAACATGCATTATATCTTCCTTAACATTCCGCTTCCATAGAATATTCCTGGTCATCCTGAAAGCAAGGTAAAGTTTCCATGAGATAAAATTTTCCAGAGAAGCGAAGAGAGTGAAACTGGGGAGTCTGGCAGGAGGACCCCTTCTTCCTGCTCCCGGACATTCCAGGGAGGGCAGTGAACCACACATGAGCTTGTTTTGCTGGAAACAGCAGACCCAGCACAACGTGGTGGCATCTCTCTGGTTGCGGGGCAGGGGGGTTGCCACTTACAAGGTTCCACTATTCTAATGCCAACCTGGCAGCCGAGATGGCAAGGTTGGCTTTACTTCCAGAAGAAATCTCTGCTTCACACAGGAAGTGGATTACAGGAAGGATGTGGATGTTTGACAGTTCATATCAGGAATTCCTCAGCAGGAGAGAGCAGACAAGGTTGTTTATCCGCAGAACTTGCCAAATAAATAGGGCACATTTGATACAGGCTGGTAGCTCACTCCAGCTCTAGGGAAAACTATTTCCTTCCTCTTCTTATCCTAACTTCTTTGGAGCTGCCTGTTTATTAACCTATCTCACTGGCTGTCATAGCTGAGTAGGAAAAGTGACCAGACACTTTCTTGCACAGGCACAAGCTCATGTCTCTGATTCCTGAGACAGACCATCTTCCAAGATAGAGTCAGTGCACAGTAGATAACTCCATTCTACTGAATCTTGTCCCCAGACTACATGATCTGGCCATATATGGATAGGGAACCCAAAAGTCTGTTATTTCCAGAGAAAAGCAAAGTGGACTTAACTTTCTTTTCGTCCGGTGGTGGGTCTTTGTAACTAAATCCCAGCCCAACCAGTAGAACTCTCAAGGCCTAGGGGTCACACAGTTAATGAACCTAACAGTCACAGGGTGTATTTGTTAAGCTTTTGGGGCTTTCCCAGCCCCTGTGAATCAGAGCTCCTTGGAGGTAAATCTTAAGAATTTGCATGATGCAGGGATTAGAGGCAGAGTGGAAGTTCACCATGAGCACATTTGCCCTAGCATTTAAGATTACAATGGAATATCTGGATGAATTGGTTTGACTTCAGATAGCTCTAGATGAGAATCTTGTTTCTCCTATTTACTAAGCGTTTGACCTTGGGCAAATCACTTCTCCTCTCTTAGTTTTAGCTTCTCAATGGCAAAAGGGGGATAGTGACAGTATCTCCTTATCTGGTCTGCTGTGTGAGTATAAATTGAGGTTGTCTAGTAAAGTGCCTGAAGGGTAAGCGCTCCATAAAAGGCACTTGGCCCGGATGGTATGGTTTTGGGTAGCTATGTTTTAGTGTGGAGAAAGGATGTCCCATTTTCTCCAGGCCAAACACTCAATTTTACTCTAGGAATGAATGCGTTCCTGGAGTCTACTGGAGTATGTCCCTGTGAGGTAAGTTTGAAATAATTGACTAGAAAACTGAAGTCTAAATCTGGAAGGAAAGCAGGAGGTGACAGATAGATCTGGCTTTGTATCTTGCCTCCAACTATGGGATTTTGGGCAAAGCTTCCTATCCTTCTCAGCCTCCTTTATTTTAACAATAAAAATAATAGGTGTCTTGAAAATTTATTAGGGATATCAGGTAAAGCATCTACAAATTAAATTAGATTAAATTATTTAGGGTAACATTTTTTCATTTTTATTTTGTTCTCAGTTTATTCAGGCATTATTGACAAATAAAAATTGTGTATATTTACAGTGTATGATGTGATGTTTTGATAGATGTATATATACATTGTTAAATGGTTAAAGTTAATTAACATATCCATCATCTCACTTATATTTTTTGTGGTGTGAACATTTAAAATTTACTCTCTTAGCAATTTTCAAGTATATAATAGAATATTATCAACTAAAACCACCATGTTGTACAATAGGTCTCCAGAGTGTATTTATCCTCACAAAACCTTACACCCTGTAACAAACGTCTCCCCATTTCTGCTCCCTTTGACCTGTTACCAGCCTCTGAAACCACTATACTACTGTCTCTGCTTCTATGAGTGTGACTTTCTTAGAATTCATGTATAAGCGAGATAATAATGTATTTGCCTTTTTCAACATTTTTTTATTTTTAATTCTTTGTGAGTATATAGTAGGTGTATATATTTATGGGGCACATGAAATATTTTCACACAGGCGTGCAATATGTAATAATCACATCAGGGTAAATGGAGTACTCATCATCTCAAGTATTCATCCTTTGTGATTCAAACAGTCCAGTTATACTCATTTAGTTATTTTTAAATGTACAATTAAATTACTTTTTGTATTGTTGTACTAACAAATACTAGGTCTTATTAGTTCTTTCTTTTTTTTGTACCCATTAACCATCCCCAATTACTCCTCAAGCCCACTGCCCTTTCCAGTTGCTGATAACCATCCTGCTACCCTCTATCTCTGTGAGTTCAATTGTTTTAATTTTTAGCTCCCAAAGATAAGTGAGAACATACAATGTTTGTTTTTCTGTGCTTGGCTTTTTTCACTTAATATGAAGAAAGTTGTTCCATTCATGTTATTGCAAATGACAGGATCTCATTTTTTTGTGGTCGAATAGTACTCCATTGTATATATATACCACATTTTCTTTATTCATTTATCTGTTGATAGACAATTAGGTTGTTTCCAAATTATGACTATTCTGACTAGTGTTGCAATAAATATGGGAGTGCAGATATCTCTTAGATATACTGATTTCTTTTCGTTTGGGTATATACCCAGCAGTGGGATTGCTGGATAATATGGTAGCTCTATTTTAGTTTTTTGAGGATACTCCAAACTGTTCTCCATAGTGGTTGTACTAATTTACATTCCCACCAGCAGTGGGGGTTCCCTTTTCTCCACATCCTTGCCAGCATTTGTTATTGCTTGTCCTCTGGATAAAAGCCATTTTAACTGGAGTGAGATGATATCTCACTGTAGTTTTGATTTTTTTCTCTGATGATTAATGATGTTGAGTACCTTTTCATATACCTGTTTGCCTATACCTGTTTGCCATTTGTATGTCTTCTTTTGAGAAATATCTATTCAAATCTTTTGTCCATTTTTTAATTCCGTGATTAATTTTTTTTCTAGAGTTGTTTGAGCTCCTTATATATTCTGGTTATTAATCCCTTGTCATATGGGTAGTTTGCAAATATTTTCTCCCATTCTGTGTGTCATCTCTTCACTTTGTTGATTGCATCCTTTGCTGGGCAGAAACTTTTTAACTTGATGTGATCCCATTTGTCCATTTTTGCTTTGGTTGCCTGTGCCTGTGGGTTATTACTCAAGAAGTCTTCTTTGCCCACTCCAATACCCTGGAGTTTCCCCAATGTTTTCTTTTAGTAGTTTTATATGTTGAGGTCTTGAATTTAAGTCTTGAATCTATTTTTATTTTTTATATGGTGAGAGATAGGAGTCTAGTTTCATTCTTCTGCATATGGATATCCAGTTTTCCCAGCAACATTTATTGAAGAGACCGTCCTTTCCCCAATGTGTGTTCTCAAAAATTTTGTTGAAAATGTGCTCACTGTATTAAACTTTTTTTCTATTTATGTGAAGATCATTTATTATTTTGATAGGGATTGCATTAAATCTGTAGATTGCTTTGAGAAGTATAGACATTTTAACAATATTGATTCTTCTAATCCAGGAACATGGAATATCTTTCCATTTTTTTGTGTCCTCTTCAATTTCTTGCATCAATGCTTTATAGTTTTCACTGTAGATATCTTTCACATCTTTGGTTAAGCAAATTCTTAGGTATTTAATTTATTTATGGCTATTGTAAATGGGATTACTTTCTTGAATTCTTTTTCTGATTGTTCACTCTTGGCATATAAAATGCTACTGAGTTTTGTGTGTTGATTGTGTATCCTGCAACTTTACTGAATTTGTTTATCATTTCTAATTATTTTGGTGGAATCTTCTGGTTTTTCCAAATATAAGATCACATGATTTGTAAACAAGGATAATTTGACTTCTTTCCAATTTGGATGCCCCTTGTTTCTTTGTCTTGTCTGGTTGCTCTAGCTAGGACTTCCAATACTATGTTGAATAACAGTGATGAAAATGAGCATCTTTGTTGTGTTCCAAATCTTTGAAGAAGAAAGGCTTTCAGTTTTTCCCTATGCAGTGTAATACTAGCTGAAGGTCTGTCATATATGGCTTTTATTATGTTGAGGTATAGTCCTTCTATACCCAGTTTTTTTTGAGGGTTTTTATTATGAAGGGCTGTTGAATTTTATCAAACGCTTTTCTAGCATCAGTTTAAATAATTATATGGCTTCTGTCCTTCATTCTGTTGTTATGATGTATCACATCGATTGATTTGTGTGTATGTTGAACTATGCTTGCATCCCAGGGATAAATCCCACTTGATTATGATGGATGATCTTTTTAATGTGTTGTTGAATTCAGTTTGCTAGTATTTTGTTGAGGATTTTTGCATCGACATTTATTAGTGATATGGGCCTATAGTTTTCCTATTTGGTGTGCCTTTGTCTTGTTTTGGTCTCAGGGTAATACTGGTCTCATAGAATGAATTTGGAAGTATTCTCTTTTCTTCTAGTTTTCAGAATAGTTTGGGTAGAATTGGTATTATTTCCTCTTTAAATGTTTGGTGGGATTCAGCTGTGAAACTGTTGAGTCACAGGCTTTTCTTTGCTGGAAGACGTTTTTATTATTATTTCAGTTTCATTACTTGTTATTGGTCTGTTCAGGTTTTTTATTTCTTCGTGGTTCAATCTTGGTAGGTTGTATGTGTCTAGAAATTTGTCAATTTCTTCCAGATTTTCAAGTTTATTGGCATATAGTTGCCCATAGTAGCCACTAATGATCCTTTGAATTTCTGTGTTATCAGCTGAATATTGTGTCCTTTCTTGTCTCTAATGTTATTTATTTGGGTCTACACTCTTTTTTTTCTTGTTAGTCTGGCTAAAGGCTTGTCATTTTTGTTTAACTTTTCAAACAACCAACTTTTTGTATTGTTGATCTTTTGTATTTCTTTCTCATTTCAATTTTATTTATTTCTACTTTGATCTTTATTATTTATTTTCTTCTAATTTTGGGTTTGGTTTGCTCTTGCTTTTCTGGTTCCATAAGATGCAGCCTTAGATTGTTTATTTGAAGTTTTTCTTCTTTTTTGATGTAGGCACTTATAGCTATAAATTTCCCTCATAGTACTGCTTTTTCTGTATTCCATAGGTTTTGATATGTTGTTTCCAGTATCGTTTGTTTCAATAAATTTTTCAATTTCTTTCTTAAATTCTTTATTAAGCCACTGGTCATTCAGGGTCATATTGTTTAATTTTCATGTATTTGTATCATTTCCAAAATTCCTCTTGTTGATTTTTAGTTTTATTCCATTGTTATCAGAGAAAATGCTTGATATTATCTCAATTTTTTTGAATGTGTTAAGACTTGTTTTGTGACCTAACCTATGTTCTATCCTTGAGAATGATCCATGTGCTGAGGAAAAGAATGTGTATTCTGCAGCAGTTGAATAAAATGTTCTGTAAATATGTATTAGGTCCATTTGGTCTATGGTGCAGATTAAGTTTGATGTTTCTTTGTTGATTTTCTGTCTGGAAGATCTGTCCAATACTCAAAGTGGGGTTTTGAAGTCTCCAGCTATTGTTGTACTGGAGTCTATCTCTCTCTTTAGCTCCAATATTATTTGCTTTATATATCTGGGTGCTCTGGTGTTGGGTGCATATGTATTTACAATTGGTATATCATCTTGCTGAATTGACCCCTTTATCATTATATAGTGACCTTATTTGTCTCTTCTTATAGTTTTTGTCTTGATATCTATTTTGTCTGATATAAATGTAACTACTTTTGCTCTTTTTTGGTTTCCATTAGCAAGGAATATCCTTTTCTATCCCTTTATTTCAGTTTATGTGTGTCTTTATAGGTAAAGCGTGCTTTTGTAGGCAACAGATCACTAGGTCTTCTTTCTTATCCATTCAGCAACTCTACGTCTTTTGATTGGAGAGTTTAGTCCATTTACATTCAATGTTATTATTGATAAGTAAAGACTTACTCCTGACATTTTGTTATTTTGTTATTTGTTTTATGGTTGTTTTGTGGCCTTTCTTTCTTTCTCTCTCTTTCTTTTCCTTTCCTTTATTTTCTTTCTCTCTCTCTTTCTTTCTTTTCTCTTTTCTTTCCTTTTTTTTTCTTTTCTCTTCCTTTGAGTGAAGGTGACTTTCTCTAGTAGTTAGATTTAATTTCTTGCTTTTTATTTTTTCTGTATCTGTTTTTTTTTTATTTGAAGTTGCCATGAGGCTTGCAAACACTATCCTATAACCCATTTTTTTAAGCTGATAAAAACGTTATACTGTTTGCATAAACAAATAAGCAAAAAGGAAACTAATAAAAACTATACACCTTAACTTTGTTCCCCCACTTTTAAACTTTTTGTCCTATTTATATCTTATTGTACTGTTTATGTCTTGAAAAGTTGTTGTATTATAGTTATTATTTTTGATTTATTCATCTTTTAGTGTTTCTACTTGAGTTTAAACACCACAGTTACAGTGTAATAATATTCTGTGTTTTTTCTATGTACTTACATTACCAATGAATTTTGTACCATCAGAAAAATTCTTTTTTTTTTTGAGATGCAGTCTTGCTCTGTCACTCAGGCTGAAGTGCAGTGGCACGATCTCGGCTCCGCCTCCTGGGTTCATGCCATTCTCCTGCCCCAGCCTCCCAAGTGGCTGGGACTACAGGCATCCACCACCATGCCCAGTTAATTTTTTGTATTTTTAGTAGAGATGGGGTTTCACTGTGTTAGCCAGCATGGTCTCGATCTCCTGACCTTGTGATTCACCTGCCTTGGCCTCCCAAAGTGCTGAGATTACAACTGTGAGCCACAGCGCCCAGCCCAGAAAAATTCTTATTGCTCATTAATGTCCTTTTCTTCCGGATTGCAGTACTCCCTTTAGCATTTCTTGTAGGACCGGTCTGGTGTTGGTTAAGTTCTTCAGCTTTTGTTTTTCTGAGAAAGTCTTTATTTCTCCTTCACGTTTGAAGGATGTTTTGACCAGATATACTATTCTAGGGTAAACATTTTTTCCTTCAGCACTTTAAATATGTCATGTCACTTTCCGCTGTTTCATAAGGTTTTTGTTGGAGCTTCATTGTTATGTCATTTGTTTCACTGGTTGAAACAAATTGGTTGGTTGCACTGGAGCGTCATTGTTATGTCATTTGTTTCTTCTCTCTTGCTGCTTTTAGGGTCCTTTCCTTATCCTTAACCTTTGGGAATTTGATTATTAAATGGCATGTGGTAGTCATCTTTGAGTTAAATCTGCTTGGTTTCTATAACCTTCTTTTACTTGGATATTGATACCTTTCTCTAGATTATAGAAATTATCATTATTATCCCCTTGAATAAACTTTCTACCCTTATCTCTTTCTCTACCTCCTTTTAAAGGCCGGTAACTCTTAGATTTGCCCTTTCAGGGCTATTTTCTAAGTATTGTAGGCTTGCTTCATTCTTTTTTATTCCTTTTTGTCTCTTCTGACTGCGCATTTTCAAATAGCCTGTCTTCAAGCTCACTGATTGTTTCTTCTGCTTTATCAGTTCTGCTATTAAAAGACTCTGATGTGTTGTTCTTCAGTATGTCAGTTGCAATTTTCAACTCCAGAATTTCATCTTGATTCTTTTTAATTATTTCAGTCTGCTTGTTAAATGTATCTGTTAGAATTCTGAATTCCTTCTCTGTGTTATCCTGAATTTCTTGGAGTTTTCCTTAAAACAGCTATTTTTAATTCTCTGTCTGAAAGGTCGCATATCTCTGTTTCTCCAGGACCAGTTCCTGTTGTCTTATTTAGTTTGTTTGGTGAAGTCATGTTTCCCTGGAAGCATGATAAACATGCTTGTAGATGTTTATCAGTGTCTGGGCATTGAAGAGTTAGGTATTTATTGTAGTCTTCACTATCTGGGCTTATTTGTAGCTGTCCTTGTTGGGGAAGCTTTCTGGATATTTGAAAAGACTTGAGTGTTATGATCTAAGCTGTATCTGCATTAGGGAGCACCCCAAAGCCCAGTAACACTGTGGTGTTTGCAGACTCATAGGGGTACTGCCTTGATTATCTTGGATAAGATCCAAAAGAATTCTCTGGATTATCAGGTAGAAAGTCTTCTTCTCTTCCCTTACCTTCTCCCGTACAAACAGCGTCTCTTTCTCTCTGTGCTGAGCCACCTGGAACTGGAGGGGGGCTGACACACATACCCCTGTGACCACCACCACTGGGACTGGGCTAGGTAAGACTTGAAGTGAGCACAGCACCAGATCTCACCCAAGGTCCACTGTAACCACTACCTGGCTACTGCCTATGTTCACTCAAGGCCCGAAGGCTGTACAATCAGCAAGTGGTGAAGATAGACAGGCTCGTATCCTTCCCTTCATGGCAGTGAGTTCCCCTAGCCCCTGAATTGGTCCATAGATGCCATCCAGGACTAGAGAAAAGTCTAGAGACTAGAGAAAAAACCCTAGACATCTACCTGGTTTCCCTTGCACTGCTGCTGAGCTGCTACTTAAAACAGAAGATGCAGTCCTTCCCATTCTTTCCTCCCCTTTCTATAGACAGAGAAGCCTCACCTCATGGCCACCAGCACCACAGGTCCATGAGGGATACTGGCAGACTTCTGCTGATGTTTCCTTAAGGGCCAAGGTCTTTTCAGTCAGCTTGTGGTGAATGTTGCCAGGCCTGCGACTCACCATTCAGGGTGGTGGGCTCCCCTCTGGCCCAGAGCAGGTGTAGAAATACCATCCAATAGTCAATGCCTAGAACTGGGGACCCCAAGAGGCTGCCTGTTGCTCTACCCCGCTGTGACTGAGCTGGTACCTAAAGTGCAAGACAAATGCCCCTTTACTTTTCTCAAGCAGATGGAGTCTTTCCCCATAGCCACAACAGCTAGGGATGGGCTATGTTTCCCCCAAAGCATCTCAGAGTCTCACTTAATGCCCATGTATTTGCCTCTTTTGTTCCTGGCTTATCTCACTTAGCATAATCTAATGTCCTTCAGGCTTATCCATGTTTCCTCTGTTGTCTGAAATGACAAAATTTCTTTCGTTTTAAAGGCTGATTAGTATCTCATTGTGTGTGTGTGTGTGTGTGTGTGTGTGTATTACATCTTCTTTACCCAGTCATCCATCAATGGACACTTAACGTTGATTCCATGTCTTGGCTGCTATGAATAATACCCAATAATAGCCAGTAATACCCATGCCCCTGTGGCCACCACAACGGGGGCTGTGTTAGGTCAGACTTGAAGCCAACACAGCACCAGGTCTCACCCAAAGTCCACTGTAACCACAACCTGGTTACTGCCAATGTTCACTCAAGGCCATAGGGCTGTAAAATCAGCAGGTTGTTATGAGTAACAGTCAAGATATGGAATGAATATGGGAATGCAGATATCTCCTCAACATGCTGATTTTATTTCCTTTTCATTTATATCCAAAAGTGGGATTTCTGGGTCATATGATAATTTTTCTTTTTTTGAGAAACCTTTATACTATTTTCCATAATGTTTATACTAACTCACATTCTCACTGAGTATAAAGGGTTCCTTTTTCTCCACATTCTTGTCACCATTTGTTATCTTTTGTCTCTTTGATAATAGCCATTATCAAATGAGTTTGAGGTGATATTTTGTTGTGATTTTAATTTGCATTTCTCTAATGATTAATGATGTTGAATATTTTTTCATATACCTGCCAATCATTTGTCTGTCTTCTTTTGAGAAATGTCTGTTCAAGTCAGCTTAGAGCATTTCAGACAGAAAAAACTGATGTTAGGTATGTATATATATACACACACACACATATATGTATATATGTATGTATATGTATGTAGGTATGTGTATATATATATATACTTACAATTGTTATATCCTTTTGATAATTTGACCCTTTTATCAATGATCTTCTTTGTCTCTTGTGACAGCTTTTGGCTCAAATCTATTTTGTCTGATATTAATATAGACACCTCTGCTCTCTTTTGGTGATTGTTTGCACGGAATATTTTATCTCCATCTCTTTACATTCAGACTATATGTTTTCTTAATGCTAAAGTGAGTCTCTTATGGGAAGAATATAGTTAAATTTTGCTTTTAAAAATCTATTTAGACATTATGTTTTTTTGATTGGAGAATTTAATCCATTTATATTTAAAGTAATTACTGATAGGTAAGGACTTACTGCGGTTATTTAAAAAATTGTTTTCTGACTATTTTGTAGTTCTTTTGTTTCATGCCTCCTCTCTTGCTGCCCTCCTTTTAGAGTTGATAGATATTTTTTTGTGTTATCCTTTGATTGCTTTCTCTTTATCTTTTGTGTATCTACTATAGGATTTTTTTTATGGTTAACACAAGGCTTACATAAAACATCATGTAGTTATAACAATCTGTTTTAAGCTGATAACATCTTTCCTTTGACTGCATACAAAACTCTATGCTTTATTCATCTCCCCACACTTTGTGTTACTGATATCACAATGTACCTCTTTTATATATTGTGTATCCATTACCAAATTATTTAATGACCACAATTTTTAATACTTTAATCTTTTAGCTTTTATATTAGACTTAAAAAGTTATTTATGCATCACCCTTACAGTATTAGAGTATTCTAAACTCCACTGTATTCTTATTTTTATGGTGAGTTTTATAATTTCAAATGATTTCATGTTTCTAGTTACCACCCTTTTGTTTCAATTTGAAGAGCTTACTTTAGCATTTCTTGTAAGGCAGCTCTACTAATGATGTACTCCTACAGCTTTTGCTTGTCTGGAAACATCCTTATCTCTCTTCATTTCTGAAGACTTGCTGAGTATAGTATTCTTGGTTGACAGTTGTTTTCTTTCAGTACTTTGTATATATGATCCCACTCTCTCCTGGCCTGCAAGGTTTCTGCTGAGAAATCTGATGATGATTTTATTAAGATTCCATTGTATGTGACAATTTTTCTTTCTTTTGTTGCTTCTCGATTTTTCTCCTTGTCTTTGACTTCTGAGAATTTGATTATGTTTCAGTGAAGATCTCTTTATATTTAATTTATTTTGGGTTCTTTGGGCTTCAAGATTCTAGATATTTATTTTCCTCTTCAGATTGGGAATTTTCCTATATTTTTTTTTAAATAAATAAGCTTTCTTCTCCTTTCTCTTTCTGTGCTCTTTGTGAGAATTCTGTAAAGTGCATGTTGGTTCACTTGATGGTGTTTCATAATTTTGTAGGCTTTCTTTATTCTTTTTCATTTTTATTTCTTTTTGTTTATCTGACTAGGTAATTTTAAATGATCTGTTTTTATCTCACTGATTTTTTTCCTGCTGCTTGATGGAGTTTGCTGTTGAAACTGTCTATGGAATTTTCCTGTTAAGGTGTTGTATGCTTCAGCACCAGAATTTTTGTTTGGTTCACTTTTATGGTTTCTATTTGTTGAACTTCAAATTTTGTTCAGGTAGTGTTTTTATGATTATGTTTAGTTGTCTGTGTTTTCTTGTAGCTCACTGAACTTCAGGACAATTATTTTGAATTCTGTGTCAGGCAGTCACATCTCCTTTTCTTTAGGGTTAGTTACTAGTGCTTTATCTTGTTCATTTGGTGGTGCCATGTTTCACAGATAATTTTTTTACCCTTCTGGCCATGTGCTTATGATTGCACATTCAAAGAAGTAGGCACCTATTCCAGTTTTTACAGATTGGCTTTGGCAGGGAAAACTCTCCAGTCTGAGTTGAGTTCTGCGATTCTGAGTTGACCATTTTGTAAGTCCCAGTGGGGGGTTTGCTGCTAGAGTCCTAGGGCAGGCTGGCCTGGTGTCTGGGTCAGAATGTGGGCAGGTCTGGCACCTGGGTCCACAGGGACCTGCTTAAAGCTGAGTCTATGGGGATTGGGCCTGGATCCTGGGTCCATAAGAGCCAGCCTGGTGCTGAGATGGGCCTTGAGCCTGAGTCATCAGGGGATGGCCGTTTGTTGGAATAGACTTGCCACCTGGGTTCATGGAGATAGTCCTGGAACTTGCATCTTTCAGGGCTGGCTTGATACTGGAGTGGGCCTAGAAAATAAGTCTGCAGGAGTGAACCTGGTTTCTGGGTCTACAGCTGCTGGTCTAGTGCCTGGGGCCACTGGGGCCAGCCTGGATTCTGGGGCTACAGGGACTGACCTGGAGCCTGGGGTTATGGCAGCTCGACTAGAGCCTGAGACTGCTGGAACCAGCCAGATGTCTGAGGCTTCATGGGCCAGCCTAGAACTGAGATCTGCAGGTGTTGTTCTGGCGCTGAGGAGCTCCTGAAAGGTGGGTCCTTGGGTGTCATTATGGGGCTGTGGAGAATGGCCTGGAGCCTGGAGCAATGGGGCTGGTCTGATAGTAGGGTAGGCCTGGAGGCATGATCCATGGGTGCTGACCTAGAGTCTGGGGCTGTGGAGGCAGGCCTAGTGCTGAATTTCATTGAAGCTGGCCTGGTGCTGGGGTTGTGGCAAAGCCAGGTGCTTATTTCACTTTCCCTCCCACATGTGGAGGTTATCTCTCCATGTTGTGCTGCCCAGGCTTAAGAGAGGGGTGACTCAGATTATGTGAAGCTGTCCTTCCTAGCCTCTTCAATGTGTCATTTCTCATTTCTTTGCTACTCCTTGTTGCTGTAATCTCTCACCTGGGTTTTCTTAGCTCTTGTGAAATTATTTTTTGCAAGGGTAAATTGTTCAAATTGATGTTCCTCCTAAGGGATGAGTGCTGGAAAGTTCTATTCTGTCATCTTGCTGATGTCACTCTCCCTATACATTTTAGTTTCTTCATTTTTTGGATCACTTCTTGTTCCCAATGATATGCCTCTCTGCTCATAGATTACACATGATTAATAATGTTTAGAGAAAGCAATTAATTTGATGGTGTTAAAATTTTATTTATTGAAGAAGTATATTTTGGCCATGGAAACTTTGAGGAACATTTGCTGGTGTTTGGGAGGAAAGAGATTATTCATTCATTCATAGTGCAATGCATGCATATAAGACATACTTATTAAAGAGTGCCTTTTAAGCTATTATTAATGTTGTTCATATAGGAACATATTAATAGTAATAATCACGCTGGGCTAGTATATGAAGAATGTGAGCTGTAAGAAAGTCATTACTGGGTTCATGTTCTAGCAGTTAGAAACCGTCGCTGAGTAAGGTACTAAATTTCTCCAGATCTGAATTGTGTCATCTGTAGGAACAGAAGGTTAGACCTATCTTGCCAGTGTGAATGAGAATTAAAATGATATGCCATGGTTCAAAGGCATGCAGTAGGCATTCAACATATATGTATATTAAACACATATCTTTCTACTTTTCTTAAAATCCCATTAATTTTTTTAGTTAAGTCTTTTTGATTTCTCCATACAGATAAATTCATCTGCAAGGAGGGACAATTTTAGCTTTGCTTTATTAATAGTTAAACATCTCTTTTTTTTTCCTTATCTTATTGTGGATACTAGAACTTGTAGAACAATAATAAACTATAATGATGTCAGTCTACTTTTTCTACTGTTCTGCCTCATTGGGAATGATTTTATTATATTTTAATAAGGTATGATTTTGTTGTCAAACTCTGGTAGCATTATCATAGTCAACATTTTTTCCTATTTTTACTTTATTAAGGGTTGTTTATCTTTTTGTTTCCTAATCAGGAATATATATTGACTCTCGTTATCTGTTTTTTTCATCAGTTTCCAAAATAGTCGTCTTTTTTTTTTGGTCTTTTTCTTTTTCTTTTTCTTTTCCCTACTAAGTTGAATAATTGAGACTGCTAATGAATAACCATCCTTTAATTACTGGCGGCAACTGTACCTGTTCTATTTATTAATAATAAACATAAAATGTTATTCTCCTTATCATCTAGTCACTGGTCTTATAGCAGTCCATCTGTCTTCTCTCTCTGATGTCTACATCTCATGTTCTTTTGCACAGTGCTTCTAGGGGGAGGGAGAAAATGGCAAGGATGCCACTTGCAAGTGCACATGGAGGGAGATTGCCACAGGACTAGCTGCGCATTTGGAGAGATAAACCCACAAGTTCCTGGTCCCTGTTGTTAGGAGATCTGGAGGGCTCTGGGTGTCTGTTCTCTCATGCCATTCTGTCCCCTGCAAATTGCTGCAGCAGCAGCCTCTGACCAGCTGCCAGGCACCTGACTTCATGTCCCTCTGACCACAGAGGACCAAAGCCATGTCTGCCCGAGACTGTTTCCATAGAAATGCAAATATATAGCAAGAGCTTCCTCTTCGGACCATCTTATTCCTCTCTTCCCTTTTTGTTTCTAAATGTTTTATGACAGTAGCTTGGATTTCACAACAAGGAGATGTGTCACACAGTCATGCAGTTCCCTATAAATAAATAGATTTCCTATTCTCTCTATTATTTTTTTAAAATGCAAAAAATAATGACGGATAAACTTCGGGATCTTCATAAAGAGGTCATGTGCATTTCTACAGGGGTAAGGAGGAAAAATAGGGGCTAAAACTAGTGAGGTCTATGCAGATGGGTCTGGCTTCAGGCTGGTCAGATAGAAGGGGAGCTCTCATGGAAGGAGATGGCCTTGATCTTGCATCAGCCTCCAAAAGCAATTAAGAGCCCAGTCTTCTGACCCTTAGTATCGGGTATAAGATTTTTGTCCCTTGGAAGAGAGGCACACCTCCTTCCACTCTCTAGCCTGCCTCCACCAGTTTCAAAGATGGTCAGCTCAAAATAGGTATAATCTTCAGGGAGAGGGGGAAACCTACTTTTAAGCTTCAAATTGTGTTGCTTTTGAGTTGAATTGCTCGTATTAAACTTTCTGGAAGACCAAGTTTGGGCAGGGTAGGATATAAGCAATGAAAAACTAAAGACAGGAAGTGTGTTTTGGGTTTGACTGTCCAGAAACAGATTCTGAGATGAGGATTCATTTGCAGGTAACTTAGGAAAGGAAAGCTGGTAAGGAAGGTGAAAATTAGACTGGGAAGAGTTGGAAGCCAAGCAAGGGCATGATCTCAGGCACAGACCTGTGGAAGTTGACTTCAGCCTGATCCCACAGGGAAACTGGAGTGTAAGTTAAACCTCAGAAGTGTCCTGACCTGAAGTAAGGGAGTTGAGTTTCCACAAAAATTCACTCGAATCTCAATAGTTAAAAGTTTCCAGCAGAACATAATTTCCTAGGAACTTCTGGATTTTTGTAAATGTGGTCAGAGTAGCACAAGGCTCAAGTAGCACAAAGGTGGTCCCCTAAAAAAAACATAGGCTCCTAGGGACACAAAAAATAAGAAAGGGATCTGCAGGAAGCTGAGTGGGCTATTAAAATGGTCCCTCCATGAAGGGATTAGTTCTGCAATGGACCCAGGTTAAGTCAGATTCCGAAGTCTCATTCAGGCCCATGAAATCAGTATTTTGGGGGGTGGAGCCCACTACAAAATCAGTATTTCTTGGGGTTGAATCCCAGAAACCTGCAGCTGTTCAGCTTTGTTTGTTCAGCTCTGGGTGATTCTAATGCCTTCTAATGGTGGAGGACCACCGTTCTAAGTGTTGCAGTGGGCTGAGGATTAGATCACTGGAAACAGAAAGCTGGGGGCATATGTGATCAGAAGGATAGCTCTTGAAGTAGAAAGAGAGAGTAGTATGTGAGGCTGAAAATAATGCAGGCTGTGCAGCCAAATCCTCTTCCATTCCTATCCTGGCCCTGTGATTCTGTGATTTGGAGAACTCCACCTGACTTCTTAGAGGCTTAGTTTCTATGTTGATATGAATCATAGAGTCATATACTTAATTCTTAGGTCATACACTTAATTCATGGAGCTCTGAAGAGTTCACTTGTTCACTTATTCATTTGACAGATATTTATTGAGCACCTATATATTTCACCAGCAATTTTCCTGGGTCCTGAGGACATAGGGATGAGGATGAATAAGGCAGATAGGATTCCTGCCTACTTGGAGCTCGAGGGCTAGGCTGTCACATGCCCTGTGAAATCAAATTCCCACTTTCTTCTCAGACTCTCGTAACATCCTCTCTCCATCTCCACCTGTGGCTTTTCCACATTCCTAATTTCCTCCAGGTCTGTAGAGCATAAGGACACATGCAAAATGGTCAGAGATGTTACAATAAGGTTTTTGAAAAATGCTGCTATAGAAAACCTACTGGTATAAAAAATAGAATAATTTAAGACAGAGAGAATAGTCTCAGAATGAAGAAGGTGTTTTGGAGAGTCCGATTACATGCAAAAAGTTAAAGGTGCTAAGAAGTCTGGTATCTAAAAAAAAAAAAAAAAGGATAGAAGTTACCCAGATTTGTCAAAGGATATTTTATATTACAGTGGAAAAGACCTTGAAATAAATGTAACTCATTTATTCTTAATTTTCGAATTTTACAACCCAGTTGTCAGCCTCCCTGTCCCTTGGGATTGGGATAAGATGGCCTCAAATATCCATTTCTGTGGCCTTTCTCCGGGATATCCGTGAGTTTTCATAATTTTTCTGACTCATGGCCTCCTGATCTCTAATATGCAATCCTTGTTTTGAGCCACACTGATTTAGGTGTCAGATATAGCCTCTTCACATCTTTCTACCAAACAAAATCAACTGACGTACAAACCAAAACAACCACAAGGAAAACACAGCCATGTGCTTCAGTCAAACTCAGAATGGAGGAAGGGTTTCCATCACAGGAACAAACTAATTTAAAGGGATAAGAAGATACCCATTTTCCAAATGATTTGTACACAGTGCACATCTTCACTAGCTGTGGATCCACTGGACTGTCTCTTCTTTCCTCCTTCTATGCTTTTCCTTCTCCCTCTTTCTTCTCTAGTTTGTCTTCTTCCCTCCTCAGTGTTGTGGGAGGGAAGTCAGTACATTTTTCTTTTATCCCAAGCAAGACAACCCCCCACCTTAAGGAACTGTCTGGACCTAAGAGGGACTTATCATGGTTTTCTCATACAAAGACAGCCATTCCCTCAGGGGAATTTTGACTTCAAATGGCTGGATAATGCAGTTGTTTCCATCTCATTACGAACCTTTGAATACAGTCGGCACTAATGGGTCCCCTTGGTTATGGTTTACATTGCCACCCCTAAAAACTACTTTGGAATTTGCTTGATCTCTTGGGACAGGTTTTCTTGTTATCAAATGAAACCTTTCCCAATTCTGGGGCTTTTTTGTAACATAAAGTCACACATGCATGGGTACTTTGCATACTCCCAAGAACCAGATGAGAAAGCAAATTTCTCATCAATTTTTTGAATGTGGGCCACTTATTAGGATTCATTTATATGAGGATGATAGCCTACCTCCTAGCATAACCTCCTCTCCATAAGTTTACTTGATTCTTCACCCATTTCTTAACAAAATGAATTGCTCCATTTTCAGGGCTTCTAGAATTTTAGATACTTCTCCAGAGTAACATGTTCTCCCTGGCTTGTTGTTTAATGCAGGTGGAGAGTTTCTTGAGATACTCCATTTTGTCTTCTTTTCTCTTTTTATTATTCTAGGAAACCAGGATGAATGACAAGGTAATTTTAGCCTCTCTTCCTGCTGAAAGGACAACCAAGTCCACACTCTTGGAGGTGCAAGCTCCCCATTATTCTGGAAAGAACTGGAAATGGAGGGTTATTGAGACTGGCTTGATAGAAAGTAACTCCTTTTGGAGCCAAGTTCCAGGAGTTGTGGCTTTTTGTAGCTGCAGAGCTGAAAGATGGCATGACCTCTGTTGGCAGTAACAGGTGCCTACCTGCTTAGTGGACAGCTGCTAGTTTAGCCTGTTCAGTATCTAATCCCCCTGCTTCTGGGAACAGAATTTCTCCCCTAATTCTATGGAGAACCACCTCTCCCCTATTTTAAGTCAATGAATTTTTCCAGGGGTTGACTCTACTGTCACTTTCAAGGCCATGTGGCCAATCAGATCGTATTTCATACTTCTTGCCTCAGTTCAGGGATGGGTGTGGGACTGAAGCCAGATTAATGAGGCTCAGTTTCTCACACTAAGAAAATTCTACTCATCTTTTAAGACCAGGAACTTTAGCTGCTCCCCACTTTCTGCTCTCTCAGAGCTACCCCATCATGGAACCCATCATGTGGGATTGCGGCTCTCCTTTTTTATCTGCCTTCCTCTGGGGCTGTGAAGTGTAGGGGCAAAGACTATTTTCAACTCACTGCCAGCACATAATGGGGAAATTGGCCCATGGTAGGTACTCAGTCAATCTTTATCAAATGGGGAGGGTGTTGAGGGAGGAGGGTTCAATCTTGGCAGCTGGGAACGTCAGGTTGAGTAAGGACAGGGCTGAGGACTCTGGGTTTTGGCAAGATCACACTTCAGCTCTGATCTCCAAAGAGCCTTATTAAGAAAACAGCAAAACTGAGAATTGCAGTGATGTCTCCAGCAGACCTCCCAGTCCCCATTAATGACTCCTATAATAGCTTTTCATTGCCTCCTCGTTCCTTAAGAAAGTCTCACATTGTCATCCAGGCCTGTTAAACGTTCTGTGGGCCCATTATCAAAATAGCATTTTCAGCTTCACTGAACACATGTAAGAAGTGTTGTCGTGTTTAAAGAAAAAAAAAAAACACAACTCTGAGAATAAGCACAGATTGTATTGGGGTAATTATGTCCTTTCCAACAGCCTTTTGGAAAAAGAGGATATTTCTAATTTTTGGAAAGTCAAGCCATACATCTAAAAGGGTAAGTTGTCACTGATTAGATTAGTAACTCAACAATTGAAACCTGACATCAAATTAATTTCTCCCCCTCCACCTCCCACCCGCCTCTCCGCCAACCCTTTCTTCCTCATAATAAAGACAAATTACACACAGATTTCTGATGGATGCCTGGTGTGAGGGTCATTTTCTGACTGCGTTTCTGTGGGAGTATAAAGCAGGTCTGTAAATTTAAGTGGAGAATGGCTCTCGCACTTATGATGGTGATGCTGGGCTTCAGACGAGCATCACCCTGGGTCAGAGGCTTGGCTCAGAGTCACGCATGTGCTGCCCACAGAGAGGGGAGCTCAGGGACTGAAAATGCACAGCAGAAGAATCAAGGTCTTAGGTTGTCATCAGCCATTTTATGACCACTGTCTCCAGCTCTCAGAGTGATGCCTTAACAGTGTCTCTGCAGTCCAGAGGAGCTGAAGTGCAGGCCCAGCTCTGCCATTTATCAGCAGCACAGCCTCCATATTGTGCTTTTCAAGCCTGAGTGTCCTCACCTGTTAGAACCTGAATGGCAGCTCGAGCCTCATAGGTTAGTAGGAAAGAACAAAGTCATTGATGAATGTGAACATGTGTAGTGGATGATCAGGAAGGGCCACCTTCTTTTCAGGCCATTATTTGCCCTTCTCCCCACCCTTCCATTTCATCTAAAGTGGAAGACCCTCTCTGGATGGCTCCAGATCTCCACATCACAGAGGAAGTTGGGACACATCACAGAATGAAAAGCAGATTCCTGTTAAGTACACAGAGGAGGGCATGAGCAGCTCAGCTTTGTGGAGCCCAGGAAGGCTTCTTGGAGAAAGTGGCAAGTCAGCTGCACCAGGGAGGAAGGGGAGACATTTCATAAATGATAAAGGAGGAGAGGGCTCCTGGGCAGAGAGCTCAAGTCACCTTTCAAGAGCACATAGGCAGAAGACAGTCACCCTCGGTCCCCAAGGTGGATCATGACATATCCCATGACAAGGGCTTGTGGGTTAGTGGTTCTCAGACTTCATGGATCTCAAGGACTTGTGAATTGTCCAGTGAGTTTGTCAAAAATATAGCTTCCTGAATCATCAGGAATACAAATCAAAACTACAGTGAGATACCACCTCACACCTGTTCGAGTGGCTACTATCAAAAAGACAAGAGGTAACAAGTTTTAACAAGGATGTGGAGAAAACAGAGTCTTTGTATACTGTTGGTGGGAATGTAGGTTGGTACAGCTGTCATGGAAAACAATACGGAGGTTCCTAAAAAAATTAGAAATAGAACTATCATATAACCCAGCAATCCTTCTTGTGAGTATATACCCAAGTAAAATAAATAAAATCAGCACCTTGTAAAGATATCTGTGCCCCCATGTTCCCTGCAGCATTATTCAAATAGCTAAGATAGGGAAACAACCTAAGTGCCCATTAATGGATGAATGAGTAAATATACCCCAAATACAGAGAAATATTATTCAGCCATTAAAAAGGAAATCGTGCCATTTGCAACTACATGGATAAAACTAGAGGACATTTTGCTTAAGTGAAATAAGCCAGATAAAGAAAGAAAACATTACATGATCTTACTTATATGTGGAATCTTAAAACAACAACAACATCAACAACAACAAAACATTCAAATAGAAACAGAGAGTAGACCAGTGGCTGCTAAGGGCTGGGAGTGGTGTGGAATGTGGAGATGGTGGTCACAGAGTACAGTTTTAGTTATGCAGGATAAGTAAGTCTAGAGATATAATGTATAGCATAAGGACACTATAGTCAATATTATATTATAAACTGGACATTTCCTAGGACAGTAGATTTTAGGTTTTTAAAAAATAACTGTGCAGGATGATGGATATGTTGATTCACTTGACTGTAGAAACCATTTCACTCTGTATATGTATATCAAATATTATGTTGTACACCTTAAATATATGTCATAAAAAAGCATCCTGGAGCAGGTTCCAGGAATCTTTGTTTCTACCAGTTCCTGGGTGACACTGTACAGGTGATCAGAGGAAGAAAAGAGACACAGGGATAAAGGCGATGGGAGTGAGTGCAGGGAAAGGGCTCAAACAGTGTCCTCCCCCAGGCAGGGAAGCAGAGTCTGGAGTCTCAGGGTCTTACTAGACCATGGGCCCTGCATTAGCAGGTGTGAGGAGCAAATGGGAACACCAGGGCGATTATTACAACTTTGTTAGGAGTCACCATGGGCTGGGTAGAAGGGGCAGGTTCAGTTACAAGGGTTCCATTTAAGAGACACATGCTGGAGGGAATAGGGAAGGTCAGAATGGGAGGTACAAGCAGCAATCACCAGGAGAAACTTCTCTCTTGAAACCTCCATCCAGGGTGGACTGGAAATGGTGAGGCTGAAGGCAGGGAGGCCAGAGAAGGACTGGGACACTAGCCCAGGTAAAAGACACTGAACCCTGAGCTAGGGCACAGGGCAAAGGCAAGGGCAGAAAGAATCAGAAGGGAAATGTCTTGAAGATGGAGAGGACAGCACTTAGTGATGGCCTTGGAGGCTTCTGAGGGGGGCCTACCTACCCTAGAACTCATCTTCTCTTCAGTGTGGCTTGGGAGGTCTTTGGTGGGATGATATGGACACTAAAGTTACAGCTTGGGATATAGAAAAAAAAGTCTTCTGGAGAGGAGAATGAGCCTGCTCACTCACTGGCAGCCAAGGTTGAGAAGTGAATCCTCAGCCTCTGGACACTGCAGCCCCCTGCAGCTCTCCAGGAGGCTGGGGCTCAGGTTTACAGCCTTATCCCCATAATAGAGCCTCTCCAGCCCAGACCCAACCTTTCCTTCAAAGGCCAACACATAGGCAAAGCACAATTCTGTTGCTTCTTGACCATATAACCTTGAGCAAGTTGTTACCTATCTCTGAGCAACAGTTTTCCCATCTGTTAGGTGGTCATCACAATGGACTATGGATTAGCTGGCTGTTTCATGAGGCTGCTGGAGTGAAAGCATTGTCTGTGCAGGTGAGAGTGGGAATCATTACATTTCTTCCAGGGCAAGCTTCTCTGGTCCCTTTAATTCACAGGGGTAGGCTCTTCTGTTGGCCAGCAAGGTGACGATACTGCCTGTAGATGGGAAATATACTAACTGGGAGAATCCGCTGCAAATTTCTGGTAATTTACAACATGAGCAATGTTGAAGAAGCTTAAAAGCTGAAAGAGCAGTGTTTTGGGTGTGTGTCTGCGCTGGTGTGTGGTGTGTGGTGTGTGTGAAGTCACAGTGCATAATAATTGGCCGCTTTGGAGTGTTTTCCACCCTGGATGACAACCAAGGAGGTGGGGGCAGCCAGTCAATATCAGAGACAGCCCACAAACTTCTGCCACTGTCTCAGAGTGAGCACAAGCCCACATCCAGCCCTGCCAAGTCCACTCATCAGCTGGCAATGATTGCGAGTAACACCAAGGGGGTGAGCACTGTCAGAGACCAGGGAGAAGGGGGAGTGTGAGCCAGACAGGGCTGCAGAGGCTGTAGGGTCCTGGGAAGCCTCAGGAGCCTTATTAAGGATTTGGCTGTTTATTCCAAGAACAGTGGGAATTCATCGTTTTCACCAAGGGGGTTATACGATTAGTTCTGTGTTTCATAAAGCTCACACAGGCTGCTGTAGGGAGAATGGCTTCAACAAGGTAATCCATGTTAAGGGCTTTGCTCCAGCCTGGGCTATAGTAAGTGCTCAGGAAACATTATTCAGTCGCTGTTATTAATCTGACAGTTGCCAAGCGCCTGGTGGGAATGAATGGTAGCTCAGCAAATGGGCCTTGGGCACTTCCCTTCTCCAACAAAGCTTCAGGGTGGTTCCAGGCTCAATGTGCCAAGCTCAGCTTAACCTGGCAGGCTTCCATGTGTAACTGCTGACACTCAAAAGCGGGGCCCAGCCAGGCCTGTGATAGGAGCAAGTAGAAGCTTCCAGTGTGGAGTTCCAATGATTGTTCCTGAGCAGCGAGGATAGTAGTGTTGGCAGAAAGCCCCAGCAAGGAGAACTGTGCCCCATGGAGGGTGGAGGGGGATTCTTGCTTGTTAGATTTTTCCTAGGATCCCCAGTTCACAGCCCACCTACCGATCTGGGCCACTTGACTGCCTATGGTGCTGGGTTCCCAGGGGGATCTTCCCAGGTTCTCAGACCTGAAGAAGGAGAGAAACGGATACCACACAGGGACAAACTAGGCCCTCCCAGGGCAGGAGCTCAGCCAGGAATATAGGCCTCTTGAGTTGATTAGAAACTCCAGTGGGGAAATGGATGTGACCCTGCATCGTGGCATCTCTGGAGTCTCTCTGATCTTCCTTTAGGAATATGAATAGCAGGCAGCCTGCAACTGAGGCAGCCACCTAGTAGATTTTTTTCTATCCAAGAGCACTGCAGGAGGGGCCAGGAGGCCAGAATACCAGCAGCAGTGCTGCAGGCCCCTTGCTGTTCTCCTTTCTCTCCTCGATGCTGAGGGATCCTATGTCTTATCCCTATAAGAGTTCTCTGTCCAATATGGCAGCCACCAAGCCCACGTGCCTATGAGCACTTGAAATGTGGCTTAATTTGAAACATGCTCTAAGTATGAAGCACACTCTGAATTTCAAAGCACAAAATATTGTTAATTACATCATGATTTAATTTTCATATTGGTTACATGTTGAAATGACAATATTTTGAATACAATGGGTTAAATTAAATATATTGTTAAACTTGAAGTTACCTGTTTCTATTTGCAATTTTTTAAGTGCGTCCACTAGGAAATGTAAACGTGCATGTTTAGCTGGCATTATATTTCTATTGGATAGAATTTATCTAGTTTTAATTAGGTGAAAATTGTTCAATAGTACAAAGAAAAACACGATGCTTTTAATTTCCTCTGAGGTATAAATAGATGAGAAGGACACAATAAATCCCAGTGACTGTAAGATGGTCACAGGAATATACAGAGCCTTGAGGAGATAGAGTGGAAATAAGTACCAGCCTTGACATCAGAGCATCATGGGTTCATAACCCAGCCCTGCTACTTCTTCCTGTGTGATTATAGACATGTCACTTAGCCTCTCTGTGTCAGGTTAGGCTCCTTTGAGCAAAATGAAGGTAGGAATATACACCTCATAGAGTTGTCAGGAGGAGATTAAATGAAAGAACATGCTTAAGTGTCCTAGATGGAGTTCTTGACACTCAAAGAGGAGGCATCAATATGCTTTAGTTTTTCCCAACAATATGTGAGAAGACCATCTCATCTGGTATTTCAGAACTGAGAGATTTCTTCTGATAACAAGGCTGATGGTCCTTCAGGTTCTTTAAATTCATTCATTCATTCATTGATTCATTGATTCATTCATTCAATAACTATTCTTTGAGATGGTTAGGGAGGAAGATGAGGTGGGTGAGGTCCCTGACATCATGGATAAGGATCACTCTTATAACCCGGGGCGGTGTTTGTGTGTATGAAGGGGCTGGAGGTGGAAGATGTGCTTTGTTGGCAAATGCCAGGAGATCTTTGTCCCTTCCTGGCAGATCTCTCAGCTCCCCTTTCAGCTTAGCCAGGCTCTTCCATCCACAGTGGAAGCAGCCGAACCCCTCCCCAACCCACTCACTCAGAACCGGTCCTCTTGCCCAGGTCCGTGAGGCTCAGTGTTGTAATTTCCATAAAGCCAGGCTGAAGTCAGCCCGTTAGCGAGAGCTGCCTCCCCATCACCCTCATTCTCTCTCCAGCTCTTGAAACCCACTTAATGCTGTGCTGGGCACTCCCCGGGGATTTCTGTCAATTCATGATGATCCCCAAGCGATGAGGGCCTCTTGTCTGGCGGTTCGCCTTCCTGCTGAGAAATTCTGAGCTTCAGGAGAACACAAAGGCAAGAGAAAGCAGATGATGAGGTTCTGCTAAAATGCGCGGGGTGTCTTGGCTTGGGGATTCTTCGAGCACAGACAGAAGTATGGCTGGGTGTGAATATTAGAGTGGGGGCCACAAAGTCCACCCTCATCCTCATGATACTTTGTGTTGAAAATGCTGCATGTACTATCTCTTTGAATTCCCCAAAGCCCTTTTGGGTAGATCCCATATCATCTATATCTCACCTGACTCACTCAAAATCTCACATACAAACAGTGATAGAGCTTTGTTTTAAACTCAAGTCTGTCTTAGTCAAGAACCCTGTACCATAACTCTTATACCCTCTACCCTATATGTAGGGGCAGAAGTTTGCTAAGAATATTCTCTTTCATTACCTGACTCTTTCATTTGTCAAAGACACAGGCTCACAAGCTGAAATGAAAGTTCAGGGGATAATATCTGAGTCCTTTTGTGCCCACTCAACCCACATCACTGTGGGTGAATTTCTTTCTTCTCTGCTCTTTGTTCATACTAGATGGATCGATCCGCAGGGTCAGTCTGTGGGGTACAGGATATGTACACAACAGAGCTATTTGTGTTGCTTTCCAGCTTCAAACTATATAGGAAGATGGAATGCCTTACAGAGTTCATTCTTGCTCAGTGCAGTTGTTGGGATAATTAAATTTAAAAATATTTGGGCCTGGCTTATACCAGTGCACCAATTAATAACACAATCACTTTCAAAGAGATGATATATGCAAAATTTTCTCACAGAATGCCCAGTTATAGCAGGTGCTCAGTAAATTCACAGGAAGGATAGGCTGTTATCAGCTAGTGTCACTTAGCAAGAAGGAGATCTGTAGTTCTTAATCTTGAGTGTGTAGTAGAGTCAATGAGGGGTCTTGTGGAAATGTAGGCTCCTTTTTTACTCCTTCCTCCCCATTCTGATTCAGAAAATCATGGGTGGGGCATTGGCCACTGCATTTTTAATAAGCTGTCTAAGAGATTCTGATATGGGTGTTCCCTTTGGGTTATTCTTTGAAATTCGCTGAACTGGGTTGGTGGATTATATGGCAGTTAGACCAGAGATTAGGAGGCACAGGCTAAGTAACTCATATTGGGGGAGGTAACCAGTGTGAGGAGCATAAGCCTGGATCATGGGATGGAAGCATAGAGGGTATTCCAAGAAATGGAGTGTGAGTAAAGGGAAGGTTGGTAGCAGGAGAGGGAAGAAGGCACTTCAAGGGGGAATTGGTGGTGGTAGAATGCACACACCTCTGAGATTTCATGTTTTTCTGATTGGGGGTCCCTGTGCCTTGCATATACTATCTCACTGCTCTGCCAAAATAAATTTTAAGGGTCAATTCAGCTGTGACCTCTGCTAGCAATCCTGCTATCAGCCCCTAAGTTGCTTTAGTTACTCCACATTTTCAGCACAAGATGATCTCTTTCATTTCTGTATCCTCAATGACCAAAACAAAGCTGGCATATAGAAGGAGCTTAATCAGAGGTGATGATTAAATGGCTTATCGCTTTTCCAGAATACCTACCAGAAGCTTTGAGGAGTTAAGCCTTACCAAACATTTATTGATTGATTGATTTTTGGGTGCAAGGTTGCTTAGGGAATTCCACTCTTATTGTGATTCCTTGATTTTGTAGATTTGGAACTGGGGGTCAATACCTGGGCTCTGGGGCAAGGGCTGAAGTGCTCCTGTCCAAGGGGAAATTTTTATGAGCATAGGCCAACAGGGAAAGCAGAGAAAGAAAGAATGGGAAGACTAGCCAGTGTGAAGAAAGGAAAAAGGAAGAAAGAAAAAGATAGGAAGAAAGATCGAAGGGGAATGGGAGAGTGGGGAGGATAGAGAGGTTGTTGATACTATTATTCTTTATTCTGTGTCTAAAGCTTTATTTTCATAACATAATGAGAGCAGCCACTGCTTATAAAAATAAGTGGATCAAGACCCAGAATGTTAGGTTACTTTTCTAATACTGGACCTTCCATTAAGAGGCAGAGTCAGAATTTGAATATAACTCTTTTGACTCAAAGGCTGGTTCTCTGTCCCCCACACTATGGAAAGCAAAGTGAGTAGTATATTTTGTTTGTTGCGAATTTCTCACGTAGCCATGTCATTCAACACCAGTCAATCGCAGCATCTTTGTTTGTTTGTTTGTTTGCCATTGAATCTAAGTAGGACCTTGGACTCTTTCTCAACACCGTGGTCCTGGAACATACACATTCCTATGAGATTTGGCATTTAAGATCAGACCTGCTTGTTACTCTGTCCAAGACTGGCCTGTTCCAGGGCTCTAGGGAATTTACTTTCAGTGGTTATTTCAACTGAACACCCTGGGATTCTGACCGTACTTACTAGAGGATTAAAGAAAAAATGACAACTATAGTGTTGAACAGTGTCTGATTCTCTAAATCCTATTACGAGGAAAAAGGAGGTAAGTTATATTGGCAGGGGGAACTGTCAATGGTATTAATAAAACATAAATAATAGTACTCGCTATTATTTATTAAATGCTTACTATGAGGCAAAGACTTAAGTAGGTGCAAACATGAATTCATTTGCACCTTATAATAACTTTATGAGGTTTACAGATGAGGAAACTGAGGTATAGAGAGAGTCACCTTGCCTCAGGTCATACACCTGGAAAAGGTAATGCCAGAATTCTAAACCAGGTTCCAGAGTTGAGGTCTTCAGCAGAAAACCATGCCATGTACAGGTCTTGAAGGAATTAGCATTTTTAACTGCCTTAAGCATATTTAAGATATGCTTAAGGCAGTTTCTGGTGGTCATTTCCCCTCCACCTCCACCCATAAGAGGTCAGGGAGTTATGGGATGGGGTGGAGGTCCCATTGCGGGCACCCCCATGGTTTATTCAGAAGTTAGTCACTATTTTGTTTCAGCCCTGGCCACTCCCTGCCCTGCTGTCATGGGCAAGAAGACTTGTAACTGGGCTCCGTGGAGAGGAAGTTGGCACATGCAGGAAATGAGTGGGCAGTGGATCTCCGGGGACCCCAGGATGGATGATTTTAGGTTTCTGTCATCCCTTCCTTCTGATTCCACTGTAGGGTGAAGGGAAAATGAATTGGCATTGAGTGTCTCCCTCCAGGGGCCCTGTAGGGCAGTTTCTCCTTAGGTGGAGTCTCCCATCAGCTCTGTGTAGTGGTCTGGACAATATCCTCGGCCTTAATGTGAGCAAGTTGGGGTGTAAGGAGACAGCAAGGATGCAAACTTATTTTTGTTTGACTCATATTGAGTCTCTACAAGGACAACGTGGGCCTTAGCATCAATGATGAAAAACCAGTGGGGAATCAATCAACAGAAACCAGGAGGGCCAATGTGTTTCATGAAATAATTTTGGAGCTCAGAGTCAGTTTTGGAGGGAACTTTCTGGGACCTCTGTTTCTTCACTTTTCCTGTTGGCTTGTAGCAAGGGTTAAATGCAATTGCATGTACATAGAACTTTGCATAAAACCTTTCTCCCACTTTCTGCCATAATCAGGTCTATTGTGAAATCACAAAATCTTTATTTCTCTAGTAATATAGTTTGTCATAAAGATATATGTGGGGCAGAAACTTGGTTGGCATGGCTGCCAATATAGGAGAACACTAATATATTTATAAGCCCTTACTTTTTGTTCATGAAGAAGGTAGCTTTCTACAATACAATGAAGGCCCGAGAGTCAATTTTTACTTGTCTTGGATGATTTCCTATATTGCCTAAAACAGAGCCGCATTACAAGTGGTCTTCTGGCTGGAACACACATTCCTCTGGATAAGCAATTATCCTCTTTCCACAGGGCTCATTTAGACCCTTGATACCCAAGCTGTGGTAAGGGGACCAACATCAGCATCATCATGTAGGACCCTGTTAGAAATGTAGACTCTCAAATTCCATCCAGAACCTACTGAATCAGACTCTGCATTTTAACAAGATCCCCAGGTGATCTGATGCACGTTATAGTTTGGGACATGTTGAGGCAGATGACTTTTTCTGAATCCTTAGTCTTGAGTGAGTGTTTTTTATTTAAAAATTAGATGATAGGCCTATCAGGAAACCACCTGCCAGTACAAGATTACAGAGATTAGGGACTGATCACACTGATTGACAAAGGTTTGAAGGGCAGAGGAACTTACAACTTCCATTGCTGTGACTTTCAACCTATTTTTATTTGCTACATTAGAAACTTGGTCAGATGTTTCTTGGGCAGAAGGGGGCTTTCTCTAAGATGGAAGAAAAATATCTTCACTCCAGGAATGTGGATTAGTCAGTTATTATTATGATTATCATCATCATTATTGGCACAGCAGTTCCTAACTTCGATGAAGGGGAATCAGTTTGGGCTCAGATTTTGAGTATTAACTAGTCTCTTTCATGTGACCAAAAGGCCACAGAAGGAAAAAAAGAGAATTGACCTCTGATATGGGTGGAAGGCAGGCAGACTGGAGAAGAAGGGGAATCTAGAGGGCAGAGTCCAAATGACAGAGACTCAGAGTAGACAAGAGGTAGAGAGGGAGGTGTTTGTCTGGGGAGGTGCTGGGGGAAAAGGCTGACACAGAGACCTCTGGGCAAGAGGGTGTTTTTGGTGGCAAGCGGTTGTATTGGGTTAGATTTCCAGTCTTCTGAGCTCTGGTTTTCTTTATGATGGACACTTAGATCACCTACTCCCAGGGCCTTCACTCAAGAGGGAGTATGGCTGCCTTCTCCAGGTGCCCTCTCCAGCCGGCGGGAACAATGCCAAATCCATGCCATGGGTTCTTCCTTCCATAGGACCTCAACTTACAGCTCTACAGAGGGTAAAACTTTGTGCTCCCAAAAGATATGTTCTAATCTTAACCTATGGCATGTGTGAAAATGACTTAATTAGGAAATAGGGTCTTTGCAGATGTATTCAAGTTCAGAGGCCATCATAGTAGACTAGAGTGAAGCCTAACCCATTGACTGGTATCCTTACAAGAAGAGGTGATTTGGACACTGAGATCTGCAGGGAGAAGAACGTATGACGATGGAGACAGAGATTGGAGTAATGTGGCTGCAAACCAAGGAATACCGAGGATTGCTGCCACTATTAGAAACTAGGGAAAGAATAGGTACAAAAACACAGTTAGAATAAATAAGATCTACTATCTGACAGCACAGCAGGGTAACTACAGACAATAATAACTTAATCGCACATTTTAAAGTAAGTAAAAGTATAATTGAATTGTTTGTAACACAAAGGGTAAATGTTTGAGGTGATGGATACTCCATTTTTTCATGCTGTGATTATTACGCATTGCATGCCTGTGTCAAAACATCTCAGACACCCCATAAATATATATACCTACTCAATACCCACAAAAATTAGAAATAAAAAATTTTAAAAAAAGGAACTAGAAAAAGACAAGGAAGGATGCTTCTCAAGAACCGTTAGTGAAAGCGTGGTCCTGCCCACACCTTGATTTTGGACTTCAGGGGACCTCTGAATACATAGCAGATGGTGGCAAATGCCCCCATGTCTATATTGTGGGAGGGGTTGTTAAAGAAAGGACCCTCCAGTGCTCAGAGGCATTACCCCGTTAGGGCAGCTATATGGTTGGTTGGTGGTGATATGGGACCCTGACCACAAAGCAGATTTTTTTTTTTAATTGAGATGGAGTCTCACTCTGTCACCCAGGCTGGTGTGAAGTGGTGCAATCTTGGCTCACTGCAATCTCTGCCTCCTGGGTTCAAGTTATTCTCCTGCCTCAGCCTCCTGAATAGCTGGGACTACAGGCACACGCCACCACGCCTGGCTAATTTTTTTGTATTTTAGTAGAGACGGGGTTTCACCATGTTGGTCAGGATGGTCTCAATCTTCTGGCCTTATGATCCTCCCACCTCAGCCTCTTAAAATGCTAGGATTACAGGCATGAGTCACCATGCCCGTCCCAAAGCAGATATTTAATTTAACCAGTTCTTGTGTTTGATCTCTCCACCTCATTATTTCATATATCTAATCTTGCACGTATCTCACAAAGCTCATTGCGATTATTTATTATTTTAAAAGCTCAGTCTCTTTCTCTAAGGCTTTGGTCATCTCTGTAACTGGTCAGAGGAAGGACCCTCTGGGGGCAAAAGTTACTTTTGATTTTCCAGCAATTTCCCCTATTCATGATTTTGCAATTGCAGAATGCAGCTTGCTGTACATTTGCATAAGCCACTTCATCCTTTTTCTTTCAGGCTCTGTAAGCTACCCAGCACCCTCCACACATGAGTCACACACAGCAGCAGCCTTAGGGTTGAGGTGCCTTCTGCAGCTCCCACACCCTCGCTGACAGACCTCCCTTTCCTCTCTGGAGCTGTGCTTCATTTGCTGCTGGGCAAAACTCAGTCTTGCTGCAAATTCGGCGCCTGCCTGTGTGTGTGTAATTGGGTTGGATTTACATTAAGAGGGTTCCCTGTGGTGAAAACCACACTGCTATTTCCAATCTGAAGCTGCATAAAACATTCAATTTTCTAAGTATCCGTCAGCTGTTAGCACTGTGGAAAACGTAGTCTGCCTGGATGGATGGGAGGCTCCCACTCAGTCCTGTAAACCCTCCGATTATTTGTACTAACAGAGGAGATAATATTATATGGTTGTGGATAATGAAGCGTTATTCATCTAAGTATCCACTCATTCATTCAAGGAACACATTTGAGAATCTGGTGTGTGCCAGGCACTGTTCTGAGTGTCTAATCAGATCACATCTCTCCTCAGTTAAAAGCCCTTCAAACTGACTTCTTGTTGCATAATCTAAACCAAGGGCCAGCAAATTTTTTTTTTGTAAAGGGCCAGATAGAACATAGTTCAGGTTTTGTGGACAATGAGGTATCTGTAGCAACTATTCAACTCTGCCATGGTATCTTGAAAGCAGCCATAGACAAAGTGTCTATGAATGGGTGTGGCTGTGTTCTAATAAAACACTATTTACAAAAATAGGCACGATTTATAAAAACAGAGAGCCACCGTTTGCTTACACCTAAACACCTGATTTTGTCCTGCTGAGCTCTGTGACCTACTCTTGTCTCATTCCTTGTGTTTACCGGACGTGGCTCTCCCTGCCATTTGCTTCCCTCTGATACAGAAACTTCTTTTCAGCTCAAAAACCCACCAAGCTCTTCCCTGTCTCAGGATCTTTGTGTATGTTATACCCTCTGCCTGAAGAAATTCTCTTCTCCTGACTTCCAGGAAAGATGGTTCATCTTCTTTCCTCATGTCATCCATGAGTCTTATGCGATGGCCTCCATGAATGGAGCCTCTTTTGAAAGCTGGTCCAGCCTAAAGTGACTTCCTCTAGTTTCTCTCATCTCAGCCTGTTGGTTTCTGTCCTTGGAAGGACATGTTACAGACATTAATTATCTTATAATTTACTTACATTTTGGCTTTCTTTTTTGTCTCCCACAAAGGAAGGTTTTTAAGTCCTCAGAGGGTAGCTTCTTTTTTGTCCCATTCTCTCTCCTCAATCGTATACCTTGGCACTGTACTTAGCGTGCAAGGGTCTGTCAATTTATTTAAAAAGCAAATATTTAAAACTTTTATTAAAATGTTATTTAATCAGTAACAGACAGCCCCCAACTTCAGGGAGCTTGCATTCAAGTAGGGTGGTCAGACAGACAAAAAATCATCACAATGTGAAGAGGTGGCTCATGCCTGTAATCCCAGCACTTTGGGAGGCCAAGGCAGGCAAATCACTTGAGGTCAGAAGTTCAAGACTAGCCTGGCCAACATGGTGAAACTCTGTCTCTATTTAAAAAAAAAAATTGGCCTGGCATGGTGGCATGCATCTGTAATCCTAGTTACTTGGGAGGCTGAGGCAGGAGAATCACTTGAACTCAGGAGGCAGACGTTGCAGTGAGCCGAGATTGCACCACTGCACCCCAGCCTGGGTGACAGAGTGAGACTCCATCTCAAAAAAAAAGGAAAAAAAAAATTGAGGAGGATTACAACAGCTGCCTGCCATAGAGAGAAGAAATAAATATTGAGCAAGAGGGCAGCCAGAGACGAGTAGCCTTACCACAGAGGAAGGATAATGTGAGGGTTCACAGGGACAGACACACAGAACTCTGAGGCAAGGCAGGTAGGCTAACAGTTGCAAGTTGTGCAGACAAATAAGAAAAGAAGGGGCCGGGCGTGGTGGCTCATGCCTGCAATCCCAGCACTTTAGGAGGCTGAGGCGGGCAGATCACGAGGTCAGGAGATTGAGACCATCCTGACTAACACAGTGAAACCCCGTCTCTACAAAAAATACAAAAAAAATTAGCCAGGTGTGGTGGCAGGTGCCTCTAGTCCCAGCCACTCAGGAGGCTGAGCAGGAGAATGGCATGAACCGGGGAGGCGGAGCTTGCAGTGAGCCCAGATCGCACCACTGCAACAGACACCACTGCGACAGAGCGATACCCCATCTCAAAAAAAAAAAAAAGAAAAGAAGGGAGAAGGTTACTGATACTTGTACTTGGGGCAAACCTGATCCTAGGTGTCAACTACTCTTTTAGGTACTTTTGCATACTTTCCTTACAACATAAATAGCCTGATTGTTCCTATTTTACAGATGTAGAAACTGAGAATCCAAGAGGGTAAGTGACCAGGCCAAGGACACACAGCTATTAAGTCAGGATTCACACCTAAGTCTTCTCTGGGCTATTTCAAGTTGTCCGAGATGCAGGGGTAAGGAACGAAATGTTTATTAGCCTGCAGTTTTCTTTTCTTCAGGAAGACGTTTCCTTCTCTCCAAAGTCTGCCCTAGATTTAATTGTCTTCCTTTTCATGTTTCTAATAAGCTGTTGAAACCCCTGGGGTTTCTTTTTGCCTCTTCCAGATACCCCTTTCTTGGGCTTGGAAAGGCAGACTGCCTGTTAATGCTGAACGAGAGAAAGGAAAGGGTCCTTCAATGAGCATCTCATCAGCTGGATACCTGTGTTTCCATTTAATCTTCACACTGCCAAGTCTGGACAAAATCTGCTGTCTCATTTTACAGAGGAGTTCACTATGGCTCCATAGTATTAATTGCCTGCTGTCATCCAGCTACCAAGAGCTGAACTTCTGATCCCCTGCCCTGTGGCTCCCACCTAGCCTCCCGGCCTCACAGAAGAGGCTCCACTCGGCACCCTGAAGGCTGGTCCAGTTTCTAGCTGAATGGGATGCAGGGCTCAGAGAGGGTGACAAGGGAGCTGGCTTCAGCTGGCCCTTCTGAGTGGTGCAGCTCCCTCCTAGGCTGAGACTCTGAGAGGGAAAATGAGAGAGCACCTGTCTAAGCAGGGACATCAAATTGCCTGAGGAGAAGCTATTAGATATATGAGGAAATTCTTAGTCGATTCTACCGAAAAAAAAAAAGGGCTTAGCGTTTTTTCTTCCCCCAACTGAGTGTTCATATAAACCTTATAGGCAATGGAGACGAGAGGATGCTGCCTCTGAAAGCCAGCCCGTCTCCTTCTCCCTAGGGGGATTGGGAATGATTTGATTCTGCCAGCTAACGTTGTTCGAGGCCGACTTCATCTCCCCCAGCACTCATCAGATCTGCTAATAGGCCCTTCAGAGCTCATAAAGAGATGACCAAATCTGGGGCTGGGGGGACTCCAGCTCATTTATCTTCCGCAGGCCGATCAGATCTGATTTTGTACGCTGACGGCTCGATGCTCAAGTGTGGTCTGGCCCACTTCTCAGACACCTGCTCAGCGTGGCTGGGCTTGAGCACCCGCAGGAGGGGCTAAGGTCATCTGACCTGCAAGGGTCTCACTGTCCTGACGCGGCAGACAGACACTTACCTGCCAGCCATATCGATCTGTGGATGAGAAAATAAAAGCATTTAGGCTTGGAAGGGAATGACGAAGCCGACTAATGGGAGTGTCAGTTACCACTTTGGGTACTTGACATACTACAGAAGCTGTGAGTGCAGGCATGTGTACATACACATGATCCCTTTGCTCTTTGTAATGCCTCTGTCAATTATTTTGCAAACATATGCATGGAGAAGAATGTAAAGCAAACATGAAGTCACAGAAGCAGATAGATACCACCCCCTCCCATCACAGAAACACTTACCAAACCTGTTTTTGCATCTTTAAAGAACTGAGGACATTCTGATACCTTATAGACTATTATTTTTAGTTAAAAGTTGGGCTCATCTTTTTCATCAATATCTTTTGTTCATCTAATTAGAAGAGACAGTTTGCACAACAATTAACCAGGAGATTTTCATCAAAAAGATTTAACTCATATGTTTTTCAGTTAAATGAGATGAAGGTGATGATAGTAATAATCACCAGCATCTGAGTGATTATGGTGTACTAGATGCACAGCGATTGTTTATTCCTCAAAAAAACTCTATAGGGCAGACACCATTCCTGGCACCATTTCACGATAGAGAAACTGAGGCTTAGAGAATGTTCAAGTTGGCTATGGCTATGTAACAAACAATCACACAACTTAATAGCATAAAACATCCATTTTAGTAAGCTCATGGATTTGGAGAATCAGGAACTTGGGAAGGGCACAGAAGGACAGTTTTCCCCTGGTATGATGTCTGGTGCATTGGCTGGAATTCCATGAATGGCTGGGATAACTTGAACAGTTGGGTTGGAAACAGTGGATCCATTTCTAAGACACTTCTTTACTCCTGTGCTTGATGTCTGGGCTGGCATGGCTGAAGGACTAGCTCAGCTGGTGCTGCTGCTGAAGCACGTACCCATGACCACTCCAGCATGCTGGTCTCAGGATAGTCACCCTTCTTACTGGCCCAGGACTCCAAGTGTCATAGTTTGGCTCTGTGTCCCCACCCAAATCTCATCTCAAATTGTAATCTCCACATGTCAAGGGAGAGATCCAGCGGGAGGTGATTAGATCATGGGGGTGGTTTTCCCCAGGCTGTTATTGTGCCACTGTGTAAGGTCTCATGAGATCTCATGGTCTTATAAGGCAATTTTCCCTGCTCTCCCTCCATCTCTTTCCTGCCATCTTGTGAAGAAAGCATCTGCTTCACCTTTGCCTTCCATCATGATTGTAAGATTCCTGAGGCCTCCCCAGCCATGCAAAACTGTGATTCAATTAAACCTCTTTTATTTATAAATTATCCAGTCTCAGGCATTTCTTTATAGAAATATGAAAATGGACTAATACACCAAGTGTGAGTGTTCCCAGAGAATCAGGCAGAAGTTGCATGGCCTTTTATAATTGAGCCTTGCAAGAAGGCACATAGTGTCCCTTCTACTGAATTCTACGGGTTCAAGCAGTTATGAGTCCACTTAGACTTGAGGGAAGGGAATATAATCTCCACCTCTGAATAAGAGAAGAGGAAAACATTTGGAATTATGTATTAGAACTGCATCAGAAAGGTTTAACTAACTTGCCAAGATTTCAGAGTTAGAAAGAGACAGCACAGATTTGCAGCGAGATAATCTGACACCAGAGCCCACTCTCTTAGTGATTATGTGATACTTCAAGCAACACCTTGCTGGACATGCAGTGGATGCTAAATTTATGTGAGTCAAATGTGATCCCAGTTTAACGTATGTTGTTAGTCTGTAAGCAGACAAAGACATGGACAAAGAACATTCTTTAGGGAGTGGCTGAGAGAGTGGTGAGAATCTGGTAGCTGGCTGTGAGAGGAAAGTGTCAGGGGTCTTTGCTTTCAGGAGTTTTTTTATTACCAGAATTAAAGCTGAGAGGCCTTTAGATGATAGAGGAATTGAAGAGTTTTTTTTGTACCTAAGTCTTTGCCTTTACTCTGTGAAAATGTTTTTGCCCTTATAGTTGAAAATGCTCAGAGTGACCAGAGCCAGCCAGTTGGGTCAAAGGGTTTTGAGGCTCTGTTTTCACTAACATTAGGGAAATCCAGGAGACCTGAGGCTGGAGTTTGCCTAGAACTTATGTGGTTCTGTAGTGCGTGTGTCTGCAAGTACTCAACATGGAAGCAGCCTTAGGGATGGCCAAGGGAGTGAAGTGTGTACTCCCAGGACGTCTGGGCTGGAATCAGTTTGTGGATTTGGCAATCTGCCTGCAAAATTGAAAGGTCTTTGGTGGGGATAATCCCCTGAAACTCTCTTTTTGGGAGATAAATTTTATAGAGAGTAACTTCTGAGGATGCAAAATGGGTAACAGGCAAAAGATCTACAGACAGATTTATGGGTGTTGCTTGTGCCCAATTGAGGTTCTTAATCCAATTTTTGGACAGAGTGCCCTGGCTTCGCCTTTGATTGGCATCTGGAACAATGGAGCAATCACTGGCCAGACCTGTTCTGGGCAGGTCAGAGAGGCTTCTCACCCCACCTGAAGAGACAGGCTTATTCCCCAGTCTTGCAGTCTGCTTCGCTGGAGGCTGGGGTGTTATGCCAGAAAGGAACACTTTAGTGGTGTCCCTCAGTAGTTTCTGGGCTCACAGCACAAGGAGGCAGCTTGGCTAGTGACCCGTGCAGGCAGGACTGCAATTTGCTGGCAGGCCTAGGCTGATTATTCCCTGTGATGGGCAGCATGTTCCTTTTGTTAGTGTTTGGGTGGCATAGAGTGAGGTCTTTCCCACTGAGATGAAGTCAGGTTTCTCCCATAACAATAATAGCTCGGTCATTGAATACTGAAGGTTTACAAAGAACATGGAACTATGCTGAGAATTTTGTCTTGGTGTGTGTTCTCCATGAAATAGATCCTAAGGCCAAGATTATGGCTCAAATTGTTTATTTGGGATGTCTAACGCAGATGTGAAAGTGGGGAAATTATACAAGGAAATGAAAGGAGCAATAATGAGTGTGGTGTCAAGGCAGCTATCATAGTAATAATTAAAACTAATTTCTCTGAGGATGTTGTGGAATACTGTGCAATACACATGCTTTGGAATTATCCCACCTGAAGTGTGACGGAGTTGTACCATGGTCACTGGTTGGACCCTGCTCCTAGTGATGTAACTCCTTTGCACTTTTGGTTTTCTGTGTGTTTGCATGTGCACACGTGCACACACACACACACAGAGGGAGAGGCAATGGGATTTTCTGTAATTATGGCTCAAAATTTTAAAACAGACAAACAAACATACATTCAGGCATATTGATGCAGGTTATGTGAGCTGGAAATTAGCTTGAGCTTTTTAAAATTTCAAGGGGCTGAGTGGAAGATCAATTGCATCATCTTACTTAATCTTTATAGCAACCCTAGGAGGAAGAGACTATAATAGATAAGGAAACTGAGATTCGGAAAGGAGAAGTCACTTTGGTTGAAGTTGCACCTAAGTGGAATTGCTGAGGTTTGAATTAATAGGATGACCCATGGGTTAAGAGACCATGATTTTTACTAGTAAGCTATACTCCCTCCCTAAATACAAAGTTATAATAGTTAACAGGAACTGGCTCTCAAATTCCCCCTCTCAGACCTGAGGAGACCTGACTAGAGTACAAATCACAGGACAAAGATTATTTGATTCCAGGGGACAGAGTTTGGGTTAAGGAACCCTCCTAAAAAGTATCTCAAGAGGGAGAACCAAAGGTAAGAGCATACTAGGCTAGGGATAGATAACGGAGCCTGGGATCCATTATAAGCAACCTTCAGCTTTACAAGTAGGGGCAGGAATGGGAGACAGATAAGATTGGAGATTTGAGCCAGACATTGATAGGAATGGGGAAAAAGAAGGTAAGAAATGAACAGCAGCAATGCTTGTGAGTTTTACTGGAGGTGTGATGGTTTGTCAGCCTGGCTAGAGGAAGAGGACAAGGTGACCTTCTCTCCCACCCATCCCTGAGCCATTTGTTGTGAGCCTTGGTTGAATATCAGATCATCGTCACCTCTCACCTCCATCCCAACCCTTCTCTTGCTCATCTAAAACTACTCTCAGGTTTCCTCGATCAAGGAAACCTCCCTGAAGACCTTCCAAATTTTCCTTTTAGCCCCTTAGTGCGCTATATTCAGTCTGAAAATCCTCCTCCCCTCCCCTGCCTCCCTTACACAGTCCAAGATACAGACGTTGCCTCAAATTAAACTTAGGCACATCAAGCCCTTGAGAACAGGGTGTTTTGGACTGCAGGCCACACCCTCTAACAAGCAGCCATTAATTGTCCTTAGCATGCCCTTCTCAACTCTTTCTAACTCATATCCCCGTTGGCCACCATTGCCATCCCCTCATATCTGACATCCAACACACCTGGGTGGTGGCATTAGTTCTACACAGAAAGATGGAGCCTGAAGACTGCTTACAGGCCTTCTTTCTTATTTTTTCATTCATCCATTTATGCATTCATTCATTCATTCATTCATTGATCTATTACCCTATTTATCCAACCATTTAACCTACTGTGTGGCAGGTATTGTATCATGGTCTGGACATATGACTGTGAGGAAGAAAAGTTATTATCTAGTAGAGAATACAGATAAAAAAAGTAAACAATCATAAAATGCATTCCAAAAAAACTGTTGTGATAAATGAGTAGGATTTTATAATTAGAAAAATTAAATGTGTTAAGGATAAGAAACTACCAAGATAGGATGGTCAGTAAAGATCTATCTGGCCAGGCGTGGTGGCTCACTCCTGTAATCCCAGCACTTTGGGAGGCCGAGGTGGGCAGATCATGAGGTCAGGAGTTCAAGACCAGTCTGGCCAAGATGGTGTAACCCCATCTCTACTAAAAATACAAAAATTAGCTGGGCATGGTGGCCTGTGCCTGTAATCTCAGCTACTCTGGAGTCTGAGGCAGATAATTGCTTGAACCCGGGAGGCAGAGGTTGCAGTGAGCCGAGATTGTGCCACTGCACTCCAGCCTGCGTGGGCGAAAGAATGAGAATCTGTCAAAAAAAAAAAAATCTATTCATGGAGGAGATATCCTTAAGTTGAGACTTACCTAAGTGATGGCAAGGAGCTAATCATATGAAGAAAGGAGAAGAACATTCCAGAAGGCAGAACTCCATGGACGTGGGCCTGGAGGTAAGAAATAGCTGGGCAAGGTCAGGGGCAGAAGTAAGTCCAGCCTAACTGGATTCTAGTGAGCAAAAGGGAAGGTGGCATCACCTGAGGTTGTAAAAGTGCAAAGGAAATTGGTCATGTAGGGCTTTAGGGCCCTTGGATACTGAGAAACTTGGATTATATTGAAGGCAACATGAAAAACCGCTGGAGAATTTTCAGTGTGGTGGTGACATAATGTTCATTTTAAGAAGTGTCACTCAAGATGCTATGTGAAAATTAGATTGCAGCAAGGAAAGGGTGAACAAAAAGACCTATCTGAAGTCTTTGGCATTTGTTCTGGTGAGAGATGATGGGTAGGCTTGGTGGCCAGGGGCTTGGTGATGGAGATGGAGACACATGACAAATTTGAGATGTGTTTTGGAAGGAGAAGTAGCAGGATTTTCTGAAAGACTGCCTAGGAAAATGCTCTATCCTTTGCCAAGAACTGAGAGTCAGGCTTGTTCAGTTCCCAGGCTTCAGAACAATAAGTTGGAAACATGTTGATTCAATGTGATCTGGCGAATGAACAGAAAACAACTAGAAAAACCTTCAAATTTAAATCATACACAAACTCTCCAGTAAACAAAGGACCCTTTCCCTGGAAAATGCACATGTCTACTTAAAAAAAAAATTTGGCATACAATTCCAAGTGACTCCTGGATTCCAAAACACTTTCCATGGACACCCCCTACTCCATCCACAGCAGACAAGGAGGGTCCTATATGTCTGGATCCAAGATTAAAAAAATTCATGAACTAGAGATGTATACTGATTCTCCTTATCCTGGAAATCCACAACTTCAACAGTGGACAATGGCCAGCTCTCTTTCAGGCAGGTTTATACATAATCTATTTCTGGGTGATGTTCTCCAGGGACAGGTATTCCACACATATACTTCAGGGTCCCCTGCAGTGTTCTACCATAGTTAAAATGCAGTCAAGTCCTGTTTTCATTCGTTCAGTCTCCTGGGAGAGGGATGGGTCAGTCAAACTGAAGCCTTGGGAATATGAACACGTGGTTATTAGGCTCTTGGTGTTCTGGGTCATTCTTTTCTAACTTTGAGTTTTCAGTTTTGCTAGTAGAACATTGCTTGAGCAATACATTAAAGAAAGAACCTGAAAGAGTTTGGATGCCAGAAATTATCTCTATTATTAGCTTGAATGAACAAACACACTACAATAAAACAGTATATTCAAAAACAATCAGTAAATCTTTTATTTTTCACCAATAGATTCATTTGTTCCTGTGCATAATTTTTATGGTATCTATTTCCCACATATCTTTCAAATGGTGAAAGCAAAACCACACATTCCAATACTTGTGAGATAGACTTAACTTATGCTTAAACCACCAGAACTTCCTACCTTTTCCAAGATTTGTGAAGACTTTATAATGACTCCATGCCTTACATATACTGTTCCCTCTTCCTAGAATGCCCTTCCCACTATTTCTTCTTGGGAAACTTATGCTTGTTTTTAAGGTCCATCTGTGAAGTCTCCTCTTGCAGTCTTCCTGACTCCACCGACGGAGGCACTCTTTTTTTTTTCTCTACTCCGGTATCCTCTTGTCCATCCTGCTATCATACTACTAGTCATATTTTGGTTTTAATTTTTTTTTCCATGTCTGTTTCTCACTCCGGTTTGTTATGGGCAAGGGTGGTAATTTATTTATCTTTTAATTGCAGAATCCAGCCAAAATTTTGCCCACAGTCTAAGCCCAATAAGTGTATACCAAACATATGGAACAATTCTTATACGAGGCTCTGTGATGTGGATGCAGAAGGTATATGATGTCCTGGCCCTGGCAAACCAGACCCTTACTAATAATTCCAGCATCATGTTGCTGTTATGAAAAGAAGTTCTGACTTGTGAAGCTGAGTCCACTCTCACTGCCTACTCCCTAGTAACTGTTCTTCCAGGCCACCTCTATATTCAACACTGAGACTGCCCCTTGTAGACCTTTGGTCCCAAGACCTAACCTCATCTTTGTTCCTTCCTTTCCATAGCACAGAAATGAAAGGAAAGACCTTTTGTTTCAATTCTTCATCTTCATAATTAGATACATTTGCTGAGTGCTTACTTTCTATCAGGCACTGTACTAATTACATAAATTAACTCATTTTTGCAAGAGCTCTATTCATCTATTTCCTCATGTATTTATGTATTTCAGAAATATTAATTGAGCATCTATTATATGTAGCCACTGTGATGGGCACTGTGATGTAACTGAACAGATGGACAAAGGCTTTTCCTTCTTAGAGCTTTAAGTCTGCATGGTAGAGGGAAAATGATCTGGTACCAATGAATTAAGAAGATAATTCCAGATGGTGACAAATATCATAAGTAAAGCAAAGATAGTGGCATAACAGAGATGAAAGTAAGTGGTATGCCGACGACCTGAGGCAGGGGAAGAGGGGACTGGAGGATGGTACAGCCTAGATGGCTGCATACACTTCACTTCTACTTACATTTCGGTAGCCCAGAATTAGTCACATGATCAAATCTAATATTAAGCAGGCAAGAAAATACATTTTTTGGGTGACTCAGATGAAGGATATGGAAAAGGATTTGGGAAACACTATATGAAGTATCATTTCTGACATTTGAGTTGAGGCTGTAGAGAGGAGATGGAAGGGTGGTCAAGACAGAAAGAATCCCACATGGAAAGGCTATGAGCTGGGGAAAAACAGCTTGGCCCATTTGGTGACTAAAAGGGTGTTATTATGTCTGGCACATAATAAGCAAGGAACAGCACACTATAAGATGTATTAGGGGAGGCTGGCAAGAGACAGGCCATTTAGGATTTGATTCTGAAAGCAGTGAGAAGCCACCAAAAGGTTTTAAGCCAGGGAGTGTCAAGATCATTTTTAAAAGCTTGCCCTAACTGTAGTGTGGATAAGTCTGTAAGGGGACAAAGAGGGGGAGGGAGCCCCATTATTAGGTTGTTGCAGAATGCTTCGAATAGGTGGTAAGGTCAGAGATTTTATTCTCTTTTAAGAAATCATTAAGGTAACAAAATGGATGCTTCGAGCTGGAATCTCTCAGGGCTTGGGAGGATGGAGAAGCCACAGGAAACATGGAACGTGCTGAGACTCCAGAGTCAGTGTCTTTATTTCCTGTCTGGGAAGTGACCTCATGTAATCTACTTTAGACAATTTGGACTTTGCAGGAGGGTTTTGAATTCTAATTAAAATGGCACAGACTTTTAAGTCAAATAGAAATGGATCTAAATCCAGACACTACTTACAGGTGGTATGAGTTGGGGAAAGATATCTCCTCCAGCTTCAGTTCCTCATTTGTAAAATACCTCATTTGTATCCATCAGCCTGGCTGCAGTAACAAACACCCCCAGTATCTCATTGACTTATGACTTTCATTTTTCACTTAGCTGCAGGTCGACTGCTATGCCCCTGCTCCATGCAATTTCTTATCCCAAGACCCAGGCTATGAGCTGAGAAACTTGCAAGCCTCTAGAGTTTCTCTTAAGACATGGCAAGCAGCACATCTGTTCTCATGCCATTGGCCCAAGCAAGTCACATGGCCCATCTGATTATTAGGGTAGGAAAGTATATTCTGCCTACAAGGCAACACCCTAAGTCATACAAACAATGGGCAGGAGTACACGATAGTTTTACAAAGAAGACAGTGCATAGTTGGGAACAATAATATAATACAATCTGCCACATCAAGCTTACTGAGTTACCATAAGAATTAAGTGGATGATACATACAAAGCACTTAGTGTTTGACACAATGAACACTCTGTACAAATAAATTTTTATTAGCTAGTTCAATTTATATATATGTATATATTTGCCAACACAGGATTAAAATGTGTAACTCTTTGCCTTTTACTCTCCTCTCTCCTCCCAATAACCACCTTCCATACACACCTACGTGCATAAACAGTGGTGAACTTGTACAAAATGCACAGCTTTTAGTGGTACGTAGACCTCAGTCGGAAACTCAGTTATGCTGCTTAGTCAGTGTGACTGTCTGAGATCACTGTCCTCTCTCACACTCAGTCTCCTCATCTGTAAAACGGGAGAAAGCCCACACCATTGGATTGATGTGAACATTAAAACTCAGAACATTTGACTTATCTTTCCTCTATAGATTTTCCCCAGTCTCTGGCAAGTTCTTAAAATTAAAGTATATTCCAAATATGCCAATTTGAAGCAAGTAGAGGACGTCTTCATGCCAGGTACTTAGAGAATGTCAACTTTGAGGATTTCTGCAGTAATTAGTAATGATTGCCACTCTCTTTACTAAAAGAAGCTCTGAAGCTCTTCCCTACCTGAAATGCATAGGACGTCTTGAGGATTCCTGAATATTCCACACTATCCCTCGCCTCCATGCCATCGTTCATTCTGGCCTCTTTACTTGGAATGCCTTTTGTCCCAAATGAAATTCTTTTGGTGGACATTCTAAGATGCTTCTCACCATCCCCACCTGACCATGAGAATTTGCTAAATGACTACTCTTGACTCAGTGGTTTTAAATTCGGCTTACCCGCCCACACCTGGTAGTATATGTTAGTGGACTAGGGTGCTAATTCTTGGGGATTACTTGGGTCAAACCCCAGTCTTCCTGCTTAGCCTGAGAACCCAGTTGGGACTTTCCTTGGTTCACCCGGTACTGAAGCAATTAGGGGCCAGTTTGCTATGAATAAGGTCTTAAACAATGTGCAGGTCATCCTGAGATATCCAAAAAACTATCTGGTGTCAGGTCAAAAAGTGGCACAGTTACATTTGTATTTTAGAATGCTGTCTCTGATGGCTGTAGGAGAGTACACTGGAAGACAGCAAGGCTAGGGAACAGAACAATTGTTCAGACAAGAGATGGTGCCCTTGTTTTACAAGAAACACTCCCGGGAACTACTTACCGCATTCCCTTGTTGTATTTGTGTTTGCTAACTGTTGGGTTTGGATAGTGCCAGGGTCTTCAGTAGAGTGACCCTCCTCCAATGCTACATATGAGAATAAACCTTTGTAAGACCTCACAATAATTTAATATCCAAGTGCACTGTCATTCTTTTCTTGTGACTCATTTCAATTTTATTTTATAAATGTATCAGTAGGGTAATAGACTGGAATGAAAACAAAAAAATGACAATAACATGAAAGCCACCCTCCATCAGAGAGTCCAGGAAGCACTGCTGCAGAGCCACACGGGGAAGAGGCTTCATTTTCTCTTTGCTGGGGTAGGATGATTTTAACTATTTTCTTGGATTTTGATGAAATTAAACTACGCCCAAGTCGAATTCCAGGTATTTCTAGATTTTTACTCTGAGGCTCTTTCCTGGGCCACAATACCCAATTTTCCTCTGATTACCAAACTGTCAACTTTTTATTGGGATGGTGAGGGGATATTTAAATGTTTGATCCCACATTCACGCACACATCTTTTTTCTCTCTCTTTTATTTAAATTAATAGACTATTTTTAATGGAGCAGTTTTAAGTTTACAGAAAATTTGAGTGGAAAATAAAGACCACTCTCATATTCCCCCATTTTCCTGTGACACACAGTACTCCATTATCAACATCTTCATTAGAAGGGTACTTTTGTTCCAATTAATGAGCCTATATATATATATATATATATATATGAGACATATACACATATATATGAGACATATATATATATATATTTTTTTTTTTTGAGACACAGTTTTGCTCTGTCACCCAGGTTGGAGTGCAGTGGTCCAATCTTGGCTCACTGGAACTTCTGCCTCCTGGGTCAAAGCAATCCTCCTGCCTCAGCCTCTTGAGTAGCTGGGATTACAGGTGTGCACCACCAGGCCTGGTTAATTTTTGTATTTTTAGTAGAGATGGGGTTTCACCATGTTGGCTAGGCTGGACTCAAACTTCTGACTTCAATGATCCACCCATTTCGGTCTCCCGAAGTGCTGGGATCACAGGCATGAGCCACTGTGCCAGCCTGAAGAGCCAATATTAATATATCATTATTAATTGAAGCCCATACATTATATTAGGGCTCACTCTGTGTTGTACATTCTAGGATTTTGAACAATGTATAATGACGTGTACCCTGCATTACAGTATCACACAGAAGAGTTTCACTGTTCTAAAAATCCTCTGAGCTTCACCCATTCATCCTTCCCTCCCCGTCCCTGAACCCCTGGCAACTACTGATGCTTTTACTCTTTCCATAGTTTTACCTTTTCCAGAATGTCATAAAGTTGGAATTAGATAGAAGGTAGCATTTTTGATGTCTCTTTCTTGTACCATTTTCCTTCATGATTTCATGACCTTTCCAGCTCACCACACCACTGCACTCCAACCTGGGTGACAGAGCAAAACTGTGTCTCAAAAAAAAAAATATATATATATATATGTCTCATATATATGTGTATATGTCTCATATATATATATATATATATAGGCTCATTAATTGGAACAAAAGTACCCTTCTAATGAAGATGTTGATAATGGAGTACTGTGTGTCACAGGAAAATGGGGGAATATGAGAGTGGTCTTTATTTTCCACTCAAATTTTCTGTAAACTTAAAACTGCTCCATTAAAAATAGTCTTACACATGAACACACACACACACTCACACTTACACATGCACACTGTCCTTCCAAAACTGAATCGAAAAGTTGAGAAAAACCCATACCTAACTTGGCTCACAAAATTGTTAAGTTTGAGAGGGCCTTTGGGGGGTCATTTTCTCTCTCTCCCTGCCTTCCTATCAGGAAGTAAACACTGACAATTCATCCAACTCACAAGAGCCAGGCCTCTCCTCCTGGCTTGGTCTGTTCACTTCTTGTTTCCCTAAAAGCAAGGGCCTCTTTGCCTGTGCTGTGTCTGAGCGGTAATTACCTTGTGTCTGTTCTGCTGCCTTCAAATTATTTTTCCCACCTTCAGAGCAATTGCCTCCTACTTCTTATCTCTACTGTGATCTTCTACAGGGCACAAGGGACCTGTCTCTTGACTCTCATATTTTTGCTTCTGATGTTAAAAAGTCCCCTTGAACTTGCATTTTACAGACACCAGCAAAGCCCAAGTGTCTTCACATAACCTGACACTTCCCGGGGGCAGGGTGTTTGCAATTATAGCCTGAGCTGGCTGCGGGATCAGAGCGTTGCCCAGGCCCAGCGAGGCCTGGCCTGCAGAGCACCTTTGATGAGTGATGGGGTTATTATTATGAATGCTATGCGAGGATGCTGGTAAAGTCCCGTGGCAGGAGGGCTTTTCTCCCTTCATCTTGCCTTAGCGTAGACAGACAGACATATACATACATATATGCATATACTGGGAGGCAGGCTGGCTAGGGAGAGAAGGAAATGAAGTTAGAGGAAATTCTCACACATTGTGGAACGATTTTTCTCCCATGCCTCTGTCTTCCCAGAGTGTCCTGTTTCTCACTGACAGGCCATCCTCTCTTAAGGGCCGTAAGTATAGTTTACTCCCAAGTTGAAAAGCCAACCTCTTTTTCCAGCTTTTGTATTCCAATACCCTTCCTTCCCTTTTATCTTTTTTCTTGAGGCTTAGGATTTCTTTCTTTGGAGGCATTTCCTGCCACTTTTGTCTCTTGCAGAGAAAATAAAAAATACCTAAGTAGAAGGATAGCGATCCTAGCTATTTGCATAGATAGAGTGCTTGTCTAGGGAAATACATTTTTTCCCACTCTTCCATTGTGTGTGTCTCTGTTCTGTGCTGCAGAGTGTTGATCATTGTTCATTTATGCCTCTTTGGTAAATCTATGTCCCTGTGGGTGGGCCCAGCCTTCCCTGAAAGAGGGAGGCACACCCGGTGTTAAATGTCTGGGAGGAGGCCATACTCAGCCAGAAAATGTGATCTTAGGAGGCTCGGCAAGGAGCCTCCTAGTCCTTCCACTTTGGTTTCAGACTTTGAGGAGACTTGATGCCTTTGGAGGAGAGCAGCATTTCAGGGTTTCGAGATGGCCTCCCTGATGGGAAGGTGTGATGGGAACTAGGAAGGGGCTCCCAGGCTACGTGTAATGAGCTGAAGGTAGGAAGCCACCCTCATCTTGTCAAGTGGCATGGCTGCTTGTTTCTTGCCTGTTCATTCCCTTCAGTTGACCTAATCCCTTTAGAAAAGCCTCCCGGGAACATTTGAAATTTCTCTTTAAAACACTGCAGAATCCAGGGGAGGACCTTGTCTCGTTGTTTCAGGAGAGCAGTAAAGAGACTGGAATGCCTCCCAAGATCAGCTGAAGCAGCAGGGAATGTTCTGGATTTCATTTGCAAACACGACTCAAATTTAAAATCGTCATCATATGCCTGTCATTATGTTTTAAATCTTAAAACATCCTTATGAAGTGGCACTGCTCTTGCTCCCATTTTACAGATGAGGAAGCAACATTTGAGACTGTGTATGTCAACTACCCAATCCTCATTTTACTTCCTCTATTTTCTGATATCCTTGAAAGATTTGCATTGCATATTAAAAAGGAAATGGAATGTTTTTGTTACATTTTTATAATGCGCAAAGCACCTTTGTGTGCTTGGTCTTCTATCTAGATGGTTAAATTCCGTGGATAAAGCAAGACAGAGGCTTTTCTGTTTTTGTTTGTTTTTAAAATTTTAAGAGCTGGACACTGCAGTCTGGGTTGTATGATTCACTAGAAACCATGTGTCAATAGATGGAGGGGATGGAATTCAAAATTATTGCAAGTCCAGGACTTAATCCTCTAGCACTTGATTTTCACTTCATTCAGAATCTGTTCATGTATGGAAATGCCAAAGATTGGGAACATAATCCCAATAGTCTCAGCAGCACACTGGGAATAGGAAGGACTCCCAAGTCCCAGTGGACCACAGACCTGCTAGGTCAGACTTTCCATGTGTTTGCTTAGTTCACTGGAAGTGGCCAGGGAGACTCCTACTAATGTGTCAAATATCTCAGTGTATCAATTAATAGCCTCTGTGAAAAAGTCAAGAAGATGTGGGGAATTGAAATAATCATGTGGATACCTTGGTTCTACATCTGTTGTTTTGCCAACTCACAGGACATGGAGGAAACATTTGATGTTGCTTTTTCTGCTTCAAAGATTCCAATGATTTCTCTTTCTCTGTTTCAGCCCCACAGGTTACTGACAGACCAAAATATCCTGACAACCCCCGAATGCCAAAAGGAGAGAAGGGGTTTGTAAATCTGAGGACCTTGACTACTTTTGTAAGAAGGAATTACCTGCTAAGTATGGTCTCAGAAAGAAACTCTCTTGGAGGTTACCTGGGGACAAGCGGAGGAAGCAAGCCATAGCCTTTTTGGAATTGTAATAATATTCCAAGGCAAATGTTCCCACGGGCTGGGATTTTACCTTCTATCTGTCCTACAATCAGGGTGTAAGATAGAGAAATGCACTTCCCATCTCCGAGCCACAGTTTCTCATCCATAGAATGGGGAGTTTGGATTTCTAAGATCCCCCATCTCATGCTTTGAATGGGATCAGGCTGGGAATTCAAAAGCATCTGCTCACTGGGAAAGGGAGGCAGCCAGGGTGGGACAGGGCTTGTATTAAATAACGAGAAAGGAGCATGGTGACTATGACTTGAGTCAGTCCGGAAATAAAATATAAGGGGGTCTGATCTGAGGCAGAAGAGGATAGCAGAAATTCTCCTAGGAGTGGCAGTCAAGCCAGGTCAGGCTCAGGTCAGGCTGCCTGGTTCAGAGAATGGCATCAATGTGTGCAGAGGGGTTCTTAAGGCCAGACAGGTGTCAGGGCCCAAGCCAAGGGGACTGGAGGTCAGAATAGGGCTTCAGTTCTAAAAAAGGTGCCTGGCTGAGTGCAAAGCAGGCCTGAGTCATCCAGACCTCACAATCATGGCTGGAGTGGCCACAGACAGACCCACAATGGGTGCAGGGGATCCCAAGTTTACGACAGCAAGAGCCATTCCAGGCTTACCTATGTTTTCAGGGCAAATACAGGACTGAGTCTAGGCTGGAGGGTAAGAGAAGCTGAAACAGACACCTTTAGAACTGAAGTGTGATGTTTTCATTAATCTGAATACAAACCATAGCCAATATATATGGTGTGCTTTCTCTGTGCCACTCTATTCTAAGTGTCTCACATGTGTGAACTCCCTGGCAGGCTAGTAGTATTAGAGCTTTTGCTTATTAATCTCTATGGTAACAGGTCATTAAAAAAATAATTAATTACTGTGTTACCAAGATCAAAATATGGTAATATTCGCCTCTTCAGCTGTGACCACCACCATAGAAGAGTCCAGGCAAAAATACAGAGATCAGAAGGGGCAAGTGGAACCCTATGCAGGCTAAAGACTCTTAGGAAATATGGGCCCTTAAATGTTCCCATCTATGTGGGTTTCGTTGTCAGCCCTTCTTTCTTTGGCAGGGTCAAGGGCATTTGACCTGTTGATACACCTATTGCTTTTCCAGCAAGCACTACATCTTTCTAGTAAGGAGTCAATGCACCTAAGCTGGAGGCCACTGGAGGTGACTCCAGGCACCATTTTTCAACTTCTCCTAGAAATGTCTCTTTAGTTCCTTCAGGCTTTGACTTGGGTGACTATGGAGAACCTGACACGGGAAGTTAAAAAGCAACAAGAAGTCTTTTAAAAAGTTTGAATTACATTGAACATATGTCTGAAATGTAAGAAGGGGTAAGCCCTCTTTCTTACCATCCTTCCTGACCATGACCCCTGGGAATCAGATGTCCCAGGCACAGCTTAGCTTTCTAACCCTGCTCTATTGCCCTCCATGATCTTTCCGAATTTCTCTCCTTTTCCTCCCTTTACACTAAAAATGCCCTAGTTCTGGCCTTCCTCATCTCGTTAATAATTAAGCTGGCTGACTTACCTCCCTGCTTCCTGGTCACCCTCTTCAATCTGTCCTTGTCTCTGTCAGCAGCAGCATCATCCTGCTCAAAACCACAAAGACCTCCTACCATGGAAAGACAAGTATTCAGAATCCGCATCACACATCTAGATCCCCTGTGATGTGCCCTGAAACAACCTCCGCCGTCTTAGCTTTTACTCACATTTTCCATAATTTCCAGGCCCAGCAGGCCTGATCTTGTTCTCAACTTCCCTAACTTAGTCTCCTCCATCTGTCAGAAATAGCCTTTCTCTACCTCCACCTGAGATTAATGTATCCTGGAGAGTCTATCTCTCTTTTCAGTGTCCATATCAAGGGCAAGCTCCTCCAGGAAGCCTTTCTATACCTCCAACCTCCAACCTCCAACCTCATACCTCATCATTAGAAAAGATCACGTTCTCATTAGAAGCCCAAACCTCAGCATCACATAATATGCCCATCTAACAAACCTGCACATGTACACCCTGAATCTAAAAAAAATAAAATAAAACAAAAAAAGTAGAAGAAAATCTACACTGATGAGAAAAAAAAGGATCAAATCCAACTTTAAGTTCCTGAGTCTAACTTTCTACCTTTATTTTAGTGCCTCTCAGAATTATCTGTGTTTGTGTCCACATTAACCATTGGCTGGGATCATCATAAGTAAATCACCATGTTCCCCAAACCAATAACTGCCCTGGCACACAGGAAGCTTATGTTAGTGTCTTAGTATGGCATATACGTATACACACACTGTACACATGAACACATATCTATGTGATGTTTCCAAACACAGATATGTGTTCATATCCAAAGACAGTTGTCTTTGAAAGTAAACACAAGAAACTCTGATAAACTTCTGGAACATGGGGATAGGAGGGTGGGGTGAAAGAAAGTATTTAGTAAATTTACATTTCTTTATGTATTTCTTGACTCTTAAAATCAATATATCATAATTTAATAACTTACAATTTATTAAAATGAAAAATAAAATAACTCATGTTAATTGTAGAATACATACATCTGTAAAGAAGAATGACAAACAGGAATAATTTCCAGAGACTCACAATCTATATACATTCTATTTATGTGATTAGATCCATGTTATTCTTATGTTTCCTTTTTGCCAGTCAGCATTGTATGGAGAGTACTTCTCCATTCTCTATCATTGGGCGTGTAAATTGTTAACCACTTTGGAATACTGCAAATAATCATATAATGAACGTACATATACTTAAATCTTTGTGTGCATTTTTTATTATTTACTAGGTTAGATTCTTAGAATTAGAACCACTGGATTGAAGGGAATATTATCATTTAAGGTTTTAATCCATGTTGCCGAAATGTTTTACCAATTATTCTAACCAACATTGTAAGAAAGTATCCGTCTCACAATACCCACATCAGAACCAAGTATTACAATTCTTAAAACCTCCCAAACATTTTCTTTTTCTTTCTTTCTTTCTTTTTTTTTTTTGAGACAGAGTCTCACTCCGTCTCTCAGGCTGGAGTACAGTGGCAGTGACTGCAACCTCCGCCCCCCAGGTTCAAGCGATTCTCCTGCCTCAGTCTCCCGAGTAGCTGGGATTACAGGCACTTGCCACCATGCCCAGCTAATTTTTCGTGTTTTAACTAGAGACAGAGTTTCACCATGTTGGCGAGGGTGGTCTTCAACTCCTGACATCAAGTGATGCACCCACTTCTGCCTCCCAAAATGCTGGGATTACAGGCTTGAGCCACAGCACCCAGCCCTAACATTTTTTTTTATTGATTCTCCCTTTGCTTTTATAATGAGGGCACCTCTACCCTGAGTTGAATCAGATGCATTATTGTTTTTTGTCAATTCTTTTACTACTTCTTCTTTAATATTTAAATTTTTGATCAATTTAAATCAAATTAGGTAAATTTTATGATGTAAGGGAGGAGACATTTGCCTTGTTATAATTCCTGTATATTTAACCAATCATCCATGTCATATTTATTTAATAATCCTTCCCCACACTTTAAATAATTTGTAGTCTTATTTTTGTTCTGTGTTTGAATTACTATAGCTGTATAGTGTGATTTGACATCTGATAGGGTAGATTTCACCTTTTTAATTATTTATTTTATATTCTGGGGTCATTCTCATGCATTTATTTTGTCTAAATGAATCATAAACAGGCTGTCAAGTTTTCAACACAGATCCATGTGGAATTAAAAACTTTTTTTCTTACTAGTATTTGGGAACTTCATTCCTTTCTTCTTTGTTTCTCTTCCCCCTCCCCTCCCTCCTTGTCCTCCTTCTTATTCTATTCTTCTTTCTCTGTTTCATTCTCTTCTTCTCCTTCCTTCCCTTCCTTTCCTTCTCAACTTCATCTTCTTCGTTTCTCCATCATTATCATTTTCTGTTTATTGATTACATTTAAATAACAACTATTTCATAGAGAAAAGTAAAAATAGACATAGTGATCAAATGTTGACATGTTGCTTTTTGTGTATGCTTCAAATATTTTTAAATTGACATCTAAAAGTTTATAGAAACAGGCACATTTCTCCACCTAAATTTCCCTCTACTCTCGAAAGTAACCACCATTATAAGATGCTGCACTGCCAGCAAACCACCATGGCACATGTATACCTATGTAACAAACCTGCACGTTCTGCACATGTATCCCAGAACTTAAAGTATAATAATAATAATAATTATAATGCTGCACTGTCTTTTTGTGTTGTTTTGTGCATTTTTAACCTCTAATTTCACAGCACACTTACTTGTCCATAACAAATATATATAGTGTTTTGCATACTTGAAGCTTTTGTACAAAATTTGTCGGACTGAACATGTCCTTTTGCAATTTCATTTATTTTGGTCAACAATGTGTGACTTTTCTTCATGAACATCCTGAGTATTCCTTGTTTCATTTATCCTTGATTATTTAGAACATTTCTTCTATTTTAATGCTAACTTCAATTGACTCAAATTTTGTTGATGGCTTGTGCAACCAAAAGCCTAAATGAGATCTGTCTTCTGTGTGTGTGTGTGTGTGTGTTTTTTTTTAATGCTTTCTAGATTAGTCTGACATGAGCACCCAGTTGGAAAACACTAGTGCAGAAGAGGGAGAGCCTAATATCAGCATTACCTAGGTACTGGAAGAATTTGGATATTATCATATAAACCTGGCATGATAGCTAGGACAGAACCTGTTACGCCGGGAGAAGGCCCCTGCTCAGGGTTTCTCTTTCCCTACATGGGAACCCCTGAAGGAGAGTCCTGCCTGTAATCTTCATTTAGAAGGCTAGTGCTGACCACTGCTTGGTTCTCATCAATCCATCCTTGAGGTTAGTACTACACCTGTTTCAGCAGAATTCTGGTCACAGTCTTACTCTGAATTTGTTATCCTTATAGCACAACCCTTAAATTCCCCAACTATACCTCACCTAGATTTTCCCACATTGTATCTCCACAGATATCCCCAATCTCATCTTAAATCTGAATTGAATCTGTTGTATTATAGCCTGGCTCTTCTCTCACCAACTATTTGGGGGTAATGTAGTGATTCATTTTTTTCCCACATATTATTTTAAGTTCTTACTACCTCCTTCCCCCATCTAGGGTTCAGTTTTTCCCCTGCTTTTAACACCTTGGTCCAGGCAGCTACATTATCAAACTGTACTAGGGTGGCAAAATCATTTTTTCACATATGCTAACCATGAATGATTGGTGGTGATTTTATGGAAAACTATGTTGAGAATAATTTGGAGGAAAGATTTGGATTCAGATAGAAAGAACTATCTGCCATTGGTAAGTAAAGTGATGTTGTCACTTATTTTATCCCACCCATGATGAGAATTGATGTTTATAAATCCTTTGACTATGAACAATAGTCAATGAGAGTATTAAGTACAATGAGAGTATTAAGCAAAAAGCAAGTAACAAAAATAAAAAATAAAATGCTTTTGTAATCAAGGTCAGAGAGGATATTCTTTTACTTTTTCCATTACATTATTCATGTATGCATAATGGCATGCAGTATTACTTTCCATGTGTAAAAAAGAAATCATACAATAGAGTGCATAGAGAAGTGGAGAAATGGAGAATAGTTTTCAAAGTTATTTGATCTGGCAGATTATCTTCCAAAGATGAGTGCAATTGTATTTTCCATATCACAGGCTCTTCTGGAATATTAAACTCTGCCCCCATCAAGAGGTGGTGTCTGTGTCTGTTCTCCTTGAATTTGGGTGGGTCTTCCCGACTGCTTCAACCAAGAGAGTCCAGTAGAAATGATACTATATTATTTCTGAGGTTAGATCAAAAGAATGCCATGCATTTTAATTTTGTTTTTTGAGGGTTGCTGGCTTCTAGAACCCAGCCAACATATTGTGATGAAGCCTACACAACAGTGGAGAGGCTCCCATGGAGAGGAGTCAATGCCCACTGATCCATAGCCTTGGCTGAGCTCTGAGCCAACAGTCATGATCAATTTCCAGCCATATGAGTGAACCATCTTGAAAGAGGCTTCACCAGCACCAAGTTGAGCAACTTGATTATGTTACCAAAGATCACCTCTTTCCCATCACCTTCCATCTGAGACTTGTTTAAAGTGAGTTTGGAAGCTGTGTTTTGCTCATCCTGAAGACTGAATATAGGAAAATATTGCTCAAGTTCTGGATGACGCAGCTGCTGAAGTAATCTGTGGTGCACTTTCCTTCAGGAATCCTTACCTATTTGTTCAGGTGTTCCACAAGCCTTCTTATCTTGGAATTCAATAATACTTATTGTGTGGTTGCTTACTGTTCCCTAGGCACCCTGAAGCATTGAAGCGTTGAAGCTTTCTCTCATGCTTTCAAGTAATGTTGTCATGTTTACCTGCTGATATTCCTTCAAAGGTAGAGGCTGCATCTCTCCAAGTGTGGAAAAAAACAATCAGATGTCACTAAGATATTGTGTAACAATTCATATTAAAAACATGATCTTGTCAGTCAAGAAGAAGAGATTAAAACAAACACCTTGAGAGTTCATGAGTAGAAGTATACAGCCCTGCATTTATGATAATATGGTGCATTTTACCTACCTTGCAGCAGAAAGAAATATCTAATTCCGTACACAGCAATGTAACTGCTTAAAGTGCTCCTAAAATTCAGACAAAACAAATTATAAATAGTATCAAGATCAAAGAAGCTAAGAGTCCCTATGTTTGACGTAGGCACACCAAAGTTTGATGTATATGCTCATTTCTCAGCACTGCAAGTATGGAGAAACCATCAGAAAGTACGCTGAAAATAGAGAGGGCTTCTTTTCAAAACAGAAAGCTCCTGCCTGTTTTACTGAAGGCTACCAGATTCTCTGTCAGAAATTTTGTACAGTTCAGAGGCACAAATGCTCTTTTAGGTCCTTTGAAGCACTGGGTTTAATATCGGAATTTAATCTTGGCTCCAGTCTCCAATTCCTTACATAGTCATTCAAGCAATCTTGGGGACCAAGTCTTCCAATAGCATAGTGATATTCATGCGTGAAGTGGGAGGAATAGATATCCTCCTCATTAACAAGGGACCAGAGATCATGTTTCAGAGGCAAAATACTCATGCATGCAAAAATGTAACTTTTCCATTAATTTTTTTAGTACTGAAATTAGCTTAGCTCATTAGCTCCCACTTCTACCTAGTAGCAGGGAATGTAATTTTGCTAACCCAGGTGACTCATTATTTCTATTTTCAAGTTTAGTTTACTTTAGGTAAATTTTTGAATTCATAATGTTTTTCTGACCTTCTTTCTTCTCTTCCAAAAGAGGTTATTCTAACTTCTCAATGGGTTTAATTTTGTAGTAGTTATTGTTATATATATATATTATAGATAAATATATCTATAATATATTTAAAATATATTTTTATATTTATCTATAATATATATTTATAATATATTATAGTATATATTTTAAAATATAATATATAATATAACATATTATAAATATATATTATTTTTACAAAAATCAACTTTACTGGTGTATAACTCACAAAAAATAAAATTCATTATATTAAAGTGTATATTTTGTCAATTTCTACACAAATAGCCTGCCAGAATTTTGATTGGGTTGGTGTTGAATGTAGACCAATTATGGGAGAATTGCCATTAACAGTATTGAGTCTACCAATCCATGGACATGGTATATCTCTCAATTTATTTAGACCTTTAATTTCTCTCAGCATTGCATTGCAGTTTAATGATTAGAGGTCTTGTACATATTTTGCTAAATTTGTCCTGAGAGTTTTATATTTTGAGATGATAGCATAAATGGTATTGTATTTTTAATTTTATTTTTCAGTTGTTTCTTTGTGATGTATAGATGTAAATTGATTTCTGAATGTTGAACTTGTATTCTGTAATCTTTTAAAATTCACTTGTTAGTTCTAATAACTTTTTTTTTTAGTTTTTTTAGGATATTGAATTTATATGATCATGTTGTCTGCAAATAAGGGCAGCTTTAATTTTTTGTAGACTGTATGACTTTTATTTGACTTCAGTAACAGTATTAAATAGAAGTGGTGAGAACTGACATCTTTCCTTATTCCAGAATTTAGAGAATAAGAACTCAGTCATTCATTATTGATTATGATATTATCTGCAGCTATTTCATAGGTAATCTGTATAATATTGTGGCAATTTTCTTCTATTTCTAGTTTTATGAGATTTTTTAATCATAAAAAAGAGTTAAATTTTGTCACACATATGAATATGTGTTTATACTGAAACGTGACTAGATTTTTTATTCTTTATTCTGATTATACCATAAATTTTCAAATGTTAAGCCAGTTATGAAACTCTGAAATCTATTTTTTATAATATACTACCTTTTTATATCTAGATGATTATAATATACTAAAGATTAAGGATTTTTGTGTGTTTTTTCATAAAGAATATCAGTCTAAAGTATGCTTTCCTTGTAATATTTTGTCTGGTTTTGGGTAAGGGTAAAAGAGGCCTCATGAAATGATTTGAGAAATCTTCCTCCATACTCTCTTTTTGAAAGAGTTTGGGTAGAATTGTTATTTATTTTTTAAATATGTATTGGAATTCACCAATGAAGTCCTCTTGGCTTGGAGTTTTCTTTGTGTGGATGTTTCTAATTAAGGATTTATTTTAAAATTTGATATGGGACTATTCAAGTTTTCTACTTCTTCTTGAGTCAATATTGATAATCTGTATCTTTCGAAGAATTTATTCATTTGAGCTAAGTTGTCAAATTTATTAGCATAATTTTGTTTATTATAGACCCTTATTTATTACTCTTTAAAATTTCTGTAGATTTGTAGTGATGTCCCCATTTAGCTTAAATTATTGGAATTGTTTCTTCTTTTTAAAAAATGCTATTAGTCTATTTAAGAGTTTATAAATTTTATTTGTATTTCTACAGAGACAGCTTCAGTTTCATTGATTTTTCTGTTTTGTTTGTCTAATTTTTATTTCACTGGCTTCCTGTCATTACTTTCTTACTTCTATTCCCTTCAGGTTTAACTTGCTCTTTTTTATAGATTATTTAAATGAAAGCTCAGGTCACTCATTTTATATGATTTTTGTTTCCTAACATAAGCACTTTATAATATAGTATACATTTCCAGCTACATGCTGATTTAGCTCCTTTCCACAATTGCTTTAATATTTTCTGATGTCATTATATTTCAGTTCAAAATATTTTCTAATTTTTCTTGTGATTTATTCTTTAGCTCACAGTCTATATAGATGTGTGTTGTTCAGTTTGCAAATTTTGGAGATGTTTTCACATAGAATATTTGTATTCTTGGTTATAATTTAATTTAATTTTTTCAGAGAAGATACTCTGAATAATTTTAGATTTTTTGGATTTATTGATACTTCTTTTATAGCTCATAATATAATATAACACCATATAGTCTTCCCTGTGCACCTGAAAAGAATGCATATTATCTTGTTGAGTGGACTATTCTAAACATTTCACTTAGGTCAAGTTGGTTTTTAATGTTATCAAAGTCATCTGTACCTTTACTACTTGTTCCAATAATTACCTGCTGACTTGTTCTAATAATTACTGAGTGAGCAATGTTGAAATCTTTAACTATAATTATGAATTTGTCTCACTGTCTTTTCAGTTCTATCAACTTTGGTTTTAGGCATTGTTGAAGCTCTGTTATTAGGTGTGTAAACAGATTGAAAATGTTATATCTTCTGGATGTACTTTCTAGTTTTTCATTATAAAATGCTTCATATTATTTCTGATAATATTGCTTATCCTGATGTCTACATTGTATAATATTAATATAGACATTCTAGTCTGTGTCTAGTGTTTGTTTGCATGGTATTTAATTTTGTATCCTTTAACTTGTAACCACATTATGACTTTAAAGAGGGCTTTCTACAGTTGGCCTGTATTTGGGTATTGCATTTTTATCCTTTCTGACAATCTGTCTTTTAATTGGAGTGTCAAGATTAGTAATATTTAATGTAGTTATTGATATAGTAAGTTTAAATCTACAATCTTGCCATTTATTTTTTTAATTGTCTTCTTTTCTGCGTCCATTTTTGTCAATTATTGTTTTAGTGTTCTATTATTTCTACTACTGGCTTATTAGCTAGCCCTTGCTTTACTTTTTGGTATCACTCTAGGGAATATAACACACACCTTTAACTAACTTCAGCCTACCTTTAAATGATATCATCTCACTTCATGAATAATGTAAGAATCTTATATTATATACATTATATGCTTTCATTTATCCCCTTCCATCTTTTGTTGCCATTCAATTTGATTCATGACTGTGTTATAAATAGCATTATTCTTGCTTCAAACATTTGTCTTTTGAAGAAATAAAAAATGAGAAAAATAGTGTTTTATATATACTCACTTATATATACCATTTCTAATGTTTCTCATGCCTATTATGTAGAGCTAAGTTCTCAGCTGGCATCATTTTCCTTCTGCTGGAAGAACAGCCTTTAGTATGTCTTATAGTGCAAGTCTACTGGTGATGAATTATTTCAGCATTATTTATCAGAAACATGATTTCCCCCTGATTTTTGAATTTTACACTTTTCCCTGTGGAGGGGAACTTGAAGAATTTTATCAGGGGAGTTTATAAATGCCATGCTTACATTTGCATTCCAGGAATATCCTTTGGACAGTCTCATATCCTTTGCACAGTCCCAGTTGTTTGGCTTGGGAAAAGTCTGAAAGCAACAGGAACAGCCAGGAGGCTGCTAAAATAATCCAGGGGAGATATAATGAGGTTTCAAATGAGTCAATGGTGGTAGGGGTGGTGATAAGAAGCCTGGTTTGGAAGATAATTGTGTCATCTGAACTTGGGTATCAAATATAAACGGACTTGATGACTCCCTGCACTTTGGCTCTTAAGTAAGGAGAGGCCCTGTTTACTGAGGTGAGAATTTGTAGCAGGAGAAATTGGTTTGTGAGATCAGTGGTGCTCATCTTCATGATGGTTCAGGCCCTAGGACTGGGGGACAGTCCCAGATGCCATGCCTGGCATGCAAGGTCTCCACTGAGATGAACCTCTTATCTGTTTGGGGCCCAGGTACACTTCCAGCTCTTGGTACACTGCACACCAGAGAAATAGAGACTGATTTTGTCTAAGTCACTGAGCATGGACTCTGGCTTTCGACTCAAGGTACGTGATATTGACGGTCTCCCACTTCCAGGACTCTGGCTCAGATTCTCTGCTCCTTCTGACCTGCACTGGGCAGTTATGGATAATGTCCTTAGGCTAAAATAACTTCAGGTCAGCACCTCTGCACACAGTGCTTGGCCTGTGGCCTGTCTCGTTGCATCAGCCTCACCAGGCTCTTGTTCTGTTTGTTTCTGCTATCCCACTGGTTCCAGCAAGTCGTACAGCTGAGTTCACCCCAAGTTATGACATTATTTAGACTTTTCCTTTCAACTTGGAATATGAAACAAGGATAAATCATTCAACCTCCGTCGCCCATTTAACCCCTGTGTAAACTGTCTGAGGAATATAATGATAATTACCTTTTTCAGGGACAGAGTTGGGGGGAGAGTCAATTAAGGCTTGCACTGTGCTTTGAGATCTTTCAATGAAAGCCTCGGGGTTATTACTGTTAACAAGATACCAGAGGGATATTTGCCAGCAGTGACTCCCTTTGAGCCAGCATGTCTGTCATTAGTAATTTGGGGGCTTGGCACAGAGTCATGGGAATGTTTTAATGGCTTCTGTTCAACCCCAGAAATAGATTGTGAAGTTGCAAAAAGAAATGCTTGTTTTCTCTGCTCTCCTCTATTTCTGTACACGTGGTGACTCTCAGGGGAGATCTCAGGTTCTTTTGTCAAGGGCCAAAGAAGTGAGAAACAGGGTCTTATGCTGCCTCAATAAATTCTGACAGAAGACAGTGGTCAGGCCTGTTCCAGAGACTGATTTAGAGAGGGGCCATAACACCAGATAGTAACTCTGGCCTAAACTGCATTTCTGGAACTGCCTGGGGAGCTTGCTAATCCACTGAAGTTTGGGAGTGATAGGTAATATTATTAAGTTGTGAGTGATAGGTTTTAATATTATTTCCTAAATAAATATTTAGAAAATGTTTGTTAATTTAAACAAGTGATTTTATTCCTAAACCAACTCCCAGATGCTTTTCAGAGTTGTCTCTGTGAGTCAAGAAAACAATGTTTTCTGCCTAGGATGTGTGGACTTGTTTCTAGGACCTGGGGAAAGAGTACATGTGTCCAACCAACTTGTGTTTGGCCCTTCATTGGCAGAGTCCATGCTATAGCTTAATTTTCAACCAAGTAATAGAGTGTTATTTTAAAAGCTCCCATCACTCCCTCTTCCTCAGTTTTTTCCTTTATTTTTTACTCCATTCTTTGCTTTATATTTAATCAATTATTTTCTCTACTTATCAAAGCAAGATGATAGACTGCAAAAAGCAGCAGATATGTGGAAATGAGAAGTAGCTTTGACTCTTACTGGTGATGACCTTGGGCACATCACTTAACCCCCACAACATTTACTTTACCCTCTGAAAAATGCGGTGATAACCCAGGGTCCCAGCAGGATGGTTGGGAGTCAGTATGGACACAGTTGTTTCAGATGTTGCAGATGCAGAGTCACATAAACGTGTGAAGCTACTGAATGTAAACAGTAGGGTATAGTGAAGACTACAGGCAACCGGAGCATTCTTGCCCTATCCACAGGGAGCAGTTATTATTCTGTTATAGCAAATGTTTACCAGACTCTCTTTCTTTTTCTCTTTTTTTAAATTATACTTTAAGCTCTGGGGTACATGTGCAAAACGTACAGGTTTTCTGCAAAGGTATACACATGCCATGGTGGTTTGCTGCACCCACCAACCCAACATCTACTTTAGGTGTTTCTCCTAATGCTATCCCTCCCCTGGCCCCCCACCCCTCAACAGGCCCCGGTGTGTGATGTTCCCCTCCCTGCGTCCATGTGTTCTCCTTGATCAACTCCCACTTTTGAGTGAGAACAGGTGGTGTTTGGTTTTCTGTTCTTGTGTTAGTTTGCTGAGAATGATGGTTTTCAGAGTCATCCATGTCCCTGTAAAGGACATGAACCCATCCTTTTTATGGCTGCATAGTATTCCATGGTGTATATGTGCCACATTTTCTTTATCCAGTCTATCATTGCTGGGCATTTGAGTTGGTTCCAAGTCTTTGCTATTGTTAACAGTGCCACAATAAACCTACGTTCTTGCCCCATTCACAGGTAACAGCTATTATTCTATTGTAGCAAATGTTTACTGGACTTTCTTTCTTTTTTCTTCTTTTTATTATACTTTAAGTTCTGGGGTACATGTGCAGAATGTGCAGGTTTGTTACATAGATATACACGTGCTATGGTGGTTTGCTGCACCCATCAACCTGTCATCTACTTTGTTTCTTTTTTCAAAGCACATAGGGCACTTAGAAATGTACATAACGTGTCCTGATTTTTTAAGTGTTGGGACCAATTCATTTTCTTTTGCAAAAAGATGTGGAACAATTACAAACATGGTTGTAGGCTGGGTTTGACAAACAACCAATGTGATATTTGTAATTTATTTTATCCTTTATCAATTTCTGCCTTCTTCCTCTTCTTCTTTATCCTCTAATACTTTTTCTATCTATTTTTCCCCCTGACAACAGTGTTTTCTTTATATTATCCTAAAGTAATACTGGATTTTTTGCTTGGGATATATTTACACAAACCACAATTTCCTCGTTCTTCCAACAGGCCCACTCAAATTCCCATCTCTTTTCTTATAAATGACAATACAAAGACACCACCAAGCCCACTGAGTTTTGAAATAGTTAAGTCTATACTTCCATCCCCAAGGGAAAACTGGAAATAATATATCTTCCTAGTTTTACTTAAAAAATAATAATAAAAAAATTAAAAAGACCCAACTTGGCTGTTGACAAGATCACCAGGAATGCTAACTCATCAGTCACTTGGGGCTATCTGCGGTTGATTTCACCAACCCTTGGCCACATAAATCGTGTTAATCCTGCGCTTGGTGAGAAGCTGGCCTGAAGGAGGCATGACCATGTGACTCCATTGCCTTTCCAGAAAAATATGCTAAAGAAGCCCCAGCCACTGATTGTGCAGTAGTAAATTGTATGTAAAAGTTATGCTCATCACCAAAAATGAGCATGATTCTTCCCAATTGCAGTGACTTGCCTTCTTTTAACTCTTTTCATGACAGAAATGTGACTACTTTATTTAAAACAAGAAGAGACCCTTTTGGAAACAGTGTAATATACTTTGTATGCATGCCCACATTTTCTATTCCCTCTCCACTGACAGAAATAACTAATCATCAAGGGCACTCTTCCCATTGAGTCTAGATGTAGCCACACAATCCTTCATATACATGGCAGCCATGATCAGTCATTTGGGGTAGGGGTTAAAATCTAGTATGCCAAAAAGTGAAAACAACTCAAATATCCATTAAATAGTTAATGGGTAAACAAAATGGGATATATCCACGTTATAGAAAACAATTTGTCAATAAAAAGAAGTGGAGTGTGGATACACATAACAACGTAGGTGAACCTTAAAACATTATGCTAAGTGAAAAAGAAACAGACACATAATACCATATATTGTATAAGTCTACATATGGAAATATCCAAAAAATGCAAATCTACAGAGACAAAAAATAGATTGTAGGTTTCTGGGGATGGGGGTGGGATCAGGGGCTGTTTACAAGTGGGATCAAGGTGTGTTTTCTAGGGTGATGGAAAGGTTCTAAAATTAGATGGAGACAATGATTGTACAATTTTATAAATTTACAAAGAGTCATTTAACTGTATACTTAAAACAAGTGAATTCAACATTATATAAATTATACATTGAAGTCAATAAATCTGTTTACAAAACACATGGAGTAGGCTTCCCTGTTTGTCAAGACATTTGACTACCTGGAGTCAGGGAGCCATGGAGCACAAGTTACTCCAGGATCTTCCACTGACTTACTACGTAATATTAAGAAAGAACTTCCTTTCTCTGTCTGCATTTTCTTCATTTGTAAGTTGATGTGATTGAGCTGATGCTTTTTCAGGAACTTTTAAACTCCAACAGTACCTAAGAAGAAGCAAAGCAAGAATAGTTACTGCAATATTTCACCACAAAATAAAAACAACCCAAATATCCATCCTACCAGGCTCTCTACTTTTGGGGAGGAGAAGAGATTGGGGATTCATCCCTTGCCAATGTCTGGCTCACAGCTGTACACAGAGAGTTAAACAGTGCCGTCTATTGGTATAAGGAGATTAGGAATATGAATATTTATGGGACTCAATATATAATATCAAAAGTATTTTCTAAGAAGTGAATATCAGCATGAGGTATGACAGTGTGACATTCCTGCTCTGTCCAATGTGTGTTTTAGTCTTCCCAGAGAGTATGAAACATTGGGAAGAAAACATTACCCTCTATAATCTAGTCTAGTTGTATAAGTAGTTACAGTGAAAAAAAGAGGTGTGTGTATGTATGTGTGTTCCCTTGCTTTGGGTATGCTGTATTGGGTGAAGATGGGCTTTGGCGTCAAACAAACCTAAATTTTCTTCCAGGCTCTGCTATTAAATCCCTGTGGGATCATCACTTAACCTCTCTGAGCCATCTGTGACATGGGGGTAATCTAATTTACCTCCTAAGGTATTTTGAAGTCCTAGGAGACCTTCTATGTTAAACAGCTAGAGTGGTTCCAGAAACAAAGTAAGCATTTCCTAAATGTTTGTTTCTGACCTTTCTGCTCTTTCTCTGCCCCTCCACCACGTTCAAGGTCTGTTTGGAAATGACTGGGTCTAGATAGTAGGGACTCAAACTAAAAGTTGCCTACTTCTCTCATTAATTAGATACACAAATACAGTCAACCAAGGGCATGTTCCTTTGGAAGGGGACCTGGCTATGTTGAGTGACTGTTCACTGGCTCTGGAAATGATCCTGTCTTACCACTCTGCCCTTCTTCACTTTTCTCTTGGGCCTTAAGGTTTTCTAATTTAGAGTTATGACTCTTTGGTAAGACACTACGTCCATGATAATGAATATTCCTTGGCACCGAGGTCATGGTGGGCCCCGGTGAGAATTATTTCTAAGCTAGATGTCCCAGTAGCCCACCCATCCCTTTTCAAACTTTGTCAAAGCATCCAAGTTTCTGTTTCTGTTTTGGAGCAAACCCACGGCTGTGCTGTCTGTCATGTGTCCTTTTAAGACATAGCCAGGAAACTCCACAAAGCTGGGAGCCATCAGATTTTTCAGGGCCACACACGCTGATGGGCAAAACTAAGTTTAGCAAGGTTTTGCTTATCTTTGAATGTCTTATTCTGGTCACAGAGATGTAGATATGTGATAAATATTCTTTAGGGGAAGGGAGAGAAAAAGATGAACACTTGTGGGTCCTATTTTATGTTTGGCCTTCAAGATGTTTATTCTTCTATTCACTTATTCAAGATGAATGAATAATTTTGACTGCATTTTTGTATAACAAAAAATATCAGATTCGTTGTCAAAACAGATTAAAAAATGCAAAAGTGCACAGGGCAAAAAGTAAATATATTCCTACACCAGCAACCACACCTCCTTCTCCACTTACCCTTCCTTCTTGAAATTTTAATTTCAAGTGGAAGTAACCACTTTTAGTAGACTAGTATGGATTCTTCTCTTGACTCTTTTTTAGGCACATTGCCATAAATGCAAATTGTTCTGAAATCCCCTCACTCTATTTCTACCCTGCTTGCCTCTCTACATGATTACAGATAGAATTCCCTCGCTCCTTTTCATGACTATCTCACATTTGATTTCATGAAAGAACTCACATTTGTTTAGCTATGCTCCATCCATGGTCATATGGATTGTTTCTTATTGGTAGTACATGTAACCTACATGTCTATTTGCATAAACTTGCAAGTAATTTTGTAAAATAGATTCTTCAAAAGAATTTATTGAACAAAGTGTCTACCAGGCAGGGGACTGGATGCTCTAAGTACAGCAGGGACAAGATGTAATTGCTTCCTGCCTCCATAGAGTTTGCAATCTAGTCTGCCATTGTATTTCAAATGTCTACTCCATCCTTCCTCCACCTCTACCCTGCTTATTAATGTAATGATAATTAGTCCTGGTTTATAGATAAGAAGCCTTTGGCTCAAAGAAGTGTACAAACACAAGCAAGTTCACCCAGACTATTAATTGCATAGTTGGGAAACATTTTCACATCTGACTCCAGAGCTTCTATGCTGCCCATTACCTGGTCAATGACTAGTATTTGGTCAGTTGCGACCCCCAAAGATGTGTCAAATTTACCTATCTGGTATTGGATTTAAAGCATCAGAGATCCAGGTGGATTAGAAGCAAAAAGATGTGTTCCTACTCTTTGTAAAACCATGACACAACAGCTCATGAGGAGGAGCAGAGAGACCCCTGCCCCTATTATTCATGGAAGGGTCTGTCCTGGGGTCAGGCATACCAGGTTTTGAATTTCAGGTCAGCCACTTAGCATCTGAATAGCTTCAGCCAAGTCATTTATTCTCCATTAGATTCAGGTTTCCTCATCTGTAAGATGAAAAATATCAATATCCATCTTTCCAGTGGTTGCGAGGTTTCAGTGAGCTCATGTACATAAAATATTTTGCATAGGTCCCGAGATAGATGGGAGCTTGATAAATGTGAGCTATTGTTACTGCTTTCATTTTAATTTTTTTTTTTATTGCGCTAAATCTGATTGCCCTCTGGAGTCCCTGCTTGTTCTGCCAACTCTGAGCCAAGCACCTGCCTTCTCACCACCTTTACTGTCCTCAGGAGCCCTTGGGAAATTCTGGGTATGGCCTCAGCTCCCATCAGAGGAGAATGTGAACATGATATGTCCCCAATATAGTCCAGGATGCAAGGAGGCTACTAATTAGAAATGGAAAGGTGGGCACTGTTAATGGTTTTCCGAGGAGTCATTTACACTCAGTTTGGGAACTGGGTGTGATTTCTTCTTAGAATAACTCCCTGAAGATTTGTGACCTGTTCTGATCCTGTCATCTCGTTTCCAGAGTCTCTTCTGTCCTCTGAAGGTCCAGCTTTGGAACTCAGCTCTTTGGCCCAGCTCTTGCTGCCAGGTTCCACAAGCACAGATGCTACTTGTCAGGTTTGCGCCAAGTTGCCCGGCCGGGACACTCACCACTGGGCCAGGCCATCCCTTTACTGAGCCGGGCTCTCAGCCACAGCTGGAGAGGTGCCAGGGGGAAGGAGGCAGGGCCTGTGTGAAGCTGGTGGTGTGGGTAATCCCGTTTGGGAGCCTGAGATGGCCTGCAGCTACAAGGGCAAGATTAGTGACATCAGCCCTTCCCAGGAAGCAGGTTCAGACAGGAGGAGAGGGAGGCCGCCGGCGCCCGGGTCAGAGGGGGCATTGGCAGCCAGGAGGGTGGGCCCTCCCAGACCTGGGCTCCTTGGGACCTGCCTGCTCTGGCGTGGTTGTTGGGGAAACCTGTTGGGTGAGCTCTTGTGTGTTTCCCTGTAAGGCTAGGTCTTACAGTCAAAGCAGAAAAGTGGAGTGAGGGGAGGGAGCTCTTTAATGGCTCTGACATGTACTTGAGAAGCTGCCAAAGGGTGGTTTATGTTTCTTAAACAGAGATGTGTTATGATAGTGAGGCTGCTTCTGTGGTAGTGATAGCTGAGCCCTGCCCGAGGCTGGGGCTCCCTGACATGCTCCTTTGCCAAGACAGGAGGCAGCATGGTGAAGGAGTGGATTGCCAGATTTGGGGGGCAGCAGAGGTAGCCGCCCAGGTACACAGAGTATATGACCTTGGGGTAGTCAGATCATCTACCTGAACTGCAGTTTCTCATCACCTAAATAAGAATAATGGTTTGTCCCTCACAGATCTCCATAGCTGCATGTTCCTTAGCTGCATACGTACACTGCGCTATTCTAGGCATTTTGCAAATATCTCAGTTACTCCTATAATGACTGCATGATGCAGGTGCAGAGAGATACCAAATGATTTGGCCGAGATCTCACAGCAAAGCTGGCAGAGGTGAGATTGGACTCTGGACAGATGTCTCTAACCTTAACCACTGTGCTGTGCTTCCCAGAACTTGCCTAGGACCCTGGTCCTCCCCGTCTAAGCACTTGAGTCATTGTGGAATAGCACATTAGTTGATGTGATTTTGGGGTGAGTGTCCATTCCCTTAACTGGATTCTGAGCTCTTCACCTTGGTTTTTGCTCATCTCTCTATCCCCAGCACCTAGCTCTGGACTTAGTAAGGACCTCCCTGCAGTACCTATGTGAAAGGCTGCTAGGAGGATCAAGATAAAGAACTCGAAATATTTGGTGGCTCCCTATGAAATCACCCAGCACTGCTCTGAGCTTACAATAGGTGGTAGGGAAATGCTTATATCCAGGGCAGATATGCTGTGGGGCAGGGTTTGCCTCTGTGACTTTGTTCGGGGGCATGATCAGTCATAAATGCAGTTACTCCCAAATGGCAAACTTTGGAGCGATCTATTTGACTCACCTATAAGAAGAAAATGGGCAGGGACCATGTTGTTCAGGCAGGCAAGCACTGCGGTCATGTACCTCGTAGATCAACCCTTGTGCAGTTGATCTTGCAGATAGCATCTCCTCAAAGCAACTACCACCATACCTCAAAAGGCGGTCCAGCCCATCTTTCTGTCTCGAGGAGAAGAATTTCTCATTTTGTTCAGCAACCTAACCCATCCTCATCTTCAGCTTCAGGCCTAAGGCAGAAAATCTCTGAAGTGCCAAGGGGTTAAATGCCTTTAAGAGAAAAGAAGAGAAGCTCCTCTTAGGTTGTACATTCTCTCCTTTCTCCGCGGCCTGTGTGCTTGCAGAACCTGATGGGATAAGAGAAGGCAAGCGCCAGCCTCAAATTGTGTGCATTGTGGGTGTGCGAAGATGCACCCAGCATTCCTTCTCTAATGCTGATGAATCCCACACTTGTGGAAAACCTGATGTTTTCCCAAAATATTTGCTAAATTATCCACAGTATTTCCGCCTTCCATTATGCTTATCCTGAGTTTCCTAGCTCATGCTCCTGAACACATTGAACCCTACCTTTGGGCATGACTAGATTTATTGTGGATTTGGCTGGTATGATGCAAAGATGCTACTAGCCTGTCAGATAGACAGACACACAGACAGGCTGAAATGAAAGCATATTTCTAATTGATATCTATGTTGGAATGGGTAATTTGTTTAGATAGCATCAAAAAAGAAATATCTACTAGAATATTATTACATTTTGATGTATTCAATTCTTGTCAGCAAAGAGAACATTTTGGAAATGGGCTTGAAACAACAGTGTGCAGAAGTAGCATCAGGCAGTGAACAAATGGCTTTGGTTTATTTGCCCAAAGTGGAACACAGTCAATCAGAAAACCTCTGCAAATTTATGGGAAGCCTATTACATACCACACCCCGTTTGGGGACTAGAAAATTCCTTCATTTAGACTCATTTGCCCCTACACTCAGTTCTGCACCTGAAATGATAATAAAGCAAAAGAAAGAACATGTCAGTGTGAGAAATAATTTATTTTTCATAGAGAATGCTCTAGTTACCTGCTTGCAAAGTTCACTGGGGCCAGGACTGGCTATTTAAGTTAGAAAGTTACCTTACTTTGGGAGCAAGAGAGTTCCTGGCACTTTTGGCTGAGGTCTTTATTTTTCAAGGAGGTGTCCTCATTTGCTAAAGACAATTTCTTGGCTCAAGCAAACCAATTTAACAGTCACCTGCATTCCTTGACAGGACTATTGCTCCTGAATATTGCCACACCTGGGGTGTGTGCTGGGGCCCTAGATTTGAAGCATGAATATCTTTATCCATTCAGAGTGAGGTGGTGGCAGCTTGTGCTACACTCCCTACAGGTGGCTTGGCTCTGAATCAACCCCCTTTGATTCACATGGGAAGTCTTCTTCAAAAATTACTGATAGCTGCTTCAAAGTATATGTCCTATTGATGGGGGAATCATGAGTCTCAGAAGATCTGGGGCTAACCTGATATCGTGAGTCTGCTATTTTGTCCTTAAAAATGATATATAAATCTGTGTGATTGAATGTATAACTTCGTAAGACTTTTTATACACATCCAAAGTTGAACATATTTTGTCAGGTTATGTTGACTTAAGAAATAGTGTCATTAAAAAAGGAAAATGAGAGTCAACTGTTTTAGAAATGCTAGAAATCTTGTGTTGTGGAGGAATCAAACATACTCATGCTGCCTTGTTGCTCTGTCTTATCCCTCACTGGCTATAGAGTATAGATATTTATACACACGTGCACACAGACACACATTTCCTCTTCTTTTTGGTCTCCTTGGACAGCCTTCTTTTTTTTTTTTTTCTTTCTTGCCAAGTGGCTCTGGGTATATTCAACTCCCTGGCCCTTGATCCTTTTGGACCTATTGACTCACATCTGTCTAGTCAGAGTTATTTAACGGGAGCTCTTGTGTTTTAACTTTTGGGTACCCAACATTCGGGTTTCTAGTTTCCAGGAGGTGGCCTCACCCAAGACATTAGGGCATCTGTCCTTGCCTGCCCTTACCTAGTTCTTCTTTCCACCTGGGCTATCAATTTAGCCCTTAACTTTAAGCTGTAAGTTCTGCTCAACAAGTCCTCAGCTGCTCCCAGGAGTCACTAGAGGTTGCTCCTCCTTCCTTCAGTCTGGTCCATGTCAAGGCCCAGTAAGGTGTGCAGTGCATGCCAATGATGGTTGAAGGGAGGTGCATCCTCACTAGCAAAAGGTCTGGGCTCAGCGGTGACTCATGCCCACACCTGCCAAGGGCATTACAGAGAAAGTCTTGTCTAGAGAGCCTGAATCTTCAGGCCACATTACCAAGCAGGTTCTAGGGAGGAAGTAGAAGGAGGGATGTGGCCATAAGGAAAAGTAGATGGAGGTGGGTTCAGATCCTTGAGCGCTGATCCTTGAACAAGTACCTGGAGGGATGTTTATATGCCAAATGCCATTTTAATCAGGAACCTTGGGTTTCAGGTTGATTTTAAAAACCATCTATAGTCCCAGTTAATGGAGAGAGTGCTTGGATAGCATATGTAATAATATTATATAATATTAACAGTAATAACCATTATGTTGATTAACCCTAACCATTTGCCTAACAGTGTGCTGGATGCTTCACTAGATTGGCTCATTTAATTATTTCATCAACTTAATGTAAGAAACTAGTATTCCCTTTTTACAGAAGTGAAAACTAAGGTATAGATAAATCAAATAACTTGCTCTGAATTCCATAGTTAGTAAGTGGTAAAAGTGCATCTAAACTCAGGAAGCCTGACTCCAGCTCCTGCACTCAATCACAATATTCTAGTGTCCCATGATGGTATTAACTAGGGATTTGCGTATCTTCTCTATATAGGGCAAGATAGTAAATATTTTAGGCTTTGAGGTCATATGGTCTCTGTGGCAACTACTCAACCCTGCTGCTGTGGCAATCAGCATTTTTTGACAATACGTACATTAATGATGTGGCCATGTTCCAATAAAGCTTTGTTTATGAAAAACAAGCAATGGGTTGGATTCGGCCTATAAACAGTAGTTTGCTGGCACTTGGCATAAAAGGAGGACATGGAAGTTTCAGATTTAACAAACATTCATTGGAACACATGTTTCGGGTACTTCAATTAATTTATTTTATTGATTCTTTCAAAAGCTTTAAGGTAGGAAAGAAATTCCCAGTTTACAAATGAGAAAACTGAAGCTCGCTGAAGTTAACTTTCCTGGAGACATACAGCTAGTAAATGGCAAAGGAGAATTGAACGTAACTCATCATAACTCAAATTCCTTTGTCGTTTTTCTTTGTAGGCTTTCCAAGTAGACTGAAGCCCCATAAATAATCAAGTCTCCAGAAGCTATACTGCTGCTTTTTTCTTTTTCAGGGAAGTGTGAACGTGTCAGAACTTGGCCATGACTAGCTGCAAGGCATGCTGGGACCTCAGGGACAGGAGGCTTCTGGAAGACGAAGAGGCACTGAGATATATATGGAGGAAACTTGCCCAGATGGAAAACTGGCCATTGGTAGAGGGAGGGGTCCCAGTTGTCCAAATGGATGTGGAGAAATCCAGGAGGTTCCAGTTTAGTCTCATCCTTGTAGTGGGGCATTGTGGGAGTGGGAGTGTGAGCAGAGATATCAGGAATCTCCAAGCTGTGATAACAGTGGAGTATCATCCTAATTTGGAGCAGGATGCAGGTTGGAGGCCCCTGGGAGGAGGCAGCTGGAAGGGACTGGCTGTCATTGGAGTGGGCTGGTTCTCAGAAATAAGTTTTAGCCTCTGGAAGCATCTGGAGTGAGAAAAAGAAATCCAAAATGGAGCAGACACTCATATAACCCAGGTAGACACCTGCCTCAGCCTTTACACCTCAGATTAAGGGTATCTCTTTACAGAGGCCTTGGCTGAACACTGCAGTAGACACCCCTTGCTCTTCTTTGTTATTGGGCTGTATTTTTCTTTACCCAGATACACTCCCACTTCCATGCCTTTCCACTTGCCACTCCCTTTTCTGGGACTGCTCTTTTCCCAGATATCCTCATGCCTTGCTCCCTCACTCCTTCAAGGTTCTCTTTCAAAAGTCATTTACGTGGGAGGCATTCCTTGACCACTTCATTTAAAATGTAAAACCTCTTTCCTCCCATGGTGTTTTATTATCCCTATTTCCTGTTTTATGTTTTTTTCTCCTTAGCATTTACCAGTAACCTATAATATGTGTTACCTTTTTATCTTGTTTCTTGACTGCTGTGTAGAAGACCTATGAAGTCAGGAAAGGTTTGTAGCTTTGTTACTGTATGTACAGTATTTAGAACAGTGCCTGGGACATTGTTGGCATTCAATAACTATCTGTCGAATTAATGAATTAACTTATCACAAGTTACAATTACATATTTAATTGTGTATTATCTTTATCTCCCACTAGACTGTAAGCTCTGTGAAAATGAAGACCATGTTTGTGTTTTTATTACTACATCCTCAATGCCTATATTATCTGAGGTGCTCAAAAGAAACAAAAAAGAACAAAAAACAAAACAACAACAATAACAGCAACAACAAAAATACAAAAAAAAAAAAACACTTGAATGAAAGAATGAGTGAGAATTAGGAAGATTCTCCTAACTGGCAGAAGAAGCCTAAGAACTTGTATATCTCGTCATCCTAGCTCTTATCAAGGAATTTATTTCTCCCACTGACGTTATAATTCTTTTTTTTTCTTTTTTTTTTTTTCAGATGGAATCTCACTCTGTCACCCAGCCTGGAGTGATGGAGTGCAGTGGCATAATCTTGGCTCACTGCAACCTCCGCCTCCCGGGTTGAAGCAATTCTTTCCGCCTCGGCCTCCCTAGTAGCTGGGATTACAGGTGCCCACTACCACGCCTGGCTAATTTTTGTATTTTTTAGTAGAGACGGGTTTTTGCCATGTTGGCCAGGCTGGTCTCGAACTCCTGACCTCAGGTGATCTGCCTGCCTCAGCCTCCCAAAGTGCTGGGATTACAGGCATGAGCCACCATGCCTGGCATGATCTTATAATTCTTTAAAGGATATATGTTGTGTCTTATTCATGTCTGACCTCAAGATCCTTAACAGCAATTGGCACTTAGTAGGTGATAGTTAATTATCTGCCAAATGGATAAATCTGAGGAGATCCCCTGCTTTTGTCAAAACTGGCACAGAGGACAGGGAAGGTAGTGTTGAATCCACAGGGGCAAAACTCAGACCTGCAGCTGAAAGCAATCAGGGAAGGCTAGGTACTGACAGTGAAGCAGGGATAGAATGTACAATTAAGCCTGGTGTGGTGGTTCATGCCTGTAATCCCAGCACTTTGGGAGGCCAAGGCGGGCAGATTACTTGAGGTCAGGAGTTTGAGACCAGTCTGGCCAACATGGCGAAAATCCACCTCTAACAAAAAATACAAAAACTGAGCCAGGTGTGGTGGCGCATGCCTATAGTCCCAGCTACTTGGGAGGCTGAGGTGGGAGAATTGCTTGAACCGGCAGGTGGATGTTGCAGTGAGCCGAGATCGTGCCACTGCACTTCAGCCTGGGTGACAGAGTGAGACTCTGTCTCAAAAAAAAAAAAAAAAAGAAAAGAAAAAAGAAAATAATGTACAATTTGGAAAATTAATTTGATGTCAAAAAGACAAAGATCAGAAGCTAAAAAAACCACTTGGGCATTATTGCACATGTTCAGAAATAAGCATTATGACCTTGATTTAACAGGAGTAATAGAAATGGAAGAGAAGTGGGAGCATGCAAGAGGCAATTAGAAGGAATAAGTTATAAGACATAATTTTTAAGTGGATATCTGAAACGAAAGAGAATAATATGCTTATGTTTGAAGAAAAAAATTAGTGGGTGAGCACTGCATTCGGCCTTTTCTGTTCATTGTCTCACCTTATTTCCAAAATAACTTTGTGAACACATGCCATGGCCCCTATTTAGAGATGAGAAAACAGACTCAGAGAGGCTAAGAGACTGGCACAGAAGGCTGGAGGTGGAATTCAGGTCCAGTTACTTCTACTTTCAAAATCTAACCTATTTATACAAAGTGACTTGAGAACTGTAGGTGCTGTTTAGATCTGGGAACCATAAATGAGCATTCAATGGCTGTGATATTGGATGGACTATGTTAAACAAATATCTGGCTTCTTAAAAAAAAAAGGAAAGAAAAAACAAGGCAGAGTGCTGAGTCACTCACCCCAAGCAGCCTGAGGGAGGTAATTATAAACAGCTGGAACAGACATCATGGGGCTCCACTAGAATAACCAGAGGAGAAGCTGGAAGGGACTGGCTCCAGAAAGGAGAAGGAGAACTAAAGCAGGGAAGTTACTGCAGAGGACAGAGCATGACCAGACACAACCGGATAGAGCCAAACAGAGCAGAAGCCTGCTGTTATGAAAGAAAAAAAAAAAAAAGAAATCCAATTCTAAAAATGCAAGAGTTCTTTGAGCTGTTATCTCTCAGTAAACAGTAAAGTAATAGACACATGGCCCTGAAACCCTGAAGCCTTGACTCTCCATCACATGAAAATAAGTTTGAGTTGAGGCAATAAAAGTGGTAGAGAGGCCAATCAGAAATCTACAGGTAGAGGGAAAAGCTGGATGATGAAGTGCCCCATTTGGACTTAGAGGTTATTTGTTCTTAGGCTTCTCTCCTGTAGGTATTGGTGGCTCGTTTTTCTCAAAACGCTAAGTAACTAATGCCTTTTATTGATGAATGGCCACTGGCCTTTTGATATACAGCCACTGAGTTAATTTTCCCTTCCAGAATTTGCAGCATCTCCGAATTGTGGTATTTACTAAGCTACCCCCATTGGTGACCCTGGGGTCATCTGGGCAGCTTGTGAGACCCAGGCCCAGCCAGGGCAGGTCTTACATAGCCCTGGCCCTGAAGCCTCAGCTAATGATAGAATATCATCCTGTTGACCCCTAAATGGGAAGTCAGGAGGGGAAGTGGATTGGGAACGTGGGGTGAGGCATGCCCATTTGCTGCACCAAGCCACCATCACTGGCACCTCCCCTACTCCATAGACTTAGCTATAGGCCCAAGGACAAGTTGGATTTCAGGCATTAGCTTCATGTGAGAAGGAGATAATGTAAGTGTCCTGCAGTCTTTTTGACTTAAGTGCATAGAGGTGGGTGAAGAGTTGGATGTGAAAATGTTAATTTGCAAATAAATGTTCCAAATGCGCAAGCAGGGCCCATTTGCAAATGGAAATGATATAGGGCAAGAAAAGCTGAGTACCAAGGAGCATGGAAAGTATCATCCCTTGGTTTTTGTTGAGAATGTAAAAATGTGTAAGTGTGTTGTTAAGCATCAGAGACAGTTCGAGTATAGACAAGGATTCGACAAACCTGGATCAGAACAGCAATTCTTCAGTTTAAAGCTGTGTGAGATCAGGTAACATTTGAAACCTTTCTGCCACTCATCTATCGATGGGGCTGAAACTATGTAAGATGAGGATGAAACTGGATTAATATAGTACCTGGTACAGAGTAAATTATCAATGACTATCAGTTTCCTTTCTCTTTCTTTTAAGGTACAATATGAATAAATGAAGATACCATGGAATGCAAAGCCTCTGCTTAGAGCTGGGTTGAAAAATCCCATATTTGTAACAATGTAGATCAACAAAAATTCTTACATGCCAGTCACAATAATGGCAAAACCAAACCATAAGGACATAGCTCATTCAAGCTCATGAAACTTAGGTGGAACTCAAATTCAGTTTCCCAAAATCTGCTTTGAAGGTTGGCCCTGAATTTTTCCTTCTCTAGCTCATCTTAAGGTCTGTGTTTTTAATTAAAACCAAACTACTTCCATTCAGTGAACATACCTCATATCTCAGCAATCATTCGGAGCACAATGGGTCCTCCTCTTGCCTTAATAAGGTCAAGAGAGAAACAACAATAGCAGCTGCTGTCCTCCCCACCTCCCTTGGCTCTGCAGCTTGGCGTCTCCTTCTCTCTGGAGAGTCCATGAGTCAGAATCCATTCCTGGGGACCCTAGCCTAGGAAGCTGCACTCAGTTTGCCTGTGTGTGCAGAGTACCCAGCCCTCTCAGGAACTTTTTTTTTTTTTTTTTTTTACTTTGAGATGGAGTCTCACTCTGTCGCCCAGGCTGGAGCGCAGTGGCCTGATCTCAGCTCACTGCAACCTCCACCTCCCAGGTTCAAGTGATTCTCGTGCCTCAGCCTCCCAAGTAGCTGGGACTACAGGCGCGCACCACCACACCCAGCTGATTTTTGTATTTTTAGTAGAGACAGGGTTTCACCATGTTGGCCAGGATGATCTCGATCTCCTGAACTCGTGATCCACCTGCTTCAGCCTCCCAAAGTGCTGGGATCACAGGCATGAGCCACCATGCCTGGCCTTAGCCCTCTCAAGAACTCTTATGATGAGGCGCTTGCTCTCAGGCTCAGCACTGAGACTGGTTCTTGGACTGAGGCTGCCTTTGTTCCTTCGATTGCTATCCTCCCAGCATCAGGTGATCACTCTTGCCCAGGGTACGTTAAAGGTAATGGAATGAATGAATTCATACTCGTAGCCCTGGTAGTTCAGCAGATGCCTTTTGAGTTTACTCAGTGAGGAAGGTAAGGACCCTCTGCAAAGACTGGTGCAGAGGGAGGGAGCCTTTCCTCCCCACTCCGCTTCATCGTTTTTTAAACACACAGAAACACAGAATAAGATCCCTGTATTACTTGGGTTCTGGTCTCCTTTATACTGCTTAGTAATTGACAAGGTCAATTGTCTATCTGCAAAAGGGCACTGTTTAGTGAGCTTATCTTTTTCTATTGGAAGTTCTGACATGTGATGACCCTGGAACAGGACTCAGGGGGACACAGAACCCACTCTGGATCAGACAGACCTGGATGAAAAACCCCAACTCCTACACTCACCAGTTCTTGGACCTTGGAAAATTTTGAGTCTCCATTCCATCAAAAGATATTGCATGATGGATATAAATGCTTAACATATACTGCTGGTATACAGTACATGCTCAAAAAAAGGGCAGCTTAAACAATCTCCCACATATCATCTCAATGCATGCATATACAAAAGAATATATATGCCCTTCCCTACATTGATAGCAAGAATAGTCTCTTAAAGCTCCGCTTCAGAGCCATTTTCTGTTGTTTCAGAACAAACACAGCATATTGTAAATCTTCTGTATTCCCTCTGAGACAGCTCCAAAGAGAAGACAGGGCTGCAGGGAGCCAAAGAGCTGGGAAAATGCACAGCATTTCTGGTTCTGGGGCCTGTTAAGCAATAGGAAAACAGCCTTTGGGGATGATTGCTGACAAAAAGCCCTTCCTGTTCCAAACTGGAGGCACAGAATGGAGCAGAGCAGGAGGCAAGCCAGCAGTGGTTTCATCTGGGACCAGCTTGCTCATCTGATGAGGCAAAGACCCAGCGCTGGGCTCTCCTCCCACCCCCTTGCATTCTGCAGGGGAGCCATCAGAATGGGAGGTCGCCATGTTGGCCAAAGCCTTGTCCCGGGGGGCTTGGAGAGTGACAAAAGTGGCACAGAGTCCTTTTTCAGGGTGGTCTCTGACGGGGACAGAGAATCCAGGAAAAGTTTTGTTGATAGAACAGTAAAACAGAAACACATTTTTGGGAATGACACTTCCAATTTGGGGTCCAACCTCCTAGACAATATTGAAGCCTTGGTATAAAGAAAATGCTCAGTCCTTCACTTTGGGGTTCAGAGTGCATGGGTTACCTCCCTATTATTGCTCTTTTTCTTTCCTTGAACACAAAAGAAAGTTAAGCGCTGCACTTCAGAATGGACCCAGAGAGAGAATGATCCATTTATTAAAAGCAGAGGAGACGGTTTCCAGAGGATCTGTAGGAAAATGCCCTTTGCCGGCAGGCCCGTGGCGCCCAGGCTGGGCTAAGCTGATTAAAGCTCCATTCAGAATTGCAATAACCCAAAAGATATGCTGGGGCAACTGATGGGCCTCAAGATTAGCCACTAAACGGATAGCTCTCTCTGGGATTGTGGCTGCTGTATTTTTGGAAACGGAGCACTTTCTTTCCTTTCTTTCTTTCTTTCTTTTTTTTTTTTAAATTCTATTTTCTCATGGCTCTGCGTGCGAACCTCATTAATTTCCCAAAGTCTCGGCAGAAGAACAATTGCTCCAATTCCATCTGGCAAGGTTCTAAAGGCTGAACATTTCTCATATAATATAAAATACATGGAAAATGAAGAGACACACTTATATATGACCCCTGTAATGGATGGCCCAGTATACATAATAGGCTACACCCCCTATGCAAACACACACATATGTGTATATAAATATTTTTTTCCATGCCTTTCTGCCCTTATCCTGGAATTTTTAGCAATTTGGCCTGTCCCTACTTATTAATGATGTTTCCAGAGCAGAGCTCATTGGTGCACTTTCAGCAATGGGCTGATTAATAGGTGGGCACGGGGGAGCTCTTTGGAAGCCAGGGCATTGCTGGCTTGTTGACCTTGATGCTCGGGGGGATAGTCTTGCTTCAAACTATGAAATCTCAGTTAGCATCATAAATTGTGGAGCCACTGGTTTTATTGCCCTTCTGCCTCCTGCTGGGAGTGTTGTTTCTCTTTAATAATGGGCTGAGCAGCAGCAATGAGCACTTCCCCTCCTCCTCCTCCCTCCAGGACTTGCCCTGTGCATGCTTGCTTTCCTCTCCCCCACCTCCACTCTATAACTCCCAGCCCTGATCACTAAAGCAGACACATGACACACACACATGTGCACACACACTGCACACACAAGCACCAGCTACACACACTTGCATCCATGCAGCTCTCATATGCATACCCAAGCATGTACATGCACACACAGACATGCATGCACACACACACAGAGACATGCATGCACAAGGGCTCACAGACTCACACATATATGTGCAGTAAACACACCCATGCAAATATAGAGATCTGTCATCCTCCTGTCTTTTAACTTCAGGACTTAGTAAGGACACCCCCCCCCACCACCACCACTTTTCTTGGGCTAAATCAGGCAGGGATTTTCAAAAGGCACTTTTCTAAACATCAAAGAAAAACAGAAAATAACCAATCTGAGAAAATATGAAGAGGATAAAAATAGTCTTGTTTTCAAAATAGAGAATTCTAGAATATTAGTAGAAATAGAAAAGGGTTGGCCTGCCTTCTAAGTACTGTTCTCAGAAGAGCAAAGATAACTCTCCTTGCTTCCTCATTTCCCCACCCCCGTGGTCTCCAGGAGGCATCCCACTCCTTGGGCCTCAGGGACAAATCTCCATACACAAGCTTGTCCTGGAGATGAATCCAAAGGAAGGTTCACTTTCCTGTCTACTGTCAGCTCCTCCCACTTCTAGATCATCCTACTCCCACACCTAGTGAGCTCCTGCTCATGTTTCAGATCTCTGTTCAGATGTCACTTTTTTAGGGAAGCTTTCTGGGGCCTCCCTGTCTATCAAACTCTTCTCTTGACGGAAGAGTACTATGTTTCGTGTCCCTTTCACAGTAACCATCACAGTTGTAAATGTGTGTTTATTTGTGGGAGCATTTGGTTAATGTCTGTCGCCATAGCTGGAATGTAAACTCCTTCAGTGCCGGGACTCCACATCTGATTGCGTTCAGCCCTGCATCTCCAGTACCAATCCCATTACCAGGAATGTAGTTTACACTAAATAAATATTTGCTGATTGAATAAGCAACTCTTCTGTATTGGATTACACACATAGGAGAGGTGACTTCCCAAATCTATTCTAGTTCAAATGTCTAGTATGACAATCTGTTTCCATACTGTAGTAGGTGCTGTTGGTGCCCTGCTCAGCTCCCCTTTGCTGGGCTGGTGCATCCATGTCTCAGCAGTGCTAGATGTTTTTGACTCACAGCTGGACCCTTCAGAGAATTACTTGCGATCAGGAGCTGTACCACCCAGAATGGCCTGGGAAGCTGCATTCTCTCCAGAAGTCTGTCAGTAGCCAATGGCCAACTAACACAAGGGCAGAAAAGTTTGGCACCCTTGCCTCAAGGTGAGAATTCTGTGGTTCCACACAGGCTCCAGAGCTGCCTGTGGAATGAGGCTGAGACTAGACTTCAGCTGCACCCTCACCATTGCCCGGCTTCTTCCTCTGCCCTATACGGCTTCCCTCACACTCTTGCAAGTTTTATTTGGGGGCACTCCCTCAATAGCTCAATTACATATGAATCTCAGCTTAGGAAATGCTTCCAGGGGACCTAAACTAAGACACATTCAACATGCATAACCAAAAGGATACTGGTAATTTTTTTTTTCTTTTAGATGGAGTCTCTCTCTGTCGCCTAGGCTGGAGTGCAGTGGTGCCACCTCAGCTCACTGCAACCTCTGCCTCCTGGGTTCCAGTGATTCTCTTGCCTCAGCCTCCCGAGTAGCTGGGATTACAGGCATGTGCCACTACGCTCGGCTAATTTTTGTATTTTTAGTAGAGACGGGGTTTCGCCATGTTGGCCAGGCTGGTCTCAAACTCCTGACCTCAAGTGGTCCACATGCCCCAGCCTCCCAAAGTGCTGGGGATTACAGGTGTGAGCCACCATGCCTGGCTGGTACTGATAAATTGATTCTCTGGAAGAAAATGAAAATAACAATGAACAACAATTCTGATTTGTAGCATTTATAAATTTCGTTGGTGTAAATAACTCCTACTATAGCCATTTTCAAGCTGCCAATGTGATGCTGCTGAACATAAAGTTGAAAAGACATGCATGCAATTGGTTCATGGGAGTCAGTAAGAGCTTGTTTAAAATATCATAACTCATGATATACATAAATTAAAGATTAGTACCACTTCAATGGTAACTGTGCGCTAGGCATTTTGGTAAATACCTCTGTCCTAATCTCCAGGAAGCTTATACTATTCTTACCCCCATTTTATAGAGGTAGAAACTGTGGGTTATAGAGTTACATGATTTGCCTAAGGTCACACTACTAGTAAATGGTGGCACTGAGATTCAGCTCTGACTCCAGATTCTTAATGCATGACCAACTTTAGTGTCACCTACTAAAAGGCAATAACTGCTCCCTTCCTTAGTATAGAATTTTACATTTGGAACAGTGACATTTTTCCGTACAGTAATTTTCATTCCTTAGCATATTTGATTATTTCAATAGAAACTATGCAGGGCAAACATGAATATTTTAAAGATGAGGACCTTGAGACTCAGTGATTTGTTCAAAGGTTCTAAGGCTCAGAACTAGAGTTGCACACCTGGGCTTCTCACGGTCCAGGTGTCTTTCCAGCAGACCTTAGTCTTTCTTCCTCAGAACCTCAACTCTCAATGACAGCTTCATTAACCTCTGGATGTAAAATTTAGCCGATCCTTATCCAGAGAAGGCCAGAATTCGAGGTATTGAATGAAACATCATTCATCAATTCTTCAGCAGATGGGGCACCTACTGTGTGCCAACCAAGGTTATGTGTAATTTCAAGTAAGGTATGCCCAGGACTCCTAAGGAACTGGAGGCTAAACCAATTCAGTTTAGTTTAGCATGTTGTCAAGTACTTGCCACACCTACCAGGGAGTTTCTGAGACTTTGTTTTGGAGTCACAGATGCAAAGCATTAATGCAGGACTTGGTACATGACTGGAAAGTGATAGATCTAACAAGGCCCCTTCTCCTTCCTTGGTCCAAAACTGTTAACAGATCTTGCTGGAAAATGCCAGTGCATTTATGTTCTCATGGAATGGTGCACATAGGACATCCATGCCTGGAGGTTTTTCATTCACCCCTCAACGCCATCTTGTGGGCAATGAAAACTTTGCCAGGGTTTGGGGAAACCTGCCCAGCCATTGTGTAATTTGACTTAAAAATCAGAACTGGATAATCTATATAGCTCTAGAAGAAAATCTAGAGATCATCTCAATGTGTAAAATTTGGATTTAGGAATTCAGAATAATGGAGTCTACTCCTGGCACCATCAATGATATTGATGTATGACAAGATGCCTGACTTTGGTTTCAGTTCTCAGCAGAGGCTGTGGAATCAGGTAGATCTAGGCTTGACTTTTGGCTTTGTGACTGTGTCCTTGGCCAAGTCACTTGACCTCTCTCCATCAAGTTTCCACATTTGAGAAGTGGAAATAAAAGTCTTGCTTATTTTACTTCCTTCTTGAGAAAATATAATGTGATGATTTGTGATTAGTCCTTTACTCTGCACTTCAAATGTGTTCATCCACGGTAGATGTTATTGATATTATTGTGGCCATTATAATTGCTTTCAATACAGACTAATTTTTTTTGCCTTTTTGCCTCTTAGAATTGCTATCTTGATGGTTATAGACTTGAAACTCTAAATCAAATACTAGGAGTTATTAACCGATGTACTTTCTTCCCTTTCTGTTGGAGAAAACCTCAGGACAAGAATCATCTCTTTCCAAGGCTGGAACAGTGGATGAATTAGGTGGTTGTTAAGTAGAACAGAGAGCAACTTACTGGGTATTTAGCACCTGTAAGTCAATAGGCATTGAGCAGGAGGGTCTGATGATTCCCCTGAAACATACACCTATTGGGTAGTTTTTTGTATATAAAGACATAAGGAGATTATTAAGGAATAGATTAACATTTCTCTCCATTTGATAGTCTGTTGAAAGCTACCTGTCCTTTCTTCTGGGGGCCAGAAAGAACTATATAGGGTTTAACATGCTATTTTACTTATAATTTATATACAAAAATTTTTTGTATATAAATATAATTTATATACAAAAAACTACGCAATAGGTGTGTGTTTCAGGGGAATCATCATACCCTCCTGCTCAATGCCTATTGACTTACAGGTGCTAAATACCCAGTAAGTTGCTCTCTGTTCTACTTAACAACCACCTAATTCATCCATTGTTCCAGCCTTGGAAAGAGATGATTCTTGTCCTGAGGTTTTCTCCAACAGAAAGGGAAGAAAGTACATCGGTTAATAACTCCTAGTATTTGATTTAGAGTTTCAAGTCTATAACCATCAAGATAGCAATTCTAAGAGGCAATAAGGCAAAAAAAATTAGTCTGTATCGAAAATACAGACTAATATATTACAGACTATATGTTAAATTGAGCCATAGACTTCGTTATTAAAAACTGTAAATTCAGCTGGCATTTATCCAACACCTGCAGTGTGCCTAGCCTTGTGCAGTGGTGGAATCAGACCAAGCTCATGCTCTCAAAACATGGGTGCTGTGCTAAAGTGGCAAATCCAGAACTTGATAGACTGCCAACCAGAATGGATCAGGGCTACCAAGAAGGGGCCTTTTGAAGAGTTATGGGCTGAACATCAAGGGACGCAGTGCTCTCACTGCCATTCCGTGGCTATGGTAAGTGGAGTTGCCATCTCGTGGCCAGCCTCAATTTCATATTGGTTGTGAGTCTGAAACATCCGGATAACTGTGAGCTCAACCTTTCTTCCCATCTCAGCTTGCTCTGGATTTATCAGAGAGGCAGGGAGATATGATAGCTGGACTTTGCAGAAATTCTTTAATGAGCCAAGCACCCTGGCAGACATATATAATGTTACAGTGTAGTGGGCATTATTATAGTTACTCTACTGATGAAAAACATGAGGGCTCAGAGAGTTTAAAAATTTACTCAGTTACACGGAGGATGGCAGTGTGTCTGACTGCAAATTCCCAGTTTTTTTCAGTTACACAGGCTGATGGCTGGTAATATAGAAAAAAAAATCTCACTGTGGGTACAAGTTGAAGAAGATCAATCAATTCCTCTGCCCTCAGATAACTCATAGTCAAGTAAAGAGGTTCTTAACCTTTTAGGGGGAAGGGCAGGCTGTGGGGATGTTGTGTAACTTTGAGACGCTCCCTCGAAAAATGCTGAAAGTCTTGTGCACTACTTCAGAGGAATATTTGTACAACCTCCCTGTCCCATCCTGATCCCCAGCAGACTCTGAGCTCAAAACTCCCTGGAAGCAGACAGTAATTCCAAGGTGCCCTGCCCTATGGAGCAAATGCTGCGAAGTATTCCACTGGAAACTGCACGGACAGAAATAAGTGCTGGTTGTGGAAATCTCCCCTTCCATACTGGCTGCTGCTGCAGAGCTTGGAAGGAAGATATACACGACAGCAATTATACTAAAGGACTCAGGCCATTCAGTCAGACGCAGGGCTGACTTCTGAATGACTATGGAGCAGAACAGCCACTGCTAATGCTATGGATCCGTTTTGTGTAATCAATGTGAAACTCCATGGGCTTTCTTGGGCGAGCTGGAGATGAGGTGTAATTCCCTTTGCAGAATAGATCTGTATGGAAAGTGTGCCAGAGAGTGAAAACCCACATACCATATTGCAGTTCGTTATTTGTTTTCAGCCTAAATTGGAAAGGTATTTCTTGGGGTTGGCAGAGTTGCTGAGATAATTTTTTTTTAAATTAAGAGTTAAGTATGATCAGGACTTCTAGGGTGCCGGTATGTTCTATTTCTGGATCTGGGTGCTGAGTACACTTAAAAATGCATATTATATTTTTTCTATATGAAGATTGTCTTTCTTTGTGTGTATATATATACTTTATGTATACATTTCTATATATTCTATTTAATGGGTATATGTAAATATTTTTTGAAAAGAATGAGGCAAGTTATATAATACTTACTGCCCTTTTAAGTGAAAAAAATATAGTCATCGATGTAATTTAAAGTACTCAGTTACAATCAGCCAGAAGTCTGCCATATTAGTTTAGAAGTCCTGTGAAACAGGAGTGAGACACCTCAACACATTGAATTGGGAGTTCTAGAAAGATCCTCCAGCTCCCTTCCAGGGCGTCTTTGGGTGCCTCGAATGTCTGGCCCCTGCTCCTCTCTGAGGCCCTGCCTCCTCACTTGTGGCTCCTTCCAGCTGAGACCTGGCTGCTACTAGATACAAGGTAACCTGAGCAACCTCACAGGCCCACCAGGTTGTGGAATGAGAAAGGAGTCTGCTGCCAGGTCCTTGGTGTCTTTTGCATCGAGGCATTGGTGTGCAGCCTGTAACTGCTCCCCTCCCCCATCTCCTACCTTTTTTCTGGCTCCATTCATTCACAAGTGCTTAGGCCTCAGTTTACTGAGCAGCACTCCAGTGTCCTCTTGGAGCCTGCCTCTGCCCACCTCCGGACCGTCTCTGTCCAGGAAGGGGCTGGTTTTAGCTCCTCCAACCCTGTAGTCTGATTGCCTAGATTCTAAATCCCCCCTTCTTTGCATACACCCTGGACTTTAAACATGAGATGTCAACTGGACACCCAACGCAGTGGCTTTTGTGCCCGACAATGCTCAGCGTCACGCACTTGCTTTAATCTCCCCTAGACTCCCACTCCAGTCCTCCTTCCTTGCAGCCTCTGCAGCCCCGTTTCCATTGTGTTCCTTTCTTCCCTCCCTGCCGGCTCCTGCTGTTTGGCGTCTGACTTATGACATCCTGTGTCCCATTGCTTTAGGGAAGCTGTTGACTTCGGAAATGGGAAGATCTGACTGAAAGGCAGGAGGAAGGGAACCAGAGTCAGAGCCAAGGCCCTAAGTCAGCAGCAGCGGCCTGTGAAGCTGCTAGAGATGGCATTTGTACTGGGTCACTGGATGGAGGATGCGCAGCACCTATGGGGAAGGGAGCGTAGCCCATGCCACGGGCCAGGCAATCCCTGGAAACTCAGCCTAGTTGCTCTGTCTTTGGGGGGTAGGAGGAGAGGATGGGATGTAATGACACAAAGGGATGTGTTTATCTGCCTTTGTCTCTCCATCACTGTGAAAATGCCCCAATATCTGTTTTAATTCCCTACTCATTTAGTTATTTATTCACTTCCAAAAAGATTTAAGGAAGCTAATGTTCCATATGTCATGGGTTATGTGGATACAAAATGCCCCTCTAAGATCCGGCATAGAGCATAATTTCTGAGAAAACATTTCAGAAGACACAATTCTCCAAGGCCAGGGTCAGGGAGAGAATAGCGAGTGTGTTGCAGGATGTCAATAAATCTGCAAGACCTCAGACACATGCTTTTGCCTCTTTCAACCCATTTCCTCCTCATCTGTAAGTGGAGATAATGATCGGACCTTGCCTGATTCTCAGTGGTGAGGCCTAGACAAGATGTGAGAGAGCTCTTTGTAAACTATAAAGTGAGGAGTTATTAGGAGCCAAATGTGCACAAATTTCAGGAAATGAGATTCTGCTGGACAGCAAAAGCCTCGTGATATAGGAAGTGTCTCAAAGTCTGGCTTTTTAAATTGCTATAAAATCACATATGTAACAAAACTTGTGTGACTCTCTTGGCTGCTAGGATAAATGTCTTTGCTTTTCTAGGCTGCAACCACATGACCCTGATTATTCTGCCCTTCTCTCTGTATTTTTTGTAGAATCTTGGATCTGTTATTTTTTCAACTTTATTTCCCCTCAGTGTCATCATTGGATCCTTTTCTTTATTTGCATTTTAAAATGGTAGAGTTTTCAAGAGTTCCATTTTTAAGCTAGAATTGAGTCTGACTACACTAGTTCAATCCGGGTGATCTCATCTTCCACCATCCAACTCCTGATAACCTCCAAATCTATAATAAATCCAATTCCCCCACTCTAAATTTCAAACCTGAGTATCTTCCTGTCAACTCCTCCTCTTACCCTCATGTGACCCTAACTGACCTAATAAATTTTTCCACCAAGTTTCTTTTACCGCAGTCTTCTGTATCTGAACATATCAGTATTTCATCTGTCCAGTCCAGAAAGACTGACTATAAGTACCCTTGAGGTCAGTGGCTACCCTTGTCATTTTCATTGTGGAATCCCCAGTGCCTTGTACATAATAGGGGCTTAGCACATTTTTTTTAATGTGTAAAAAATATGTTATCTCCTCTCTCATTTCCCACTAAATATTAACAAAGTAACAAAATTATATAAATTAGATAGATACATACATAGGTGTACAGATAGAGCTTGTCTTAGTGCTTAACATTTAGCCACTTGAGTGTTTGCTGGGTGTAAGATGCTGTGTCAAGCCCTTTACATGCGGTTATGTGTTGCTTCACAATGGGGATGTGTTCTGAGAAATGCATCATTAGGTGACTGCATCATTGTGTGAACATCATGGAGTGTACTTACACAAACCTAGATGGCAGAGCTTACTACACGCCAGGCCATATGGCATTGCCTATTGCTCCTAGCCTACAAATCTCTGCAGCATCTTTCTGTCCTGAATAGTGTAGGCAATTGTAACACAATGGTACATATTCATGTATCTAAGCACATCTAAACATAGAAAAGGTACAGTAAAAATATCGTATAAAAGATAAAAAATGGCACACCTGTATAAAGCACTAACCATAAAAGGAGCTTAGTGGACTGGAAGTTGCTCTGAGTGAGTGAGCGAGTGGTGAATGAACGTGAAAGAAAAGGACATGACTGTGCACGAGTATACACTTTATAAACACTGAACACTTAGGCTACACTAAATTCATACAATCGTATCTTTTTCTTCAATAATAAATTAACCTTAGCTTACTGTAACTTTTATAAACTTTTTGTAAGAACACTTAGTTTAAAACACAAACAGATGGTACAGCTGTACAAAAATACTTTATTTAGATCTTTATATATTTTTCTATTAACTTTAAAAAAATTTTAAATGTTTTCATCAAAAAGTAAGATACAGGCCGGGCATGGTGGCTCATGCCTGTAATCCCAGCACTTTGGGAGGCCGAGGCAGGTGGATCACGAGGTCAGGAGTTTGACGCCAGCCTGATCAACATGGTGAAACCCCGTCTCTCCCAAAAATACAAAAACTAGCCAGGCGTGATGGCACCTGCCTGTAATCCCAGCTACTCAGGAGGCTGAAGCAGGAGAATCACTTGAGCCCAGGAGGCAGAGGTTGCAGTGAGTCGAGATGGTGCCACTGCACTCCAGCCTGGACAACAGAGCAAGACTCCATCTCAAATTAAAAAACAAACAAACAAACCAAGATACAAACACCCACATTAGCCTAGGCCTACAACGGGTTGAGATCATCAAAATTACTGTCTTCCTGTCCAGGAGCAATAACAGCTTCATTATAATCTTGTGGGACCACTGTCATATATGTAGTCTGTTGTTGACTGAAACATCATTAGGTGGCCCATGACTGCATTTATATAATGCATTTTACACACACACACACACACACACACACAAACACACACACTCATACACATACACATCTGTATATGTATGTGTATTTATATATGGTGTATATTGTAGGGAAGGCAAAACTTTGTTGCCTCTGCTGTCTTAGGGTCTCTGGCTAGGCCTGAGAATTAATTTGGCATAAGACAGATTAACAGGATAAAAGCATACCAATTTTTAAATATAAATTTTATATGACACAGTAGACCTCATTAGGAAATGAAGACCCAAAGACCTGGCAAAACCTAAACGCTCTTATACTAGGTTGAACAAAAAAAGGGCAATGGTGGGAAGGCTAAAGCAAGATAAGAATTATTTTAACAAGGATCCGTTTGTACAGAATTCTCTTGGTCTCAATTTCCCGTCCTCCATGATAAGAATGTTTCCTTTCTCCTGGTATAGCAGGGACAGTTCTCAAATTGGAATTTCATCTGTTTCTTTTCTTTTTCTTTGTTTTTTTTTTTTTTTTTTTGAGACGGAATTTCACTCTTGTCGCCCAGGCTGGAGTACAACGGTGCAATGGTGCGATCTCGGCTCACCGCAACCTCCGCCTCCCAGGTTCAAGTGATTCTCCTGCTTCAGCCTCCTGAGTAGCTGAGATTACAGGCATGAGCCACCACACCTGGCTAATTTTATATTTTTAGTAGAGACAGGGTTTCTCCATATTGGTCTGGCTGGTCTTGAACTCCTGGCCTCAGGTGATCCGCCCGCCTCAGCCTCTCAAAGTACTGGGATTACAGGCATGAACCACCGCGCCCGGCCTTCATCTCTCTCTTTTGAGATAAAGAAGGAAGATCAGAGTGTCCTTCTTGGAGCTGCGGTTTTTCAAGTGCCTTTAACTCAAAATAGTCAATATGCCAGGGCAACAAATTTTGGGGTGGCATGTTTTGAATTCCTTCAGTGTGTGTGTGTGTGTGTGTGTGTGACAGAGAGAGAGAGAGAGATTTATGTGTATATGTATGTGTATAACTTTCATTATCTTGAGATGTACAAGTTACCTATTTTACAGATGAATAAACTAATTTTGCTCCAACTCATTCAGATAACACATGGTAAAACAGCATTTGCCTTTTAGTTCTAAGTGATATACAAATATGAATTTATTTAATCTTTATAACAACTTTTTCATGTCAGAAACTCTTTCCTATGTGGCAGGCAGGGAAACTGACGTGGAGTGAGGTCAGATGCCTTGCTAAAGGCAACAGCTGGTAAGCCGGAGAACAGGATTCCAGTCCCAAGTCTGTGCTATGCTGGTTCCCAGATGCTAAAATCTGCATCATAACTACTGTGTTGTAACACCTTTATATCCACCCGAACACAAGGACTCTTGGTCTCATTTCTTGCGTATCTTCTCGTTTGTCCTTCTCTCCTCTATAGAGAACAGAGCACAAACAGCACAAATCAGTGAGATATGCTGAATAAGTGAATAAATGAATAGAAAAAGTAAATGAATAAATGAATGTCCATGTTTGCTTCAATTCTTTTGGTGGACCTACTTTCTCTACATTTTTTTTTCTAAAAGGTATTTTTTTCTGCCTCATGCTTTATGTAGTTTAACATTGCTTTCTAAAGATCATGATCATTATTCCTTCAAGTTCTTTCATCCATTATCATTTTTCCTTTAAACAGCTGATTGAAAGGGGTTTGTTTCCTTCGTACAGGTCATTTTTGTCTACTGGTGAGGCCAAGTGTTTTATCCCACGGGAATGCATCTTCATTTTTATAATGGAAGTCAGTGGGAGTTAATAAAGGGAATGGAGAAAGCAAATCTCTGCCAACTGCTTAAGTGTGTATCCTTTTCATCCCGAGAATCCCACCTGTCTTCACAGTGTACCACTCGGGGAATTCTACCAGCAGCTGGGTGGGCATTACATGTGACGGTGGCTTTGTGAACATTTGATTGAAGGTGTCATGCTCACAGGAAACATGAGGTGCTTAGAGTATTTGTCACAGACCCCAGTTAAGCAAGGAGGTCACTGGTCATCTTGAAATGAAGACCCTCAGTGTTTCTCAAACTCACCACAAAACATCCATGAGGCTCAACTCACTTCCTGTGTTTTTCTGCCCAAACTAATTCACAGCCACTGTCATGCTGTGGGGCCAATGTATTGAATGGGTGTTTATGAACTTCCCTGATGCCTAGTTTTTGCTAGGTAAGAAGCACTGTGGCATCACAGGTATGAGTCTATGCTAGAGCCATATTCCCTGGAGTTTTAGTTCTAACACTGAGGAAACTGAATAAGTTACTTAGCCTCCCCATGCTCCCATATCTTCATCTGTAAAAAGTGAGTAGTAATAAGGTTGTTTGGAGAATTAAATAAGATAAGGCTATTAAAGCACTGAGCTAAGTCCTGACAAAGGGTAGGTGCTCAGTGGGTATTTCTGGTGAAGGTGATGATGACAGTGATGACGGTGGTGATGATGCTGTGGTTGTGCAAGATGCAGAGATAACTCAAACACATCAAGACACTCACACCCAGCAGCCAGGTGGAGAGCTAAACATGCCATCACACAGTTGATTGTGAGACAGGTATAAATAACAGGTACAGGAGTTTAGCTGGCAGAAAGGACTCTTGGCTAAGGTTATCAGGAAAGGTTTTCTAGAAGTGTTAGTATCTAAGCTGGGTCCCCCAAATATGTAGGCTTTGGAGATGCAAGGATAGACTGAGGGCCAGTGTTGATGAAACAAAATCAAATCTGGCAATAACTCCTTCCGAAAAGCTGAGATATTTTCAAGTTGTCTTTACTACATGTTCTGCCATGAAAAATTGTGATGAGAATTTTACATTTATATAGCACATTTATTTTTAGAGGCTCCAGTCATATTATTAAAAGATAAAACCTTCAATTTTAATGTTGGTCCTTCTTAAAAAATATATGTTCTATCCCTTTTCTTCCAATGAGCTATCTCATATCAGACTTAGTGGGATGTTTGGACTAACTGTGAAATCTGAAATTATTTGAATATTAAAAATTTTAAAAAGTTTTAAGAAATATTTCAAAAGTAAAGTTTGTTGAAAAAATCTTGGTAACAAAGGAATACCAATTATGTTCAGAAGTGCCAGGGAGTTGGATGGAACAACAACCCACGAAACAAATGTTAAGATGAAAGGCGTGTTAAATATGCTATCAGGGTACCCATGGAATATTTTCCACTTTGGAGGCAAACAACTAAGGATCCTATAAAACACAGGTCAAGGAGTGGTAGAGAGTGTTTCTTTGGGCATTTTGCAAGACAGAGCAAAATACACTTCCCAGTGCCCAATAATGGTATTATGAGCCCTGCTTCGTCAGATTGTACCAGCCTGGTGCTGTGTGCTGTGACATGTTGATCATGCCACATTATTGCATGTGACACACTTTGTAAGGAAGCTTTATCAAAATCCTGCTTTACCATCAGTGAGATGAAAAATCTGCTGGCATTGGAACAAGAATCCTAGGAGTTTTAACACCACTGACTGTGCAGAAGTGCTTAGTCCTAGCAGCCTGAGATAGGGGAAACACAGTGGCTAATTTGTCTAAAGTAGCCTCTCCTCTCCAACATTCCCTACTCCTATCCATTTCTGCTGTATCTCATCACCTTGCTTTGCTTATTAATTGCCGTTTTCTTCCTGAAATTATTTAGTTGGGAGGTTGATTGTTTAATATCTCTCTTCTCTATGTAGCTTTTGGTATGCTCAACACCTAGTAGAATGTTTGATCCATAACAGACTCCTAACAAAAATGGAATGAATGAATAGACAAATAAATGAGCAAACACAACACTTATTTCCCTGGTTCAGGTCTCATTAATTCCCACTGTCTACTGCAATAATATTATTTGTGATGACCTTTAACTTATTTTTTAAATTTGTAAAAACTTTTTAATTGAAGTATATTCAGAAAGGTATGCATATCATAAACGCACTTATTCCAGCTTAATACGTTTTTACAAACTGAACACATGCATGAAACCAGTTTTCAAATTAAGAAATAGAACATTATCAGCTTCCCAGAAGCCCTCTTTTGCCCTCTTCCAGACAAACACTGGTGCCTGCCCAAAGGTAATCATCATTTAACAGCAACTTTCAGTCTTTCCTGTTTTTGTACCTTGTATACGCAGATTCATTCAGCATGTGACCTTTTCAGTCTGTCTTCCTTCACTTAATACTATGTTATAAGATTTAACCATATTGTTGTTCACAGTTATACAGTGTTCGGGTTGTATGTAACATACAACAATGTATTTATCCTCTACCTACTCTCTATCTGGGCAGTATCCAGTTTGAAGTTATTGTGAATAGTGCTGCTGTGTAGTCTTGTACTTGACTTTGTGTACACACATGCACACAGAGTTGTTGGGTATATATCTGGAAATAAAATTATGAAGTCACAGGGTCTGCAGAAGTTTAGCTTAATAAATATTGCTAAAAAGTTTTGCAAAGTGGTTATACCAATTGACAATTCCTGAAGTTATAATGTATGACTTTTTTTTAGCTATTCTACATCCTTGCAAATATAATTTCTACGATTTTCATTTAATTGTGGTAGTTTTTTTAGCTGTTCTTTCCTCCTATAGTCTCACACCCCTACTACATACAATAGCCTCTCCTGCCAGTCTCCAGAGGGACTGGATGAAGTCAATGCCTGGTATCAACTCTTTAGCAACTCACTAAGACTAAGCAGGGTTGCAAACTTACATCCATCAGGGGCATGTGGGAAAGGATTCAGTGCTGGATACAGTCCTATGGCATGGTGGGTTCTGTGGCTAAATAGGTAGTACATACCCTATATTCCATGAAAACTTTAAAAGCACAGACCTCGGAGGGACAGCATTGGGAGATATACCTAATGCTAAATGACTAGTTGATGGGTGCAGCACACCAACATGGCACATGTATACATATGTAACAAGCCTGCACGTTGTGCACATGTACCCTAAAACTTAAAGTATAATAATAATAATAAAATTAAAAAAAAAAAAAGCACAGACCTGACTAGATCAGGACTGCCTGGTGGCCACATGTTGAAAACCCTGAATGTCTGGGAAAATGTCCAAACTCCTTAACCCAGTTTTTGAAGTCTCTTCTGCTCCTTGTCTTTTTTTTCCGTTTGACTTCTTGCAGCCATTTTCTTTCTTTTTCTTTTTCTTTTTTTTTTTCTAACTTACCATATACTTTTGCCAGAGTCACCATTATCACCTTTCCTAACTAGGTCATACACGTTCACACCTTCATGCTTTTTAACAGTCTGTTCTCATGGTCTGGGGTACTCTTTCTCTCTTTTGCCTGCAGGGTACATTCAGATCCCTGGTTAGATGACCCAGTGGAGGATTTCTAATTCTTACAGCAAGAGTGAATCCCGTCCAGCTCTATCTCCCATAAAGTTTTTTTCTTTACTCTATTATCTACTTATGACTTGGTTTTGAAATCATTTGGTTACTTGCCTGACTTCCAAGTTAGAACTTGAACACTGGGATTTAAATGACCAGGACTGAGTTGAAGTCATGAGTGTATTCAAGAGTCTAGGACAAGGCCTGGGATACTGTAGATGGTAGATAAATGTTTGCTGCATGAATAAATGAATGAATGAATGAATGTGGTCCTGGACCTCAGATACATGACGATTATGCTAGGAAAATGTCATTCATTATGTCAGATGGCATCAAATATCGAAAAAACATAAAATATAAAACGATGCTTGGCAGAAATGGGAAAGAGAGCATGTTAGTTAGACAGGGTTGAATTAAGAAGAGAATGTAGGAAAGAATGCCGGAATAAGACTTTCTAAACTGGGAGCACTAGTAATAATAACACTATTTCCAGGTCTTGCTACAGTGCTTGGGTGTATTACGTAATTTAACTCTTATAATAATTCTTCAAGAAATAATCTCAACTTTACGGAAGGTGAAATTGAGCACAGAGAGGTTAAGCAAACTTTCTCAAGGATGCGAAGTTGCAGAAACAAGATTTGAATCCAAAACGTCTGGTTTGTCTCAAAGCCTGAACTGTCTTGCATAATTGACTATAAATTAACTATATTTTTCCTAATAATCCAGCAAAAGGAAGGAAGAAACTATTGACCCCATTTTCTAGATGAGAAGTTCAACATTCAGAAACTGAAGGAACTGGGATTCTCCAAATCTAGCACTCTTTCCGCTATTCCAGAAGGTAGATGGGTGTTGAGGGGAGGGGAGAGGCAACTCCCTTAAATAAATCCGGTCATTGTTTCGTTGTTCACAGTACTGAGGCCGGAGCAGAAGCATAAATTAAGAGTCCTGGGCTTGGGGCTGGGTCTTTCTCTTGAGTCTCACCTCCCCTGCTGGGCTCTGCAGCATTTCCCAGGGCCTGACCACGGCAGGCATTGTGCTAAGCAGATCCAAAGGTTTAGTCTACATGATGCCTCTTGGGAATCCTTCTCTGGAAAAGACATTTCAAAACAAATCCAAGCCATCTTGTTAGAGGCTACCCTGGGAGAGACAAAGGTCAAGAAATGGAAGTTCCCAACTGTCTGGGTGCCTATTTAGGGCCTCGCCACGTCACCCTCACACACATAGACACACTTGAGGAGTTATGACTTATAACTATTCTTATTAGAAGAAAAACATGATTTGGAGTTGAGGAATTTGCCATTGTCTGAAACTTATTTGAGTAGTAACTCAGATGGTTCTAACAAAATCTAGCTTGGTGACAAGCAGATGCTCAGTTTTGGCTTTCACCACAGGGAGAGTTTTCTTGGATTATTAATGAGGTTTAGCTTATTTTCTCACCTTTACTTAATGGTTCTGGTTCATATTTAGTGAATAGTCCTCCGTTCATGTTCTTTGCCCTTTTTTCTATAATGGTGTTATGTTTTTCTTATTGATTTATCTATGTTATTAACCAAACAAATGTAAAACTATTCCATCTGCAATATTACTTCATGAATAGTTTCATGATACATAACATTCTACATTTAAAAGTTTACATATTTAGGATACATAGAAATATTTAATCTGTTCACTTAAATTTATAGCTTTCCAATTTCTTGTCGCTTACCTCAAGGTTTTAACAAATTAGTAAATCTATGCTATATAACTTTTTAGTTTTGCTTTTCACATTGACGTTTTAATCCAGTAAAATATATTTTGGTTTATGGTATGAGAGGACAGAAATTGTTTAACTGTTAAGTCATCTTAGTAATATTTATGGAATAATTCTTCACTTCCCAATGATCTGCAGTGCTTTGTTAGATATTAAGCCTTAGTACATACAGGGAGGAATTTTCTTTGGTTTACCACCTAGTTCACCTCCTTATCAATTATTCTTTTCAAATATTCTTTTGTATTGTGTATTAATCCATTCTAACTCTGCTATGAAAAAAATATCAGAGACTGGGTAATTTATAAAGGAAAGAGATTTCAATGATTCACAGTTCCGCAGGGCTGGGAAGGCCTCAGGAAACTTACAATCAAGGCAGAAGGGGAAGCAAACACAGCCTTCTTCACAGGCGGCAGCAAGGAGAAGTGCAGAGCAAAGGGGCAGGGGGAAGCCCCTTATAAAACCATCAGGTCTCATGAGAACTCACTCACTATCGCAAGAACAGTATGGGGGAACCACCCCCATGATTCAATTATCTCCACCTTGTCCCATCCTTGACACGTGGGGATTATTACAATTCAAGAGGAGATTTTGGGTGGAAACACAGAGCCAAACCATGTTGTACTGTGACTTATTCATCCTTACATACAGACCTTAGAATATTTCTCAAGACAAAAATGCTTCTGTGTTATATTTGGAATTATATAGTGAATGAGTAATGATTTCATTCTTCCTTACCTTTATGTATACCTCTTCTGTCTTTTTTATGTATTTCTCCCTTGACCACAACTTCCACAACAATGTTAGTAATAATAGTGGATATTGTTCTTTTTTGCTGATTTTTAGCGGGTATACCTCTGGTGTCATCCATGAAACATGATCTTGGATACAATTTGGAAAAAATAAATCCTTGTATTTTGAAGATATAGCCTTCCTGATTATAAGAAAGAATATACGTTTATAAGAAAAATATAAAAAAATTTAAAAATGTAAAATAAACTCTTTATTTTTATCATTGTCACAACTACCCAATTTGTTGTGTGAGATAAAAACACCCTTTATCATAGTTAAAAGTATCATTCCACTTCTATACTGTAATATTTTGATTAATTGTCTTGGTGTTTTAACAAATAGCTTTTTACTTTTTACATATTAAAAATAAAAACACCAAAACTTCAAGAAGACGGCTAAAACAAATATTCAGAAGTGGAACTTAAAGATGTAAAAAATTGCCAGCTTTACTAGTGATCAAAAATGTAAGAATTAACTTATATATTTTTAAAAATCTAACAATACTTATTTAAATGTGGTAATGCTCTTTGCTGATGCGAATGTGATGAGATGGACATTCACATATGCTTCTGTGGAAATATAAGTTGGCTTTATAATTATGAAGAGCAATTTAAAAATATATAGTAGGATTCTTAAATATGGTTGAAACTTTAAACCAGAAAATCTACTGTGGGTCTTTATTTTAAAGAATTTATTCAAGATATACATTATCTGTAATAAAGAAAAAATAAAAATGTAAATACTTAAAAATAGAACAATACTTAAATAAGTATTCTGTTGTGGAATATTATGCACTCAATAAAAATCATGTGAAAGAGAAATTTTAATGTTATAAAACATAGTTTATGATAAATTAAAAAGAAACATAGTTAAAATGACTTAACAGATGTTCTCAGTTGTTTAAAAAATACGTAAAGACATTATCCCTCCCAAGTAAATACAGGTTATAGAAGATTTTTTGAAATATCAATAGAAGATTTTATTTTTGGCTGTTGGGATTGTTGGTGATCTTTATTTATTTGTTTTCTTTTTTTTTGTATGTGCTATTATCAATTTTTGCCTCTTAGCTTCACATTCACCCTTCATTGCCCTACTTGGGACATGAGTACTTTTCCTTTGCCTGCGGACACAGGGATACACTTTGTCAGTAGAGGGCGCAGGCGAGACACTGGACTAGGAAGACGGATTCATCCTGGTTCCGGTATTCTGTCTTGCTCCCTCGGCTGGAGGCAGCTGGAGGGAGGCGGGCAGCAGGACACCCAGTGGCACTCACCTCCAGGGAATTTCAGCCACACTACCACCCGGGGCATGACGTTTTCCTACGGGCGGCTTCCTCCAGCACCCCAAAGGTGCACACCTCAGGGAACTTCTCCCTCATCCAGTGGGCCAAAGCAGCACTGCCACCATCCAGATGTGGATGTCAACTCTGGAAAGGGAGTGTCTTCCATATTTGTTCCTTCCTTGGGTTCTCTGCCTTAGTCCTAGAGCTGGTGGCTGCTTTCTTTTCTTCCATTCATTTGTTGTTTGGAATTCTCTTCGCTTTTTGTAGGTGTATTCAACATTTCCTATTCAAATTGCTGTGTGGTTTTTGTCTCCTGTTTGGACCTTAACTTAAAAATTTCATTTTTTCCCCACATTTTCCACAATTCCCATCATAATCAGAAAATAAACTCAAGCTTATTTCTCTTTATTAAGATGATCCATAGTTAATAGATAGATAGCAGTAGCTAGCCAGCTATCTAGCTACATTGATTTGGAAAAGGGAAAATAAGCATGAATTTATTTTCTGGTTATGATGGGAATTGTAGAAAATGTGGAAAATATATTGGGACATATGTGTATGTGGAAAATATTATCCACATATCTGTATACAGAGATCTGTGAATGTGTGTTTCCTCCAATGTAGAACTCTTTGTTGCATATGATAAAGCATTCTTTTTATGATAATAAATATAATTATTTTCATAAGCTATTCAGTACGTGTACCTAATCTTGCTATAGCATACTCATGTCTACAATGATAAATGTCAGTTTTCTTTTGGGTGACTCAGGTTTTGCCATGAGGATTTTACTGAATTTTTGTATGGTTTTCTATCAGTTTACATGTCCTGTGAAAGTGAATATGTTGTGGAGCTTATCATATGGAAGCTTTAAAGCGGTCACCAGTAAAATCATCTGGGTTTCAAGATATTTAGGGAAGTATTTTTTCTTAGGTTATTGGCACCACTCTGCATTGAACTGATGATGCCCCACAATGGACTCAAGTTATGATCAACTGTTAAGAAAACTCAGCTCACACTCTGGCTGATACTTAGTGAAAGGTAGTATAAATCCAACCTTCTTCTTTTTAAAAAAAATCAAGATAGGTTCTCCTCCTCTCTCCTGACTATGTTTGAGTTAGTTCAAATCAATAATGTCTTTAATTTTTTTAATTATTAAAAAAATTTTGTGGGTACATGGTAGGTATATATATGTATGGGATACATGAGATATTTTGATACAGGCATGCAATGTGAAATAAGCACATCATGGAGAATAGGGTATCCATCTTCTCAAGCATTTATCCTTTGAGTTACAAACAATCCAATTATATTCTTTAAGTTTTTTTTTTATATAATTGTGATGGAGCCATGAAAGATGCTGAGTCATACAAAGCCTGAATGTACCCTCAAGGAGTTTGCAGTCTAACCGAAGACAAAGAAGTACGTTCAACAAGAGGCAAACATGATGGTTGATGCTTTCTATCTAGTTTCTCATTTAACTCTCAGTTATGAGAAGTGTGGATTATTGTTTTCTCTTTGCAGAAAAGAAGGTGCAGTCTCAAAGGCAAAGGAACTTGCCCATAGCCATTCAACTAGCAGATGGCAAAGATGAGCTGTAAAGACATGTATATTGACTTCAAATCACTTTTTCTTTCCCCCAAATATCATGCTTCATAAACATATAATTATCAAGCAAATCACTTGTTCAGGTTACTGATTAAGGGCTTAAGAAGCCACAGGAATGCAGGGATTGCTGGGGAGTTCATAGAGGAGGCAAGGTGGTGGTTCTCCTTTGCCTTCTCAGAGCATTAGCTCCTGGCTCCACTAATTTGACAACTCATCACGTGCTGCTTTCTGAAATGTCTTGAGCTGGTATCTTGGGCAGTCATTTCTACCTTGCAGTATTAATTAACTATTCCTATCTTGTCTTCCTTCCCCGGGAGGTTATCAGTACCCAAAGACTTGAGCACAAGTCTTTGGAATTTAAATCCAACGTCCCATCCATCAGAGTAAATGCCATCCAAGGGCCAGAGTTTAGTGCTTGGATTTCCTGAAAATATTTGGGATCTTTTTATGGCCATCGATATTAGCATAATACCACCTTACATTTGTACTGTAATTCCTGTGAGAAAGATTGGCTTTGGCCTTGACTCTGCCACTAATTTACTATGTGATCTTAGACAAGTTACTTCTCTTTTAAGGGTATCAATTTCTGGATTTGTAAGTGATCAATTTGATGTTCACGGTCTATAAGTCCCTTTGTAGTAGCAGCCTTGTCTTTTTCTGGTAAATTTCTTGATCTAGGGGCATGCAGAAGTAGAAAAATTGGGAGGATCTCATGCTTGCAGGTTACAAGGGTTCCACTGTCCATAGAGGATTTGAAAACAATAATAAAACTAACTGAAATCTCTCCTTTTTTTCAAAGTCTTGACAATGTAAGAAATAAAAACTTATCTCCATTAGGGCAGATAGCCTCCCTCCCTGATTTTGGTAGGTCATTGCCTTATTCACACTGCACACTGCTGTTACAGTAGACATTGCTATTCCGTCTTATAAACAAAAGGGTTGAGGATACAAAGGAGGTAAGTGTTAGTACCCATGTTGTCCAGACATAGCTAAGGGATGGGTTTAAATTCCTATTTCTCAATCCAGGAGTCTCTCCTTCAAGTAATATCCTTTGTGAGCTGGTCATTCCTGCTAATGACAATGGACTTTGCCAGGACAGATGGGAAAATCTCCTGGCCTAGAAAACAGCATTTCCTGGCTCTATCAATAGAAAAGTCTAGTGGCACAGTCTGGTTTTATGATTTTTAAAGGCCACTTGAGAATAATCTTAGTGCAAACTCTCTCTGTTCCATCAGTTAGAAAATATCAAATAGTTAACAAGGCTTTTAGAGACAAAAGACATGAGCTCAAATTCCAACAAACCTGGCACACATACATCAACCAACCCTGGGCAACCTCTGTAAAATGGGGATAATATTACTTTGACCAAAACATTGCTGGAAAGAGTGAATAGATAATTTTCATTAAATCGCTAGTTCAGTGTCTGGCTGACAATAACAAATGCTAGTTTTCTGTTTCTGATGCCACGGTTAAAATTAACAGCCAGCTCAGTCCAAGTATTAAAGTAAACAGGGTGAAGGATCCTTCTTGCCCCAGGGTTCAGAGAGTGGGAGCATTACAGAGGGCCTTGGCTTCAGCAGTTCTGTGCCTCCATAATTCAACCCACGTGGGTAACTTTGTGTGTGGATACATGCTGTGCTGAGGCTTGCAGAGCATTGAGCTGGGAGCAAGACTGGGAGGGCCAGCTACAATTTTAGATCCAGCTTGGAATTTCCTGGTTTCGGGGGGTCTGGAGTCCGAACCTCCTCTGGTGCTGGTGCTGCTTTTACTGCCAGAACCAGGCGGTAGACACAGTTTATTTCCACCCGACCGCCCAGGGTGAGGCAGGAGCCCTCCTCCTGGGCTCTCCAGCACTCAGCGCTGGCCTGGCCACCTGGGCAAGCTCCAGCAGCTCCTTCCTGTGCAAATGCATGTGGGCTCAAACAATCATATTGCTCAGTCAGACCTGGGTGGAGAATTGTTTGTCTCTGCCAGGGGAAGAGGAGGCAGGGCTCATACCTTCCCTAATAAAAGGTTAATTATCCTGTCCTGCATCTGAAATCTAGTTAAATAAATCGTGACTTCCTTAAACCTCGATTTTTACTTGAATAGAAAAGGCCTTATGGGTCCTTAATGACTTATGGTCTCCAGGTTGCAAGAAATAGAATCCACATCAGGCTGATGGAAGCAAATAGAAAGATGTAGTTTACGAAGTATATACCAGATATCTCACAGGAGTGGAAAGAAAAAAAAAATTGAACTGCCAGGCTTTGAGAAAGACAGAAACCAGGACATCTTCAGGAAACTCAGTGGCAGGAATTCATGGAAAGTCTCAAAGATTGACTCCAGAAATACTTCGTTCCAATGATTTATGAACTTTTATACTTTGCTCAAGATTCACATTCCCCCAAAGAGGGAGTCCAATTGGCCAGAGTAAAGAAAAGAGCCCTTGATTGACAGCTCTGTCAACTTTGCATGTCCTGAAATCGACTTGATTGGTTCTTGTTCTGATGATCAAACACATGGAACCAATTCATAGTAATTAAACTCATAAACAATAGATGTATAAACCAGAGAACATTGAATCAATTTTCAGAGTTGCCTCTACCTTTAGGGTGTAAAAGTTACTTCTGCTTTTTATCAAGTATCTTCTCCACTTCTTTCATGGTGTTAACACGCAGGAAAGACTGAATCAGGTATTAAAAAGTTGTTCAATGAATGTAGGGATAGGTGATCTTGAGGGGTACTTTTATTCATTCTGGGGAATAATTCCAACCATCTTGCTTCTTTGTTCCATTTTCTTCTAGTTCCATTCATATTACGGCTCACTGGTAGCCATCCCTTTGGCAGACATGACATGATACCAGTTGGTCTGAATCCTTTGCCTTGAGGGGTCACCAAGGCTATCCCAGTGGGATTCACTATGTATTACTTTCACTCTAAGATAGTGGTTCTGTCTTTCCCTGTAACTGGAAAATGTCTTCTTTAACACAGTTTTTCTTTCCACAGCTAATGTTGTGCATAGAGACATCTGTGTGGTTGTTGGAAGCCTTCAAGGAGGGTTGTAGAAACTATTTGTGGCAGATATTTTACTGAGAGAGAGTGGAGAACAATATGTCATTGCACAAAAAAAGCGCATTATTGTTATGGGATTTTACTGAGTTGTCTTAGTAAATCACACCCCACACCCCATCCCATGTCAAATGAACACACAATAAAAGTAAAAACATCGCTTACCAGACCATTCTTCTTGAGCACATGTCAAATACAACAATTAAAAATGAGTGTTCTTCAAAAGGCATGAAAGACACTGTTCTGGGCTAGTATGTGTATTTTGAAATTCTACTTGGTTGTGTGAGCCAGTTGGATCCTTACATAACACAGACTGCAAAAATTTTGCTTATTCAGATTGGGATTGCTTCAAGAATTGCAAGACTATTAAAGACACATTGATAATATGTAAAAGAGACATTTATGCAGGTTGTTAAGTTAAACAGGAAACATAAGGCCTTGGGCTGTGTCTGGTTATGCATGATGCCAGGAGAGTAGATATTTCCAAATATAGACAGATTGTGTGACACTTTAAATCATGTTGAATTACATAACATCCCCTCTGTAAATCAGAGTTCAGACTTCCAGCATTTCCAAACATCTGCAATACTGCACAGGTAAATCATTTAGTAAATAGAGAGACAGACAGACAAATAGATGGATACAGATGGAAGCACATCAAGTGATAAAGTATCCACAAATCAGCAGTAGGACATTTACCTCTGGTGGGGTGGCATATCCATACATAATGAAGAAATGAAATGTAGATGGGAAATCCAGTTATGAGAATGCTGTTAAGATAACTATGTCCTAGGAACAAAAGTAATCTCTCTAGGGAGGTTTCAAGAGGTTAATCTAAGAAAGACTGTGGTGGATGCTGGAAGTTCTGGACACCCACTGCTCTTTGCCCCGCCTTCATGGTCTTGATAGTTTTCTGTTCTGTTGTCTGAGACCCAAGGCAATGGATCACAATTATAGTCACAAGTTCAAGGAGGTATTCGTTGTGCTGTGACACAGAAGGATTGGGAACAGGCTAAGTCTTACTCATATGCTATGGCTGGAATATTTGTGTTCCTCCAAAACTCATGTTAAAACTTAATCCCCATTGCAACAATTTTAAAAGGTGGGATCTATAGGAGGTGATTAGGCCACAAGGCCTCTGTGCTCTTGAATGAATTAGTGCATCGTAAAGGGCTTGGGAAGTCAAGTGTGCTCGTTTTGTCCCTTTTGAGGACATTGAATTCATCCCCTCCAGAGGATGCAGAAACAAGGGTCCCTCTTGGAAGCAGAGAACAGCCCTCACCAGACACTGAACCTCTGGGTAATTTGGTTGTGGACTTCCCAGCCCCCAGAGCTGTGAGAAATAAATTTATGTTGTTGATAAAGTACCAAGTCTCAAGCATTTTGTTATAGCAGCACAAAAAGATTTAGACACTCAAATCTTGGGGACTTCAATGTGTTTCAGAGCATCTTACACTGAGAGAGACAAGCCAGCCCATATGGGTAATCTGGGATGTGTAGTGGCAAATTTAATCCTTTATCCTGTGGGAAAATTTACTATTCTAACTGCACATATGAGGCCTGGTGCATATCTAAAGGTGCCAGAGGAATAATTCAAAGATGTGAAAGCCAAGCTTCCTTAAGTGCAAAGAAAAATAGTAAGTGATACAGATGCCCACAAAGGGATCCCTTTGGGAAAAGGGATAATAAGATGGTACTCTGATGAGAGCCCCATATATTTTTTTGGAGAGGATCTGCTGCTATTCATTTATTAGAAATGTTATTCTTGACAAAAAAGGTGGCAGTAAGAATAGGGCTGCAGCAACATCCCTGGAAATTGTATAAATGGTTGGTAAAGAAACAACTTCCTGGTCCCCAAGTACAGGCCAGAGAATGTCCAGGGGAGCATCAACACAAGTCTGATGAAAGCACCGCAGCTGAGTGGAATAATCAGAATAGTTCTGGAGAGTGAGTCAAGTGTATAGAAATGTAAAATTTGAAAACAAAGTAAAAGCAAAAAATGTGAGAAAATGAAAAATTGTTGGGACATTTGAGGGAAAGTGGAATTTAGGGCAATGAATTGGTGGAGGAGAGTGAATCAGAAATATAACCATGTAGAGCAAATGTGATAAAGGTCTGCTTTTATGGGAGCTTAGTTCTAGGGACTTGGTTGCATCTCTCATCCTATCATTTAGAGCTGAGGAGCCAAGCAGGAGTTATAGAAGATAGGAGTCAGTATGTAAGCAACAGCTGCAACCAGGTGGAAAGATGAGTGTATGTTCAAGCCATTGAGTGCTTGGTTCTGGTGCATTCAAGGATTCAGTTATCATGGCTGGGTTGAGGGTCTGACTTTTCTGTGTGTGGATGACAGAGGCTACCATCTTAGCTCTCTTCTTTACCTCCAAGTGGTCAAAGAGTTCCAAGAGTGACTTCAAGTTATCCCCTTGCTGAGAATAGACTCTGGGCTGATACAGAAGCAGCTGTCTCTATTGATAAACTAAGACTGGTTTTGCAACTAATGCTATGAAAGAATGGACTTGGCCCTTTCTGGTTGGCATAAATTTACTTACCAGTGAGAGAACATGCATTATCTCTTAGGTGTCCAAAGACAAAGTTTTCTGTACTGTCCTGTTGCAGTTTAGCACTATTAAGGAATAGTCTTTTCGTAGCCATGGACTTAGTAGAGCAGAAACTTCTCCAGTGTCACTTGGCTCAAACCCCCTGGAACTGGAGAATAATGTTCTTTTTTCCTTCATTACTTCATGATGTACACATGATACAGGTGAAGGGTAACTATGGATCAAAAAGGGAGATGTTTGACAACTTGAAAGACACTGTTCAACATGGGCATGTCTGTAAAGACCTCTCAAGACATAGGGAAATGGCTTCTCTGGCCCCAACGATGCATGTTTTGTGAGAGATAACCACACGGCTGTCACTTCATCTATGTGAGAAACAAAAAGACTGGAAAGACTTTTCAAGATTACTGGCTTTTTTCAGAAAGCAAGAGCTAAGATAGAGACGGAAAATGTTTTATCTCCCATAGAAAAACATTTGGATCCATATGGAGGTGGAGGAATGAAGGGAAGGAGATGATTCTATGATTCATTAGTGTTGTCTGGTATGAATATATAAATACGGAGTTGCATATATCTCTTCTGCATGACATGGGTGTCCTCTGGTCATGTGGTCCTTAGGTCCCATTAAATCTGAGAACCACTGTGAAGAGTTTTAATCCTTAAGAAAATTTATATAAAAGAAAGAAAAGTCCTGAATGCATCCTAAGGACCTACTAAGTACTGGTCATGGAAGAAAGTATGTTCAGTGATATCTTCTGTAGGACAAGGATAGATATACTCATTTTTAGAAAAAAATCTGTTGGGTAAAATTGGAAATAGGGAATTGGGGCTGAGAGTAATAAAGGAGGTAGACTAATAATTCTGTAGGAAATAATGGCTCAGCAATAAAGAAAATGAGATAAAATATATCTCTTGGCTATGAACCCTTATCCTATCACTTTAGGGGTAGGGAGCTGAGAATTGGGCAAGAAGGATGGGATCAGAGAGCAGCCCTAAGGTTCCCTTAGGATGGGAACCTAAGTGGTGTGTTTTAATGCAGTTTTGTGCTTGATTCTGGTGTGCTCAAATGTTAAGTTACTGTGGATGGGGTAAGGTTCTGAATCTTCTGCGCATGCACGATGTGGGCGGGGGGGGGGCAGTTCCTTTATGTCAGTGAGGCATGAAATCTGAACCCCAAGAGATATTCTTTGAGAAAATTTTCAGTGAAAATCCTAGGAATTTTTTTATACATACCAACATATACATACCAAACAGGTTTAGCTGTTTGAATCTTAAGTTCTGTACAGTGAAATGTCCTTAGTTAACATTTCCACCAAATCGTTCACTCAGAAATTTTTTCTTTCACATAAAACCATAGAACGAGTGTTATGCAGGAAATCTTACCAGAAACTCTGATATAAGCAAATATCATGCCATCCTGCTAAGTAAAATAAAGTTGTCTTATTGTATGTACTATGCCTACCAACTCTATCTTTCTGGGACAGATTCTGGGTGGAAGACATGAGCACTTATATTTTCCATCAGCAAAAGCCTACAATTATTTGTATTATTTATTAATCTAATTTTAGTGGAAATGCTTGTTTTATGTGATAGGGAACTTTGGCTACTCAGAGTATTTGGTGCCTGGAGGATGGTGCTGGGGGTGTCTTACTAATCAAACACATCTGTGTTGAGAAGAGTTTTTCACTTTCCTTCGCAAAGCTTGGTGTTTCATCCACACACTCAGAATCGCTCTTACGAAATTGATCTGCTCTTTTCCTTCCTGTTTTTCCAGCTTCCTCAGCACCAGAGCCAGTGAGGGGCAAAGTGAGGCACATGGAGTTAGAAGGAGGGGGGCTCTTCCCCACAGATGCTGACGTTAAGGAGCGCCCACCCCAGCATTTTATTCCAGAGCCATTTCTGTGGGTTAATGAAGACGTAAGCTCCCAGCCTCAGCCACACTATGTAAAAGAACTACTTATTGCCTGTTCCATCTCACTGACTTTTATGGTGATACTTAAACCAAAATGGTGAACTATTACACTTCATAGCCTGCAAATAAAAGCAGGATGTTAAAAAGTAGGGGCCATAACCCCTGATAGGGCTGAAATGGCTTGTAATCTTGAGATGACTTTGTTCAGCTCCCCTGGGCCAGGGCCCAGAGCACTGTGTTAGACCCAGACAATGAATCCCCGGAGTCTCTTGGCCCAGCCTGTGAGCCTGTGTAGAGCAAGCATTCCTTAGTAACGGCATAGTGATGAGCATGAAGCAGTATTAAACCAAAGATGGTTAGGGATGGGGTAGGGTTGGGACACAGGGAAGCAAACCATGGCACCTTTTTACAAGGTGGTGTGTGTGGGTGGAATCCTGTTTTCCAAGGCTTATTGGAAAGACCCCCCTGCCCAGAGACCACTTTTCCTCTATGTCGGTTGTGGCCCTCAAAATCTCTTCACCGGCATTGGAAGGAGCTGAAAGGCTACTCAGAGCCACGGTAACAGACCCAGAATATGCCTCAGGGAAAGGGCAATCCATGCTGCATTGAATACTGTACTTTTCAATGATCCTATTCATTTAAACTGGGGTTGATGTTGCTTGCCTATTTGTGTGAAAATTACGTGAGCATATTGCAAAAATTCAAATAGTATTTGTCTTAGTTTTGGGTTCTCCCAAAAGCAGATACTGGGACAAGGGACCTGGTGTAACAATTTATTCGGGAGGTAATCTCAGGGCACTTGGTGAGGGAATGGGAAGTGAGGCAGGGAACATAAATAGCATAAATAGCAACCGGTGCACAAGGAGAGAGACACTTCTGGGGGCAACCAGTGCTGTATCCCACTGGGGCCCCTGAGAGACTGTAAAGAGGACATGCTGGGAAGAGGATACACTGAGAGGTCAGAGAACGTATCCATAACTGCTGTCCCTCACTGGTTGAGGTTTGTTTCCGAGCACTGCTGATCTGCCCCAAGCCAGCACAGCAAGAGAAATAAATCTATCAATCTATCTATCTATCTATCATCTATCTATATCTATCATCTATCTATCTATCTATCTATCTATCTATCTATCTATCTATCATCTATCATCTATCTATCTATCTATCTATCTATCATCTATCATCTATCTATCTATCATCTATCTATCTATCATCTATCTATCTAATCATCTATCTATCATCTATCATCTATCTATCTATCTATCATCTATCATCTATCTATCATCTATCTATCTATCTAATCATCTATCTATCATCTATCTATCATCTATCTATCTAATCATCTATCTATCATCTATCATCTATCTATCTAATCATCTATCTATCTATCATCTATCTATCTATCTATCATCTATCTATCTATCATCTATCTATCTATCATCTATCTATCTATCTATCATCTATCTATCTATCTATCTATCTATCATCTATCTATCTATCTATCTATCATCTATCTATCTATCTATCTATCTATCATCTATCTATCTATCTATCTATCATCTATCTATCTATCTATCATCTATCTATCTATCATCTATCTATCTATCATCTATCTATCATCTATCTATCTATCTATCTATCTATCTATCATCTATCTATCTATCTATCTATCTATCATCTATCATCTATCTATCTATCTATCTATCATCTATCTATCTATTTATCATCTATCTATCTATCTATCTATCTATCTATCTATCTATCTATCGAGAGATAATAGGGGGTAGGGAGACACAGAGATCAAGCGAGTGAGGGAGAGAGAAAGAGACTAAAGTTATGCAGGGCTTGAGGGCAGAAGACACACTCATGTATATAAAGTCCTATATTGTATATGGGAACTGTAGACAAGGCTGTAGGGAACCTTAGGGGTGGGCTGAGGGAATATGGGCAGGGAGGGGACAGCATCTGCTAAGACACTAAATAATAAAGTAAAAAATAATATGGAGTTCTGTCAAAAAATTCAAATCCAATTTTCCAGTGTTAACTACATGTAGCAGTTTCTGATGTATCTTATTGTGGAAATTTTCTCTTTCTCTGTATATATGTTAGTGTGTGTGTATTTTATCTGTGTGTATGTATCTATATATCTGTAACTTTGTTTTCAAAATATAAATAGGCACATACCTCATTCTTTGTGATAGTTACAGTGTATTCCATAGAAAGAATATACCATAATTTATTATGTGGAATATTTTAATAAACTAGGATAAAAATAATAAAAAATTAGTAAAAATTAAAAATTATAATTGATGAAATAGATAATAAAATATAATTTAATATATTTATCTTTGCAGATTTTTTTCTAGTACATAGCAGTTTAGAGCTCAGTCACTGCTATTAGCTAAATTGGGTTATTCTCATTCATTTGCTACTTATATGCTATGTAATCCAGGAAAAGTCACAAAATTCTCCAAGCCTAACTCTTCTTATTTGCAGAATTCAACAACACAGATTATCTACCTAAAAGGTTTGTGGAGGGGTTCAAATTTGATCATTTGTGAAAAGAGCTCAGCATGTCAGAAATCCTCAATAAACATGACCTGTTAGTATTCTGTTCCCCAAACAGAAAATCACAAAAATCCTGTCAGGCTGTGCATCTTAAAGCAAACAGGAAAAGGAATCAGTCATCATAACCACATAAGCTGTGCTTGAGTTTTAAAGAGTACTTGACTGCATGTTCTTTACATTATTGAAGCACTGATTATATGCTAGAACAGTAGCAGGTGCTATTAGATACGGTATTTTAGCCAATACATACAGAAGTTAGTAACTGTCTTGCAGTTCCTTCTGTGTACTGTTGATGCTCCTTGCATTGAGAAGCTGAGTTTAATTCCCTTCCTCTTATATCTGGACTGATCCTAGAGATCTTGACCAATAGAATGGTGAAGGTAACTTTCTGGGGCTCCCAAGTCTATGTTATAAGAAACTTCAGGCCAGGCGTGGTGGCTCACGGCTATAATCCCAGCACTTTGGGAGGCCAACGCGGGTGGATCATGAGGTCAGGAGATCAAGACAATCCTGGCCAAATTGGTGAAACCCTGTCTCCACTAAAAATACAAAAATTAGCTGGGCATGGTGGTGCACACCTTTAGTTTCAGCTACCTAGGAGGCTGAGGCAGGAGAATCGCTTGGACCCAGGAGGCAGAGGTTACAGTGAGCCGAGATCACGCCACTGGGGACAGAGTGAGACTCTGTCAAGAAAGAAGGAAAGAGAGAAAGAAAGAAAGAAAGAAAAAAAGAAAGAAAGAAAGAAAGAAAGAAAGAAAGAAAGAAAGAAAGAAAGAAAGAAAGAAAGAAAGAAAGAAAGAAAGAGAAAGAAAGAAAGAAAAGAAAGAAAGAAAGAAAGAAAGAAAGAAAGAAAGAAAAGTTATTTATTGCTAAAATATTTCTTCTCCATTACATGTACTCTATAGTATAAAAGAAAAAACTCTTCTGCATTTCAAGTGGCAAATACCAAAGACCCATTTGGGTCCATTGGAACTCTCACTCTAGGGAAAAGCAACCATCATGGGAGAAGTCTGACTATGCTGGACCAGCCATCCTTTAGGGGAGCCAAGCTAGCCACAGGGAAAGGCTGCTGAAAGAGAAAGATGCCCCATGAGCACCCAGACATTTCAGTCACCTCAGACAAAGCATCAGACAGTTAAGTCAAGAAGCCTTTCAGATAATTCCAGCCCCGTTGATTGCGATGGCACCAGAGACTCAAAGCAAAAACTGCTAAGCTGAGGCCAAACACCGTAACTGTGTGAGAAAATGATAAAGTTCAGGCGTGCTTTGTTACAAAGCAATAGATCAGTGGAACTGGCACACAGACCAAAACGCAAAAGAAGGGCACCCAGGCTCTGCTTACCTCATCATCATCATTATTTTTCCATTTCCTTTTATGCATCTCTTGTGCAACAGTTTTTATTGCAATCTAGAAAATATCTATCTTCAGTAATGCCAATTAGTGGTGTTATGAAGAATAGGAAAGTATTTCCCCATATGTTAATGCAGAAACTTCAAGTTCTATGACAATGTTTTGTTTAGAGACTTTTATGCAGATTGAACAATGCTGTTTGTATATTTTAAGGGATGTATATATGAAAGTTCTTTTAACTAATGCATTTGTATTGTTTTTGGCGATAAAATCTTATAACAAAGGAATATTTTTAAATACCCAATTTTGAAACACTCTCCATATCCTGCTCCATTTACATAGCAGATATTTGTTCCACATTTTTAAAATGTCACCTTAATCTTGAAGTGAGAGATTATATTTATTATTATTTACTATTATTAGCATCATTGCTACTATTACCATTTAATTATCTGCCAGATGACATTATACTGAAAGGCACTCCCATGGCAGAAAGTAATTTCAATAAACTTGGAATACTTGTCATTTTTTTTTTGAGACAGAGTCTTGCACTGTCTCCCAGGCTGGAGTGCAGTGGAGCGATCTTGGCTCACTGAAACCTTTGCCTCCCGGGTTCAAGCGATTCTCCTGCCTCAGCCTCCTGAATGGCTGGGATTACAGGTGCCCACCACCATGCCCAGCTAATTTTTTGTATTTTTAGTATAGACGGGGTTTCACCATGTTGGTCAGGCTGGTCTCGAACTCCTGACCTCGTGATTTGCCCACCTCAGCCTCCCAAAGTGCTGGGATTACAGGCGTGAGCCACTGTGCCAGGCCATACTTGTCATTTTATAAAAGAAAAATAGATAACTTCAAATCTGGCAGCTCTTTTAAATTCTTCTTTACATTAAACAAATAATTTTAATGTCACTCTACCTCCTTATAAAGGTAAGTATTCTCTTACATTTTAAAGATCTTCTCTTATAAAATTAAGCCTGTTGATGACAACATATAATTATTTTTGTGCATTTATAGCTTCGAAATATTTTTTTGGCTATAGACACGATAATGCAATTTGAATTTTATGTCCAAAGCGATCTTTGTAATCTGGCTTGGACATTTTTAAAAACTAAATTCCAGTCAGTCAGCCACTGTATTGATAGATCCACTTCCAGTTATTTTATAAAATATTGCCTTCATAATGAAGTTATTTATTGCTAAAATATTTCTTCTCCATTACATGTACTCTATAGTATAAAAGAAAAAACTCTTCTGCATTTCAAGTGGCAAATACCATAAGGAAAGAAATGTTAGAAACATCTGTACTTGCACCCAACTGGATAGCAAACCTCACACACCAAATAATTTCTTTTAGCAGTTGACTCATCAAATCTTCAGCAAGGTTTTTCTCTGTGTCTTCAAACAATCTGCTAACAAAGGAATGCATTTTTATTTGTCACCATATTGTTTTCAGTGTCTTATTTTAGCTGTTTTTTTTCATGGTTGGAAAATTGAGTATTTCCCCAATGATTTTTTTTTTCTTTTCTGGCTTTGCTAATAAGCAATAAAACTCAAAATAAGCTTCTACACGTTTAACAATAAGTTTAGTAAAATTTCATCAAGTAGTATTTCATTAAGTATTGCATGACTTTAAGCATGGCTGAAAAAATATAGTCTTGTTTTCATGCTCTGGATCCTTAATTTTCAAATGTCTTAAAAATTGTGCCCAATTGTGCTAGCTTTATTGGCTATTTTGCAGGTGACAGATGAGAAGGGAGTAACACTGAGTTTAGTGAGGACAGGAGGAGGCAGGTGCAAAAATTCAAGGAGAGCTCAGAAGATTAAAGGTGGGCAAGAGTTTTAGGGATAAAAAGAGAGGGATGGGTTTGAGAGAGGAACATGAATAGTTCCTGATATTGTTATGTAAATTCTATTTGATAATAATCATAATTACTGTCATCCTACACAAGGCATTTTGAAATTATAAAAATAGGGAAAAGCAATGGAAATCTTTATTCACTTTGGGATTATAAAGGGCAACACTAATAGGAAAAGGATATTAATTTTCTTACTGAGGTCTCTTTAGAGAATGACAGAGTGGGACAAGCTGCAAAATATACAGAAAAAGCTTTTAAAATTCTGTTTCCTAGTCAGATGCAGTGGCTTGTGCCCGTAATCTCAGCACTTTGGGAGGCCGAGGCAGGCGGATCAGTTGAAGTCAGGAATTCAAGACCAGCCTGGCCAACAACACAAAAGAATTAGCTGGGCATGGTGGCAGGCACCTGTAATCCCAGCTACTCAGGAGGCTGAGGCAGGAGAATTGCTCGTACCTGGGAGGTGGAGGCTGCCATGTGCCGAGATCCCGCCACTGCACTCCAGCCTGGGTGACAGAGCAAGACTCCATCAAAAAAGAAACAAACAAAAAAATCTGTTTCCCTACAACCATCATTTTCAGTATTTTCTATATCCTTGGCAGTTTCTCTTTCAGGATTTTTCTCCTCTTTCTGAACTCCTCAAACAAGGAAACACTTAATACTAATGGTCTTTTGTCCTGCAGGGTTCTCCTTGTGCTGTATCGTTGGTTCATTGTCTCCTCACCTTTGGATTTCCCTTCTTATATCAATGGATACGCTGCTCTCCTTAGGAGAATGTTTTCTTCCGCTTATCTTCAAAACAGGACCCAGGAAGGAGAGTGCCAGGGGTTGGGGGAGCTGTGAAGGGAAGTGACAACTCCAGATTTCTTTGAAGGAACAGGTGAAGAGGCTGAGAATACTTAGGTTTTATTTTCCTTTGCCTTATTATAAATAACCTGCATACATAAAGGTCATAACTTTGATTCTTATCACAGAAGGAGCCTGTGATTTCAGTCTTAGACAAGGTATGTAAAAAAAACGGGGGTTGTGGAGGGCATTGTCCTTGGATGTGGGAGTGGAGCCAATGATTGTGTCTGAAAATTTCCATCATTTAGGCTTCTGGGGCTGAAAAAAGTGCTTCAGGAATGAATGTAACCAAAATGCTTCTCCCTCTTCTCTCTCTTCTTATAAAAAAAAAAAAAGGAAGGAGAGGATTATTATGGCCAGGGTAAGGAGGAGGATCCCAGGAGATGTGGGTCAATACTGTGAATTGTTTATCTTTCTTCTCCCACTCTGGGTCATCAACTCTTAGTGGTCAGAGATGAGATTCATTCATCTTCATATTCTTGGCGTCCAGCAGTAGCCATGCTTAAAAATAAAAGATAGATTCTCCCTTACAAATTTTTTTCACTTTCAAAATTATCTGTATGTTTTATAGATATAGAAATTTATAAAATTTTCTATATTTTCTATTGTTTGCTATAAATGAACGTGTGAATGGATATGAGAAGGAGGAGATATCTGAGTGATCTCTTCCAAGCCTAGATGACTCGGTATGCCATCCACCCACGTTTGTTAAGTTTCCTATTCCTTCCTCATGTATCTTGGTTGCTTTGGTGAAATCCAAATTGCACAGGAACCTGGCTGCTCCATCCCATCCCATTGACTTATAGCCAGAAGGAACACTGCCTCATTTCTTAACAACCCCATTTCCCTTCCTGCATGCCCCTCCGACACACATTCACTCTGTCCCATCTACCCATTCATCCTCACTCTTTTTCAACCTAATGTACACTTTCATCTATTAGCTAGAGTTTTGCCAAGCTTCCTCCTTATTTCTGATCCATGTCCCCTCCCTTCCTTCCTCTCTCTCTATTTCTTTTCAGGTTAATTTATCTGATTATATGCAACACGCTGCAGCCATGTTAAGACACCAACTGAGTTTCCACTTGGAGGCTTGGAGGAAAGATTACCATTAAAACGTGACTTCCATCCACTCAGCTGAAATTACTATTGATTGCCAAAGAAAAATATTTGTGCTGTGAAGCTGGGAGCTATGATGTTGAACCATATTAACATAATGTTAGCATAGCTACGGGTGTTTAGTAGCATGCAATCAGATTTGAAATGAACGTTGATTATAGATGGAGATTAATGTTCACATATTCATAGGAACACAATGAGAAGAGCAATTTCCTTTCTACTACAGATCAATGGTTTCCCCATTCAATTATACAGCTGTAATAATTGCATTATGCTGAAATATTTCTTAATGGCTAATTTCTTTCCTTTTGTGTGTGTGTGTATGAGCTCTTTTGTCAGTGATAGCTTCTGCAGCCCGAGGACAGCATAAGATGTTTTAATCACTGGTGCCATTTTGCAAGCTTTGACCAAGCCAGTAATTTCCCCTCTTTCCTCCTTTTTTGCTAGTCTCTCTTATTATCACCCAGAATTGCTTCCTGGATGATTGAAATCTAGAGACTTGCCTCAAGTCTTTTCCTTCCCTGTTCAGAGAGTGAAGACAAAACTGGAAACCTACAGGACCATGGGTTGCTCAATCTGTTTTTGCACATTTGCTGAAGATTCTTTGAAGGAGAAAGAGATGAAGATCCACAAATATTATGCATAGGATGCCCATCCCCCAAATGACTTTTATTGAATATAAATACATACATATACATAGATATTAATTTGGAGACCATTCACTGATTAAAAAGCAGACAAAATACCTAGTATCTTCTCCAATACTCCAAGCAGACCTCTGAGGGCTGATAAGATGTCAAAGTTTATATTTAATGAATGTAATTAATGTAGTGAAGATAATATAAATGAATGTAAACTTAAAAAATATATTAATAAATGTATAATATAGATATAAATTCATAACAAATATAAATTTATAACTTACAAATGTAAGTTTACAATATATAAATTTATAAATATAAAGATTATTAAAAATATCAAAAGAGACTGTAAGCTCTCCTCTGTTTCTAAAGACAATGACGTTTTCCTGCTTACCTGGCTGTGTCTCAGAGGAAGTCTGGCTAGCATTTTCTTCTTCAGATGAGCACTTTCTTACAGATGAATTATAATATTCCTGTCTCATGCCTTTCTCAGCTGTCCACGGGTGAAGACTGGGCTTTCTCAAATCTGATTTCTTTCATCCTTGTGCATCGAGCCTTGTTCGTAACTTAGTTGAACAGAGTGAGTCACAATAGAAAGCAAGCTAAATGTGAAGATCTTCCTCTAAACAGAGGTCCCAAAGGCACTGTTTACTGTGTGCCTTCTGGCGAGTCATTGACAATCCACAGCCTCAACCTTTCCAGCTAGAAAGTTGAAAACTGAGCTCCTAACTCACAGGTCATGGTGAAGAAGGAGGAAAAAGAACTTGAGCTAGAACAAATGTAACAGAGTTGTTGGTGTCAGTGGCTGGCACCGCATCCCTCAGGCCACCTACACACTCAGCTGCAGCTGTGGAGTCCAGTTCATGAGACTCATGCTGACGGCACCTATGTCATGCACTTGCTAAGCTTCTTTCTGCTTTTTGACTCAAAGTCTTCTTCAGATTCTGTTCAGACACATCCTGAAAGTGGAAGAGAATTAACACCCTTCGAGCACATTCAACCAAGGAGGGACTGACGCTGGTGGTAGTAACTGCCCTGGTCTCTAAGAGATCCTGCAGAGTTAAGACCTGAAACCACAGCAAGCACCCTTATGCTGGTGTTTCCTACCTTCTTGCCTTGCTCTCCCAGCTCCTTCACTCCTGCCGCCTGAGATCACCCCCTACAAAAACTACCTACACTCAAGCTCTTTCTGAGTCTGTTTCCTGGAGAACCCAAATTAAGGCAGTAAGTTTGGAGATTTACCAAATCCTTTGGAAACAGTCTGACCTGGCTTAAATCCCATCCTGATTGCTCATCTGTCATGTGATCACAGGCAAGTGACTTCCCGTCCCTGAGCCTCTGTTTTCTCACCTGTAAAATGGGAATCATAATAGGATAGACCTCAAAGCATTATAAAAATTGAATGAGATCTTGCAGGCAAGCACTCAATCTTATTTTCTATCATTAGTATTTTCATTAAAAGTGTCAAGCACAACATAGACACTCAGTGAACCACAACTTCCTTTCTGTCTTTTATGCCTGAAACAAAATATATCCGGAAGCAGCAAACAGAATCAATATGTTCATTTTCCCACATATGCAATATTATTTTCTGCTGGTTTGCTATACACAAAGAAGCCATGTGTGGGATATAGTTTTCTTGGTCGAGGGTGTTACAAAGTCTTGGCTGTCAATTCTATTCTCTAGAGTCTTTTTCAAACATGTCCCCAGGGAAAGATAGAATTTTGTGCTTCCTGTGCTGTCTCAGTGGGGTACAAGCTGCACAAAAGAAAAACACTTCTGTTACTCATTGAAGGACAGGATATAAGAATAATATGTAGCTTACATATTTTAAAATCTTTTATTGGCAGGCAAGGCATGTGAATCTGGAGAACTTGTCCAGAGCAGGAAAACTAGAATTGTGTCAGCCTGAGATGTGATGTGTCATACTAGGTAGGAACCAGTGGCCCCCAGGAAAGATGTTTCTTTTCTGTGGCACCGCCAAAAGCCACTATCATGTTTTTTTTTAGTTTCTCATTCCATCACTCAAAAATAATGTCTTGGGTGCCTACTATGTGCTAAACAATAAGCTCATTGCTTGAGATAGAATCTTGTGCAAATAGACTGAGTTCCTGGTTCTTAAGGCTTTTCATGGTCTTGAGAAGATCTACTAAACAATCACATGAACATTTAGGAAATTGCAATTCTGGTGATAAGAAGGAGAAATTCATTTAAGAGAAGGGAGAGATCCAGAAGACAGAGAGACCATGAAGGATTGATGCATAAACCTACACCTGGAAGAAGAACAGAAGTTAACCTACCTGGGCAAGTAGCCGGGGAAGATGAAGAGATCTTTCCAGTTAGAAGGAAGGATGTACATCTCTTGTTATATTCTATTTCCTTGTCACCCTTTATTTTATCTTTATAGTACTGTTGGCCACCTTATAAATTATATGGTTGTTCTAATTTTTGTCTCTGCTTCCCCACCTCCATTAGAATTTAAAGTTCTTTAGGGCAGAGGCTTTGCCTCTATTGATACCTCTCCAATTCCAATGCAGAAATAAATGTGCAAAGGCCCTAGGTATCGAGGGAAATTGACACACAGCACACAAAGCTGTGCTTTCCTAAACCACATACCCTTTCTCATTGGACCTCTGCTCTCGGGTAGTTGGACATTAGATCCCTTTTCTCAGGTTTAATGCAGTCAGTGGGTTCATATATTTAGCAGAGGTGGCCTCTTTGGCATGGGCACAAATGTGTTATGATCAAGTGCTGCAGAGGGATCATGATGATTAACCAGGATCCTATCTATCTCTAAGGGCCAATACATGCAATGGGGGTCCCTTCCCCTTGCCAGAGACTGGTCTAGAAGTAGATCTGTGATCTGTTTTTGTTGATACAAGCAAGAACTGATGGGGGTTCTAGAAAGGTTTTCTTACCCTTAAGAAGAACACATCAAAATAGACGGTCTTCTTTCTCTGAATGTGTTTACATCTGGAAGTGAATTCTCAAACTACTTTAGCACTGAGGGACACCATGTAAAGGCAAAGTTCATAAAAGCAGAGAAATGGAAAGAATTTGGGTCTTTGTTGAGGATTGAGCATTTGAATTAACTAAATACAGGGTCTCTCTATCTCTGGATTATTTATTGAGCTCCTTTGGGTTTTCTTTTACCTGCAGCTGCAGATGTCCTTAAAACTCAACTTATCTGCAAATGACATCTGATACAAGCTGGTGTTTTATCTCTCCCCTCTCTCTCTCCCTGCCTGCCTCCCTCCCTCCCTCCTTCCTCTCCTTGCTTCTCCTTCCTTCCTTCCTTCCTCCCTCCCTCCCTCCCTCCCTCCCTCCCTCTGTGCTTCTCTCTCTCTCTTTATTGTTTGGATCAGGGTGCAGCACTATACTTACATTAGTGCTATGGCTGGCTCCCCGAAATGCACACACTCCCATGTGGTTCCTGAAGCACTTACACACACATTTAGTCCAGCCCTAATCCTCATGAGGCTGAGACTCCAACAAGTGTACATTCGTACTTCAGAGAATCTGTGTTCTAGGAGGTGCCAACCTCAGGATGGCTTTAGAGCTTAATCAAGTGAGCTTAGAATCAGATTGCTTCAGCTTCTTCAAGTATGAGCAGCATGGCTGTGGACAAGGTATGGCATCTCTCATACCCTCAGATTTTTATCTTGAAAATAGGAATAATGGCAATACCTAGCTCAAAGGGTTCACGTGACATGTTAATCAATGTAAAGCACTTAGCACAGAGTCAAACACCAAGTAAGGACTCTAATTAAGTTCTTCCAGAGGAACTCAAGCAGAAACGTTCTCATTTCACCTCCTGCCCCTTTCTCTGTGCTCTCCTTTCTAGCCTTGGGCCCCTTTGAATCAGCTCAAATGAGCCTACCAAGGTTGTAACTTACGCCCTCATTCTTCTTTATCAGCACCAAAATGGAATCTATGTATGTGTAAATTAACAATTTAACTGTCTCCTCTCAGTATCATCTAATAGCAAAATCTTTCTAATGGGCACCAGCTCTTGGTGAGTATGGATACAAAAAACGACATGTTCCATGTCAACTTTCAGACTAAAGCATAAGATTTCTCCAATTACATAATTATACACACACATATGCATATACATATACTATATTATTGTATATATATGCACACATACAAATACATACATATACACAGTGTTTTATACATATGTGTGTATATATGTAGTGTTATATAATGTGTGTGTGTATGTGTGCATGTGTGTGTTCTTAGCCTTTCCTGTTAAGAATTGTTTAGATTTTATTCTTCAATGAAACATCCAAAACAATAGCTAGTATTCTGCAATGGGGCATTGTCAGAAATTACTAAGAGAAAGGACTGAGAAGATAAAAGAGGAAAGCAACAAAGGAACAGAGTAAACACTCTAGATTAGCAAAAATACATAATGATAAGCGCTACATTAAAAATCAAAAAATCAAAAAAGAGATCTCCACAATTTCCCAGACTTGCTTATTTGTTATCTGTGATGATTTTTTTCAAGAAAAGGATGTAAACTGAATACAAACCAGCCTCCACCATCTGCATTGATGTCTTGGGCCATGGATAGTGACTTCTAGAAACAAACCTCCCAAAACTAAAAAGTTAAGAGAAAGAATCACTTTTACTACAAACATTTTAAAAAATCAATAAATAAGTCAGTAGAGCAGAACATGTAAAAGCCTAACTTGGGAGTTGAACAGATCTGAGTTTGCTTCTAGATCCTGCTGTTTCCTCACTTTTTGATCTTTGACAAGTTACTTAAATGTTCTGAGCCTCTGTGTCCACATCTGTAAAACAGGGATACTTTTAGTTCCTACTGTATTACTACTCATTGTGAAAAGTCAATGATATGGACAACTGTGGCACACACTGCATAAGACCTAGTACTCTACCTGATCACCAAATGTGGTGCTCACTACTATTATTTCTGCTTTACAAATGAGGAAACTGAGGCACAGAGAAGTCACGTAAACTCCAATTTCTATACCTGGTGAAAGATGGACCCTGAATTTGAAACTAGGCAGTCTGGCTCCAAGTTTATCTGCCTCACCATCAGGTTGTGTGACTTCTGCAGTAAAGCATTAATGTAAGCGGGTGGGCTTTTGTTTTAACATAGAAGTTTGAAGATCCAATGCTTCTTATGCAAGTTAGCCAAAAATTTCAGGAATGTCTTTGGCATTTTAGGCCTCTCACAATTCCACCCCAACCTCTCGTCACCGTTCCTTCCCCAAATACACAGATGATGCCAAATGTGTCTTTCAAATACATATGGCCCTTGTTTTTCTCAAGCCAGGAGAAAGGCACAGAGTTCAGCGGAACATATTTGGTTCACTTAAACACTTGCACCTTCCAATTCTCTAAGTCAAGCTACTGCCCTATTAGCTCCTTTCCTTTCTATTTCATATGGGCCCTGCCACTGCTTAGCTGCATTCAACTTCCAGTGGCCTCTAAGTGATTCCACACTGCTTACCTCATGCCAACTGGAGACAGAGTTATAGTGGAGACAAGCTTGGTCGGATGAGGCCATGCTCTAGAGACAGTCTAGGTGCACAGACCATCAAGGTCAAGCCAGAGGTCAGAGGGGACAGTCCAAATACCAAATGCACACATTGCAAGCTGCCACACACTGAAGTCATGGCTGGTGAAGACCAGAAGCACAAGCCACCAAGACAGAGAAGAGCTGGAAGGCTAGTGGCACCGCCCATGGAGAAGACTGAGGGTGGCAGCAAGGTGTAGGCATGGAGTGGGCCCACCCATTCATGCTGCACACACGGGGTTTGCTCTTATGCTGCACAACATCTTACCAAACATAGCTTACTGATGAGGATAACATGCTAGAAAATAGAAACATCTGGCTGTTTCCAGAGTGTTAGGATTTATGGCTGCAATGCCAGCGTGGGTAAGAAGAGGTAGGCATGAGATGAGTGCGGGCAGTGGAGGTGGACAAAGGGCTTGAGGTATAGAGTTAAGTGTCATGACAGATGCATATATGTAGGTAGCATAGAACAGTTATAACCTAACAGGCATCATTTCTTTTGCAAAATTCTTAGAGAAGTTAAGGCATGCGTAAAGCATCATTAGTGATATTAGGATATTTGGGGACATGGCCTTCACATTTTACTGGACTACTAAATGCAGGAGAGGCCCCAGATTTGTATTTGATCAAATAATGAGAAAATGGAAAAAAATTCTTAATTTTAGCCATCTCTCAGCGAAACCTCTCATTTAATGAGGAAACTGAGTCCCAATAGCAGTTCTTATGCTATTCTAAGGTAGGGTTTGGCAAATCTTTTCTGTAAAAGACTAAATTGTAAATATTTTAGGCTTAATGGACCATATGGTCTCTGCTACAGCTACTCAACTCTGCCATTGTAGTGCAAAATCAGCCACAGATTGTATGTAAATGAATGAATATGGCTGTGTTCCAATAAAACTTTATTTATAAAAACAAGTGCTGTGATAGCTTTAGCCTGCAGACCGTAGTGTGCCAAGCCTTTTCCTAAAGCCTAGCAATCTTTAAAAAAATCATCATTTGATACTATAACATTAATAATACAATGTATTATAAACATATTTCAATATATTACAGCTTATATATTACACACTATATTTTAACAATAGAATAGAATAAGATATAATAAACATCCTAACTACATAAGATTTCAGGAAATTATAGATAACACTCTTTTTGGTCTATATATGGCAGGAAGTGTCAGTCATTTGAGAGTTAAAAGATGAATCCCAGGTTATTTAGAAGGTAGTTTTTCTATAGATTTGCACAGAAGTATGGAATTTGACCTAAGGCTTGAATTTCTGAATGTGGAATCATGAGGCATGACCATCAACTCAAAGGAAGCTAGGAGCAGTCAGCTTGACAGCTTGGGGTTGGAGGTCATATCTGGAAAAGCATAGGTAAAATTCAAGCCCTTATTACAAACAAAGGGTAAACTACCTTTCCAACAATGTGTCTTCCCCTTACAGGCTGAGAAGAATTCATGGCTATTTCTTACAAAGGGTAGGAATCACTAGAAATAGAAAGTTCTTTAGGGCTAGTTTTGGTGAAGTATTACCTTGGGAAATAGGTGTGTTTCTTGATTCTGTATTTTACTTGTTTTCTCCACATTTAGCTACCCCTACTTTAATCTAGTTCCACATGTCATTCACTAAACATGTGAAACATCCACACGACATCACTATGACAGTAGCTTGGATATGAATATTTTGTAGCTGATTATCTGTGCAGAAGAACAGAGCCAAATGCATTTATGCCAGAGAGTGCTCCGTAGCCAAGAGTGGTAAGAATATTGGAGAATGCTCTTCGTGTCTTCCTGATCATTTAGCAGTGGCAAAAGGGATCCATGTTTCTCCTCCTTATAGAGATGTCCTAGCAAACATATGAGATAGGTGAATTTCCCATCAAGTTTTCTCAGCAGAAGAAGGCTTAGATTTAGGGTAAAAATCCTGTCTTTACCCTAGAAAATAAAAATATTTTGGACTGAAAATGCAGGCTCCATACCCTACTATACAACTAACTGGTTATGGAACATCTTAGATATGAAAAAAGAGCCCCAAGTTTTCTTAGTATTAAATGAGATAAGACATGCATAACACTTAACCTGGATCCTGAAATCTTATGGGTACTAAATAAATGACAGTTAAAGATAATTATGTTACAACTTTCATTGATATTATTTTGTTTAAAAGTCTTGCTCTTTTCAGTTTCCTGATCTTTATATTTTAGTTTAAGACAGCTCCTTCAGATTTATCACCCGCAGTCCTACTCTGAGTATAGAATGATGTCTCTCTATGTTCTTTCTTTAAATCTGTGATTCCCATCTGCCTTTTTTCCTTTTGGAGTCTTTATTGCACAGACATCTCAATATCACAAATTTCTTTTTTGCATCTGAGAGTCCCAAGCTTCCTAGTACAGCTTGTCACGTGAAACTTCCCAATATGTTGATGTGCAACCAACATTTTAAACTTCAAATTTTCAAACATAAGAATCAACACAAAACAAGCCCTTTATCTATATGTAAACCATGTATGTTGCATATATGAAGTGTTATGTGTGATTTGAGCACTTTCCAAGGGTGCTGTTGTCTATGAGATTTAAATCAGAGGTTGAAATCCATCTTTAATTACAAGGCAAATTCATTGTATTATTAAATGACTACTTTGCAGCAGACCCCAAGCAATGAACTGTGGAGGATGCAAATCTATCATTCCCCAAAATGCCCTCAAGAATTAATAATATGGCAGAAGTGAAAAACCATTGCATTTCTTGAATTCTTTAGGTTTCCAGAGGCAGAGAGCTGCCTGCAGTTGTTTCAAGTCATGTGGAGTTGACTCTTTAAGATAGGGTTTCTCAATCTCACCACTGTTGACATTTGGGATGGGTAGATCTTTGTCATGGGGGTCCACTGTGTTCATTGTAGGTTCTTTATCATCATCCCTGGTCTCTACCCACTAGATGCTATTAGTATGCCTCCACCTCCAGTTATGGTAGCCAAAACTGTCTCCACACATGGCCAAATATACCCTTGGAACAAAATCACCCCTGGCTGAGAACCATTGCTCTAAGTTTACAAATGGGGATGTCTGAATCAGGCATCTTGGTATGGCTGGGTCTCATAAACCCTAAGGAACAGTTAATGGCCAGGCCTCAGGAAGGGCAGGGACCATGGGTTCCTGTCTTACAAGGGCTTTGTGAAATCAGGTATTGCTGGCTCCAGTAGCAAGAGACTCCTAATCCTCACTGCAAGACTGCCTTTAAAATCTGCTCACATCAGTGTCTGCCTGGTTTTCACTCATCTCCTGGTTGGCTTTACTCACCACTCTATCACTTCTCCTCATTCATGGCTTTGACTATCACATGCTTCTACTTTTACCTCTGCTCCTGATTCTCTGTTGGTCATCCAATTTGCCACTCAAAGAGGAATCCTATGAGTCTGTCTCTTTCCATTTGGGTTTTTGCACCTAGTTCCTCAGAGGTCCTGAGCAAGCAGCGAGTCTTTGCTACCCTGCTGGTTTCACTGGGCAGGATGGGGTAAGGTAACATGACATGGCTCCCTGAAGTTTCTCTGCTTAGGTGGGGTTACTGGCATGTTAGCACCATACTTAATGCCTCTGCAGTCATGGACATTAATAAGGAAACAAGTAAATGAAGATAGGGAAATTCCATTACTGGGTGTAGTGTGTTATGTGCTTTGTAAATACCATTAAGTCTAAGAAATGACTAAAGAATAACAGTCAAATTGTCAGCTAATTTCTTTCCACTGCAATCCTTGTACCCTTCCACACTTCACCCCTCTCCCCAATCATAATTACTTGCAGCCTCATCTTTAGGTAGAAATCATTACTTATATGTTTATAGTATGGAATTTGTGTCACTCTATTACATTTAGGAGAAATACACTCCACCTTGTTATGAGATAGTAAAAAATTTTCAGGCATGTTTTCTATAACCTTACAACTAATATATACAAAATACCTGACACATAGTAGGTCATCAATAAATGATACATGTTTCTCTCTGTCCATTTCTCAATCTCCAGACCTTGGCAAACAGGGAATAATGACAGCTAACATTTAATGAATATTTATCATATGTTGTGCACTGGTTGAAGGGCCTTATATTTATTAAATTCCTGGGTCCTCATAACAGCTTCATAGTAAATACCATTTTTGGCTCAATTTAGATGAGAAAACTGAGGGACAGAACGGTTAAGCAACTTGCTCAGTATCATAGAACTAGGAAGTGGCAGAGTCAGGATTTGAACTTGGCCTGAATGGCTCTGAAGTTGGTCTTAATAGCCTGTCTACTACTTTCATCAATGGCAGAAAGCTGTATGGATTTGCAGAGAACATATGCTCTTGCTGTTTTTTGAAATGTTCATTCTCAATCGTCCTAGCTCTATCTCCCCTGCCTATTCAGCAGGATTGAGCCTGCTGCTGGGTCACGCATTCAGTTGAGCCACGCCACCCATCACACATATCTGGTTGTGCTGGGTGCTGCTCTATAGGAGAAGGGCTGATGGGGCACCAGCCATTATGTTGTGCAAACAGCTCCCCTGTGGCATTGGGAGCAGCAGCACCAGTGAGAATTGTTACAAGAGAATCACACCTTCTCTTTCTCCATCTGGGCACTTGACATAAAGCCACCAAAATTCAGTTTGGAGGAAGTAACCACCTTCAAGTTCCTGAGAAGCAGAAAGTGGCTTATCCACAGTAGCCAGGGAGCCAGAGGGCCTGGATGAAAGCTGTGGTTGGGGGAAGAACACCTTGAATGCTAAAGCAACCAGCCAACCACAGAAATCCTTTGATGTTATCCTCCCCTGTGTCTGGATTCTCTCCTGGAAGATGCCTTTAGTCCTGTTGCATGAGGATTTGCTGAGGCCCTGCTTTGCAGACTGCTGCACTCTGTACTTACACCCCACCTCTGGCTCATAGTCCTCTCCAGGTAGGGGCCAGTGCCCTCGCTGGCCTCTTCCTGACTCCTAAGCTCCGCACCTGCCCTGCTGGACTGTGGTCCCTGTTCCCACTGACATTTCCTTGTCCACAAACACCTTTTGCCCTGACTCCCTCTGTTCCCCTGTGTGACTCCTTATGACCATCTAGTCTCAATTGGGAAGTCACCCCTTCCCAAAAGCCCTGTCACTCTGTACCTGGGCTTAGAGCCCTGGCTATGTCTTGAATATCCTGAACCTTCCCAGTGGAGGAACCCAGGAATTAATTTTCCACATGTGGAACTGTAAATCCCAGGAGTCTGTAAGCTAAGGAGTCTGTAAGCTATTGGAGGGCAGGGACTCTGTCCACCTTACCATGGCAGCCTCAGAGTTTGGCAGCATGCCGTGGCCACAGTTAGTGCCTCTGAATTAAATGAATAAAGGAAGGTCCTTAGAATGGCAAATAGTCACTGTATTTGGCTGTCTAGGACAGCGACCACATGGCACCATGGGTGATCTCTTCTAAACATAAATAGAGCCATGTCACACTCCTACAAAACTGTGAGTGGCATTTTCGGACACCTTAGCATGGCCCACCAGACCCCGTGTGATCAGTCCCGTCGACCTCTCTGTCCTCATCTGTCCCCTTATTGTACTTGAGCCACACTGGCTTTCTTTGTTTTTCTGCCTCTGGGCCTCTCTGTTTACCCATTCCTTTTTCCTCTTCCTAGAATGGTCTTCCATCTAATGTCAGCAAGGCTGGCTCCTCCAGCTGAACATGTCTCCCTGTGGAGCCTTCTCAGATTGTCCCTGCTCATTTGGCTCTGCCCCACCCTCTGCTACCCTAACTAAGCACTTTCTATCACTTGGAAGCATTTAATTTTTTTCCCCATAACTTATCAGAAGTAATCTCATTTGTGTATTTTTTCTTTTTATTTTCCTGTCATAGTTTATTTTTTCCACTAGGATGTGATTTCCCTGAGGGCAGGGCCTTCTTGGCCTTGGTCATTGCACAGGTCTGAGGCTAGAACAGTATCTGGCATATAGCATATGCTCAGTAAATATTTATCAAGTGAGTAGATCACCATGAACTAAGTATTTGTTGTTCTAATTATGATGTTTGGATGGATATTTTCTTGCTGTCTTACAAATCTTTATGATTCAGCTTATTTGAAGCAGGTTGCATAGACACAAGCACTTAGTGACATGCCTGCTATGTTGTTGGTGCTAAGTCTCTCTTCCAGTTCCCCAACAGCATAAGGGTAAGGAGGTATGGCCTCTGACCTTGGAAAGAAACATCCATCAAGTAGGGATTGGACTTTGATCCCAGGAGCCCAACCTCATAGGGTTATTCCAAGCTCTAAACACCTACCAGAGTGCCTGGCATATCACAGGGACTCAATAAATGTTAGCTGTTATTGTTATTGTTACTGTTATTGTCATTATCATGCTATCCTGGTAAGTAGTACATATCTTCCCCAAACATTCCTCCAAGGTAGGGGTGGCGTCTTGGCCTAGTAAATAACACAATAGCATGATAAATGCTCACCAAAAATGAAAAAAAGAATAGAAGGTAGGAAGCGAAGGCCAATATGTGGTACATCTTTGAACACTCAACTGAAGTCTCTGTTAACGGACTCAATGGAAGCCATGTCCAGATGTTACAGAGTTACTCATAGGAAATTGGGAAGTTACGTATTAACTTTTATCCTTATTTTAAAGCTGAGGCTATTTTTCAAATATCTGAATGCTGTTGGTGCTGTCTCTCCTGATTTAGTAATGTGGTCTCTGGAGATCCACCACTCAGTGATAGGCTGTTTACCTCACACCTACTGCTTAAGGAGGCTGTACTGCTTTCTACTACTATCTACTACTGCTGTCTACTACGTTCATCAATGGCAGAAAGCTGTATGGATTTGCAGAGAGCATACACTCTTGCTCTCTTTTGAAATGTTCATTCTCAATAGTCCTAACACTAGCTCCTCTGCCTCTTCAGCAGGATTGAGCCTGATGCTGGGTCATCAGTTCAGCTGAGCCATGCCTCCCATTACACATACCTGGTTGTGCTGGGTGCTGCTTGTCCACATCCTGCAGGTCTCCTCTCAGCTGAGTACTGAGCTGTCAGGTTTAAGGGTCACACACAGGTCAGGTGGAGTGCAGGGCTCCACAGTGGCCATCATACTGCATCCCACACTGCTTCTCAGAGTAGAGACACCACTGCTTGCAAATCTTGGCTGGATTTCTGTGCAAATACATAGCTTCTGCACTCTAAGAGGCTCTTTCCTGTCCCAGTGCCATGCTAGTAAACAAAAGTAAGAGTTTTATATTCACCAAGTACCACCCTAAGGCACTGTCCTTAAGGTTAGTCCACTTGTATTTTGGCACCCACTCTATAGCATAGCTGTTTTTAGACTTGTTGTATTGTGGATAAATTCAATTTAATATATTATATATTAAGAGTTTCTATTATGTTCCAGGGAGCATGCAAAACATTCACTTATGTTGGGATTAAAATACAATAATTCAGCAGGAACCAATGAGGACCTACTCTAAACCAGGTATTCTTTTAGGTACAGGGATAAGTAGATGCAGATAAATCACTTGCCTTTAAGAGGCCATGCTCCAAGGAAATCACAGCCTTGTGAAGAAGGAAAGGGGCAATGAAGAGTGTATCAGTAAGACAGTAACTCCATGGCTGCACTGACATTTTTAAAAGTACATTTATTAATCTGGATTTAGGCTTGTGTTAGTTTAAACAAGAATCTACTCAAACCCTCAAAAAAATTTGTTTTTACACTAACCTAGTTGTGGCTTCTGAAATTCCTCTGGAGGAACTAATGTCTCTAAAGCACCTTGCACAGTTCCTGGCTCATAACTCACATTTAATAAACACTACTTTTACTCTAGTCCTCTCTGGGCTCCCAGGGCTGTGTTACGGCTTTGGCTGATCCAGGGGAATAGAGGGGGAAATGGGGGTGGGGCAGTGCCAAATTCTAAGCAAGGGCCTCTGAAATCAAAGAATTGTGTGATTTTGGCTTTGATAGCTTTGCCCTCTACTGAACTTTATCTCTTCCAGGCTGATATTTTCCAAAAACAGCAAGCATGCCCCATTTTCAAGGAAGTGCTTATAAAATCTCTTCTCTAACTAATGACTTTCTCAGATGGGCAATGCTGTGTTCTGCGGGTATGAAAGGCAAAGAAAACTAAACAGTGAGTGGGACCTATATCTGGTTCCTTACATTTTTGAATGTTTTGATTTCCACCATCTCAGCCATTGGGGAAATCCTATCCTTGGATTAGGAACCATGCTCATGGAGAATTTAGAGGAGGAAAATCTTTACATTGAAGTTAAGGTAAGTGACATCTTTGCGATGAGTTTCTTTCCTTTTTGGGGGGGAACAGGGGAAAATGCTTGCGGGGACTATTTTCATCATGAATGATGGAGACAGCATTAGCTCAGCTTCTGACTCTCTCGGCTTTTGCAAAAGACTAAATTCAAAGAACCACCTTGAGCAGCTTTTGAAACAATGATAATCTGGAAGATCACAGTATTTCATAATTGGCAAAATTTTTTTAAATACAAAAGATAAAAGCAGAAATACAATGTTTACAAATAATTAGCAAATGAGTTATTAGGTGAAATTCGTTTCAATTCAAGGCAGTAATTTAAATTCTAGGCAAATTTCATCACACATTAAGATTTCATTAAATATTCAATTACAATATCTAGTTTTCTCCCACCACCCTACAGGTTTGATTAGGCCAGGGTTGTTCACCCTCAGCAGTAGTGTCATTTAGAGCTGGATGATGCTTTGTGGTTGGGGCCATCCTGCACATTTATAGGATGTTTAGCAGAGTCTCTGGCCTCTGCCCACTAGGTACCAGTAGCAACTCCCCTCACCCTCGTTGTGATAACCAAAACTGTCTCCAAATATTGTCAAATGTTCCAGGAGAATGGGTGGGTGGGCAAAGTTACCCAAGATTAAGGATCGCTATGTGTTTGATTTAGCATCATTCAAAATGTTCAAGTCAAAGCATTTTTTCCCATTCTCTTAGGAGGCATAGATGAGTAAAACCCTTATTTAGTTTACTGTAAAATGTATCACATGTTAATCAACTCCCAGTATTAAAATCCAAGTTATTACCGTCTCTGGAAAGTGTCTCTAAAATGAGAGACTTTACTTTTTGGGGAGAGCATATTTTAAATAAACAGTTGCTAATTGAAGGAGGAGTTTGGTATCACAATGAGCAATTGCTCTGGACTGATGACAACTGTTACGTGTTCTGTACCCATTGATTATTAGAAGCAGCCAGTTTATTGAGGCTTGAAAAGTAAAACCTACTTCATGCCAAAGATGATGCTGTGGATTTGGTCTTGCCCCAGGTCTCTCCCTGTTCTTCATGTTCATGGATGACCTAATAATGACAGCTAATATTAGGGAAGGACTCATTCTGCACCAAGCACTGTGCTGAGAGCATTAACAGAATCATCTCATGGCATCCTAGATACAACTTTATGACGTAACTGTTATGAATCCCATTTTACAAGGATGGATCTGTGTCTCAAAGGGTGACACCACTTGCCTAAGGTCATTTAGGCAGTAAGTGGGTGAGCAGAGATTCAAATCCAGGGCTGGCTCTTGCCTCCTCTCAATTAGTACACTTAATTACCAGTCACCCTTACAATACACACTGGTTGCCCTTCAGTGCAAGCAGATTAACTCAGTTCTACAGTATATGTTTATTGCATATGCTGAAATTTCCATCAGTGTGCTCTTAAAAAAAATGGCATTGCATTGAATCCTGAGAAAAATGATCTTCCCTGTGTCATGGGTATTTTCTCTCTTTGCTCTGTCCAGGAGCAAAACTGTTAGCTTGTCGCACAATGGAGCCTTTGCTGTCAGACTAAACAATGACATCTATTAATCACATGAAGAGCAGGACCAAGAAAAAAGTTCTTTTTCCTGTGAATTGAGTTTTAAGGATTTCATGGTTTGTATCACAGGGCTGCAAGGTTTTATGCTTCAGCTTAACAGGGCTGAGTCCCCTGGGTTTCGACAGCTTACAGAACTGCGGGTAAATAGCTAGGGATCTTGCGTCTTTAATCACTGGAACAGAAGCAGAGAGGGAGGGGAGAAGGAAGGAGGCAGCGGGTGGATGTGTGAAACTGACGTAGATAGATGGAGTCCTGGGAGACAGAACTGCACACTCTACACCTCAAATGGGCTCCTGTGGTTATGCAGGCCCAGAGTTTACCAATCGGCTGAGCTGTGCATGGTCTGGCCTGGTCTTTATCAGAAGGAGCCCTGCAGATTAACCTCCCAGCTTCCTAATCAGGGTCATGTTGGTACATAATTTATTACCTCTTAGGGCAGGCCAGGGTGTGGCTGTCAAAGAGCCTTGCAAGAAAAAGGGGTAGGGAAGATGGAATGCTCCTTTCACCCCAGCCTGCAAAGCATTACTCTTCTTTTCATTCCAGGAAATAGTAATAATAATAATAATAATAAAATAAACTGGATACTTCTAAAATCTGCAATTGCAGGCCCATTGGGACTGTGTGAGTAGAAAAATATTCCACCCATTTAAATGTGGCAGAACCATTAAGGAGGTTGACAGAGTTTAGGAGCCTTCCTTAAGGCCTTGAGACCAGCCCAGACTCCCAATTTTCTCCATCTTATTATTAAAACGAGTCGTAATCATAATGCATCCCTCCTAGCTCCTTTCTCTTTCTCCCCATCTCTAACAACCTGAATCTAGCACACTTCCCTTCCCCTTTAACCCTCACGTGCTAAAAATAATATCCTCTTGGAACCAGCCAAAAAGTGTCAGTTGGAGGAGTTTAATTAGCAGGAGTGGGCAGGAGATAGTTCTAGCCTTCCCAATTTGCTACATTCTCTCCAGGGAGCCAGAGCCAAGCACAATTGGAAAATCCCAGTTCATGTGCACCAGAGATGGGAGTTTCTGACTTGGAGGGAGAGTCGGCCTGGAAACCAAGCTGTATTTTATCTCTGTAATACCAGGCGGGGGCACTGGGGAAGTGTGCATCCACATGGAGGATGTAGGGTTTTAGAGCCTAGAACCCTCGACTATGTTTTCAGGGCTTACTTCCTGCCCTCCTATTTGCTGGCCCTGTGACCTTGGGTAAGCTACTTAACCTCTTCATGCCTTGCCTTACTCATCTGTGAAATGGGGATAATCATAGCACTTATCTCATACATTTGTTGTGAGAATAAATGAGTAGCATCAAGCACTTAGAAACCTGTCTGACACAGAGCAAGTGCTCGTTTTTGTTTGCTCATTTTTATTTTGATGAGTCTAGACCTACCCACCTGGCATAACTTTAGTTGGGTCATCTTTTTATTGCTGCCACTTGGATTAAAAGAGTGTGGTGAAAAGAGAAAGGTTTAAATCAAACAATAATTGAAATTCATGTAGAAAATAGAATTTTGCCTAATTTGCCTAATTCTGTTAATTTTAAAATGGAATTCAGTGCATCTGCAGGACTTCGGATGATTAAACATGGAAGGCCCTTAGAAGTCCAGTCTCTGTCTCAAATCATTCCTCTACATAGCAGCATCTTTGGCAGCAAGAACTGGATCATCATGAGATAATTATGATGGTAACACTAAGTCCTTGTAGAGTACTTTATAATTTATATATTTTTAAACAATGTCCCTGGCCTAACCCTCGGGGACCTTCTCATGAGATGTACTAGGACCTCATGACTATAGAAAGAGACTCAAAGGTCTATTAGTGATTGTCAGAGGTGGGGTTACAGGAACAGACTGGATGTAGAGCCTGACTCCAAAGGGTGACAGGAGACGACCCCAATCATCGCATCCGTTTCAGGGTAATGAACATCAGTGGGGTCTAACTTTGTTGTTCAAAGCATCCAGCCGAATCATGAGTGACACATTTGAGTAGAGTCTGTGTTCATAGGTAAGATGGTGCTGGTATCTAGCTCAAGGAAGGCTAAATAGATTGAAGTGAGAATAAAGATGGCAGTTCAGGTGCAATGAGTCTCAAGGTCTCATTCATATAAGGACTGCTTAGAAGAGCCAGATGGGAGTGAGAGTTCTTTCCAGAGAGAATAAGTTCAAGGTCAGGCTCCAACCTCAGCTGGTTAGAAACACTGTGATAATTCATGTCAGTGTATACCTGTGGTACAGTCTGGGGATAATCTGAGGTCTCACAGGCACAGGGACATCTGGGGCCCTAATTGAGAAAAGTCAGCCCGAGTCTGAGTGGTAAGTGAGTCTAGAATTCACCTGTAAGTGGAGAATTTACTGGCAGGTCTTGTAGCGATAGAACTATAGTCTCATCAATATCACCACGCCCTCCCAAAGCAGGAGGCAGAATAGTAGCTATTGGTTGCATTGTACAAACTTAGATAAGAACATTATCTAGATACTTAGTACTAGTAAATTAAACTGGGATTTAAAACTCTAGCTCCAAAATCCCATGTTGTTGTTTTTTATTTGTAACATTGGATGGTGCACAACAAGGATTTCATTCCATTTCTTTTTTTTTTTTGGAAGACTCAGCTCTTTATTAAGTCTAGCCTTAATTTGAACCTAGACCTCTCTTTGCATAGCTTCTTGGGTGAACTCATTTTTTTCTGCAGCTAAAACATTGAATCTTTATCCACTTACACACACACACACCTTTATATCTTTTTCTCCATTTTTCCCTCTTAAGTTTTCTTCCTTTTTTCTTTACCCCAAAACTTGGTGGCTTAAAAATACTCCATGTATTATTGCTCTTGAGTCTAGGGATTAGTGGGACAGTTCTGATTTTGTAGGGCAGTCTCCATTGGTTGATAACGTCTTTGCTTATGTGTCACAGGTCAGCCAGAAGGTTGGTAGGTGGCTGACTAGTCTAGGATGGTGTAGGCTTGGGCGTCTGTCTGTGGTTGTGCATCCCCCATTAGGCTATCCTTGGTCATAATCATTCAACACTGACAGCAGAAGTTCACAGGATCGCTTCTGGCCTAGATACGTAAATAGCACCAATGCCACTATGACATTATTGCCTCTGCTACATTCCATTGAGGAAAGGACATCACAAGGGGGTTGGCAAGTACATCCGATCTCTTGATGGGAGGAGGTTCAAGGGGCATGGATACATGGAGAATAATAATTGCAGCTATCTTTTTCAAATAACCTACCACTCCTTTCTTCTCTTCTCTTAATAATTCATAAATTATTCCAACAAAGTGAAAGTATTGCATTAAACACTGGTGTTTAGTGTTTAATCAATGCTAGAAAGAAAGTATGTGGGCTGTGGGCCTTGTTCTCCTGCATTCTAGTTGGGGAAGAGAAAAATGAATGAAATGATCCCACAAATAGATGTGAATTTACACGTATGCATAATGCTACCAAGAAGAGGGATAGAGTGTTACGAGAATTTAGACGAGGGAAACTGACCTAGTCTTAGGAGGTGGGAAGCTCAGTGGAGAGTTCCCTTGAGAAGTGATATTGAGGTGAGACCTGAAAGAGTGGAAGACAGCTAGAAAAAGGGAGGAGTGGGGAGTCTTTGCAAGGGAACAGCATGAGCAAACGCACGGGGTCAAGTTCTAGATGGCCAGTGTGGCTGAAGTACAGAAAGCCAGAAAGAATATGATTCTAGAAGAGGCTGGAGAGGTCAGCTGTGAACAAATCTTGGAGGCCATGATGAGAGATTTGCACATTATGTTAAAAACAATGGAAAATCATTGAATGGTTTTAAGTAGGATGGGGGGTCGGAAGGGGATGATGTGACCATCAAATATTATGCCTATATAGCCAGACAGAAATGGATGGAAAAGGAAAAAATCTAAGACTGAACAGTTGTGGGAGAAAGAAGATATGTTTGTCAATTTATAAAATCTTATGGGCACCTAACTATGGACTGGAGATTGCATATGCTAGGAATGTGAATTGGTGACTAAGAAGAAATACTCTGAATGTCTCTCTCAACCTTACATTATCATTTTGTGCTAAAAATACATGGTTACCTTTGGTTTGCTAATGTTTTGTTAAAACATTTGAAGTGAATGATTAAGAGCAGAGGATCCCAAGCAAGACTGTTTGGTTCACTTTTGGGTGTGTACACAGGGTACTATCTGTGTGACTTAGGGTAGATCAGTCACCATGTTTCTGCCACGGTTTCCTCATCTGTAACATGAGGACAATCATGTTACCTAAATCATAGATTTATTATGAGGAACATGTAAATGTATAAATCACTTCTGAAAGTGTCTGGAGCTAAATCACTTTAAGTTATTATTACTCCTACTGTCATTATTTTAATATGATTTCTTGTGTTTTTCTTGTCAATTTTTCGTTTTGAAGTTATCTGTCTCATAAAAAGATTTCAGGAAGTGTTTCCTCATTTTTTAACAAATTTGTTTCTATAACTAGAACAGATCATATAATCTATGGATTCGTTATTATTTAAAGGAGACTCATCTCTAAAATCAACTGAAATTCATATTTCTTGTAATTATATTTGAAAATTTAAGTTGTTCAGTGTAATTTACACTTTTCTAGCAGCTACGTTATACAAAGTTCCAAGACATGAGTTAATTTAACTTTAATATTTTGTTTTACCCAGTATGTCTGAAATATTGCCATTTTGACGTTTTAATATGTAATCACTATGAAAAATAAATGAGATAGTTTTACATTCTTTTTCTTATCAAGAAAGTAAAATAAAGTAAGTTGTTCATTTTATATAACTTTTCAAGATTATTGAATTCAAGTTATTCAAAATATTCTTTTCAAGTTTCTGCCGTGTATGTATGAATGTCTTTTTGTTTTTTAACCTGTTTATTAGTGTCTTAATTTTGTTTCATCAGTTTTGATAGACCTTTGTCTGTTTTATTGATCATTTAGAGATTTAGCCTTTAATTCTGTTCATCTTGTTTTATTTTTCTATTTCTTTAACTTCTCTGATTTTCATTATTCCAACTTTCTATTTTCTTTAGTTTCAATGTACTCTTATAATTTATTGCACTGAACATTTAGCTCATGACTTTTCCACCTATCTTTCTTTTTTCTTTTCTTTTCTTTTCTTTTCTTTTTTCTTTTCTTTTCTTTTCTTTTTTATTTCTGAGACAGTGGCTTGCTCTGTCGCCCAGGCTGGAGTTCAGTGGCACGATCTCAGCTCACTGCAATCTGTAACCTCTGCCTCCCAGGTTCAAGCCATTCTCCTGCTTCAGCCCCTGAGTAGCTGGGATTACAGGCATGTACCACTGCGCCTGGCTAATTTTGTGTTTTTAGTGGAGATGGAGCTTTACCATGTTGACTAGACTGGTTTTGAATTCCTGACCTCAGGCGATCTGCCCACCTCGGCCTCCCAAAGCATGGGATTACAGGCCTATCTTTCTAATATTTGTCTTCAAAGCTCTTCACTTCCCTCCAACACTGCTCTAGCTACTTTTTATAGATTTCGTCTGTGCTACCTTCATTGTCATTCAAATCCAACTATTTCACAATTTCCATTCTGGTTTCTTTTTTGATACTTTTATTTAAACCTATAAAAATTATGTTAATTGTTTCAGTTCTTGAACATTTATTTCTCATTTAATTACATTGTTATCAGAGAAGGTGATTTATGGTACTGGTTATTTTGGTATTTGTTGTAAAATCTTTTATAAATGTCCCATGTGGTTCTGAAAATACTTTTTATTCTCCATTTTCCACCTCATATGTTTTCTTTTCAGCTGCATCTACCTTCCTCTTTAATCCACTTATTCATTTTTTAATGTCTAGTGAACTATTTATTATTTATTTCTAGAAATTCTAATTGGTTCCCTTTTGAATTCACCTATTCTTTTCCACAGGGTCTGTTATCTTAAAATTATATCCAGTGCTTTTATTCATCTTTGGTATTTGAATATTTCCATATTATTCCATTACTTCTAGTTCTTGGGTGGTTAATTTTTCTTTTTGTTGGGTCATCTGGCCCTTTGGATCTCATCGATCTTTTCCTTATTGCTTTCTTCTTTTTCATACCTTGTTCACCTTCAGAAAGAATAAATTATTCTGTCTTGCCTTATAAAAAGTTGCTACCACATGGTTTCATGATTGTTTATGATGAGAGAGTTTCCAGTGGAAACTCAGGGATTTCAATATTCCACATTAGTTTTTGGTTAGTTTCTGAGTTTACTGGTAATGTACTATTCGGCGAATTCAAATGTCTATCAAAGGTGTGGGTCTGGAGTTTTTCTTTTGTGCCAGTAACTTTTCCTTCCCTTCATCCAAAACCTGAGTCCTAATACTCACTATTTTTCTGAGATGACGGACAGAGATTTTCTAATCCTTTTCCATTTCAGCTGCTTCTCCCTGAATGGACTTTAGACTCTCAGCACCCAGCTCTATGATGCATGCCTCCTCTAACACCTGAGAGCTGTCACCGAATCAGTTTCAAATTATTGCTCCGGCATTGATTTCATTTTTCCTTTCTCCCACATGGAGATTTATCTTGTCTTATTTTGATTTATTTAATATTTGCCATTTTATCCAGAATTTCTATGTGCTTAAAGTACGAAGTGGGGCAAAGTTCATCACTTCAGTTCTCGTATTGCAAAAACTTAGCTTCGGAAGTTTCTACAGCAACATTTAATGCGTGAATATAAAAGCACGTTGTCAGCGTCATTCTAAAGTAAATAAGGTATGACAAAGGTGTTGGACCCAGCTTGTACTAGCTTTCCAAGAGTGATCGTTAAAGTTTTAGAAATATTATCAGACAATAGTTAAACAGAACCATTATTTAAAACTAAATTATAGAAACTTTTAATAAAATACATTATTTTTAAAAAATAGATGTAATAAATGCTTGACTCATTACTTCCTAATTATTTTACTATATTTTATGATTATACATGATTTTGCAGTTACTTATGTCTGTTATGTCTGTATAGTGGAGATACTGCATAATATTATGTGACAGTGTGCTCCCAAGCATCTCTTTCCGTCTACTTTCAGTGGCACCATGTTGATAGCTTGAAATCAGCCATGATGAGATCACTTGTCTCAGGAAAACTGCCAATGCTAAAATCTGGTCTTTTTGTTCCTTCAGAGAGCTAGTTGTTAAACATTTACTGACACATTTCCAGTCAAAGAATATCACAATTAATGTATGTAATGTATTCCCCTTCAGTATTTTAAATATGTGATCCTATATCTTTATTTGTGGCATAAAACATTGCCATTGAGAAGTCTGATAGAAGTCTAATAGTCTTGTTTTAGAAGTCTTTTGTCTTTCTGCCTAGATGTCAGAATGATTGTTTATTTTTTTTCAAGCCCAGTAATTTTACTAGAATTAGCTTTTTTAAAAATATATTTTTATTTTAGATTTAGGGGGTACATGTGTTCATATGTTACATTGGTATTACATACTTAATGGTGCGGGTTGGGCTTCTAGTGTACCTGTGGCCTAAATATGGGACACTGCACCCAACAGACAATTTTTCAACCCTCCCTGCCTCCTCCCTTCTTCCCTTTCATGTCAACAGTCATTTTTTTCCTATCTTTATGTCCACATGTACCCTTTGTTTAGCTCCCACTTATATATGAGAACACATAATATTGATTTTCTGTTTTTATGTTGGTTCACTCAGGATAATGGCCTCCAGATCCATCCATGTTGCTGCAAAGGCATTATTTCATTCTATTTTATAGCTGCGTAGTATTCCATGGTGCATACATATCACATTTTCTTCATTTAATCAACTGTTGGTGAATACTTAGGTCAGTTCTATGACTCTACTATTGTAGATAGGGCTGCGGTCAACATAGGAGTACAGGTGTATTTTTTATGTAATTTCTTTTTCTCTGGGTAGAGACTCAGCAGCGGGATTGCTGGGACGAATGGTAGTTCTATTTTTAGTTCTTTGTGATATTTCCATACTGCTTTCCATAGAGGTTGACCATTTACATTCCTACTGATAGTATATGAGTGTTCCCTTTTCTCCACACCCATGGAAACATATGTTGTATTTTTGACTTTTTAATAAAAGCCATTCTGACTGGTGTAGGATGGTATCTCAGTGTGGCTTTAATTTGCATTTGTCTTATGATTAGTGATGTTGAACATTTTTTCATGTGTTTATTGGCCACTTGTGTTTCTTCTTTTAGAAATGCTGTTCATGTCTCATGCCCAGTTTTTAGTGGGGTTATTTTTTCTTGTTGAGTTGTTTTGAGTCCCTTATAGATTTGGGATGTTAATTCTTTGTTGTAACTATAATTTATTAGCATAAATATTTTCTCCCGTCCTGTAGATTGTTTGTTCTGTTGGTTACTTCTTTTGCTATGCAGAAGCTTTTTAGTTTGATTAAGTCCCATTTGATTAAGTCCCAAGTCTATTTTTGTTTCTGTTGCAATTACTTTTGGGGTCTTCCTTATAAATTTTTTGCCTAGGCCAATATCCAGAAGAGATTTTTCTAGGTTATCTTCTAGGATTTTTATAGCTTCAGATCTTATATTTAGGTCTTTAATCCATCTTGAGCTAATTTTTGTATATAGTGAGAGATAGGGATCCAGTTTCATTCTTCTGCATGTGGCTAGTGAGTTTCCCAAGCATCATTTATTGAATAATGTGTCCTCTCCTCATTGTTTTCTTGTGTTGGCTTTATTGAAGATCAGTTGGTTCTAGGTATGTGGGTTTATTTCTGGATTCTCTATTCTGTTTCATTGTCAATGTATCTATTTCTATACCACCATCATGCTGTTTTAGTTACTATAGCCTTGCAATATAATTTAAAGTCAGGCAATGGGTTAATTTTTTTTCAGGTATGTGCTTTTACTTTCCAATATGTAATTTAAATTTTATATTGTATAATTTAGTATAAAATAAATTGCATATTTTAACATTTAGGAAAGTTTTCATCAATTATTTTTGATCATATTTGTTATTCCTTTGCTTTGTTTTTCCTCTTCAGAGACTATTATACATCTATTGAATCTTCTTTGCTTATATTCAATATTTGCTACTTTTTCTTAAATCATTTTATCTTTCAATTTCTTTTTTAATTTTTAAAATTATTTTTCACTTTATGTATTTCTTAAGCCATCATCTGTTGTATTTGTTTGCAACTGTATGCCTTCTACTTTAGTTTTCACTTCTGAAGTTTTTTCTTTTATTTAGAATTCTTTCCTAAATTGTTACACCTCATTTCTGATATTTTTCCAATTGTGATATATGTTGGTCTTTTATTTTATGTGTCATGTTCTTAATATGCTTACCTCATTTAGAAATAGCATGTCTTTGCTGTGATCATGTCCTCCTTTTTTCTTCCTTTTGTACATGTGTTTTCTGTAGGGAGTTAGGTTGTCACTTAGGTTTTTTCCTGCTCATTTTTATGTGAAATTAGTTTTTTTTTTCTTGAACTTTTACAAGGAGACATGGTTCATAATAGTTTCTCTAATTTCACAAAGCTCATTTCTGTTGTTATGCAATATGTCAGCTTGATTTCTGTTATCCAACTCTTGGCCCTGTCCCTCTCCACCGTTTTATCTTTTATCTGGAGCTAGTGTTTTCTTTATCTCAGTTGTCTCAGATCTGCTCTACAACTCTTCATCACTATAGGCATCTTTCCTCAAAGGGAGTTGGGACAGTTTTGAGAGTTCACAGTGCCCAGAATTCTTCATACCGCTCTACATACTCACGATCGGAGTCAGTAAAACGCATTTTTTTATAAAATCAGCACACTGTGCTTTCCAGTGAGTTCCTTGGGGCCATTTTTGGATTCTCCTATTTTCTGGTTTGTCAGATTTTGTATGTCTCCAGCTGCTACTTCTCATACTGATGTTGATACCACTCAGTTTCTATAGCTGTCTGTGTTTCAGCCAATTCTTGTTTTGGTGAGTTTCATAGGGTTACCTAAACATCATTTTATTGTACAGTTGTATGTCCCTTAACCACAGGGACATGTCCTGAGAAATGCATTGATAGGCAATCGTGTTATTGTGTGAATGTTGTAGAATGTACTTACACAAACCTAGCTGGTATAGCCTACTACACATCTAGGCTATCTGGTATATCATATTATTTTTAGGCTACAAACCTGTACAGCATGTTACTGTCCTGAATACTGTCGGCAGTTGTTGAAGCACAATGGGAAGTATTTGCATATTAAAACATATTTTAACAGAGAAAATATACAGTAAAAATAAAATATTGTAATCTCATGGGGCTACGGTCATATATGTAGTTGGTCATTGACCAAAATGTCCTTATCGGGTACATGACTGTATACCCAGGAGCTTAAGTTTTTGATATGTAGCTTCTGTGGGATTCAGGTAGATTCAAGAATTATGTCACCATTACCATCAACTTCCCAGACTCCACCAGGACATTCTTTTAATTAATATATATATATATATAATTCTAGCAATTATAACAATAATTAAATACTATTTATTTTCTAATAATAACATCAATAAAATTTGAAAGGACATTTAAAAAATGTTAACACCACACAATTTCATAGAAGACTTGGAAAGCCATTTTTAATGGCTTTTTCCTGATTTAAAAATATCTATCTTAAAGTAAGAGGCACTACCATAATTGATAGTGGAACACTAAAATCACTCTCATGCAATCAGTAGCATTACAACTATTTCTGTGCTGATATAGTAGTAGTAATATTAGTACATGTATTAATCTCACCTTTCATGAACACAGGAGTACAGGTCTAAGATTAAAAGATTAAGTACAAGATTAATCTCAGAACCCACCTAATAGTGGGCCAAGGGCTAAATTTGTTCCTTTTCTTCTCTGGTTTGTCTCAGACTAAACAAGTCAGAAAAGAAAGGTAGGGATGTGCTGTTATTTTTATAGCTAACAGAAGTTACACAGTGCCAATATGTATGTTCTGCACATTATCCCAAAAATTCAATAAAAATATTAATTTGTGCCTGATGTGGAGCCTATTTTAATGTTCAGTTTGGTCTTGGTTCCACAGCTTCGGAAAATAGAGACATTTTTTAAGGACAGTTATTTATTTTTCTTTCAGAAAATAAAATAAATAAAAAGACCATGAGGCTCTAAAACACATTGGTAGAGTTGTATTTTAAATATTAAAGTAATTTCAAATGAATCTTAAGGAAAGTTTTCTTAAAAGGTTAAAATATGAAACTTCAAATCATTCTAAGGAGTGACAAAAATATGTCAGTTCCATATGAGAACCAATGAAGAAAAAACATTTCTTAATTAATATGGGCAAAAATATTTTGGTCCCGTTTTTCTTGTTTCCCCTCAGAGGCAGGCGGTTTGGAATGTTGACATGTCACTCTAAGTGTGCTCTGATCTAGTGTCAGAATGTTTGGCTTTCAGGTTAGAGAAAGAGTTGCCATTTACTGAAGCGTACATGGAGTACTTATTCCCACAATATTTTCCACCCATGTTTCCTTCTGCCAAAATGCCATATCAGAAATAGTTGAAAGAATGGAAAGTGTTCAACCTGAGGAACAGAAAACACAAGGAAAGAAAAAGAGGGCAAGGGATCTGTATTTAATTAACAGAAAGGTTGTCATGGGGGAACAAAAACTTGCTTGACGTTATTCCAGAAGGAACAACTACCACAAATAGACAAAAGTTATAAAGACATAAATTTCACCTCAAAGACTGACGAAACTAGCCTCTCTGCTTCACAAGTCTTGCAAGCCCCACCCCTGTTCCCACCCAGAATCCTTCCCAGAATCCTGTTTCTCTTCCAGGAGAGAACTGTCCCACAGATTCATATTCTCCTTCCCCCGAAGTTTCTCTTCTAGCAGCAGAGGTCTTGCCTGCATTAAAGAGATAAACCCACATGGAATGGATTTTTTTTTTTTTTTTTTTTTTTGAGACGGAGTCTCACTCTGTCACCCAGGCTGGAGTGCAGTGGCGCGATCTCGGCTCACTGCAAGCTCCGCCTCCCGGGTTCACGCCATTCTCCTGGCTCAGCCTCTCCAAGTAGCTGGGACTACAGGCGCCCGCCACCACGTGTGGCTAATTTTTTGTGTTTTTAGTAGAGACGGGGTTTTACCGTGGTCTCGATCTCCTGACCTCGTGATCCGCCAGCCTCGGCCTCCCAAAGTGCTGGGATTACAAGCGTGAGCCATCGCGCCTGGCCAGATGGAGTGGATGTTTTAACATCAAAGATAGTGTTGAATGCAGTGATGTCACTTTGACAGCAGAATTATTACAATGAGATATGATTACATTGCACTTGGCCCTATGGTAAGTTAATGGGGGAAAAATGAACAAAGGATAGAGATTCTTTTTGAAAGCAAATGGAAGCCCCTTGGCACTAAGACTAAATCAGACTAGAAGTTATGGTTGCTGACCAATTATATATAACCACAAATAACTTGCCTTCAAGGGTGCCTTCACGGCCAGAGTGGACATTACCACTGGGGAGGCTAAAGTGGAGAGGAGACAGGAGGCAGATACTATTTCAGTTTGTTCCATCCACACCTTTGAAAACACTCAATGCTTGCTTTGTCATTTAATCAGTTAGGCTCTAACTTGTTCTCATAATTAAAAAAAAAAAAGTACCTACACTGGTAAGGTCTTGGGTGGATCTCTTTCCTGGGTCAAATGTTCTGGCTCCCTAACCCTAGGCATGCTGGGGCAGATTCCTCTCACTGGCAGGCTTTCCCTCAGCTGTCATGTCTGTGTAGTCGGGGTTGTGGCCAAGGGAGGTGAAGAGCTGAAAGGTTCTGTTGGAATGGGGTCTCAGGTAAAAGGTCACTCCAACCCAAAGTGACATTGTTACTCAAAGGTAGTGAGGATGCATGGAGCGATGCCTAGGCCTCTGTATTTTTGCACTGAAGGTGCGGGCACATCCTTAGGAAATCTGAGATCTGTAGCCAGGCTCCAGTACTAACAGAATGTGCCATCAGAGATCTGGGCTCTTTCTCTTCTTCGTTGGTCTTCTATGGATTCTCACCTTTGCTCCAGGGTGATAAACTTTAAAACACAGCTTCAACCTATGCCTACTACTGATGATTAACCTGTAAGGTCCAGGTGAATATAAATCACCTGTTTTTTTCACCACTGTGTATTCTGTCCTTAGCAAAGCACTTAGTGTACAATATTTGTTCAGTTGATATTTGTTAAGAGAAGAAAGAAAGGAAGACAGAGAGAAGTAAAGAAAAGAAGGAGGAAGGGTGGTGTAGAGAGACCAGAGAAATTGTCCATCCACTGACTTAATAATCTTTAAGGCTGCCTCCTTATCACCCTATAAATTCCTCATATTCATTTGCATTGTGGAAGAGAACAACGTGGGAGGAGACAATAAAGATTAGAACTAAGACTAGTTAGCCTCGCTTGATCAGTATTGCTGGAACAGGGGTATCTTGTATAGTCAGGGGGAAGTATAGAGAGAGATAAAACAATCAAGTTTAATAGCTAAGATTTTCAGTTGAATCCAAGAGCTCAGATTAACTTCCAACGTTCAGGAATTAGAAGACTGTCAGAGGTCAAAGGCATAATGCCAGGTAGGCATGTTGAGCAGAAGAGAACCAAATACAGGCTGGAGTCAAAAAGTCCTGAATTCAAAAGGGACTTCAGCACCTCTGATCTGCATAAATTGTGAGCAACTCAGTTTTAATGTAAACCACAGTGTCCTCATTGTAAAACAAAGAATACCTACACCATAAAGTATTGTATCATTTTTCTTTCATTCTTTTGTTTGCTTTTCTCTTCTTCCCTCCCATTACCTTTTCCTGTCCAGAAACCTCTACTGTTCAGCTTCCACTTTGATACTAGTTCGCTTATCAGACATCTTTGAATCTAAAAATGATCCTGTAAGTGTGTCTGTATTGAGTCCTTGTGAATATTAAAAGTTGACTTCTGCTGACAGTGGACTACAACGTGCAGGTCGACCTCTTATAGAGAACAACTACAACAGCTGAACAGGGCAGTTTTTAAAAAATGAAGCATAGCAAGGCTAACATTCCAGAGAGGAAAGAAACTCAGAGAGGCGTAGCTCTTGGAGCTATCAGAATAGGCAGCTGCGAGGCTGAAAAACTGAGCAGATCTTTTTATAGCCTAATGGAACTCTGAGAACACAATTTGGAGCCCAGGGCCTGTCAAGGATGGGGACCCCTAATAATGTCTCCCCATGGTCTGGTTTGGGATTTAGAAGGACTACCCTCTAAGAGTTAAGAATGAACCAGGAAAAAAAGAGTTGGTCCTTATACAAATTAAAGTTTAGTTTCAAATTATCTCAATCCCTTGAATTAGATTATCTGTGGTTGGTAGTCCTTCTAGCTGCTTATCAGAAGCAAACATAAATTTTCCTTGGAAAAAGAAAGCATTAATCCTAAGTATTATTTTTTCTATAATTTTTCAGATATAATGAATGTTACTAAATTAAAAATATCTTGGTAACAAAAGTCAACATTACCAAAAAAAAAAAAAGAAAAAGAAAAGAAAAAGAGAGAGAAATAACTGAAAATAGAAACAGTTACAGAGAGGATCCAGTTAGTGGACATGGACTTTAAAATAACTTCTTCCCTCCTCTTCCTTCTTCCCCTCCTCCTCCTCTTGCTTCTCCTTCTGTCTGTTTAATTAAGGGTAAGTCCATCAGGTTTTAGTTGTAAAGTCACATTCTTAGTCTATTCATCTGAATCATCTGATGCAACTGAAAGCATTCCCAGGGAAGAAAGGTCCTATTTTCGATTTGATCCTTATATCAAGCCTAAGTTCTAGTTGGCCCTTATTATTGAAAAATTTTCTTCTCCTTCTCCTTCTCCTCCTCCTTCTCCTCCTCCTCCTTCTTCGTCCTCCTTCTCCTCCCCTTCCTCTTCCCCTTCCCCTTCCCCTTCCCCTTCCCCTTCCCCTCCTTCTCTTTCTCCTTATCCTTCTCCTTTTCCTTCTCCTTCTTCTTCTGAAAGAGTCTCACTCTGTCACCCAGGCTGGATTGCAATGGTGCAATCTCAGCTCACTGCAACCTCCACCTCCCGAGTTCAAGTGATTATCTTGCCTCAGCTTCCCAAGTAGCTGGGATTACAGGAGTGCACCATCACGCAGCTATTTTTGTATTTTTAGTAGAGATGGGGTTTCACCATGTTGGCCAGGCTGGTCTCGAGCTCCTGACCTGAATGAGAAGCAGTTGTTTCTTTCAATGCTGCAAGTCCTTACACTTATGGACTGCCTTTGAGGCTTTTATTCCTGTTTGCAATCCAGTCGGTCCTTTTCTGAGCCCATCTCTTTCTTGCAGCACTTTGCTAAATAAAGCCAGTGTTAACCAGCACACTTGTTTTACATTCTATTTTCCAAATTCTTCTCTTTGAGCTAAAAGTTTGTTAAATACATTTCTGAGTTCCAAGTTATTTCAGGGATAACTTTTGCCAAATGTTTCACATTTGGATAACAGATCAATATCCCTCCAGTTTATATGACAACCTAATTTCTTGCTCCCTCCCACCTGGTGCCAGCTCTTTAGCCAATGCCATGTTTGGTGGTTGTTTTTCCCACAAGTGTACCAGTTTCTGTATCAGTCAGACGGGCCTGGTCATGCCGTAGTAATAAACAGTTCCACATCTCTGAAGTGTAAAATAAACATGTTTATTTTCTCCCTGTGCTGCAAGTCCATGAAGGTTGTTAGAGGGACTCTGCTCATTTTACTCACTTGGGTATCCAGGCTGATGCTCAAGTAACATCTCTCACTAACAGAGAGAAAGAGATCTCTGGAGGGATTCCTCCTGGCCATTAAATGTGCACTTTTGTTCATAACACATTATGCAGAACTAGTCACATGGCCCCACTGTGCACAAAAGGGTCAGAAAACAGACATTTACCATGTACCTAGAAGATGAGGAAATAGAAACATTTTGTGACGAGCGCTAATGACTACCACATAGACCCCCGTGTATGTAGGAGCTTGGTATGTGAAAGAGGTGACAAAGCAAATCAACTGTGAAAAAATGGACTTTCCACTCATTGCCCTGAGATGTTAGATTATTCATACAGAAAAATACAAAGTCAGATGCCTAGTATTTATCTTACAAAAAATAAATTCTCCAGGGTTTAAACATATAAAAGTAAAAAGAAGGCTTTTACCATTTTAGAAGAAAACATTTAAAAATTCTTTCCAAATTAGGATAGGGAAGAAATTCTTAAAGGAAAAATTTCCAAACCAACAAGGAAAAGGCTAATAAATATAATTAAAGTATAAAAAAATTGGCAAGAGAAAAGCCATCATAAACTGAAAAGTCATGCTATAGACTAGGAGTAGCTATTTGCAAGCCACGTAACTGACAACAAAGTAGAAACTAGAATATATGATGAGTTTCGAGACATTAACAAAAAAAGAACAAAATTGAAATTAAAAATGTCAAAGCCAATAGATGTTCCTCAATAAAAGAAATGAATATATTGTCTGAAGATTTTTTTCCATACACATGGAGTACTATGCAGCAGTTTCAATGAACAAAGCAGTTATATAAACATGGATACATGATCAAACTCAGTGCATAGTAAAGATATGATTCAAAAATGATATATGCAGCAAGTCACCAGTTCTGTAAAATTATAAAACATACAAACACATGTTTTTCTATAGGTGCATACATGTAGTAGAACTATAAAAATATATAGGCTTACTTCACAGTAATGTTTTCCTAAGGGAAGGGATGGTTGCAGATATGTTATGGTAACTGGTAATGTTTCATTTCATAAATGAGACAGATGGACAGATAGATTTCTAAAGCAAATGAAGCAAAATATTAATATCTGTTTAACATTAGTAGCAAATACACAGGTGACTATGATATAATTTGCTGTGCATCTGTCAATATTTGAATTCTTTAAAATTTAAATATAAAAATTAAAACAATAAAAGGACAGTATAGGTCCTTGTAGACATTTGCATGTCACTACACACACACGTATGTGTGTAGATTTATGTGGATACACAGTCTACACACACAAGGATTGTATCAGTTACCTTGCATTCTGCTGGAAGCAACAGACTTGGGAGCTCATATAATTAGATGGCAGGAGATGGATAGTGCATGGATTGCTGCAGCAGTCCCATGATGCCATCAAGTCTCATGTTACCTATGCTCTTTTCATACTTTACTCTGTCAACTATTGTTGATGATGGTTTTAAGAAGGTTACTGCAGCTCTGGTCATCACATCATCATGAGAATATAGAATATATACACTCTCTTCAGCAAGAAAAATCTTTACAAGATGCCTTCACCAGAAAGCACCTTATAAATAGATACTGTACTTATATGTCATTGACCAGAACTGAGTCACATACCAGATTAATCTCAGTCAAAGGCAGATAGAATTTTCATATTTGAATTTGACAAGTTATAGTTCTGTTAGCAAGAAAGAGAAGAGTGAGTGGTCAGTGATAACTAACCAAAAGATTATGCTTTAACGACAATAATAATACCAGATATTATTTACAGATTACTCCTGTATGTCAGGCAGTCCTCTAAGCATGCAACACTCAGAGTCATTTAATTCTCATAACACCATAAAAGATCAGTCTCCCTACTTAATGGAAGAGGAATTTCAGGCTCTGAGAGGCTAAAGTACCACAGGCAGAAAGTGGCAGAGTGATTTGAATCCAAGTCATTGACCTGATTTATTAAGCATTAACTATGCACTATTAATTATTCCAGACACCGGGATACATAATCTCTTTCCTCCAGCAGTCCAGAGTTCAATTAGCCAGAGAGAATCAAAAGCTGATGGCCCTTTGAAAAAGTAACTATATGTCCTTTGAAGCATATGTTATAAGCTTCTCTTGGCCTTATGGGAGTATTTCCCAATGATTCCCATTGTCCTGACTTTGTCAAGGTAAATTTCCACTACATGAACTCCCGAATGTAAATACCTCCTAGGTATCTGTACCCTTCATCCGATAAGAAAAGGTTTTTGGTGTGGAGAGCTTTCCCAAGGAAAGGACATTGCTCTTTGTGTTTACAGGTTCTGTCTGCCTCTTTGGAATTACTGATAGAGTATTAGGTTGGCCTTAAAAATACAAATATATACTTTTTTATTTCTTATAGCATTGCACTGGGTCCAGATCACTGTAAGCCCATAGCCTTTAATTTTTTTTTTTAGTTATTATTTGAGGATTTACTTTGTTCCTAATATTTCACTGTGCATTCTATAAATGTCATTTTACTTAACACAATCCTGGGAACTATGTTTATTACCTGCCCACTTGTATGGATGTAAAAATTTTTCAAAACTTTGGAAAAAGTTTTGTGGAGTCCAGCCTTGCTCAGTTACGAGCAGATTAATGAATTATCTAGATCAGAAATATAAGGAGGAGACAGGTCTAGAAAGATTCACATCTGCATAAAGTAGGCTAATGAATCTGACTGTATACTCACTGACTGTATAGACTCTGACTGTATAGTCACTAAAGACAAATTTCTCCAAGAAGCTCTGGGATAAAGCTTTGCCATCTCTAGCTTGAAGAACCCAGTGAAGAGCTCATGGCTTTAAATCTGACATAACTGGGGTCTTTTTTAATGCCATGGTGGGCAATGGGGCCCTAGTTCCCGGTGGGGCACCATTTCTTCTTTGTGGCTATTTATTCTGGTCCATTTTAAAATTTCTGCTACCTTCCACTGAGGACCCTGCTAGGCTGGGTTCATCCTTAGACAGAGGAAATGTGCAACAAATAGCTCTTCTCTTGGCCCATGTGTTCTCCACCTCCTGGTTTATTTAACCGTGGCTACTCTCTTCATTAATAGCTGTTTACAGTTCACAGAGATACTTGTTGGGCTTGGCAAAAAACCGTCAGCTCTATTCATATTCGGTCTCTGACCCAAGGCAAATTTTCATATTTGACAATATTTTGCTTTGTAAGAGCAACTAGTGAAAAACAGTTAATTAAATAGTCTAGGTTGTTCCATTGAGAATAGATAAAAGCATGTGGGCACCTTGTTAACCTATTGCTTCCTGAAGGACAGTAGCTTGCTGAAGAGGGTCAACCCAGATACAGATAAATATAGAAGGAAAGTGGGAAAACATGGGAATGTAGATTCTCCCATGGCTGTCTTCATCCTCAAATAAATATTTTCATGAAAAAGAGGAAGACACCACCACTAAATACCATGCCCTATCTTCAAGTTTCTAAGATTTTTTTGTTTGTTTGTTTTTGTTTTGTTTTTGTTTTTGACAAAGACTCACTTTGTCGCCCAGGCTGGAGTGCAGTGGTGCAATCTTGGCTCACTGCAACCTCCACCTCCTGGGTTCAAGCGATTCTCATGCCTCAGCCTCCAGAGTAACTGGGATTACAGGTGCACTACCACGGCCAGCTAATTTTTGTATTAGATGGGGTTTCGCCATGTTGGCCAGACTGGTCTCGAACTCCTGACCTCAAGTGATCTACCTGCCTAGGCCTCCCAAAGTGCTGGGATTACAGGCATGAGCCACTGCGCCGGGCCTAGTTTCTCAGGCTTATAGGCATATTATAGCCACCTTGGCTGCTTCCCTGACCCTGGGGAGGAATGGTCAAATCCAGACTTGGATTAACTTTGTCTTAATCCTGTTTAGCTACAAGTCTTAAAAGGAAGGCCAGCCCTTGCGAGGGCAGCATAAATAAGCCTCATGCCTTCAATCAGACAGCATGGTACAGTTATTTGCAAGTCTTGAAAGGGCCACTTAATAGGACCTTCGTGTCCTTTTGAGCCAGCTGAAGAGAAAGTGCTGCTAAACTGCTGGATTGGCAGAGCTAAGTTTATACAGATGGAAGAGTTAGCAGAGACCACAGAACAAATACCAGCAACCAACCCATTTCACACTTCTGAAAAAAGAGAGAAAGGAATGGCAGAGGCTGGCCAAAGCAAACAGGCTTTGGAAAGCTTGAAACTGTGGGCTGGAATTTTCAGTTGTTCCTCGTCTTTTCACACTCATTTTGGGGAACTTTCTCCACTCAGAAGAGCAGAAACTTTTTGCATTTACACTTCTTGGGTTTTGCCTCCTACGGAAAAAGGGAAGTTAGTTCCCAATAGCACAACAAGCTTTTCCAACATCATCAGCACAGTTTTTCTGGAGTCTGAGCCTTTTGTGGGGGACAGAGAAGGTGCCATTCTTTCCAGAATTTCTGTTGTTGGGGTTCCCTTAGCTTGTCTTTTTGTGTATGCACTGGCTCTTAGTCTTTTTTATTTTTCTTTTCTTCCAGGAAAGAAAGCTATTTTCTTTTATTTTCCCCAGAGTGTGCTGAGACATAAAACCTCCCCACAATCTGCTACCTCACACAAATACCCTTCAGTTTCCACTGAAGCACTTGGGTGCTTATCAAAATGTATGCTAAAGTAAACACGAATGTTGTTGCTGCCTTGGGGATGTGTGATGTTTCTAGCTCCAACCCCAGAAGAACTGAGGACAATATTTGGAGACAAGAATTAAAGAGAGATTTAGCTTGAGTGGCTGTGAAATGGGCAGCTGCCATCTCTGGTGTGGTTGCATAGAATTTATGGATAGTGGTTGGGAGAAACTTTCCTGTGGGCTGGCATTAGAAAAGCCAGTGGAACAGCTTCAGCTAAAATGCTTGGTTTGAGAAAGTAAGAAAACTCTGTGCACATAGGACAGACCATACTATAATCATCTTAGCTCTGGATCAGTTGGAAAATGGCTGTCAGAGAGGCTTTTAATGGGTTAAGCAGGTTACCCAACTAGTTTACCAGAATGTGTAGATGCGTGTCTGCAAGGAAAAATTCTGCAACTGTGTTTAAAAACAGTTCCATCTGTTCCTATGCATTAAAATACTTACATGGGGAAAAAAAAGAGTAAGTGCAAAGACAAGGATTAGACCCTTTACACAGCAGATTGTTTTAATTCAAGTTGGTAATAGTGGATGACCCAGAAGCCAATAAACAAAGGGCCAGTGGAAATTAGGTACCACCAAAGGAGAAAAAAAGAGCAGCCTGAGGGAAGCCTGGGGATATTTCCTGCTGAGCTGCTTCCAACTAGATGATACCTACCAAGGCTGGTACACACAAATGTGTACATGGCTTTTTGTGTATGAGACATGGGGATGGACCAAGGCAAAGTCCATTAGAGAAAGTACTGACATCTGGATGACTTTGAACACAAAGAAAGAAAACTTTTCCTTGGAGGTAGCAGAGTAAAGAGATAATAAAAATCATCTAGGTGGCTGAAATCAGAGTGAAGGAGGAGTCCAAAGCAGTACATTTGAATGAACACATGGCGTTCAAAGGTTTGGAAACCCTTTGAGCAAGCGAGCAAAATAACAACATATGCCAGGATTTTAACTGACCAGGATTCAGAGCAGAGGGGATGTATCAAGGTAGGATAGATGCGATATCCTACCTTGGCCTTAAGAGTTAATTCCAATGAGTTAAGTCCCTATTGGTTTTCCCTTGTGAGAAAGTCTCCCAGTGAGATACATGTAGGTTCCATTGCCAGGTAAGGAATTGTAATGCCAATGTCAAATGGGGCAAATGAGCCTTGGCCTGAGTCACACTCTCCTGCCTACTAAGGGAAACGAGGCCTAGAACACCTTTATCTGTAGTAAGAAATCTTAGAATGGCTGTTGTTTTATAATTGACTGAGATCAGGAAAAGTAGGCATGATTCATAATTCTTTTTTTTTCTTTTTTTATTATTATTATACTTTAAGTTTTAGGGTACATGTGCACAATGTGCAGGTTTGTTACATATGTATCCATGTGCCATGTTGGTGTACTGCACCCATTAACTCGTCATTTAGCATTAGGTATATCTCCTAATGCTGTCCCTCCCCCCTCCTTCTATGCTTAGCTTTTCCTCAACATGTGCTCTTGATCAAGTCAGCTAATTCTGATAAATCTCAGTTTCTTAATCTGAAAGCTAAAGTTGTTAGAGAATTCCATTAGAGCTATTCTGGAGCAGGACAACTTTGCAAAACACAGCTTCCTGTGGCATCTCCCCAAATGCAGCTGATGGTAAGTCACAATGTTCTAGAGGGACAGGTTGTGGCAAGGCAGCCAGAGTCTTGCCAGCCTGTCCTCACTCACCAGTTGTGATGTCTTAGGCTACACAGAACAAAGTTTTAATGCCACTGGACTCTACCATTCTACAACATTGCAGTGCTAATCTCTGATATCAGATTACCAGATTTCAACATAAAGTGAAACCTTGTTAATAAAATCTGAATCAATCTTAGATATTTTCCTCTTGGGGTAGCTCTCATCTCATCCTAATCTTTCCTAGCTCACAGATAAGGGAGCTAAGAGGGGGGTCTATGGGCTACTGTCTCTCACTTTCCATCAGTTCTTCTAGCATGACCACCTGAAATCACCATGTTATATATTTACATGTTACATATATATTTTTGTATATATATAATATAAACAAAATGCAGGATTTGGGATAGTATAATATAAACATAATATAAAGATAAATACAAATATGAAATATTTACTTGTTTTTTCTTTCCTTTCTTCACTAGAATGCCCGTTCCACGAGAAGAGCCATTTTGTCTATTTTGTTCACACCTAAATTGCCAGTCTTCAGAATAGTATCTGCACGTAGCAGATGTTACATCAATGACTATGGAGTGCATGGACGGATATCTGATTCTGGTTTCCAGAAAGTCTTTCACTGACCTTTCTTTTGCCATCTTACAATGTAAGATTCTACCTGGGATTCAAACCTGAATCTTCCCCACACAATTCTTAATTTCCTTCTCACATATTGAAATTCTACTTTTGGTCAGTATTATTCAAGCCAGTGGCCATTCTCTACCATGCCTAGTGACATTCCTAGGGGTATTTGCACAGCCAGATGAAGTCTGAGGTTCCTTAAAAGGCATTTGACCTCCGTCTATTAACAGCATCCTCTGTGTGTGTGTGTGTGTGTGTTTTTTTTTTTTTTTTTTTTTAGACAGAGTCTCACTCTGTCACCCAGGCTGGAGTGCAGTGGCAGGATCTCGGCTAATTGCAACCTCTGCCTCCCAGATTCAAGCGATTCTCGTTCTCAGCCTCCCGAGTAGCTGGGACTACAGGTGCACACCACCATGCCTGGCTAATTTTTTGTATTTTTAGTAGAGATGGGGTTTCACCATGTTGGTCAGGCTGGTCTCGAGCTCCTGACCTGAGGTGACCTGCCCGCCTCAGCCTCCCAAAGAGCTGAGATTACAGGGGTGAGCTGCCGTGCCTGGCCAGTGGTTTTTATCTTTCATTTCTTTTTTAATATGGTGCATCACATTGATTGATTTGCATATGTGAAACCAACATTGAATCTTAGGGATAAATCCCACTTGGTCATCGTGTATAATTTTTTTTATGTATTACTGAATTCAGTTTGGTAATATTTGAGGATATTCATCAGAGATATTGGCTGGTTCTTACCACTCACACACAATAGTCACTACTTGAGGAATGGATATGTTAATTTGTTTGACTGCATAAATACATTTATGTATCTCTTATATATTTAATTTGTATATCTTATATATGTAATTTGTTTCACTATTGTATGCATATCAAAACATGATTTGTATACTTTAAATATATGCAATTTTTATTTTAGAAAGGGCACATGATCTGGTTAGCATGAATCCCATCCAGGTGCTGAACACAGGTCGGCCTCAAGAAAGGGACTCAGATCTGTTAAGCCCTTCCTCTTCCCCTCCTATTCCCTGGGCTAGGCCAGCCACTTTCTTCCCTTCTGCTGTCAGTCATCCTCCCACTGGGTGTCATGTTCACTAATGATTGATGCCACTCCCAATGATCTATGGCCTTTCATACAGCATTCCATACATTTTGAGCATCTACTCTATAATCACTGTGTTAGGGGTTACATGTACAACAAATGAGTCAAACAGTCCCACAGTCCAAGGAGCTTAGAGAGGGTTTCAAGTTTTTATAATCATGGTCCACAGTAAATATATGTAGACAATCCAGTAGACATGGACACACACATAGACATACTGTTTCAAAGTTACATGAAACTATACTTGCCTGGTGATATTTTCCATTCTATTCTAGAGTGGTTTATTTTATTTTATTTAATTAAAAGACCTGGTTATGACCCACTAAATTGACCTCACTACCCTGTTATGATTTTCAGTTAGTACAATTTATTAGGTGCAATTAGAAAACCTTTGCTCTAGAAAAGGAGCTTCCTAGAGTCATTATAATAGAGTAAGAAGCATGAACAAGGAAATGGAAACCAGAAAAGAAGTGTGACTCCTTCTAGAAAGATATCTTCTAGGGCTATGCTTCTAAAACTCGAACATGCACATGAAGCCCCCTGAGACTTATTTAAAATGAAGAGTCTTATTCAGGAGCTGGGGAGTAATGCCTTAGATCCTGTTTCTTAATACACTTTCAAGAGATGCTCGTGATGCTAGAGCATGGACCACATTGGGAAAAACGGGTTTAGGAAGTAATGTTAAAAGGATGATCAGGAATTATCCAGAGGATAGAGGGAGACAGGAAGGGCAACGTGGTAGAAAGCACGTTAGCAATGTTTCCATGGGTTACATGAGGAATAGCAAGCAACCACATGGTCTTAAAATTACCTATGTGTGGCCGGTCGCGGTGGCTTACGCCTGTTATCCCAGCACTTTGGGAGGCCTAGGCGGGCGGATCACGAGGTCAGGAGATCAAGACCATCCTGGCTAACACGTGAAACCCCGTCTCTACTAAAAATACAAAAAATTAGCCCGGCGCGGTGGCGGGCACTTGTAGTCCCAGCTACTGGGGAGGCTGAGGCAGGAGAATGGCGCGAACCAGGGAGGCGGAGCTTGCAGTGAGCCGAGATCGCGCCACTGCACTCCAGCCTGGGTGACAGTAAGAGACCCCATATCAAAAAAAAAAAAAAAAAAAAAATTACCTATGTGTGTGTTACCGTGAAAGATAGGGCCTGTGTCTAGCAGTAAGGAGTTAACTAGGGCAGCAACAAACCACAGTTTTTGCACAAGGGCAAATTGAGGAAAAGGGAAGCAAAATTTACAGGTCATCCTTTAAAAATAAATTATATTTTCATTTTTATTATGAAACACAATATTAGCAACTGGAATTAGAACTCTTATATTTCTCTTTCATGGGTAGGAGGTGGGTAGGGCTGGAGATGAGAAGAACCCTAAACTCAGCAGCAGGTGCTGCACTGTCTGACCACAATGCTGAGACTTGGAGCACATTTTATGTGAGATGAAACCTGGGTGGGCTTGGAGGGAGCTGTGGGTTGAGCAGTTTGAGGTTGGAGGTGGCAAATTTTGTGTCAAGATAAAAAAAATAGCCTCCTATCCTGTGATTCCTAGGTACTAGGGAACAGATTTTAGAGATGGGAGGTTCTGAGTGAGTCACAAAGTATGAGGTGGGAACAGGGATGTGGAAGCAAAATACTAAGGGAATATTTGAATTTCCCTCTTTACCCCCACCTGTACGAGAATTAAGGGCTGGACTCCTCACGTCCCCTTTTCCAATCAGTGGTTTTCTTTGTCTTACCATCCCCTTCTCCCGGGTCACTCAAAGAAACTCTTATAAGCTTGGTAAGCACCAGTTTAAATGCCACATTCCCAGTGTCAGCCTGGGTTTGTGACTCAGCCTTGTGGTGAGGACAGAAACTGAAGTCCCATCTGGAAGGGACGATGGGAGAACTGATCGAAGTTCATGGCTGCAGACAGATTTCTCAGCGCAACAACTTGAATATGTAGAGCCCGGTAACTTAGATGTTCCTGTGTTCTTTATTTAGTCCATGCTCGTTTACTCACTACTGTCATTGGAAAGGTCTTGCTTTAGGGGCAGTGATTATGATGTTCCCTCCAACAAACCCAGTTCCAGCTACCAGTGAGCTTATGGTTTCTTGCAACTATGGTATATTTTGGGCTGAATCCTAACATAAAGTGCTCCCAATGTGGTGTGTGTTTTACTTTTTACTCCTAACTGGATTGGGAAGTTCATTAAACAGAGCTTTCCTGTTCTCCCTTTGTTCATAAAGAATGATTGAAGAAGTCCAGCTTGTATAAAAAGAACTTGTCCTCATGAAGATGAAGAAAACATGTTTGCGATCCTAACCCAGATCCCGAAGCCCGGCCAGCATGTGCTCACACGGACACTGACTCCTGGCATATTTATCCATTGTTTGAGTTGGCTGGGCTACAATGAAGAGAGCCCAGCACTTGGAGTTTGAAATATTATTTTCTTCCTTAAAATGTGGCTGGAACATACCACAACAGAGTTATCTCCTCGAATGTGGTCCCACTCTGTCATATAAGTGAGTTCAAAAGACTCACAGTGCCAAACCCAGAGTTTTACACATCTAATTATTTTTTAAAGCCCAAATAAGTAGATTTTTAAAAGCTATTTAGAGCCTACCTGCTTTGCGTGACCCAAGAAAACTCATGTAATTGCTCACACCTTGATAAAATGGGGCCCGGTAATTACAAGGTCCCCCAAACCATTATTGCCTTTTGGTTTTCTGTCCCAGAGGCTCACCACTGTGCTGCTGAGCGACACAACTTAGACACGTAAGCCCCTCTCTGATATCCCCTCTTCATGTAGTTCCCTGTCCCTCCTTTCTTCTGGGTGATGGCCCCTTCCCTATAAGCCTCTGATAGTCTAGTGCTATGAGGCACTTCCCCTCTCATGTGATCCTGGGCAAGTGCCACCAAAAAAACTTGTATGTTACTGCCTCTCATGGTCATACCTTTTCCCCTCATCAGCCCTCAGATCTCTTGATCCTCTTACAGACTCCTATCCCAGATCCACTGAGTTAAAATATTTGGGAGGGGTGCCTGGAAATGTGCAGTTTTTAAGAACCTCCCCAGGAGATGTGTGTTTCTGTCTGTGTGTACATGCATGTGTCCGCATGAGCACTAAAATTTGAGAACCATCGGTTAGAAGATTTGGCTTGCACCCTGCCTCTGGCACTTGTTATTTGACTTTTGGGAAATTCGCATTCACTCCCTGAACATCAATTTTCTTTGCCTGTATAAGGTTAAGATGATGATGTGTATATCAGAGAGATCTGTAGAGACAAAACGTGATGGGGTGCGTGAAGTGATTAGAGAATGGTCCACGCATAGGTGTGGTATCTGCATCTTTCTTCCTGTTCCTGCTTCCTTCTGATGCTCTTTGGATCTAGCCCTTGTCATCCTAAAATAATCTCTTTCTTACATGAATTTTTGATTCATCTATGCCTTGTCAGTGTACCAGTTCTCTTGTAAGTTTATTTGACATCCTGCTATGCCTACCTGACTTTAAATCTTTTAATTTTCCTGTTCCTCTGCTATTAGATCTCCCACGTAACTGCATTATCTAATGCTATAAAGTGTCCGAGAGCCAGAGTCAGATGACAAATGCTGCACAAGGTACATATTTGTATTGTATTGTTACAGTCCTTATCACTAAATTCAGATGGGACCCAAATGCTATTTTTATATAAGATTTTGTTCAGTTCTACTCCAGTGTCTACTGGAGATTTCTGGTTTTGCTAAGTACATTTTCTCCCTCCCTGCTTAGAATCATCTACTGAAATATAATTATTTTTAGCAACTTTGCTGAGTTGTTTGCAGTTTTGTATGTAAGTCTTTGTTCTCTGGGGACGTAATAAATACATGGCCCAGTGTCCCAGTGAATGCAAGGAGAGAAGTGTGAAGTCAAGGTGTGATTCCCTAGTGATGGTTGCTAAATGAGATCATTTTCCAAAGGTGCCTTTGTTCACTGTAGAAATCTTTAACCCCTGATGCTTGGATCTTGTATCTTGTTTTTTGTTTTTTTGTTTTGTTTTGTTTTGTCTTTTTCTTAACATTGAACACTCTCGTCCAAAGAAGATGTCTCTGCCTTTATTTAATCTCTACTCCTCACTCTTCTCCAAATTTTATTAAAAGACACAGCAGGCACCAAATACACATGAAATATCAAGAATTGTTTTTCCTTCTAATGTCAAGGCCAGAGACAGATGCAATGGAAAACCAAAAATAAAATTACATGTGAATTTGACTGTAACACAATGTGACTAGAGTGGGGAAAATGATAATGTAACTCTGGTTTTGTATGTTGACACTGATAGTGAGCAACTGGGAGGTGACTCATATGAAAGTGTGCTGGCAGAAGTCAGTTTGTGTAGTTCCAGGGATATGGGTAAATAAAAAGATGAGTTTGAACTATAAAGTTGTTGAATGAGGATAGACAGATATAAAACACAAGTATGGGAATCTCGTTTAGAGAAACAAATTGGGTGGCCACTATGAAAAATGACCAGTAAAGAAAGGTTTTTAAGATGGGTAGTTCTAGAAACTTGACCGGCAAATAAAGAAACACTCCACATCAACTTTCTAAATGGAGACCAGATGGACCAGTAGCTTCCTAAAGAGTTGCCTAATTTGTACATCCAGAGCAAAGTCTCAAGAAATTAGAGAAGGAAAATTCTAACTTTTTAATTAATGTCAATAAGGACAAAAATGGAAACAAACATGTATACAGTAGTGCACTCCTGGGAGTTTCTTTTCTTTTCTTTTTTTTTTTTTTTTTTTTTTTGAGACAGAGTCTGCTTCTGTCATCCAGGCTGGAGCGCAGTGGTATGATCTCTGCTCACTGCAACCTCCGCCTCCTGGGTTCAGGCAATTCTCCTGCCTCAGCCAGCTAAGTACCTGGGGTTACAGGTGCCTGCCATCATACTCAGCTAATTTTTGTATTTTTAGTAGAGATGGGGTTTCGTCATCTTGGCCAGGCTGGTCTCAAACTCCTGACCTCAGGTGATCTCCCTGCCTCAGCCTCCCAGAGTGCTGAGATTACAGGCATGAGCCACCACACCCGGCAACATGTGGCTTTAGGGAAAACCAGTCTATTTTGGTCTTTAGTCTTCTCTGTGAAATGGGGATAAAAATAATTCTTTATATTTTCACGTTCAGCTGAGATGGAGTAACAGGGACTGGATTTATTCTTTTACCTGAAACAGTCAATAGTAAATAGATTTTAAAAACTATATAGATTATATAATCCAATAATTTGCAAGACACTGGACATCTGACAGTGAAGGGCAGTGATCTCTGAGGGATGAGATCCTTCAAATTGTTTCTGCCATGAGAGAGATCCAAGGCCATACATAAGAAGGAAGAACCCAAACAGAGGGTAGTGGCCTCCCTGAGAAGAGGACATGGAGCACAGAATCCAAGGAGACCAAGAGGGCTAGAATAGCAGAGAAGAAAGAGCTGTTAAGAGAATAAGCACTCCAGAGATCTAGAAAGGCATCCCTCAGGTATTAAACTGAGTACGGATGAATGTGTGTGTGTGTGTGTAAACTACCTGAGGTCAGGAAAAGAACCACCGAAAGGGATTAGAAAGCTGATAGTGTTGACTATTCTTAGCAGCCCAACCAGAAACCTCAAGATTCATGAGGCATTTGGCAGAGTCCACAGAAATGTCTTGCCTCAGTGGTGGAGAGTAATTATCACTACAGTGAACACTGCTCTGGTCCCACATAATATATATTAAAAACCATACCCTCAAAGATTAAATAATTTCCAAGTAACTTAAAGCACCCCAGAGCAAAGTTCAAGAACATTTATGAGAATACAAAAAACATCTAGCATTCAGCAACATAAAACACACAATTCCTGGCATTCATTCAAAAATTATCAAGCATTCAAAGAGCAAGAACAAAATGAGAAAATAAACTTATTAGAAACCAACCCAGAACTGACAAAATGCTAGTATTAGCAGAGAAATGGCAGCAAAACAGTTACTATAACTGTATTCCAGATGTTCAAAAACCTAAGAGGAGATATGGAAGATATTTAAAAAGACCTAAATAGAACTTGTATAGATAGATAGAGTTTTTTTCTTAAAACTTGAACTATTAAAAGATAATTGATTGTTTAAACAAAAATAAAAAGATTGTATTTGAGGATTTAATATCGTGCCACCGCACTCCAGCCTGGGCGACAGAGCGAGACACCGTCTCAAAAAAAAAAAAAAAATATATATATATATATATACACACACACACACACACATATATATATGTAAAGTGTGTTATAGCAATATTCTAGAGAACATGAAAAGAGAAATTTAGATGTATTCTTGTAAGACTCATATCATACATGCAGTGATATGATATCACTTGAAGGTAGACTGTGATACGTTAAAAGATGTATATCATAATCTCTAATGAAACCACTAAATAGCAAAAAAAAAAAGTTGTAGCTAATGGTAATCCAATAAAAGAGAGAAAAGAAAATAATAGAAAACATTCAATTCATTCAAAGAAAGTAGAAAAAGTGGACAAAAGAAAGAGGATATGAAACAACTATAAAACAACAATAGTTTTGAACCTAGTCATATTAATAATTAAATTAAATTTAAATTGTTTAAATATCCCAATTAAAGGGTAGTTTTCACACTGGATAGACAAAAAGAACTCACTGTAATCTACTTACAAAGAAATATACTTTAAATATGAAGACAAATATTTAAAATAAAAAGGATGGAATGAGATATAACATGTGTTATTATTTATTAGTGTTAACATGTTAACACTAATAAAAAGAAACCTGGAATGACTGTATTTGTATCAAAGTAGATTTCAGAACTAAGAATATTAACAGAAACAAAGTGTTCATTTTATAACAATATAGTGGCTGAATTATCAAGAGAATATGATTCTAAATGTTTATGCCCTTAAACATAGCTTCATCTAAATGTTTATGCCTTTAAACATAGCTTCAAAACACGTGAAATAAAAACTAATCAAGGACATCAATGAGAGATTTGTAAGTTGACAATGATAGTTGGGGATTTTAATACTAATCTCTCAGAAATTGATATAATAAAATAGATAGGAAATTAGTAAGTATGTAGAAGATTTCAACAACACTATGAAGCCACTTGACCTTGTAGATATTTATAGAGCACTCTACTCAACAGCAGCATAATGCACATTCTTTTTAAGGTCATTCAGAATATGCAATAAGATAGAACATATCCTATGCCAAAACAAGTCTCAATACAGTTAAAGGATTTAGGTCATACAAAGTATGTTCTCAGAACACAATGAAAGTAAACTAAAATCAGTAACAGAAGGATTTTTTTAAAATCTCCAAATATTTGTAGATAAAATTACACACTTCCAAAAAAGCTGAAAGAAGAAATCAAAAGGAAATTAAAATGTGTTTCAAAGTAAATGAAAATGAAAACACAACATATCACAATTTTTTGGAATGCCACAATGGAAATACCTGGGGGGAATTAATAGAATTAAATGCCTATATTAGAAAAGAAGAAAGATATCAAATCAGTATTTCAGCTTTCAACCTAAGAAAATGGCAAGTGCAGATTTAAATGTAGAATAAATAGATGAATAAATAAACAAGTAAACAAATAAATACGATAGCAGAAATAAACAAAATAGAGCATAGAAAAACAATAGAAAAATATCAGTGGAACCAAACCTTGATTCTTAGATATGATCAGTAAAATTAATAAAATTCTAGCCAGAGTAACCAGAAGAAAATATTGAAGACTTTCATTGCCAATATGAAAAATAAGATGAGCTTGCTGAAGATTCTACTGGTATTAAAAGGATGATAAGGAAATATTGTGAACAATCCTCTGCTAGTAAATTTGAAAAATTACAATAAATGGATATGAGCCAAGATGGCCGAATAGGAACAGCTCCAGTCTCCAGCTCCCAGCCCCAGCGACACAGAAGACGGGTGATTTCTGCATTTCTGCTTGAGGTACCGGTTTCATCTCACTAGGGAGTGCCTAACAGTGGGTGCAGGACAGTCGGTGAAGCGCACTGTGCGCGAGCCGAAGCAGGGCGAGGCATTGCCTCACTCGGGAAGCGCAAGGGGTCAGGGAGTTCCCTTTCCTAGTCAAAGAAAGGGGAAGCAGACGGCACCTGGAATATCGGGTCAGTCCCATCCTAATACTGCGCTTTTCCAACGGGCCTGGAAAACGGCACACTAGGAGATTGTGTCCCGCACCTGGCTCGGAGGGTCCTATGCCCACGGAGTCTCGCTAGTTGCTAGCACAGCAGTCTGAGATCAAGCTGCGAGGCAGCAGCGAGGCTGAGGGAGGGGCGCCCGCCATTGCCCAGGCTTGCTTAGGTAAACAAAGCAGCCAGGAAGCTCGAACTGGGTGGAGCCCACCACAGCTCAAGGAGGCCTGCCTGCCTCTGTAGGCTCCACCTCTGGGGGCAGGGCACAGACAAACAAAAACTCTGCAAGAACTTCCACAGACTTAAATGTCCCTGTCTGACTGACAGCTTTGAAGAGAGTAGTGGTTCTCCCAGCATGCAGCTGGAGATCTGAGAACGGTCAGACTGCCTCCTAAAGTGGGTCCCTCACCCCTGAGCAGCCTAACTGGGAGGCACCCCCCCAGTAGGGACAGACTGACACCTCATTCAACCCGGTACTTCTCTGAGACAAAACTTTCAGAGGAACTATCAGACAGCTGAATTTGTGGTCTCATGAAAATCTGCTGTTCTGCAGCCACCGCTGCTGACACCCAGCCAAACAGGGTCTGGAGTGCACCTCTAGTAAACTCCAACAGACCTGCAGCTGAGGGTCCTGTCTGGTAGAAGGAAAACTAACAAACAGAAAGGACATCCACACCAAAAACCCATCTGTACATCACCACCATCAAAGACAAAAAGTAGATAAAACCACAATGATGGCGAAAAAACAGACCAAAAAAACTGGAAACTCTAAAAAACAGAGCACCTCTCCTCCTCCAAAGGAACGCAGTTCCTCACCAGCAACGGAACAAAGCTGGATGGAGGATGACTTTGATGGGTTGAGAGAAGAAGGCTTCAGACGATCAAACTACTCTGAGCTACGAGAGGAAATTCAAAACAACAGGAAAGAAGTTAAAAACTTTGAAAAAAAATTAGAAGAATGGATAACTAGAATAACCAATGGAGAGATGGGCTTCAAGGAGCTGATGGAGCTGAAAGCCAAGTTTCGAGAACTACGCGAAGATTGCAGAAGCCTCAGTAGCAGATGCGATCAACTGGAAGAAAGGGTATCGCTGATGGAAGATGAAATGAATGAAATGAAGAGAGAAGGGAAGTTTAGAGAAAAAAGGATAAAAAGAAATGAACAAAGCCTCCAAGAAATTTGGGACTATGTGAAAAGACCAAACCTACGTCTGATTGGTGTACCTGAAAATGATGGGGAGAATGGAACCAAGTTGGAAAACACTCTGCAAGATATTATCCAGGAGAACTTCCCCAATCTAGCAAGGCAGGCCAGCATTCAGATTCAGGAAATACAGAGAACGCCACAAAGATACTCCTCGAGAAGGGCAACTCCAAGACACATTATTGTCAGATTCACCAAAGTTGAAATGAAAGAAAAAATGTTAAGGGCAGCCAGAGAGAAAGGTCGGGTTACCCACAAAGGGAAGCCCATCAGACTAACAGCTGATCTCTCAGCAGAAACTCTACAAGCCAGAAGAGAGTGGGGTCCGATATTCAACATTCTTAAAGAAAAGAATTTTCAACCCAGAATCTCCTATCCCGCCAAACTAAGCTTCATAAGTGAAGGAGAAATAAAACACTTTACAGACAAGCAAACGCTGAGTGATTTTGTCACTACCAGGCCTGCCCTAAAAGAGCTCCTGAAGGAAGCACTAAACATGGAAAAGAACAACCGGTACCAACCACTGCAAAAACATGCCAAATTGTAAAGACCATCGAGACTAGGAAGAAACTATAGCAACTAACGAGCAAAATAACCAACTAACATCATAATGACAGGATCAGATTCACACATAACAATATTAACGTTAAATGTAAATGGGCTAAATGCTCCAATCAAAAGACACAGACTGGCAAACTGGATAAGGAGTCAGGACCCATCAGTGTGCTGTGTTCAGGAAACCCATCTCACGTGCAGAGACACACATAGACTCAAAATAAAGGGATGGAGGAAGATCTATCAAGCAACTGGAAAACAAAAAAAGGCAGGGGTTGCAATCCTAGTCTCTGATAAAATAGACTTTAAACCAACAAAGATCAAAAGAGACAAAGAAGGCCATTACATAATGGTAAAGGGATCAATTCAACAAGAAGAGCTAACTATCCTAAATATATATGCACCCAACACAGGAGCACCCAGATTCATAAAGCAAGTCCTGAGTGACCTACAAAGGGACTTAAACTCCCACACAATAATAATGGGAGATTTTAACACCCCACTGTCAGCATTAGACAGATCAACGAGACAGAAAGTTAACAAGGATATCCAGGAATTGAACTCAGCTCTACATAAAGTGGACCTAATAGACATCTACAGAACTCTCCACCCCAAGTCAACAGAATATACATTTTTTTCAGCACCACACCACACCTATTCCAAAATTGACCACATAGTTGGAAGTAAAGCTCTCCTCAGCAAATGTAAAAGAACAGAAATTATAACAAACTGTCTCTCAGACCACAGTGCAATCAAACTAGAACTCAGGATTAAGAAACTCACTCAAAACCGCTCAACTACATGGAAACTGAACAACCTGCTCCTGAATGACTATTGGGTACATAATGAAATGAAGGCAGAAATAAAGACGTTCTTTGAAACCAACGAGAACAAAGACACAACATACCAGAATCTCTGGGACACATTCAAAGCAGTGTGTAGCGGGAAATTTATAGCACAAAATGCCCACAAGAGAAAGCAGGAAAGATCCAAAATTGACTCCCTAACATCACAATTAAAAGAACTAGAAAAGCAAGAGCAAACACATTCAAAAGCTAGCAGAAGGCTAGAAATAACTAAAATCAGAGCAGAACTGAAGGAAATAGAGACACAAAAAACCCTTCAAAATATTAATGAATCCAGGAGCTGGTTTTTTGAAAAGATCAACAAAATTGATGGACCGCTAGCAAGACTAATAAAGAAGAAAAGAGAGAAGAATCAAATAGATGCAATAAAAAACGAAAAAGGGGATATCACCACCGATCCCACAGAAATACAATCTACCATCAGAGAATACTACAAACACCTCTATGCAAATAAACTAGAAAATCTAGAAGAAATGGATAAATTCCTCGACAAATACACCCTCCCAAGACTAAACCAGGAAGAAGTTGAATCTCTGAATAGACCAATAACAGGTTCTGAAATTGTGGCAATAATCAATAGCTTACCAACCAAAAAGAGTCCAGGACCTGATGGATTCACAGCTGAATTCTACCAGAGGTACAAGGAGGAACTGGTACCATTCCTTCTGAAACTATTCCAATCGATAGAAAAAGAGGGAATCCTCCCTAACACATTTTATGAAGCCAGCATCGTCCTGATACCAAAACCTGGCAGAGACATAACCAAAAAAGAGAATTTCAGACCAATATCCTTGATGAACATTGATGCAAAAATCCTCAATAAAATACTGGCAAACCGAATCCAGCAGCACATCAAAAAGCTTATCCACCATGATCAAGTGGGCTTCATCCCTGGGATGCAAGGCTGGTTCAACATACGCAAATCAATAAATGTAATCCAGCATATAAACAGAACCAAAGACAAAAACCACATGATTATCTCAATAGATGCAGAAAAGGCCTTTGACAAAATTCAACAACCCTTCATGCTAAAAACTCTCAATAAATTAGGTATTGATGGGACGTATCTCAAAATAATAAGAGCTATCTACGACAAACCCACAGCCAATATCATACTGAATGGGCAAAAACTGGAAGCATTCCCTCTGAAAACTGGCACAAGACAGGGATGCCCTCTCTCACCGCTCCTATTCAACATAGTGCTCGAAGTTCTGGCCAGAGCAATCAGGCAGGAGAAGGAAATAAAAGGTATTCAATTAGGAAAAGAGGAAGTCAAATTGTCCCTGTTTGCAGATGACATGATTGTATATCTAGAAAACCCCATTGTCTCAGCCCAAAATCTCCTTAAGCTGATTAGCAACTTCAGTGAAGTCTCCAGATACAAAATTAATGTACAAAAATCACAAGCATTCTTGTACACCAATAACAGACAAACAGAGAGCCAAATCATGAGTGAACTCCCATTCACAATTGCTTCAAAGAGAATAAAATACCTAGGAATCCAACTTACAAGGGATGTGAAGGACCTCTTCAAGGAGAACTACAAACCACTGCTCAATGAAATAAAAGAGGATACAAACAAATGAAAGAACATTCCATGCTCATGGGTTGGAAGAATCAATATCGTGAAAATGGCCATACTGCCCAAGGTAATTTATAGATTCAATGCCATCCCCATCAAGCTACCAATGACTTTCTTCACAGAATTGGAAAAAACTACTTTAAAGTTCATATGGAACCAAAAAAGAGCCCGCATCACCAAGTCAATCCTAAGCCAAAAGAACAAAGCTGGAGGCATCACGCTACCTGACTTTAAACTATACTACAAGGCTACAGTAACCAAAACAGCATGGTACTGGTACCACAACAGAGACATAGATCAATGGAACAGAACAGAGCCCTCAGAAATGATGCCGCATAGCTACAACTATCTGATCTTTGACAAACCTGACAAAAACAAGAAATGGGGGAAGGATTCCCTATTTTATAAATGGTGCTGGGAAAACTGGCTAGCCATATGTAGAAAGCTGCAACTGGATCCCTTCCTTACACCTTATACAAAAATTAATTCAAGATGGATTAAAGACTTAAATGTTAGACCTAAAACCATTAAAATCCTACAAGAAAACGTAGGCAATACCATTCAGGACATAGGCGTGGGCAAGGACTTCATGTCTAAAACACCAAAAGCAATGGCAACAAAAGCCAAAATCGACAAATGGGATCTCATTAAACTAAAGAGCTTCTGCACAGCAAAAGAAACTATCATCAGAATGAACAGACAACCTACAGAATGGGAAAAAATTTTTGCAACCTACTCATCTGACAAAGGGCTAATATCCAGAATCTACAATGAACTCAAACAAATTTACAAGAAAAAAACAAACAACCCCATCAAAAAGTGGGCAGAGGACATGAACAAACACTTCTCAAAAGAAGACATTTATGCAGCCAGAAAACACATGAAGAAATGCTCATCATCACTGGCCATCAGAGAAATGCAAATCAAAACCACAGTGAGATACCATCTCACACCAGTTAGAATGGCCATCATTAAAAAATCAGGAAACAACAGGTGCTGGAGAGGATGTGGAGAAATAGGAACACTTTTACACTGTTGGTGGGACTGTAAACTAGTTCAACCATTGTGGAAGTCAGTGTGGCGATTCCTCAGGGATCTCGAACTAGAAATACCATTTGACCCAGCCATCCCATTACTGGGCATATACCCAAAGGACTATAAATCATGCTGCTATAAAGACACATGCACACGTATGTTTATTGCGGCACTATTCACAATAGCAAAGAGTTGGAACCAACCCAAATGTCCAACAACGATAGACTGGATTAAGAAAATGTGGCACATATACACCATGGAATACTATGCAGCCATAAAAAATGATGAGTTCATGTCCTTTGTAGGGACATGGATGAAACTGGAAAACATCATTCTCAGTAAACTATCGCAAGGACAAAAAACCAAACACCGCATGTTCTCTCTCATAGGTGGGAATTGAACAATGAGAACTCATGGACACAGGAAGGGGAACATCACACTCCGGGGACTGTTGTGGGGTGGGGGAGAGGGGAGGGACAGCATTAGGAGATACACCTAATGCTAAATGACAAGTTAATGGGTGCAGGAAATCAACATGGCACATGGATACATATGTAACAAACCTGCACATTGTGCACATGTACCCTAAAACCCTAAAGTATATTAAATAAATAAATAAATAAATAAATAAATAAATAAATAAATAAAAAGAAAAATTACAATAAATGTACAAATTCTTTGAAGAACACATATTATTAAAGTTATTCATAAATAATTAGATAATCCAAATTGTCCCTATAGTTAGTAAAGTTATTTAAATTGTAGTTAAAATCCTCACAAAGAAAACTCGAGACCACAATGGTATTACTGGTGAATTCTGCCAAATATTTGAGAAAGAAACAATACCAATTCTATGCAATCTTTTCCATCATATTTAAAGGGAGAGAACATTTCCCAAATTATGCTATGAAGCAGCATGACTCTCACACTTGAAAACTACAGTATAAGAGGTGAAAACTGCAGACCAATATCCCTCATGAAGATACATTTAAAAATTCCAAACAGAAAGTCATTTGAAAAGAATAAGTAAAATTGTTTTTATTCACAATTACCATGATTATGTTGAAAATCCTATCTACAGAAAGTAACTTGAACCAATAAATTAGTTCAGCAAGATTGTAGGAAACAAGAACAATGTCAGAATCAATTGTATGTCTATATACTAGAAACAAAAAATTAGAAATAAAGTAAATAAAATAATATCAATAGTCACCTTCAACATATAACATACATGGGCTAAATCTGACAAAAAAATAGTGACATATTGTGTTCATATGTCAGAAATCTCAATACTGTTGAGATGTTGATTCTTCCCAAATTGAGCTATAGATTTTATGGAATCCTAATAAAATCCCAAGCAGGATCATTTTGTAAAAATTGACAAACTGATTCTAAAATTCATTCAGAGATGCCAAGCACCTAAAATATTCAAGACAACTCAGAAAAAGAATAAAGTTGAAGCACTAATACCATATGCTTTTAAGATATATTATGAAGCTACAATAGTCAACACAGTGTAGCAGTGGTGTAAAGACTGACAAATAAATCGATAGTACTGATTAGAGAGCCAGAAATAGACCATACAAAGATGGACAATTTACTTTTGGAAAATGTGCAAAGGCAATTTAGTGGAGATAAGATAGTATTTTCAGCAAGTGATACTGCAACTATTGAATGTTTATATACAAAACAATAACATTTTACTTATACCTCATGCCATATAAAAAAACCTTCAAAATTGATTATAGATCTATATATGAAACTGATATGGTTTGAATATGTGTCCCAACCCAAATCTCATTTGAATGTAATCCCCCAGAGGAGGGGTCTGGCAGGAGGTGACTGGATCATGTTGGTGGATTTCTCATGAATGGTTTTGTACCAACCCTTGGTGCTGTTCTCATGATAGTGAGTGAGTTCTTAGGAGATCTGGTTGTTAAAAGTGTGTAACCCTTCTCTCTTGTCTCTCACTTGCTCCTCATCCTGCCATGTAAGATGTTTCTAAGGCTGCCATATATGTGCTGGTGATAATGTGGAAGGACTAGAATTTTCATACACTGCTGGAGGAAATAAAGAAGAGTATAACCATTTTGGAGAACAGCACAGTGTTTCTTAAGTTAAATATACATCCACTACATGCTTCTGCCATACCACTCCTATTTGTCCAAGAAAAACGAAAGCGTAGGTTTACACAAAGACTTGTATGCAAATGTTCATAGAAGCTTTATTTGTAGTAGGTTAAATATGAGAAAAAACAATATGTGCATCAAGAAATAAGTGGATAAACAAACTGGAATCCATGAGGTGGAATACTACTTAGTAATAAAAAGAATGAAGTACTAATACATTCTATATAACACAGATAGGTGTCAAAATAAATACGTATAGTGAAAGAAGCTAGACAATGTATGTGCTATATGATTCTATTTATATAACATTCAGGGAAACGTAAACTAACATATAGTTCTAGGAACCTATTGGTGGTTATTGGAGAGAGAACCAGAGGGAATGAATGTTTTCCCAGATACCAATCTGACAGCAGGCTGGCCACATGTCAGAATTACCTTTATAAATATACAGATTCCTAAGCCCTTCCTTCAGAGATTTGTACCCATTTGGTCTTGAGTGAGTTCTCATAATCTGTTTAAATAATATGTGCAGGTTACTCTGATATCAACCAGGTTTGGGCAACTCTATCTAAGTTGTACTTTATTCTCTTCCTTCCATTAGTATATGTCTTTCAGAGTCGAGAGTAGTTTAAACCCCATTAACTTTAGCAAATGGAGATTTGGATAAATCCCTCTCCTAAGGTCATCCATTTAAAGGAGATGTCTACAGAAGACCTCAAGGATCCTGACTCTTAACTGGAAACACCTGACCCCTTGGCCCAGGAATGTGAATCTAATTTGAGTGTTCCTAGGGTAACCCAAGTCACCAAGGTAGACCGACCAGGGACTCCCACCTTTCTGAGAGTTTTCTTGCAGCTCTGCTCTGTATTTTATTTTTTCCAAATAAATATACTGCCATTCTTAATTCTTAACTTCTCATCGTAGGTGGTTAGTCAACCTTCATTTTTACACAAATTATGATTACAATGTAACTGAATTTGGCTTGGAAAATTCAACTGGAAATAAATAATTCTATTTGTTATTGCTTGCAAATTGAAATCAACAAGATTGTCTGGTACCTCTTTATTATCTTGCCTCACTGTTTCTTGGCAGGTCTTCTTTTTTTTTTTTCTTGAATGTGCTGTTTATTCCAGTGAACCTCAGTTACTTGTTGTAGTTTCCAGGGATAAAATGCAGCCCTTTTCCCCCAACTCCATATCTAGAGTTTTTAGATTAGCAAAATGCCATAGGTTCTTTGAGAGACTTTAGACTTGCATTTGGGTAGAGGTGTGTCTTGAACAAAAAGCTATGTGTGACCACATTACCAACATATTATTTAGGAGGAGCTGAGAAGCAGATCACAACTTCATCATGACTCCCCCCGTTCTGCCTCCAAGTCATGCTGGTTAAGGCAGTATCACCTTTCAGGCTGACACAAGCCACCAGCCTAACTTACATTTCTCTCTGTTTATGTAGTAGGTCTATCTTGTGTAAATTACTTTCTAGGGACATAAAAGATCCTGTTTTGAGCAGGAAAAACAAAAGTAAAAAAGTCCTGCCTCTCCCACTGGTCACTAGTCTACATTCAGAATCATGAGCCAACAGGTAAGGTCACATCTGTGAAAACCTAAGTGAATGAACCAACGTGGTCCAGAGAACAAAATTCACTCTGGTAGGCCAGTAAGAGGTAGATGGTACTGAAGCAAAATACAAAACGACTCTATTTAGTGCAGTGCTAATGGTGGGCATTACAATCACAGCATGTGCTTAGTGTGTTCGCTTTACTTGTTAATTACAATATCCCTGTCAACCCATAGCTTTGTCTAAAAAGACAAAGCTAGTTATCTCATCTGTCAACCCAAGCTGCAGAAAGTCACTCCTGGTCAGTGCTTGGAAAGGAGAGAGTTTACACGTGAAAAAAATCCAGATGTCACAGCTAACTTGTGTGGGCACAAGCATAATATTAGTCATCAGAAAGCGGTAAGGGACCAGAGGTCCTTACCTCTCAGGAGGGATAAAACTGTTTACCCATTCAGCAATATATGTGCTCCACATTTATAGAGTTTATAGAGTGCTCGCTGCATGCCAGGTCCTGTGATACAACGGGTAATAGGGTCTGGGATATGGAAAACTGAATCCCTGAATTTGGTTAACTGTGGGGGATTCCTTTCAGGAAAGGGTTATGCTGCTCAACTGAATCTCTGGATGGTTTATTTGTTTGTTTGTTTTAAAATATCAGGAAAATTTAGACAATCTGTGGTTGAGAAAATTATATTCTGTCAGCAAAAATAAATAATTATAAAAATAGTGTGCCTTTGTCATCTTAGCAGTAATAATAATACCAATAATAGCTAACATTTATTGAGCATGGATTATAAGTGGGAAATTATATCGATTGTTTCACTCTCAGGTAATCCTCAATACTCACCCTATGAGATGTTAAGTGCTATTGTTCTATCTATTTTTCAGATGAACAAATGGAAGTGGAGAGGAGTAGAGTGACCTGCCTAAGGTCACAGCGCTAATAAGGGTGGATGCAGACTCAAGCTCAAATCTGCCTCATAGTAAAGCCCCAGGTCAGTTGGGGGAAGGAGGAAAGGTTTCATTTCTTCCTTTTAAAGAGTGTACTGTGCTGTTTGTGACAAAGGCCAGTACAATCAAGTAAGGTCTGAACATGTGGGAGTGTCATATGGTTATAGTTTCATCACTGGCTCTCAGGGAATCCCATGGGTTAATAATCTATTCCATTTTGTGGCACTTTGGAACATTTGAGGAGAAAGTCTCTCTGTGAACATAAAACTAATCATTGCATATCTGAAAGCTCGCTGGAAAAACTTAAGCATTTCAACAAACCCCCTTCACTTTAAGTGCATTCAGCATTTTCCTCCTCAGAAATGACTTGTAAGTTTGTGCTTTTAATTATTATCATTCTCCCCTGAAATTACAGGCAAAGCACTCAGTGATATTTGAAACATCAATTACTGGCCTGCAGCCCTCTGCTACTGTTTCTCTGCCTGCTGCCAGGGCTGCAAATCCATTTTTTGCATTTCTTTCAGATTTTCTGAACAAAATTATGGAAAATCGCTGTTGGCACATGGCATTTTTCCACAATGGTCAGAGTTATTGTGCCGTTATGTGCTACTTTGAGAAGACATTCCGACTTAAAATGCCAGCTTCAAAACTATCGGGACGTTTTCTCCAATCTGGGCTTTATAAATTTTCCACAGGAAAAGGCTAAGAAGTTTGCCCTGGCTTTGCCTGGATCTCCTGCCGAGCGTAACTACCCACTTGTGATGGTTCGTGTTGCTGATTTTTAGCTCATCTCTGCTTTGAGTTCTCTTATCTGGATTTCCTTTCTGCTCTCTCATCACAATTGCTCACCCTGCGTGGCCATGCATCCATGGCCCCTGGAACTCTGAGGCCTCCAGAGGGCAACCTATTGCCAACCATTTTGAATTTTTCTTCTCTGCCACTTCCTTTCAGGCCGCGGTCTCTGCAGTCATGTTTCAAAGGCAACTCGAACTCAAAATCCCCAACTAGGCTCCACCTTCTGTATCCCCCATGGAGGATCACACACAAATAGGAATTCTGGGAGTTGTTCTCAACTAGTTTCTCTCTCTCAGACCACACAGTCACGCTGTCTCCAAGACCTGTCAATTCTACCTCAAATATCTCTCCCATATCAACTTCTTTTCATATATATATATTTTATTATACTTTAAATTCTAGGGTACATGTGCACAACCTGCAGGTTTGTTTCATATGTATACCTGGGACATGGATGAAGCTGGAAACCATCATTCTCAGCAAACTTCTTTTCTATCACTGACTTTTCTTTTAGATTTTACCACCTGGCTTATATCTTGCCACTAGTCTTTTCCTTCTTTAGTGTATCTTCCACATTGCTGACAATGGATTTAAAATATATATATTTATTGGTTGACAACAGTTATTAAAATCTGCCCTGTACCAGATACTGAAATAGGCTCTAGGGAAATAGATTTGGTGAGTGTATAACCCCGTCTTCTAAATGCTATGAACCATTGTTATTCCATTGCTTAGAAAGAGGCAATGGTTCAGCCAGGCGCGGTGGCTCACGCCTGTATTCCCAGCACTCTGGGAGGCCAAGGCGGGTGGATCACCTGAGGTCTGGAGTTCCAGACCAACCTAACCAACAGGGAGAAACTCTGTCTCTACTAAAAATACAAAATTAGCCGGGTGTGGTGGTGGCACATGCCTGTAATCTCAGCTACTCGGGAGGCTGAGGCAGAAGAATCGCTTGAACTCGGGAGGCGGAGGTTGCAGTAAGCTGAGATTGTGCCATTGCACTCTAACCTGGGCGACAAGAGTGAAACTCCATCTCAGAAAAAAAAAAAAAAAGAAGAGCCAGTGGATCATCTGTATGAAATAAAATCACAGGTCTTTAACAGAGCTGATCCTCTGCAACAATGGTGACATGGTTCTGATGTGTTTCTCTAGTCACATCTCTCTCATTTCTTTCAACATACCCTATATTCCATCTGTGCTAACCCCTGTTTCTTAAACAAAGCAGACATTTTTTTGATCCCAAATTTATACCGTACTATTTCATTGCAACCTGTACCCATCTTTCGCAGCTTAGCAAACACAAATGCCAAGTTATTTTTTTAAAGCTTGATTCAGATTCTGCCCTCCTATGAAGACTTTCTATTTCTACTCGTCTGGCTCCCAGATCCTCTGCACTCTAATTGTACTGCGTTCATAACTCTGGAAAATCAAAAGGGGCTGGGAATGGTGGGGTAATATAGGATGTCAATGGGGAGCACAAGCCTTGGGGTCAAATGGATCCAAGTTCCGTTACTGACCAGTAGGGATTTTATGGAGTTGCTTATTTTATCTAAGCCTCAGTTTCTCCATTTATACATTTGGAAATATGAATATGGACATCACAGAGTTTTTAATAGTATTTGATGAACTCATTCACATAAAATGTCTATCTTAGAGTAAGTGCTAAATAAATTACAGCATTTATAATTGTAATCACCATTGCCATTTTTATTATTATAGTGTAGCTTACCCCATGTTATTACAATTAGTTTTGGGTCTCTCTTTCCTACTAGATTGTATGTTTTTACAGTACAGGAACCATCTCTTTACTCTTTTTACCTCTTTTTCTCCAGTGCCTAGAATAGTGCCTGGTTCATTTTAGGTTCACAATTAGTGTGTGCTAAAATAGCAAATTAATCTTTATCTGGAAATCCGCAGGTACTTCGAACTAAACATGTAAGAAAGCCAGAGTCATTAGCTTACCCCAATGCATGCAAAGCATCTAGAAAAGTGCTTGGCATCTAACAGTTGTTAACATATAAGTGAATTATATTATAATTTGAATTATTCAGCCAACACATTGATGAGTTATTCTCTTGATGATGTGTAAGAATTACAAATACCAATTTCTGTGGAAGATAAGACATTTGATTAAACTGTTCAAATAAGAGATTCCTTGAATATCCATTTTAAAAAAATTATATAAACTGCATATTCTCCAGGTTTGGCTTCCAGGAAACTTTACTAGAACACTCCTGTTACTTAAACTTAGCTATTGCCATCCGCTAGCTGGAAGATGGGAACATAGAGAGGCTGTGGGCTCTACCTTGTTCAAGAAAGCCCTGTGGTTGATTTATGTATGTTTTGAGATCTAGGGTAAACTATAATTCCTACATTTCATAAAACATAGCTGCAATCATATGCTATATGTCCTCTTGATCTTACCTCATCAAAGGTTACCCCCAAATTCTGCATTCCTAATCACAGCCTAGCAATACTTCTAGGTACCTCTTCATTTCACTGATTGATCTGCACACTGTACGCTATTATTTTCTGTGCCCTGCATGTACTAATTATATTTTCCTATGGTGCACTGCTGTAGGCATGCATCATCTTTCACTCTTGTATGGGCTGAGGACTGGCCCCTTCTGATGTATCCTGCCAATGTTTTTGAAAGAAGTTCTTTAATGTATAAGGCAGCTGGAATAAATGGTTTTTTTGGACTCAAGGAAAAAGGAAACATAGATCTATCTCGTTCCTGATATATAAGGAAGACAAAATTACTAGTTTTTCTGAAAGTATGTGAAATTCCTAGAACAGTGCCAAACAGGTAGCAGTTACTAGAATGAGCTGTATGTGTTTTTTTTTTTTTTTCCTTTTTAGTTCTACAAATTTATGGGGCACATGTGCAATCTTGTTACATGCATAGACTGTGTAGTGGTCAGGTCAGGGCTTTTAGGATAACCATCACCCAAATAATGTACATTGTACTACATTAACCTATCCTCCTCCCTCCCACCTCCTCACCCTTCTGAGTCTCCATTATTTATCATTCCACTCTCTACATCCATGAAAACACATTTTTTTTTAGCAACCGCTTATGAGTGAGAACATGCAATATCTGTCTTTCTAGGCCTGGTTTGTTTCACTTAAGATAATGACCCTCCAATTCCAGCCATGTTGCTGCAGAAGACACATTTTTATTCTTTTTTATGCCTGACTAGTATTCCATCATGTATATATACCACATTTTCTTTGCCCAGTTATTCATTGATGGAAACTTAGGTTGATGCCATATCTTTGCTATTGTGAATATTGCTGTAATAAACATAGGAGTGCAGGTATCTTTCTTTTCCTTTGGGTAGATACCCACTAGTGGTATTGCTGGATTGAATGGTAGGTCTAATGAGTTCAAATGAGCTTGCATTTGGACTGAGAGAGAGGACAGATGGCAACACAATGTTTTCCACTTCCAATCCTTCACATACACTGCCTTCTTTACCTGATGACAGAGGGAAAGCTGACTAGGACTTCTATTCCTACTGTCTAGTATATATATATGTACACACACACACACACAGACACATATATGTATATAATTTTAGTGGATATTTTCACTCTCTCCAGACTAAAATTTCTTTCAAAATAATTTTTTTACTTGGTGAGACAGAGTCTCATTCTGTTGCTTAGGATGGAGTGCAGTGGTGTGATCTCTGCTCACTGCAACCTCCACCTCCAAGGTTCAAGCGATTCTTGTGCCTCAGCCTCCCGAGTAGCTGGGATTACAAACACGTGCCACCACACCCAGCTAATATTTTGCATATTTTGTAGAGATGGGTTTTCACTATGATGGCCAGGCTGGTCTTGAACACTTGGCTTCAAGTGATTCTCCAGCCCCAGCCTCCCAAAGTGCTGGGATTACAGGCGTGAGCCACCATGCCTGGTCCTAACATTTCTGAATAGGGAAATCAGTATTTAAATTTTGCTGTGTTAGAGGGAGCCTGAAAATGTCATATAGAAATAGTTTGACATGCTATGATTTTACTCATTCATTTATTATTGCAAAAATAGTTCTTGGCTCTTCTATGGATCAGGCTCTCTGGTAGTCACCAGTGACAAAAACATGGTAAACAGAAGGCTACCTACTTCACAGGGATGAGGGTGAAGTGGGGCAACATGTGTACAGCACTTAGCACAGAGCCTGGCATGTAGGAAATACATGTCGGCGTTTTCCCTTGCTAATGTGCTCCTGTCTCAATGTGAGGTAAGATGCCTATTTTTCTCAAAGGGAGGGCAGGTACAATGGAGGCCACCGACGTTCAACAATGACTTGCCCAAGCCAGTGGCTATGATTTGCCAACCGGAGAATGCATCAGCTCATCCTTACATTTCTAGCAGCTCCACAGTACCTGGCCTAAATTATATATGTCTCTAATTATTGACCTAAACTAAACTAGATTCACAGATGAGAAAACCTCTGCTAGCTCCTGTTGACAGGAAAAACTGTGACATGGAGCTGCCAGTTTCTCATCCTTTAATGGAGTCGCTCCTTTTCTGGGAAGTAAAATAAAATACAACTCCAAGAGGAATACATCTATAGTTCTTAGAGAAGAGTATCAGTATGCTTTGCAGTATGCTGCAGTTCATAATATTCAAATTATTAGCAAATAAAGATTATTATAAATTATTAACTGTTTGTGAGTGGAATTATTTGCATATTTTAAAACAATTCTTTTCATATTAAATCATAGAAACACCTTCTCTCCTTGCGAATCATGAAGGATTATTGGGATGACAGGTTTTCACCTGGCTTTATGATGCCCATTTTGGGAAGGGAGCAGTTGTTGCCTGAGCTTGTATTGGGAGTCTGGCTTCCTGCCCTCGAGTCCTGTCTTCCTTGTGCATGGGTCTACATGCTCAAACCTGTGGCCTCAGACCTGCCCAGGCACACACTCCTGCTTTGGCCCTGAGCTGGGATTCTGGAAGGAGTTGGCTGATTCACATCCAGAAGAGCTTGGATCTCCCAGGGTCTGTTTGTGGTTCACCTCATTCTTTAGACCATCTGATTCTTCCCCAATTATGGTCTCACTTTGTGTCCTCCAACTTCAGTTCTATTGTACTGGGCTTACAAGTTTCTCTGGGTCCATATTCTAATCTGAGGCTTGTGCTGTGTTCCCAGGTTGTACGTCCTGAAGGTAATTTCTGATTCCCCTTGTTGCCCAGGCACTGGGTTTTTATATTTCCAACCTCTGATGCTTTATTTACCATGACAGTCCCTGCAACTTGATCTCTCAGTGTCTGTCTCTTCATGCCTGAGCTTTCCAATAAGGTTGAATGGGAAAAGAAAGGGGTTTGCTCACCAGGATAGTTTCTGGAAAGTGACTCTGCCTGAGTAGTTATTTGGGTGGTGGGGAATAAGTCAACAAGTGAGGCATTGACTTGATTCCCTGGCAACCTCTCTTTAAAAGGATGAATGCTTGGTTTGATACTTGACCTACAATATAAAGAAGGTCACAGCTCACATTTTTGCCCCTAAAAAGGAATTACTCTTCCAAAACCCCAGAGGAAAGTAGAGTCTGGCTTTCTGATTATATGTTTCATTGCAGTGCAGTGATGTAATGTCATCCATGATAAAACTAAGGAGCTGAGCTTGAATTGAAGTCAACTGAAGCTTACAGGCTTAATCCAGGTTTGGGTATTTCAAATTTGTCCAGCAAGTATTTGAGGTTAGAATAGCTTATGAATGACATGGACCATTGGTTGGTTTCTTTTGCAATTCAATGGGCCACTAAAAAGGAAACTTTGCTCATATGGTTTGAAAAGTGTCATTTTGAAGGGAAAACTGAGCTAATCCCTGCATCCTGAGAGTCTTGGAAGGAAGGCTTTTTCACTACCATTTTATCAGAACCTAAATGAATGTAAACAGGTAGAGACTATCTTAAGGATTACAAAGGGCCTGGCAGGTTTGGTTTTGTGTGAGGGTTTTGGTAATCCCTGGTTTGTTTAACTGGGTGATTCTGGGTCAGGGAAGAGTTGACACAAATTCATAAAGACACATTTACAAAGGAAGGTCCTGTGCTTTGGCCCCAACTCCAGGCAGACAGCTCTGTGTGTTCACTGTCCCCAGTCCATCCTGGCTCCTCCCTTAAAATGCACAGGCCTCTTTCCTCATGCAGCATCCAAGGTGGCTCACATTGGGAATGTATTTCCACTGCATTCCCCTGAAAGTGATGGGGAATTTATTCAAACCTAGAATAGTATTTGAGGATGGGAAATCCTCTTTGATTGAAGGAAAAACTGGATTTTATGGCTTGATATGAACTAAAATCCTTGTTGGGTCTTAAAAACATATATGTAATGATGAGACATTGTGTACTTTTTTGTTAATGAGTCTGACATTCACTAAACTAGATGGAAGTTTCCATTCATGCACATTCCATACATAGTAGAGTTGGTCTTCGGAGCAGGGTAGAGACAATGGTAAGTAAACTCAAAATAGCCTAGGTTGAAGGAATGGTACAACAAAGAGTATAATGCTAGAGGCAACAGGTGTTGTCAGGGACTTTAAGGAAGCGTGGCTGTGGCAGAGATCCTATGGGGAGAGATCCTATAGAGAGAAACCTTTGAGGGAGAGAGTCTCTAGGAAGAAAGGCTGCAGTGAGAGAGATTCTAGGGAGACAGTCTACAGGGAGAGACTCTATAGGGGGAGACTTTATAGAGAGATATCTAGGGAGAGAGTCTATAACGAGAGAACATATAGTGAAAGATCCTATCGGGAGACAGTCTATAGGGAGTGACCCTATAGGGGAAGGTTTTATAGAGAGAGACCTTCTAGGGAGAGAACCTATAGCAAGAAAACTTCTAGAGAGAGACAGCCTACAGGGAGAGAGTCTATAGGGAGAGAGCCTATAGGGACTTAAAGCTGGAGAAATGAGCAGAGGTTAGATGATGGAAGCCTTTCATTTCACTGAGGACTTTCAAGGACTTTTCTTTTGCACCATCCCCCACCCCAAACTCCCAATCTTCCCATCTCTGATGAGTTAACATTATGTTAATATTATTTAACATGAAATGTCTTAGAAATTAGACACTTTCTAATTTTTAACTCCATAATTGTTCCTGCTATACCTGGGGGCTTCTTATCCTAGGGCTACTCCTAGCTCCAAAAACCACTCATTCTTCCTGAATCTCCTCAAACACTGGAAATCCTGGGTCTATCACTTCTCGCCTTTGATGCTACCTACAGGAAAGTCTCGATCATCCAGCTTAAAAATATTCTATAGTATCTGGGTGTCTTTCTGTTTGTCCTTCTAAGACTCAGATATTTCTGGACACTTAACGGCCAGGTGGCTTAAGGATGTCAGCGGTGCCTGTGGACACTGACCAGTGCTGACCGCTGAGAAGGGCCAGCTGTCCTTTGCAGGAAGACCCGGAACATTCCTCCTTCCAGCAAACTGCCTTCCTCTGAGCCCCACCAGCCTCCCACTGGCGTTTCCTTCCCCTAATTATAACCTGAGTTGAGTCATCGGGTATAGCTGGTGGTGGTTACGGTTTAATGTCTGCTCTAATAGTTACTTAGTCCTTGGGAAAAGTAAGGAAAGTGGTTGGTTTGAAATAGCCTAATTCTCCTCAGGACTGAGGTCATTTACAGAGGTTCATTAAGAAGACACAGAATATCCTTAAAAGCCACTAAAGAAACAGTGCTCAGAGTTTCCATTTAGCCATCCCCCAAATATCCATCTAATTTTAATTCAGATAAGTAATCGGAGCACAATAGAACCACTGAAAATGCTGCTTACCATTAGAATGGGGTTTATCTGTAATTCCTCGGTGTGAGCTTTGTCTGTTCTGCCAGAAAAAAAAAAAAAATCTAAATTAGAGATTCTAAAACTTCCATGTGTCCAACATTTATTTGGGATACTTATAAAAATGCAGGTTGTTGGGCCACATTCTCTAGGTGTCTATGATCCATTTGGTTTGGTGGTTGGGCTTAGGAACCTGAATTTTTAATAATCCCTCCAAAATGATTGTGATGCAAGAAGTTCATGGCCAGATTGAGAGCTAGGGCAGCAGCTGTCTTGGTCCTTGTATGGACTAGGAGCTGGCAAAGTGCTGCAGTTTAAATGTATAAATACTTACAATAAAATATATTCTGAATTATGAGGGGATAAAAGGGTCTAGGGTCTAATTAACAAACAATACAGAAACACAAAGGAAAGGAAACAAAATGCAAAATGGGCAAACACTAAAACGAAAACAAAGTCAGAAACCAATAACAACAAAAGGAAAAAAGTACTTTGGAAAAATATATACAAAGCAAATTACTGTTTTTCAACCTGGGGCGATATAAAACTGCAACTCTTTGCTATTTAAAAGAAACATAGCTAAAATAAAGATATTTCAGTACAGTAATTTATCAATATGTTTTGTATTCATTAACCCAGTGACTGTCCATTTTAGACATTTTTTCCTAAGAGAACAATTATGTGTGTACACAGATACAAATACATAAGAACACTCATTGCAGCATTATTTAAAATATTAAAAAATTAAAAACAATACATATTATATGTGCAGGATTAAAATGTCAACATCCATAATATAAAATGCACTGAAATGATTAAAAATATGTGATAAGAAATTTACTTAATATTCTGAATTTTTCTTGAGTCACTGTTAGTCAAATAGAGATAACTAGATTACAGAAGTATAAGTAGAGTTTATCCCAAATAGTAGTGGTATCAATGGGTGGGGACCATGGTGTTTTTAAAAAATTGTTTTAAATACTTGTGATATAGTTTGGCTGTGTCCTCAACCAAATTTCATCTTGAATTGTAGCTCCCATAATTCCCACATATCATGGGAGGGACCCCGTGGGAAGTAATTGAATCATGGGGATGGGTCTTTCCTGTGCTGTTCTAGTGATAATGAGTAAGTCTCACAAGATCTGATGGTTTTATAAAGGGCAGATTCCCTGCACACACGCTCTCTTGCTTGCTGCCATGTAAGACGTGATTTTGCCCCTCCTTTGCCTTCTGCCATGATTGTGAGGCCTCCCGAGGCTTGTGGAACTGTGAGTCCATAAAACCTCTTTTTTTAAAATAAATTCTCCAGTTTTTGGTATGTCTTTATAAGCAGCATGAAAACAGACTAACATAACTTGTAAAATTTTCTACAAATAGCATGCATAAATTTTGAAAAAAAATTATCTAAAATAGTAAATAACAAGACGTTTGATTTCAATATATCAGACGTATGCAAATTAAAATTTAAAAAGCAAATGCTTCTGCAACATAAATAACAAAGGTTTTAAATTTTTTAATTGAAAAAAGGAGGATTCTTTTATTTTTATTGTAGTTTAGGAATTGTGCTAATCATTTTTCTACTAATAAAGTACATTAAAAATTAGAGCATAGACAAGGAAAGAGGATGTCTTGTAGGTTGATATACATATATTCACTTATAAGCATGAAGTATATTCATATGTAAATCTCCTGTGCAGTGAAAACAAAGAAATGTCTTATTTTCCATTGCTCAAAGAACTTTTAGAACTTGCTTATCTATCACAGCACCTTCTAAAAAGCAAAAATTCATAATGATATAACATGAAAATTTATGGACATCAGCCATAGCTATTCTCCTAGGAATATTCATATATTCAAGTATTTAAATATAAACAAATAAATTTAGTACATAAATTCATGCACTAAACATTTAGTTCTAGTGTTTGGAAAAAGACATAGACACACATATTGAAATAATTAAAAAAAAATTTAAGAAAACATAGTATTATTTCCTAAGCCAACAGTTTGAAAAAAAGATTTCAAGGTGGATGGTCTTCTAGGTAATATAGGTGGCCAAAAATAACATTAGATATAATGTTTATGCACAAAAAACTGCGAAAAGACATCCACTTCCAACAACGGTGACACAGCCAAGTGTGTTTTCACCAGTGAATTACAAATTTTTGAGGAACAGATAATTTTAATTTATACAAGCTGGTTCACAGCATAAAATAAGAAGAAAAGCTTTCCAATTAATTTATCAGAGACATTAAGATGTGGGAAAGATTGCACAAAATCAAAACTACAAGTCAAAACAACTTTTAAATATTGATACAAAAATCCTAAGTAAAAATTTTGAAAATAGAACCGAATAGTATATTAAAATAATTCTATAAAAACGTTTATCTAGTGCTGCTAGAAAGAGAGGACATTTGCCAATAATAAATATAAGCACATTAGTAGAGCAACAGAAAGTGCCATTTCAGTGTTACTCAAAGTGTGATCTCTAGTGTGCAAGGGAGAACTTTGATAAACACTGATTTCTCGGCCTCAGCCCCAAAGATCTCAATTATACTAGTAGGGAGGGGGAGAGTGTTGAAAACGTGCATGTCTAGCAAGTTCCCAGGTCATGTTGAAGCTGCCAGTCAGGGACCACACCTTGAGAAGGTCTCAACTTTGGCTGCAAGTTGAAATCACCTAGGGAGCTCATAAAAATACTCATGTCTGAGTTACAACATCAAATATTCTGATTTAATCATCTGGGCTGTGGTTTGGGTATTTGGAGGAGGTTGTTTGAAATCTCCCCAGGTGATCTAAATGTGCAGCCAAAGTTGAGACCCACTGCTCTAAAAGCATTAGCCAAACCAAAGGCTTTGCATGATCTTCACTACAAATGTATACTAGTGATTAAACATGTCATTCCCTTCCCTACACAATCCATCTTAAAATATGTCATAGACATAATCACGATTATTTTTTATGAAGCAATTGCTCTATACAAGGTGGTTTACATGTACTATCTCAAATGCTTGAAGGGACTCTTCAAAGTCAACTTGGCTTTTCTTACCACTGGTTAAACAACAATGGAAACAGCATAGAATGACTAACCTTTTAGGTTTTCCCTGAACTGAGGGGTTTCCAAAGATGTGAGACTTTTAGTGCTTAAACTAGTAAAGGTCTACATAAACCAGGGTAAATTGATCACCCAAGGCTAACAATGTGCTCACAGTTATGTGCTACTAAGGGGCACAGACAGGAGTGGAAGGCAAGTTTGTCCTGTGTTCTGTCCACTATACAACACTACCCTGGGTAGCCCTGGGGGAGGGATTTAAGGCACTACTCAAACTGGAGTCATGGCGAATCTCCATTGCAATGCCAGGGTGAGTAATTGGTAATAGCGCTTAGGTATAGACTTCAGATATTTTTCAGTATAGGAGGACAAAGTTCCCTGAACCAAATACATCATATCTTTGGCAGTGGTTCTGGAAGTGGGTCCTACGACCTGTAACCACAGATACGTAAGCAAACTTGGTAAAAATGCAAATTCCCAGGCCCTACCCCAGATATACCAAATCACAAACTCTGGGGTTGGGGCCCGCAATCTGTATTTAAGAATCCCTCCAGATGATTCTGACATAAAGTATAAGAATCACTGACTTAGATGGAAGGGATGAGAATCGGGATGTTCCTCAGATTCCAATGTTTATCCAGGGATGAAAAACACAGTTCCAGACCTCAGAGCAGAGGTTATTAGGCTAGGCTGCAGATTAAAAGCACCTGGAAAGCTGTTAAAGATGCCCAGGCTGCTGGACTAATTAAACAAGAATCTCTGGAGTGGTATCAATATTTTTCACATCTCTCTGGATGATACCAATTTAGAGCCCAGATTGGGAATCTCCGCCTTCTGCCCTTTAAAGCTGTAGAATTCCACAGTGAACCCAGCAGGTGTATTTTCTCATTGCTAAATGGCACAAACTTTTCTGAATATGGGATCCTAGACTTGTAACTGGGGAAAATGCTAACCTAACTACATTCGGAACCTGTCAGTTACCTAATCTCCCTAGGTATATCTATTAAGAGTGAGTCTACGGAACTTTCTGGAAAATCAGGTAGGAATATATCCTTTGAGGCCATCAGATTCCTTTGGAAGATTTGGAATCCTTTCACATGGAAAGAAAAAGTCAATAAATATATCGTAAGATCCAAAGGGGATTTTTCCATGAAAAGACACAGATTGTTAAGAGGGTATGCCCAGAGCTGCCCCTTTGCTGATAATATTTCTGGGCTTGGATTGCTGATTTGAACACAGCCATGGGCCTCACCTCCAGGAGCCAGTCCTGCTGGATAGTGGACATTGCCTTTGTGGGCCAAAACCTCCCATTTAAATTTCCAGAAATAGTGTTTAATGTTTCAAGACTAGTAAGCAGTGATAATAGGAAAAAATAACCTTTACTTTTTTTGGGGGTCAAGAAAACTCTCGAAAAGGAGAATTGTCTGAAATGAATTCTGCATTAGGCAATGTTGTGGTAGAGCCTGGAAAGTACTGGAACTGAAACTCTTTCATTTCTTTTACTATCCAAGCTGTGAATTTCAAAAATAACAAGTCATTATAAAAGTGAAACATAAGATTCATCACACCCACTGTTTTAATCATTTTTAAAACTTCTATAACTTTAAGTAATTAAAATATTTTAGTAGTTAATGCTCACTGAATTTTTAGTGCTTCCTGAACATAAAATTGCATTAATATTACATTCTAGGTACAGTACTAGGTATTTTGCATTTATTCATTCAATATGGACTGTGTGCTAGAGACTGTAATGATTGCTGAAGAGCTGGAGATTAATTACATACTATTCCTGCTTTCAAAGAGCTTATAGTTTAATGATATAATTGATGTATGATGTAGTGTAAACATTGAGGAGGGGTTCACAGAAAAGGTGCTTTGTAGCTGGGCATGGTGGCATGTGGCTGTAATCCCAGCTACTCGGGAGGCTGAGGCAGGACAATTGTTTGAACACAGGGGGTGAAGGTTGAAGTGAGCTGAAACAGCATCACTGCACCACTGCGCTCCAGCCTGGGTGACAGAGTGAGACTGTCTCAAAAAAAATAAAAAAGAAAAGAAAAGGTGCTTTGTCCAGTTTGGCAGGGGCAAGAACCAAGATAAATTTATTGGAAGAGGTGATACTTTATCTGAATCATAATTATTAGTAGCAATCAGCCAGAAAAAAGTAATTTAAATACATTTATTTATCTTCATAACAACTCCAAGAAATAGGGGTTATTAGTCACATCTCACGTGACTTTAAAGTAAAATGTCCAGGCAACAGAGTTAATGTCATGGAGCAAATTTTGTAGAAGGACGTCCATCCTAGCTAGCCAAATAAGGATTAGTTATCTATCTATGTATCTATGTATCTATCTATGTATCTATGTATCTATCTATGTATCTATGTATGTATGTATGTATGTATCTATCTATCTATCTATCTATCTATCTATCTATCTATCTATCATCTATCTATCATGGATTGAATTGTTCCCCCCACAGGCCCAAAAATTTATCAATTTGTGTGTTGAAGTCCTAACCCTCAATGTGACTGAAGGTAAGGTCTTTAAGGATGTAATTAAGGTTAAATTAAATCATAAAGGTGGAGCCCTAACCCAATAGGACTGGTAGCTTTGTAAGAAGAGGAAGAAATACCAGAGATCTCTCTCTCTTCACATGCAGAGAGGACAAGCCATCTGGGGACATAGAGGTGAAATGGTTGCCAACAAACCAGAAACAGTGGCCTCACAAGAAGTCAGCCTTGAGGGTAACTTGATCTTGGACTTTTATCCTCCAAAATTGTTTTTAAAAAAAGTTATTGTTTAAGCCACTTAGTCTGGTATTTTGTTATGGCAGCCCAAACAGATTAATACACTGTCTATATGGATAATATGGCTTAAACAGATTCTAAAAGGTGTAATTAATTTAAAAATATATAGTTTATTTATGCATAATAACCTAGTATTAATGCATTATAGTTTAATATGTATATGATAAGAGATAGCATTGATCTCTAAGCATAAGGAATGTAGGAATGTGCGTTCCTGGTTTCTGATTCTGGGATCTACTTTCCCTCTACAGAAGGACCTTCCTTCTTTCTATCAGCATGCACAAAGGTGGACCTGGCACCAGATAGAAATAATCTCTTAGTTGATGTTGTTGACATTAACTAAATTGATCATTACATATGGCCAATCAATTTGAACATATTAATTCAAATGCTAGAGATGGAGCATCTGAGAGTGTTGGAGAAACCATGGGTACATGTGGGAAAGCCACACAAGATTTGAGAGTGACAGCATTTTAACTACCAGCTGAGTGCCGAACCCTTGCATAGGGGACCTGCGGATCACTGTATTTTCACATCATTTCACGTCCAGCCTGGAAACATACCCGATCCAGATGGAATATTCCAATGTAACAAGTAAAGAAACTGATAAAAGGCTTTTGTACTTTCATGGATTTTAACCTCACATCTCTGATGAGGGTAGAGTGAATATATTTGTGCTAGGGCTAGTGAAAAATATCTCTTGATATTTTTGGAAGCTGAGGTCTCCCAAAGTTGACCATCTTCTTACAAAAGTGTCTTTGGAAAAGTCACTTAAGCTTTCTTAGCCTCACTTTCTTTAGGTAAAGGGTTATTTTTATCTATCTCAAAGCATTATTGTTAAGGATCACAGAAATAATAAGAGAAATTAGGAGATACTTTTAAAATGTTAATTTCTTTCTCTTCCTTCCCATTATAGATCCCATAAGCTCCTCAGGTTTAATCTTTCTAATGCTTTCATAAGTTTATTCTACCTAAAATAGTTCACCTAAAATATGCATTCTTCCTTATTAATGAGATTTGTATTTGGGCTTTGAATAAGCTGAATGTTGTGTAGCAAATGGGCCAGGTGGTAATCAAGCTTTCAGCCTTATTATTGAAATCAGTGAAATATTGACTTATTTGTAAAATCATCAATAACTTTCAGAAGTGAGATGCTTTTCTCAGATGCTCAAATTTGAATTTGGCATTGAAACAAAATGTAAAGCTTTTAAAGCAAAATAAATTTTTATAAAATGTTGTCTACCACGCCTCTTCCCAGAATGATGCAGAAGACCATATTGTATAACAGAAAAATGAAAAAAAAAAAGCCTGAAATGATTGTTGGCCTTACTCAGAATTCTAAATATGCAGTTTGAGTTACTCTAATAATTCAGAATTTCAAAGGTCCATTTTATTTCAAAGAAAACCTCTTAGCCTAATTTGGGGTGGATGGAGAGGGCTGCTCTCTCTGGCCAGAAGTCTCCAAGTATGATTTATTCTAGCAGCATTTCTGTGAGATGTTTTTCCCTTCTTCCAAATTTTGTGGAAATGCCAAGACTCTTTCTTTTAAAACTCAATACAATTTGGCTCAGAAACACAAGGCACGGGGAATAGGATACCAGTTATTTAACTCTACACTCCTTCTCTCACCCCTGACTAACCTCTTATTTAAAAGATTTAAAATAATTTTCCATATAGAAAACATTTTACCTTTTGATTTTTTTTGGATATTCCTTAAAAACCACCTCTAAAGTACTGAAATGTAATATAGTGTGCACAGGTGAAAACTACTTACTCTTTGAAAACAGCATTTCTTTTGGCTCAGCCAAAAATACAAAAATGTTTTTGCTTACTTCCCACTAAAGAAAAAAGCTATTTCATGAAGTAAGTTTCACCTTTGAGGAATAACCTTTAGCTGTGAGAAGTCACCAACTGTAAGTTAATATTTGTGCACAGCCCTGGCTCTGCATCATAAAACCTAGCTAAACACATCTGCCATGTAATATTTGTGGTGTAGCCAGGGGCATAGTACTACGGAAAGAGCTTCGATTTTTGATCTCCTTGGAATAACTGTGAGTCTCGGAAATACCATGGAAACTCTCTCAATTTCAGTTTCCATATCTTAGACATGGGACTCCTCTCCCCACTTTACTTGGACTCTATGACGACAAAATAAGAAGCCAGGCAAAAGGCAAGTTCTCCACCAGTGCCAAGGGCTCTCTCTCCTTCATCTGCCTGCCTTATTTTCTACATCTAGATCCAGCCCATGATCTTACCTTAGCATTTGTAGCAATGCTGTCCTTCAATGATGTCCATGTCTCAGTCCCCAAAACCCGTCCCCAAAATATATCTGAGTATATTATCTTACATGGCCAAAGAGACACTGTAGAGGTGATTAAGAATCTTGAGATGAAAGATTTCCCTGGATTATCACAGTGGGTCCAACATATTCTCAAGGGTCCTTATAAGTGGAAGAAGGAGGTTACACAGCAGCACCTGGTGATGATGTTCTGTTGGCTTTGAAGATGAAGCCAGGGGTCTCAAGCCAAGGAATATAGGAGACCTCTAGATGCTGGAATAGGCAACGAAATCAATTCTCCCTTAAAACCTCTAGAAGAAATGCAGCACTACTGACACCGTGGTGTTAGCCCTGTGAGATCCATTTCAGGCTTGTGACCTCCAGAACAGTAAAATAATCAAGTTATTTTGCTTTAAGCCATGAAGTTTGCATTAATTTGTTGGAGCAGAAACAGGAAATGAATACAGCACCTTTGCAGGGCCAAAAGCTTTGAGTAGCTATGGAAGGTATAAGCACTGGCTGTTTATCTACTTAGATAGGTAAGATGAGGTTGATGGGACAATAAATGCAATAGACAAACGAAGGTTTCTCTTTCACAGGCAAGAAACCTGAGTTTTCCAGAGCAGAGCACATAGTTTGATGTAGACAAAACATGTAGGCACCTTTTATTTTTTCTTCAGCAATTTCATTAAAATGCCTATTGTGTTTTTGCAGATTTGAGCAAATATGACTTCTTTCTGAAAATATGATCCTACAGATAGCAATAGTACCCATCTTTCAGAGTCCAGAGACACCCTCTATTTCTGCCTCAAATTGAGGCAGAAATAGAGGGTGTCTCTGGACTCTGAAAGATGGGTACTATTGCTATTTAAAAAAAAGTTTAACCTTTTACAACACATTCTGACTGAACCCGACTAAAAAAAAAAAAAAAAAAAAAAAAAAAAAAAAAAAAAAAAAAAAAAAAAAAAAAAAAAAAAAAAAAAAAAAAAAAAAAAACTGAACCGACGTAAATCCACAAAACATGATCTTTGTAATTTTGTATCTCTCTGGGGAAGTGTTCAATCCAAGGAAAATTCAAGTGAAACTTTCTGGATTTGACACTTCGGCCCTGAACTATGGCTATTTCAAGAGGTTTCATGATTCTGAAGTACAGCAAAATCCGACTGTGTTCCCATTAAGGGGAAGGGAGACACACACACACACACACACACACATACACACACACTGAGAGAAGGGGGTGGGGAGAGAAAATTACCCACCTGGGACTAGAGGAGAGAAAAATCCTTTGCTATTTTGTTGTAGGTATTTCCTCAGAACTAATCAGAGCAAGCATCCAAAGACAAGCTTGTTTAGACATCTTATCACTTGGTCTTGAAACATTTTTTTATGAAATGCTACAGAAAGTGTTAGCATATCCAATTAGTGATGATACGGTAGAGTTGGAAAAGTGTCATTTGCCTGGGTGGTCCCGAAACTTTTTCTGGCTTTTTAGCCAATGATATTTATTTTAATAATAGCTCAGAGACCAAGAGGCCTCTCCTTTTCCCTCTTCATGAACAAATTGTGAAGAACTCCCCTATTTCTTATTCACATCTCTGGAATATGTGTGTGGTGGTTGCAGAAGAGTATTTCCTGCTGAGGGTGGATCTGAAACACTGAGAAGCGGCCTGCAGCTCTCTGAAGCAACCTCATGCAGGAGAACAATCAGACTATTTCTGTCTGGCTTTTAGGGCCACAAGAAAAGAAGTAGAAAGAAATAGATGATGACTCACTGTAAGACAGACTTCTCTAATATGAAGAGTACTCTGATTTTTTTTTTGTAATCTAGCTGGAGCTAAGGATTCTGTGGTCCTGTTTTGGTGCCCTTATCAATGCATGTAACTGCCATAGGTGTAGGGTTAGAAGATGGCTTCGCAAGTCACACATTTGGTAAACCCACTATAAATGCAATTGAAGTAGTTTTAAGTTTCTGGAGACTGGGGGTATTCAGACATAGGTCTGAAGACTGCTTGTCAATGATGTTCTAGATAAAACTGAAAACACTGAGGGGTGTATGGACTGTTTTATTTATTCAACTTGTCATCAAATGTTCATTAATTTACTATGCACAATGCTCTGTGTTGGATATTGCACTGGTTTAAAGATCTACCTTAAAAGTTCATCATTTTATTATTCTATTAATTTTGGTATGGGTGGGAAAGGAGAATGATCATATAGAAGTAGGAGTCAGTCACATCTTTCATGATGCTGAAAATAAAGTCTCATGAAGTAGTAGATAACAACAGTAATAATTGCCATATGGCCCAGGCATATATATGCATCATATGATTTAATCTTTCAACAGAACTTTGCAGTAAATATAATAACTGTTATTCTTCATGTAAGAAAATTGAGGCTCAGAGACATCGGATAAATGCCCCAAGATCCAGTGCTAGTATCATCTGGAGCAAGTATTCTACCCAACATATATACATAGGTACGAAGTTAGCATGTGGCCCTTTGGCTAGAGACTTGCAGAACGATAGAAATGGAAATATAGCAATTACTCACAGCATATTTATTTGAAGGCAAATGAAATTCCCTCCCAAAATTAGTTAGCAGCAAGGTATTCATTTTATAAATAGAGATTTGCAAAGTCTTATCTGGGATGAGCTTAGTGATAAGTCAGTTGGCACTGGGGGCTTGCAAGACATTACTTATGGCAAATTGGTTGAAGCACAAAAAGTTGTTCTTAACACTGCTTTTTTGTTGGTGACTTCAGAAGCAGCTAGAGTGAAACGTATGTATGACATTTCAGTACATTAGGAATTTTTGGAAACAACAGGGAAGTATACTTCGGGTACAATCCCCCAGCACTAGGCCAAGCACTTTCACGTACATCCACTGATTTAATTGACTCAAGTGGTTTCAGAGGGTTGATGTTACTAACCCCATTTTTGCAGAAGGAACATTAAAATTCAATATTTTGTTCTCGACCACAGGGATTATTAGACCTTCTGAAGCTGGCTGTTTGATTGCAGGCTTGAAACTTATCCCTAGCTATGCATTTATAAAATATGGTAACTCAAACTGCTTTTCTGGGTTATACTGTGGTTCTAACCCCTCTTTTGTAATAGTGTAAATTTTATGGAAAGAGATGGTCTAAATTCCAAATAAAAATGTTGAAGGATGAAGACTTCTGGTATATGGCTAGAACCAACTTTGTTTTTGACCAAAGAGATTCAAACGCCAACCCAGTGGAGAGGAATATCACCATTCATCACTCTACACTAAACCATTTGTCAGGGCATCTATGGAGGGAGCCCTGGGCACCACTGAGTAGTAATGGTATGCAGACCATCAGGCTGAGCTTTGGATACCAGGATATGGGAGCCCTTGCCCTCACATCTGTGTTCCATCCCTACAGACTCTGTCTCAGGCCTCGGTAGGGAAGGAATCTGCAGGCAATAAAGAAATAAAAGCCCCAGATTAGCTCTGGTTCCATGCCATGCTCTTCTCCAGGGGTGGTATTGAGTAGCAGCTCCTGGGCCACACATGCATGAGAGAAACTGATGTGAAGATGTGACTCTTTTGGCTGTGGCTGCCTAAGCAAAGCATCCCTGTTTGGTATGTGACATGCTTTCCACATTCCATTTTCTTCTAATGATTGAGCTCTGCTGGAAGAATAGGATTTGCGTTCTCATTGTAATGTCTGCTTCCTCAGAAAGCCTGAGAAGCTACAGTTCCCCAGTGAGGCTACACACGGAAAAGAGATTAGGCTGGGCACAGCTTTAGGGTAAGGCCACATCAGGACTCTCGCCTTGACTGTAAATGTCTCTGTACTCATCTCTCTGCCTTTGGCTTCCATAGTCAGTCCTCACTCCCCAAGCACCCCTATTCAGAAGCAATATTTTAAAACAGGAAAATCAATGAACTTCAAAACCTCATGGAGAGCAAAAGCAAAACAGGGCTCAAAAATCTAAGGAGACCAGACATTTGAGAAAAAAAAATTTCAAAGCACAAAGCCAGCTCAATCTCATTTGTAATGGGTCACAGTTTATTAGGAAGCCAATATGAAACCACAAGCAGGGACTAGCCCTGTCCTACTTTAAATGGACTTTCCATTTCCCTTGTAATGGTCAAAATGCAGCTAGGTTAAAATGGACTTATTTGTGAAATTTCTCCTTTCACAATTAAAAAAAGCAGTAAAGTATTTTACACATTTTAGTTTAAGTATTCAACCTTAAATACTTGTTTTTTTTGCTTTACATTAATTTATTATCAGTATTAAATACATTTATTGTTTTAAATTTATTGCTGTTACTTTATTAGTAGTAGTATAAATAATAGTGCTAGTAGTGGTAGGTGCATGTTCTAGCTTTGGGCCCAAATCCGTATCTGATTTCATACACACACACACACACACACACACTCACACACCACACACCACACACCACACACACATATTCTAGCCCAGCTCACTATGATATATTTGGGAGATAATCTGCTGATTCTGAGTCACCTATCTCAGCGTCCTTACCCTTAGGTCCTACCCTAATCCCATTTAAAAAAAATAAAAAACTAATATGTACACATGGAAAATAAATAAAATAATATAACATAATATGGGGTAAAAAGCAAAAGTTTGTGTCATTCCTTTAATTTTTACTCCACTTAGGTAACTATTTTTTATCATTTTCTCACATATTATTACATATTAAGTACCTATCCACTCTAGCATATGTAGACAAATGTTCTCATTATGATCATTTGGATAATTTATTCACACACACACACACACTGAGAGAGAGAGACAGAGGTTATTTTGCATCTTGCCTTTTCTCTCTTCTGAACACTATATTTTGAAGAAATTTATCAATCCATATGCATGTTTTATTTTTAAAATATCTTCCCAGTATTTAATTACAAAGATGTACCTTAACTTATTTAACCAGTATACTATTGATGGAAACTTAGGTAGCTTCCTTTTTAAAAAAATAAATTAGAAATTATGGGGCCATAAAAATGTATCTGTATTATTATTATTTTGCTGTGCAAATAAATGTATAGAATAATTTCTGCTTTTCTTAAAAAAGTAGGCTATGAGCGATCCTTGCTTCCCAGATGAAAGACTGTCTAGATCCTTCTTAATGTAGCGGACAAGGAGAGTAGCAACAGAAATACGTACATGCATTGAAGAGGAAAACGCCAAGAAAGCAACTGATTCTAAAAGAGGGATCAAAGACTATACACAGAAAGGAGCAAGAGAAAAGGCCCAGGGAAGATTTGCTTCAGTTCCGTTCTATTCATAATACCTTTAAGTCCTCCATGGCAGCCCAGCCCTGGGAACCTCACTGTGCCTCAGGCTCCTGGAGACCTCCTCTATCTTCCCGGGGGTGGATAGAAGAGGCTTGAGTAGGGGAAGCCTTGAGCTCCCCCTAGAGGTTGGAGAGCATAAGCCAGGCCAGAAAATACACACCATAGCAAATTAAAGGACGTGTTTCAAAGAAAAAATACGCCAGTATAGAACAGCTGGTCACATGCATGCCTCTTCCCCTGGTGTCTTAATTTACGTGCATACATTTTCCATAACTGCATTGATGGCCTAGCTTCAATTTTGTATTCAGCTTCCCCCACGCCCTTAATATTACATAGTAAATGTTTTTCCATGTGGCTACATAATCTTTCTAATTACCATTTTAATGACTTTATAACACTCCTTCCAGTTCACATATTGTAATTTATTTAACCACTCCCTATTGGTGGACATTTTAGATTGTTTCCAGACTTTTAATAATATAGAAAATGGTCCATATAATATCTGCTGTTTTCCCCTTTTTAAATGAGTTTCTTAGATTAAATAGTGTGTCACAGGGTAGGGATGATATCATAGCTCTTAATACTCTTTGATCTTCTGATTCCATAAGCAGGAATGCTTCTGATAAGGTACCAAGATACTAATTTGGGTATCTGTTTATTGTTATTATTGTTGTTGTTATTCTTGTTATTGTTTTACTTCTGCAAGTGTCATAATGTAACCTACATTATGCCTTAAGTACATTATACATGAGCCTTTCACATTCTACTAATACTTCTCTACTTTCCACACAGCCAAACTCATACATTTAGCCATGGGTTGATCATTTTTTTCATTTAATATCTTTTGAGAACCTAATATTTATCAGGAATTTGCTCTAGAATCTTGTTTCCTTGGTAACATTGCAATTCTTATAGAAAACAGGAACAAAGGATGAGAATGCATCATATTAGTGAACTCATTTTGTAAAACTCAAAAAAAAAATACTTTGCAAAATTCTAGTTATCAAACTTAAGGAAAATGTGGGTTGGAGAAAATTTGCTAACACGCCCCAGCTCTGTGCAATGCATAAGGGCCAAATAAAAAGAGAACTGAGGCTGGGCGTGGTGGCTCATGCCTGTAATCCCAACACTTTGGGAGGCTGAGGTGGGTGGATCACCTGAGGAAAGGAGTTAGAGATCAGCCTGGCCAACATGGTGAAACCCCGTCTCTACTAAAAATGCAAAAATTTAGTTTGGCGTGGTGGCACAAAAAAATTAGTTTGGCATGGTAATGTGCACCTGTAGTCCAGCTACTCGAGAGACTGAAGCAGGAGAATCGCTTGAACCTGGGAGATGGAGTGAGCTGAGATCACGCCACTGGGCTCCAGCCTGGGCAACAGAGCGAGACTCTGTAGCAAAATAAATAAATAAACAAATAAATAAATAACAACTGAGAAAGAGTGTGGAGCTGGTTGAAGCAAAGCATTGTTGGGTGGGTAGGAATTTACCAGCAGATAAGGGATAACAGTGGGGTCCTAGAATCAAACCGTTTGTGTTGAAATCCTAGCTCTGCCCCTTAAAAACTGTGAGGTCTTAGTAATTTATCTTTTCTCTCACCCTCCCTCTTTGTTTTCTTACCATTTCTCTTAGGTTTGTATTCAACTTTTAAAACTCAAAGAAAATATCACCTATAAATTTATGTTCCTCAACTTCTTCAGGAAAAATAAAACTCCCCCTACCCAGTGTTCCCAATCCATTCATTGATATATCTCTATCATAGCCCTTATCACATTATCACTGGAATGCACAGTCTTTGCAGGGAAGAGGTCACGTCTTCCTCCTCTTGGTGTCTCCAGCATCTAGCATAGTACCTGCCACATGTTAAGTACTTAGAAATGTTTGTTGAATTTAATGACTTGAATTGAATGTTTAGGTAATTATAGAACACAAACAGGAAGAAATATTATGTAGCAATTAAAAGGATAATTAGGAAAACTGAGTAGCTTGGTGGGAATATGTTTATGGTATGTTTAGTGTTAACATGCAAAATGATACCTGCATTATAATTCTCACTGTTGGAAACTTCTCAGGCTAGATACTAAGGAGACAAAGAAAAATGTGAAAAAAAAATATTTATCTCTGAGAAGCTCCTGCTATACTGAGGGAGGCAGGTGTGTGTAAAAATGATCACGGGGTAGGGCCAATGATAGCAGTGTGCATGAAGTACTGACAAGGAAGGGAGCTGAGTTTGTCTGGGGAAGTTTGGTGAGATTGACAGGACATTCACTGTAGGCTTTGGAGATTAAGTAGTTGTTAACAGACAAGAAATCAGAGTAGGATTTTCCTTAAAATGGGAAAAATACGAGAGAATAAACATGCATTGCATTTCAGAGAAATAATTAGACATTTCCATGGGGGCTGGTAAGAGATGAGACAAGAGCATAATGTTGAGTTATATTGCAGGTGACTTGCTAAGGTGTTTGATCTTCAACATGTAGACAGAAGGGAGTCCTCAAAGGTTTTGAAGCAGCGGAGAAGTGGCACAATGATTACATTTGTTTTTATGACAATAAACTTGGCCAAACCAAAAGGATGGGCCAGAGTGATAAATACCAGGACAAGGACACCAGAGAGGAGGCTACAGCTACCTGCTTCAAGTGAGATATAAATCGACTTAATAGTGAAGCTGGAGCTGGAGCTGGTGGGGTGGACTTGGCATATCTTCAAAGGAATATTAGATAAGACTTAGTGACTTATGTGATGATGGGAGGTGAGTTGAAGAAGGAGTCTAGAGTGATGCATGGGGAAAGACAATGATTTGGAAAAAAGTGTAAAAGGAGCAGATCTCTGGGAAGAGAGATCATGGAAATGAGGGAGTGGGCAGACGTTGGGTTTAGTTTTGGAAATGTTGAGTGCATGGTGCCAGTGGGCTTTGCATCCACAGAAGCCTGATATACAGTCAAACAAATTATTCTAGATTCTTAGGAAAATAACTCTGGCAAGAGATGTCCATAAACTGGGGCTAAAAAATAATCCCACATCTTCAATATCCATGTGAAACAGGATATGTGTTATGAATGAAAGTATTCTGGATGTCTGACTGCAAGTCGAGGCTCTCCTTCAGCAGATGTGAGCAAATTACTTAACCTTGTTAAGCCTCAAATTCCTCATCTACAAATTGGGATAATAAATCTTGTCCCAGAGGGCAGTGTGAAAATCGGATGAGATAAAGCAAGAAAACATCTGCAGGAGGACCTGATACGTGTCACTTCCACCCCCACTTGCACTTTGCCCTTTCTCTCCCACAGATGATCTCAGAACAAGAGTAAAGGGCTTGAAACAGAAACCAACACAGTTGTCTTTAAAATAAGCATCAAATAGATCTCTGTCCAATGATGACTGATTTTTCTAGTGCTGGTCTACTTCCTAATGTCAGATATTAGTAAGGTTCGGGGACCAGATCTTCTCTTGAGTGGTACCTACACTATTTTCCAATTTAAGATTTTTCTGAGATGAAATACAGAGTTTCTCAATATGATCACCATCTAGATATAATCCGTATCAACTTTCCTATATAGTAGCTTTATTTCTCTCTCTTCTCTGCTGAGAGTAAGACCTTGGGTTTCTCTTGCTGATTTGAAGTGAGTCATCTCTATGTATTTTCATACAATATGATAATACCAATAAAATGATAATAACTTTCATTTTGAGAACTTGCTTTATGTTAGTATTTTAGGTGCACCAGTTCTTTTAACCTATGCAAAAAGCCTTCATGATTTTATGTTTTACTCATTATGAATGATGAGGCTGGGGTCTAGAAAGGTGAAGTGACTTGTCCGCAATTGCACAGAAAGTGAGTGAAGAACCTAGGATTTGGAAAGAAACCATGGGAATCCACTGTGTAACCACTACCTCTCAATCAAGATGGCATTTTCTGTCCCTCAGGGAGGGAGAAGGAGTGATAAGAGATGCAAGAAGTAAGGAAGTGTTGTATGTATATGTGTTTTAATCGCTGTACCTCATGAATCATAAGTCACTCTTGTTTCTCTATCAAGGAAGGCACAAGGACAAGCAAACAGAATGGCATTTATCTATGATTAAAAAATTATGACCATTTATATGCAAATGAAGTTTGGACCTATGCTTCTGGAAGAGTGAAGGGGATTATGCATAGTCATAAATTTGGGGTTTTCCTTCTTTTCCACACACTCCCAGGGCATGTGTTAAGGTTCAGCAGTGTTCTCCAGGGAGACGGGGAACACAATTGATGATCTTGGTTTGTTTCACAAGATACAGTCACAATTAGTAGCTATGATCATGCCCCTTCATGCATTTGCCAGAGAACCCTTGCCAGTCTCCCTGATCAAATGCTCTCTGCTATGTGAAGTTTTCTACAGGAATACTTTGGTTTCAGCAGAGTTAGTTGCATTTTTTTCCAGGGTGCTGTAATGGCACAAATCAGGTTAACTAATTCATTCATAGACTCATTCATTCAACACATGCCCATTGAACACCTTCTTGTACCAGATACTGTCCTAGATACTGAAGATAAAGTTCACATCTGATTCTAGAGCAAACTAGAGAGATAAGGTCACTGTTCTTCCATGAAGCATACTTGACTGAAGGAGACAAATAAACAGGTAAACAAAAACAATACACACAACAGAATTACAGGAAATGATTTGTGCAATGAAGAAATAAAAGCAGGTGGGTGGTCACGGAAACTCTTCTGAAGAAGGTTTTATGAATAATAGCCTGAATGAAGCTAGAGAACAAGCCATGGAAAGATCTAGGATCAGAGACCGAGGCAGTGGAATTGTAATTTCTGCCAATGTGCATGCCATGTGAGGGCAGAAACTTTGGTCAGTAATAATGGAAATGGTGATGACCATGATGATCTTCAGTATTACTCTTGAGCATCTATCAGGGTTTAGTTACCTTGCAGGTGATTTGTACTCATTTATTCTTCACAATAGCCCATGGGAGATGGGTATTGCTGTATATGATTTGCAGATGAAGCAAAACCCTTAGAAAAATAAGGTGACTTGCTCACGGTCACACAAGCAGTAAGGGGAATTAGCTGAAACTCAAACTCCAACCTGTTTCCAAAGCCTATAACCTTCAATGGTCCCTTGTTTTTATATTCCCAGAACCTAACCCTGGGGTCTGACACTGTAGACACATAACAATACGATGTTTGAGTGAATGGGTGATTTCGTTATCCTCAATGCCGCATAAATGCCATCTCATATGACTATTTAAATTTCGGGCAGGCCTGAGGCTGTGGTGCATTTAGACATTTGACAAGTACTGCACCTGTGAGAGGATGGTGGGATAAAGCCTGAGGCCCTCAAAGGTAAGTAACTTTAATGTTGAAAGTCAAATATAGATATGAAATGAAGCATGATGACTCTGTCTCTACTTTCTCTATTGTACGTACATCTCTTTAGGAAGAGGAGAATTTTCTTTTTCCAAATTACCATACACACACACACACACTCATGTGTCAGAGACACAGTCCTATTCTCACAAACACAAAATATAACTAACAAATAGATGCAGTTGTACACAAAGATGCACGTGGTCATGAAGGATGCAGAAACCCAGGCACACAAACATGAAGCTGACTTTATGACCACCAGTTTGGCTCTAAGTTCCAGGGTCAGTTCACAGCAGCTGGGAGAAATTTCCATGTCTCTATTTTTGTTGCTTCAGCAACAGCCAAGTTCTCCAAAGTTCTTTTCTCTTGGGGCCACCCAACCTCCAACTGCTTCTTCCCCTTTCTCAGCTTCTTTCACAGGGGATGACTTTCTGAGCCCCTTCTGATCTCCCCGGTAGAGTCAGGTGGCACAGCTTTCCTGAAATCCCTGCTCCTGTCTTAGGGCCTTGACACTGAGTGGTCCCATGCCTGGGATGCACACCCTACACCCCATGGCTCCCTCATCATTTTCCAGTTTTGCTCAAATGGCCCCTTCTAAATGAGGTCTGATTTTCCCAATTATTATTGCAACCTCATGATGATAATGATGACGATGATATAACTATTACTATTGAGCATCTGTAAAGGTCTAGGTACAATTTTAGGTGACTTACACTCACTTATTCTGCACAATAGCCTTGCGAGGTAGGTATTGTTGTGTTTGACTTACACGTGAAGCAAAACCTTCAGGCAAATAAAATGACTTGTTCAAGGTCACTCCTGCTGCCCTTTCCTCTACTTTGCTTGACTTTTCCTTCACTTTATAGCAATTACAATTTTCTAACAAACTAAATAATTTACATACTATGCCTTATTGAATGTTGTCTTTCTTCCATCCTCCCCTACATACACATGTTAGAATAAAGCTCTACTTAGGTGAAAATATTTCTCTGTTTTGTTCCCAAGCACCAAGCACAGTGTCTGGCATGTAGAAGAAATCAATAAGTATGTTATGAATGAATGATTGAATGAATAATTACTGAGCATCTAATATTGACCAGACCTTGTATTGTCATTTCACCTATGCTTTGCTCTGTGAAATAGAGATCATCACCAGTTTGCAGATGTAAAAACAATTAGTCCTAGAAAGGAAAAGCAACTTGCTTAAAGTCAGAGAGCTAGTCTGAAATGCGATTTAAAAAATATATACTGCTGGGTGGAGCGCAGTGGCTCACACCTGCAATCCCAGCACTATGGGAGGCCAAGGCAGGCGGATCATCTGAGGTCAGGAGTTCAAGACCATCCTGGCCAATATAGTGAAACCCCGTCTCTACTAAAAACACAAAAAAGTAGCTGGGTGTGGTGGGGGGCACCTGTAATCCCAGCTACTCAGGAGGCTGAGGCAGGAGAATCACCTGAACCTAGGAGTGGAGGTTGCAGTGAGCCGAGATCGCTCCATTGCACCTCCAGCCTAGGTAACTCCATCTCAAAAAAAAAAAAAAAAAAAAAAGGAAAAAAAATTCATATATACACACATATGTATAAAAACTGCTGACTCCAAAGTGCTACACAACATCTATTCTTTCCACCCAAGGACACTGTGGTCAGCTCAGTGACATTGAGATCCTTTAAGTGATCCTAGAGGAAGGTGTCATTCCTTGCTGTGCTCATGTCCTCAGGAATATGACGTTGGCTTGATGGTGAGGAATTTTCCCTCTTCCTATTCTTGTCTCTTGTAGCCAACTTCTGGATCTGACCGCTAGAACAGTAATCCACAGACTTCTCTAGAATTGTTTCTTGGATGTTTCCTGTGATTTCTGGAAACCTTGGGATCTCTGTGCTCTCAGTTGGCTGGTCACATGCCAAGGCCACCTGACAGAAGGACTTCTGGACCAGAAGATTCTGAAAGTCAGAGAGACCGCATGCAGAATTTCCTCCTTTCACTGGAGCTTCTCCCTTCTGGGCAATCCTATTAGTCTCTGTGGCCACAGCTGGAGCTATCTCATCTAGAAGCTGCCTTTAACTCATCCTCATCAGTTATGCAAGCACCAGCATTCAGAGCCCCTCACACAGGCTGGAGCCCTGCAAAGAGACTGGTGTGGAGGGAGACAGAGATTGAGGAAGAGAAGGAGTGGCAGAAGGAATACTTGACACTATAATTGATGATTTCTTGATTTTTTCCTGCTTTGCCTGAACCCATGTCCCTTCCTTTCTCCCAAGTTAGAAATCTGGAAGTCACCATCAACTTCCTCTCATCTTCAGCTCCATACCAAAGCAACCACTGATCCCCCCTCTTTTCTTTCTCATATTTCTTCACCCATCTCCTCATCTGCAACATAACAGCTACCCTCTTGCTCCTGGCCTAAAACAACTTTATCCTGAAACCCAATAGTTCCTTACTAATTGTTCTCCTGGCCTCCAGATGTGTCCCTGTCCAACCACAAATGAAGTATTCTGACCAGGTTCTTCTGCTACTAAAACTGTCAGTGGCTCTTTACTGTCCCAAGAATCACATCATTTTCATTGGGTTAAAAGGCCCTGTGTGAGCAAGCTTGCAGCGACATTTCTAATTTCATCTCTCTCATGCCTTAGGCAGGCTGGTTTCTGGGGATTCCCATCATGTGCCCAGCCTGTTCTATCGTTCCCTCATATTTCTGCTTCATCTGAAATACTAATCCTCTATTTCTGCTTGGCTGATACTCATCATTGAATACTCAAGTCAGGGGTCAACTCGTCTATTGAAACATCCAGACATCTGCTGCCACTGTCCCCTCTGCTGGTACCTAAATAGTTACTCCTTTATGGCCTCATTCAAATATCCTCCCTATACCTTATACATAGTTCCAGTGTCACTCTCACTGGACCATGTGACCCATTGAGTCAGCACCTCCATTTATGCTGTGAGCTCTAGGGCAAGAGTTGTTTTGGTCTTGTCTTAGCTTGGCCAGTTCTTGACTCAGGACATGGAGAAGGGGCTGGGTTCTTTCTAGCAGTGCTTGCTGTTCTAGAGGCTAGCAAGAGTGATAAGAGGGGCTCATAAAATAGCAGGCTAGGCCATGTGTGGTGGCTCATGCCTGTAATTCCAGCACTTTGGGAGGCCGAGGCAGGCAGATCATGAGGTCAAGTGATTGAGACCATCCTGGCCAACATGGTGAAACCTCGTCTGTACTAAAAATACAAAAATCAGCTGGGCGTGGTGGCACGCACCTGTAGTCCCAGCTACTCAGGAGGCTGAGGCAGGAGAATTGCTTGAACCTGGGAGGCGGAGGTTGCAGTGAGCTGAGATCACGCCGCTGTACTCCAGGCTGGGGACGGAGCAGGACTCTGTCTCAAAAATAAATAAATAAATAAATAAATAAATAGCAGACTAAATCATTTTAATAAAACCCAAATTCTTGGAGGAAAGGATTCAGGTAGGGGGTCAGGCATAGAATGGAAAGATTTCTCTTTTCAGTGTACCCTATCAGCTGACAGGTCAAGAGGTTTCCTTGATAATAATTCTTTGAGTAAATCACTGACCTGAGTTTTCTGAGAAAAAGGAAACCTCTCCTTTCTCTAGTCCACATGTAGTAGAACTATGGCACAGTCTTGCTGGAATTACTTGTCTCCAATTACTTGTTCAGGTATAGAAAGAAGGGGAGACTGAAATGTTTGGGTGCCACTCCAACACGTGTGCAGCAAGTCTTCAACAGCACCCTCTCTCGGGGTCCACTTCATTTGCATTATATTTGCATGTGGCTCTTCAAATACCCAAGGTCCAGCCTCCCCATGTTTGTCCCCCCAGGAGTCCACCTCTTTCTTCCTTTTCCCTTGCCAAAGGCATCTGGCAGGTTGGTACTCTTTTCCATAAAAATCAAGATACAGGAGAAGGAGGTTCTCTTAAATGCTAGAAATTTGGGGTGGCACTGCTGGGGAACAGGGGCTTGCTAACACTTGGTGGTGGTTTTCTGGAGTTGACTTTCTTTAATATGGGTACATCCCATGAGCTCAGTGAGTTCAGCATCCCTCCCAGCAGGGCTGGGGTGATATTTTCCCATTTCCTTCCCCCACATATATAAAATAGTAGATCCTGAGTGGGAAGAAGGCAGGTACCTCATGACTTTGTTCCAGTTGGGAATGCAGACTTTAACTTAGAAGTGTCTTCACTGCTGGGGAATGAGCCAGGGAAGGAGGTTCATTCAGCATGTGTCTGGAGGTTACTAGATCCTTTCCTAGATCCAGGTTTCCTGGAGTACTCTGTCCTGATTTTAGGGTAGCAGAAGGGAAACTGCTGAGGGAGAGTCTCAGACCTCACTCTAATCAAAGCAAGCAAGAAAATGTAAATGCTGTTGCATTCCTCCCTTCTACTCTGGGGCTGACTTTGTCTCTTATTTATTTCTGTACCCCAGGGTGGTACATGTCCCTCAAAGTTTGTGGCTTCTGATCTCACCTGGATCTTCTTGCCCAGTAACCCTCTGTGTCTGATCATTCAGTAATAATCTGACTATTTGATCGAATTCTGACATATGTGTAGCCTTCTCCAGGTGTGGCTGAGTAAGCTCTTTATTACTAGGGAGAACTTGGCCCTTCAAATTCCTCTGACATTTGTTGTATACTCAGTATTTCTGAAATCTCATTGGAAGCCATGCATTTCTCCAGAACCAGGCTGCAAAAATAATCTCCCCAAAAGTGTTTCTTTGCTCATCATTAAAATTAAAGCCTCTCATATATAGGCCAAGTGTGGTGGCTCATGCTTGTAATCCCAGCACTTTGGGAGGCCAAAGTGGGCAGATTATTTGAGGTCAGGAGTTCGAGACCAGCCTGGCCCACATGGTAAAACCCCGTCTCTACTAAAAATACAAAAATTAGCTGAGCGTGGTGGTGCACACCTTTAATCCCAGCTACTTGGGAGGCTGAGGCAGGAGAATTGCTTGAACCCAGGATGCAGAGTTTACAGTGAGCCAAGATTCCATCACTGCACTCCAGCCTGGGTGACAGAGTGAGATTTCATCTCAAAAAAAAAAAAAGAAAGAAAGAAAAAATGTCGCTCATATTCAATCAGGAGTTGTTTCAGAAAGATCAGAAGCTAGTTTTGGGCATTTAAAAATCACTTCCGGGCTGCATCTGACAATGGTATAATAAATATGAAAGGAGAGGAATATTAAACTTGAGAGACTGGAACTGATTTTCCTGAAGTCACCTAGTGAGTCACAAACTGGAGGAGGAAGATTGAGGGCCAGGGACCGGCTGCTGACCAGGCAGAGGGTAGCAGTGGGATAACTTAGGTCAGGAATGGAATTGAAGTGCATAGAAGGGGAGAGACATCCTGGGCCTCCAATAAAGGAAGTGTCACAGAAGGAGACCAGTTCACCTGCATCTTTGACTAGCCCCGATACAGCATTTCCTGTCTACTGTGGGCTAAGTGCTGTTAATGCCCTGGCACATTAATCTTCAATATAATCCTTTAAGGTGGGAAGACTTGCCACTGGAATTTGAACTCAGGACTTTCTAACCCCTGAGACAGAACTCTTTACTGCATTACCCTCTCTTTGGGCTGCAAAAATTTCAACGCAAGTGTTTAGGGTCTCATAAACTCAGTGGTTTCTTTGTCTTTATTTTTATTGTTTCTGGTGTGTGTGTGTGTGTGTGTGTGTGTGAGAAATGCTACAAATATGAACTCTCATAATAGAGAGAAATCTGCTTTCACTCTATTAATGGCATCACTAACCATTTATTGATTTTTAAAAGGGAAATTAGAAAAAACATTGTTGAAAATTGTTGCTATTAAGTCCTATTGGAGAGCTGATGCACGTGCCCCTGTGAGGATGAGGGTGCGTGGAAATACGAGTCAGACACAGAGAATAAGAGATCTTGGTGTTTGCCACTGAAAGGTCACAATGATGGCCACAGCAAATTAAGGTCCACTCATTGAGCGTTTAAGCAATCTTTTCTTTCATATGTATCTAGACAAAGTATAATAGCATGATGCAGTGGAAAGAGCAGACGTTTAAAATCCCTTGTCTTTTACTAGCAAAATGTGTGACTTTGGGGAAGTTGCTTAATTCCTGTGACCTTCATTTTACTCAGCTCTGCTATTTGGATAATAGTACCAACTTTGTTGAGTTTTCCTGAAGGCAAAATTATCATATAAAGTACAGCACAGCCCGGAGCACACTGTGAGCAGTCATTACCTGCTGCATTCTTCTCCTTCTCCCTAACCCCTCTCCATTTATCAGAAGCTGAGTGTTTTCTTTCTCATTTTTGGCAAAGGAATCCTGTGGCCCTACTTTTACCCTGTACTCCATGTTGTATACCCTGGAAAATGTGCCTCCTAATGCCTTGCTTTTATATATAAAAAGGAGAGTGAAATATTTGTCATCATCCTGCTGGCTCTGAGTTTCCCCATGAAGGGGGACATTGGGAGATCCAGGACAGATTATTTGATATCTTGGTTTAGATGTGGAAGGTAAGACCTCAGGCAAGATGCTGAAAAAAGACTGTGATATACAAAAAAGGGTTTAGAGTCCCTCGATGAGAAGTGAACAGGATTTTGGGAATCTCTGAGACAGGGGAATGGAGAGGGGAAAAGATAAGAGAAAAGAAGAGACCTAGGAAAAATTGCCAGGCATGAAGCAAAGTTCTTCTTGAAAATGTGACCCAACTATCTAATATCCGATTTTAAGTGGTTTTCAGTGCTGTTTAAATAAACGCAACAAACACCAGTTTGTTGAAAGTAAGTTGGTATGCAAAATCCTTAGAACAGTTCCTGGAATATATTATTACAATTATTATTACAGGCATACCTCATGTTATTGTGCTTCATGTTATTACATTACAAATTGAAGTTTTGTAGCAACTCTACATTGAGCAAACATACCAGAGCCATTTTTACACAGCATACACTCATTTTGTGTCTCTGTGTCACATTTTGGTAATTCTTCCAATATTTCAAACTTTTTCTTTATTATTATATCTGTTACGGTGATCTGTGATCAGACATCTTTGATGTTACTATTGTAACTGTTTGGGGGCACAAAACTACACCCATTTGAACTTAATGACCAATGTTGTGTGTATTCTGACTGCTCCACTAACTGACCATTGCCCCATCTCTCTCTCTTTCTCTCTCTCTCTCTCTTTCTCCTTTCTTTAGGCCTTCCTATTCCTGGAGGCACAATAATATTGAAATTAGGTCAATTGATAGCCCTAAATGGCCTCTAAGTGTTCAAATGAAAGGAAGGATCTCTTATTTTAAATCAAAAGCTAGGAATGATTTAACTGTTAAGTGCAGAAGTCCTGTCCGAAGCTGAATTAGGCTAAATGCTAGGCCTCTTCGCCAAATGGTTAGCCAAGTTGTGAATGCAAAGGAAAAGTTCCTGAAGGAAATTAGAAGTCCTACTCCGATGAACACAGAAATGATAAGAAAGCAAAACAGGCTTATTGCTGAAATGGAGAAAGTTGTGGTGGGTTGGATAGAAGACCAAACCAGCTACAACATTTCCTTAAGCCAAAGCCTAATCCAGAGCAAGACTCTAACTCTCTTCAATTCCAGGAAGACTAAGAGAGAGGGGGAAGCTTCAGAAGAAAAGACTGAAGCTAGCAGAAGGTGGCTCATGATGTTTAAGGAAAGAAACTGTCTTCACAACATGAAAGTGCAAGGCAACGCAGCAAGAGCTGATGTAGAAGCTACATCAAGTGATTCAGAAAGTCTAGGAAATATAATTGATGAAGGTGGCTGCATTAAAAAACAGATTTTTCATGTAGATAAAATACATCAGAACAAAGTGCCATCTAGGACTTTCATTAATAGAGAGGAGAAGTCAATGCCTGGCTTCAGTGCTTCAGAGGACAGGCTGACTTTCCTATAAGAGGCTAATGGAGCTGGTGACTTTAAGTTGAAGCCAAATGCTCATTACCATTCTGAAAATGCTAGAGGCCTTCAGAATTATGCTAAATCTGTTCTGCTTGTGTTCTATAATGGAAAAACAAAGACTGGATGACAGCACAGCTGTTTACAGCATGATTTACTGAATATTTTAAGCCCACTCTTGAGACCTACTGTTCAGAAAAAAGAAAGATGCCTTTTAAAATCTCACTGCTCATTGACAATGTACTTAGTCACCCAAGAGCTTTGATGGAGATGCACAAGGCTAATGTTGTTTTCATGCCTTCATTCTTCAGCACACAGACCAACGAGTAATTTTGACTTTGAAGTCTTATTATTCAAGAAATACATTTTGCAAAGCTGTAGCTGACACAGATAGTGATTTCTCTGATAGATCTGGGCAAAGTAATTTGAAAATCTTCTGGAGAGGATTCACTATGCTAGATCTCCATTCCTGATTGATGGCGGAGGTCAAAACATCAACATTAATGGAAGTTTGGAAGAAGTTGATCCTAACTTTCATAAAGACTTTGAGAGGTTCAAGGCTTCAATGGGGGAAAGTAACTGCAGATGTAGTAGAAAGAGCAAGATAACTAGAATATAAGCATGCCAATGTGACTTGAATTGCTGTAATATCATGATAAAACTTAAATGTATAAGTTACTTCTTATGGATGAGCAAATAAAGTGATTTCTTGAGATGGAATCTACTTCTGGTATAGATGCTGCGAACATTGCTGAAATGACAAAAAAAGATTTAGAATATTACATACACTTCATTGATAAAGCAGCAGCAGGGTTTGAGAGAATCGACTCCATTTTTAAAAGAAGTTCTACTGTGAGTAAAATTTTATCAAACAGTGTCATATGTTATGGAGAAATCTTCCATGAAAGGAAGAGTCAATTCATGCAGCAAATTTCATTGTTTTCAGGAATTGCCACACTCACTCCGACCTTCAGCAACCATCACCCTGATCAGTCAGCAGAGGAGGAGGAGGAGAAGGAGCGGGAAGAGGAGGAGGAGGGAGGAGGAGGAGGAGGAGAATAACAAATGTTGGAGAAAATGTGGAGAAACTGGAACCTATTTGCACTGTTGGTAGGAATGTAAAATTGTGCAGCTGCTATGGAAAAACCATACAGTGGTTCCTCAAATGATTAAAAATAGAATTACCATATGATTCAGAAATTTCACTTCTGGGTATATATCCAAAAGATTTGAAAACAGAGTCTCAAAGATGTATGTGTTCAGCCATGTTCACATGTTCACAGCAGCATTACACACAATAGCTAAAAGGTAGAAGCAACTCAAGTGTCCATCAACAGATGAATGAGAAGCTCAAATTGGTCTACACTTGCAGTGGCATATTATTCAACTGAAAAATGAAAGGAAATTCCCCATTTGTGACAAAATGAATGACCCTGGAGGACATTATGCTAAGTGAAATTAGCCAGTCACAGAATGACAAAGACTGTATGACTTGTTTTTATTTTTATTTTTTTGAGACGGAGTCTCACTCTGTCACCCAGGCTGTAGTGCAGTGGTGCGATCTTGGCTCACTGCAAGCTCATATGCAGTCATAGAATAGTCAAATTTATAGAGACAGAAAGTGAAATGGGGGTTCTCAGGGGCTGGGGGGAGAGGAAAATGGGAAACTGTCATTTTAACAGGTACAGAGTTTCAGTTTTGCAAGAGGAAAAATGTTCTGGAGCGTGATTGAACAACATTATGAATATACTTCACATTACTGAATTGTGCACTTGAAAAGGGCTAAGATGGTAAGCTTTTATGGTAATCTTTTATGTATATTTTACCACAATTTTTTAAAAGCAAAGTTGATTGTATTACAATTTTTAGAGGAAAACTGATAGATTGATTTAGTTCCTCTCCACTTTTTCTACTTTGAACAGGCTCCCTCTGAGACCATGGATCAGGCAGTATGGAAGGGCATAGAGGGGGCTGAGGCATTTAGGATGGTCACCTGCACTGGAGAAAACAGACAGGAATAGTTTTCCCCCATCAGACTTTCTATAGACAGACAGACTGTCCTGTCAGCCTCATGGAGTATAGTAATTGCCCCCACTCAGCAGGTGGTGCTCCCCCAGGAGATTGGCCAAGGAGTCATTGTGGGATCTGTCATGTCCTATAGCCCTGCACTGGGGCTGTACAAGTGTCCTCTCCTGCTTAAGTTATTTATATAGGTGGCTGAAAACGCTTTGCTTGTACAAACTAGAAACTATTAGATTAGGCCAGCAGAGACAGCCAGAGGCAATCTTTTAACAAAGTGAGTGGGATTCAAAGTAGGCATGGAAAGCAAATATTATTTCACTGGGAGTCGATTAGAGGGAGCTCTGTGGATGAGCAGTAACTGCTTTGTTAATTTAGCTGGGGGAGGTAAGTAGGGCCAGGTAGGCACCAGCTGGGTTGGAAGGTAAGCAGCCTGGGTAGAGATGGTAATTCAGGGGTAGGTCAATGCATCAGGCACCCCTCCACACACACTCCCCCTCCTCCTTATTTAAAGTACATGATGGAGCTTAGCAGCTGAGAAGCCTGGTTTGCTCTAAAATTTCTCATTTTAATTCAGGCAAACACTCTATAAATCCAATGTATCGGAAAGCAAACACTGAGGCTAAGTAAGAAGGTCCATTAGATGGAGTGCTTAGTTATAGGGCCTGAGCGTGTAAGGGGGTGGACGGGGAGGCACAGAAGGAGAGGCTGAGCTGCAATGCAAGTGTGGAATGTGGGTACTGAAAAAGAGGATCTGAGGAAGGTGGGCCCTGCGAAGGATGTGAGGCAGAGTGGAGAGAAAAGGGAGATTTGGGGATTACAGAGGGTAGGTCAGTTTGAAAAAGGCTGGGTTAGGAGACACTTGGAACTTCTAGTGAAAAGAGAATTGGAAATGAGGATTCAGATGAAGTTTGATATTTGGGGCTTAGGAGAGAGGGTCTCTGACAGAATGAGGGAGGGCCAGAAGAAGACATTAATTTGCAAACTTCTGTGTACATAGTAGTACTGGCTACCTTGTCAGTCAAATTGTAAGGAGTGAGGGCCAGGGATAGACTGGGGAATTTGGATGATGGCTCATTTACACTGTTTTGCAGTAGGGCTACTGGGAATTTTATGAAAATGTCAAACTTATCCAAAGTGGCTGAATTGCCACCAAAAATCCCGGGCATCAGAGCGTCCAAAATAAAAATGATACTTGTGTCTCCCAAGGAAGCCCACAGGAAAGAAGAGGGTCTTCACTCATGGAGGTGGTGTGCATGGTAGTTAAGGCTGTGGGTTCTGGAATGTGAACAATGTGGATTCAAGTTCCACCTTGATCATGTACTAGCTGGGTGACCTTGGAAAAGTCAATTACCCTCTTTGAGTCCAGTTTATTAACCTATAGAATGGGAATAATTATACTTCCTTGGAGGTAATGGTAATACCTCCTTCAGATGAAGACAGAATGTGATAATGCAGGTAAGTTTAGCATGATGTCTGGCACAAAGAGAGTGATAGATTAAAGATATATATTTTAAAATTGATGTTATGAGAATAATTCTCAAAAACAATGGCTCCAAATCACCCACAGGTGCTCTCTGTATTTGTGAGCAAAAGTTCTAAAGGAAGGTGAAAACTGTTCACAGTGTGGCTGGGCTGGAAATATGGGCTTCCATGCTTTTTCTCCTTTTCACAGTAGTTCTGGGAATCTTTGACCATAAAGTCTTCATGGTTATTTGCTATTCAATGTTCTTCAAATGACTTTTACAAAAAGGGAAATAGCCAGGTATAATGATCAGCCACTGGAGTCTCTCTTGGATCCTATTAATGTCAGCACTTTTGCTTTTCGGTAAAGTTAAAGATTCGTTAAGGTGATCTTCTCAACATCCCCTTCCAACTTTAAGGTTTTTGGAAGAGATATTGGAAGTGTCTTAAATCATTAGCACAAGAGAATGAGAAACACAATTGATAATGGCAATAACTACCATTTACTTAGCCCTTTTCATGTGTCAGATTGATAATTAACCGTTTTACGAGGCTGTCCTCAGTTAGGGATCATCACAGCCCTTTAAGGTAGGGACTATTTTTATCACCGTACAATGGAAAAAGAAACTGAGCCAAATGGAATATCATGCTTGGCTCAGGATTATATATCTGCTATGTGGCAGGGCTGAGATTTGAATATGTTCAACCAAATCTGAAGTCAGATTTCTTGATATTAACCACTCCATGAACCTGATGACTGCCATCCTCAAACTTCATAATTAGAGGCCAAAATGTAGACAAATCACAAAAGCCTTTATTGTTAGGTGAGAGCCTGGTTTCTTAGGAAAAGATGATAATTAATCTCCTGTGATAAAGGGAAAGGCAGATTTGATTTTTGCCCAAAATGAAGTTGTCCTAATTGTTACTGATATACACTGCTTTGGACCCTTAATCAATGATGTTAGCAGTTTTCAATGTTAATTTAATTAGTACAAGAGAACCTGCTGGTAGAAATATTGGATAATTAGTGTCTTATGTAATGGCTTATGAAGTACCCTGTAAAAGAACTCCAATAATCACAAATTCTCAGCAGAACTTTTATCAAAGCACAATATTTAAGTGGTTAAATCCTTGATTGGATATCAGTCTGATAAAACTTTGGTTAGGGCATCAAAATTACCATTCCTATTGCACTGCTCTGGTTTCTAAAAGATAAAAAGTGAAAGAGTCATATATCTGGTTGTTCTAGAAAAACATTTCCAGGGATGACCTTGGAAACGTAGGGATTTTTTTCAGAGGTGATGCTTGAATGACAGTGAAGATCTAAGGATAATTCACTCAGATTCCAGCTCCAGAGGAAATATAGAACCCATATCATTTGGTCTTGGATAACTCTACGGGAAGAAATTTTGCATGGAGAAACTTTCAGGTAAATTCTGATAAGCATACCGCCAATATAACTAAGAGGGGTCTGGGTAGCTACCAGTGTATGAATGAGTAGGATTGATTTACAGAGTATGTTCCATGTCTTAGAGAGAATGGCTTGAGTTGTTCTAGTGACAATGGTTTATAGTCATTGCAGAGAATGTCAGAGTAGGAATATAAAATAATTCCTGGGCCATGTTTTGTGGGCCACACATAATTCCTAAGCAGATAGGTAAAGACACATTATGAAGCCTGATTATACTGGTCCAGGTAAAGTCCCTGCCTACACAAACATTTGATAAAGCATGTGCCACCTTAGACTCCGGGGTATGTAAAGGAAATGACCTTAAACTAGGCCATCTAAGCCAAATGAACTTCAATTTTTAGAGACCAGAGACTGTGAGAGAAAGAAAATACTGCATGTGTGTTGGCCAGCATGATGCTTCCCTCTTTACCCTGTGGATTCAGAGTTCAGAGAGGCTTGGCTTTGGATACTCTAGAGCCTGTTATGAGGTATATTATACCAAAAATTTAGAACCCCAATATTCTATTGGAATTATATGCTGTAGCTGTGCCCTAGGGTTAGCTTATATAAATGCCTTCCTGTGTTAGAAAGCTAAAGCTTGAAGATAGGCATTTCAGATTCAGTGACTTCAACTTTAATGACCACTGGCATCTAAAATCCAAAATATTCCAAAATAAACTCAGCTTTTTTTTTCTTTAAAACTGAATTTCCTCTTAAGTTCTTTTTGTTGATGGGGTAGTGGCTATACCATCTATCCAATACCAGAGCTAGAAATCAATGAATTATTTTTTGCTCCTTCTCTCCTTTACTCACCACTTATGTGATGAGTATGGCTGAAAAAAAAAACATCTGCAGAGTTTGTTTCTTATACTCTTCTTGTCCATCAATAACATCACTGATTCATTTAGTCTTCATCATCTCTTGCCTGGACTATAAAACGGTTTCAGAGCCAGATGGGACACCAGCTCTGCCTCTCCAACCCCCATCTGGCCTCTTCACACTCACTGGAGTCAACAATCTGAAACATAAATATGACCTTGTCATTATCATTTCATCTCCTTAATGAGTTTTCATGACCTACAAGATAAAGTCCAAAACATTTGGCAAAGCATTTATGACCCTTCATGACCTGGCCCATGCTTAAACCTCTAACATCTTATGACCTCAAATATATGCCCCACCTTCATGTTATTAATTAACTATACATGGCATTCAGATTTTTGTTACTGGGCCTTTTCTCTTTTCTTCCTTTTTTCTTTTTCTTCTCTCCATCCTTCCTCTTTAGGCATACGTTTTCCTCTTCTACTCACATGACCTCCAGGAAGCCAACCCTCACCAACCTTCCCCATCCTAAACCCACGTAGATGTTCCCATAGACGTTTTCTTAAGATACTATAAATAGATATCCCCGTTACAAAATCATCTTTTAACTTTCTGATTAATGTATCTGAATCTCCTTATAGACTGAGCTCATTGTAGCCAGAAACCATGCCTTATGTTTTTAATCATGAACACCTAGGACAGAGCCAAGCAATTAGCAGATACACACCATATGTTTATTTCACACATAAATTAATGAATATTACTGAATAATTTATCCAAGGCCAAAAGAAGAACTTAAACCGTACCTCTGTCTTCATATTTAAAATTGCATTATTTTTATTGTACCTATTATCTTGTTTAAATATCAAGCTCTGCCTTGATTTTTGCCTTTAGAATTTGATCATGTGTGAGCATTTTCACCAGCCACTAATGAATATGAAATAAAGGCACTTTTAAGAACAAGCACACACATTAAACACGGCAGAGGAAGGTTAGTGCTGATAGGCTATCAATAAGGAGACTGATAAAGAATGTATTTTAGAAAAAAAATATATTCCAGAGGATAGTCTGTGAAGTAAGAAGCAATACTGAACAAATAAAATTGTAAATATGCATGTCAGTATAAACCAATAAAATATATGCATGCAAATATGGTTATTCCCATACAATAATTATAAAATAATGTTCAATTTGGAGGTTTAAAAAGACAAGGTTTAAACAGTGGGCAAGGATAGCATTTAATCTGAAAGAACTACAGCTCAACTGTAAGAGTTTTAATATTCTTTTATTAGTTACAGGATTTAATATATTGATTATCTTTAATATTTATATAGTTAAATATATGTAACCAAATATAATTCAAATATATTTGAAATGTAAAACTTCAAGGGTAACCATTAAAGCCCTAGAGGTAATGTTCATAATTTCTAAACCAGTAGCTAAAACATAGAAGGAAGAAAAAATACAGTAAAATGCAAAAGACATAAAAGCCAATACAATGAAAAAGATGAAACATCAAAGGAAAATAGAAAAAGTGAATCAGTAAGAATCAAACTGGCAGAAAAAGTTCAAATATGACAAGAATTTCAATAAACTAAACATATAAGCATTTCTATTAAAATGGACATTTTTAGATTGGATTTTTAAGAAAAAGTCCAATTATGTACTACTTCCAAGAGACACAACTGAAACTGGAGGAGACATAATTGTTTCACGTAAAGTAGACTGACCCCCACCGAAAAAAACCCTAGAGTACTTATATTAATATAAGACAAAATAGAGTTTAAAACAAAACATATTATGAAAAATAGAGAAGTTTATACTATAATGAGAAATGATTCAAATCACTAGTAAGTATAATAATTCTAAACTAGTGCACACATAATAAAAGATCCCCAAATGCATACAACAAAATCGATGAGATTTGATAAAGAAATGGTCAAATCAATCACTGTAGTGGAAGATTTCAATTCAATTTTTGATAGGTAAAATGAACAAAAACCTTACTAAAAATATGGAATTAAAACAATTAGGACAATAAACTTCTGTTAATGTTCACAGCTAACTAGGGAATAAGAATTTTTCTCAAGCCCCCAGGAAATATTTATTAAAAGGTATTGTACCATAAGACAATTCTAAAACATTTCAAAAAATTGATATCTAACATAATTTTTCGAGCCAAAACAGAATCACATTAAAAGGTGATAATAAGATATAAACTTTAAAACACACTTATTAATGTATGTATCAATAAGAAAATTATTTTAAAAATATAAAACTACTTAGAATACTAAATATCAAAATTGTAAGATGTAGCAACATTTGCTAGGATTACATTTTTTATGAGAAAAATTTAATATAAATAACCTAAATATTTAGCTCAAGAAGTTAGAAAAGAAACAATAGAGTCAAATTAAATGAAGCAGAAGGAAGATGAACATACAGAAGAAATAAATGAAACTGAAAACAAATACAGAACTGAGAATATAAAAAAACCAAAGGTTTGCTTTATGACAAAGCTAGTTAAGAATTCAAATTTCTGGTGAAGAAAAAGAAAAAGAGAGATAAAACACAAATTAAAACTATTAATATATAGTAGAGGGGAGAACGCTATAGATGCAAGAGAGATTAAAGAGAAGTAATAAAATACTGTAAGTAGCTTCATGCCAATACACCAAAAAACATAAAAAAAGACAAATTCCTAGGAAAATATAACAACAAAATTGACTTCAGAAGAAATAAGAAATCTTTAATTAGACCATAACTATTAACATAAGACTACTAAAGTAATTGAAGAGAAGTTAAAAATCTTTTAATGATGAAAATACCTGACTCTGATGATTTAGAGGTGATATTCACCGATCTTTCAAGGAACAGATAATTCCAATCTTATACAAAGTCTTAGAGAGAAACAGAGGAGGATTTCTTAGTTCATTTTTTAAAGCTGATATTACCTTTATGCCAAAGCCAGTAGACGATAACCTCATTCATGCACAAGAATGCAGATTTTAGTAAACAGAATCTAGCAGCGGTTAAATAACGTAGTTCATAGAAAAAAATGGCTGTTTTCTTATTCTAGGAATGTAAAATGGTTTAACATGTTAGCATATCAGTACATGTAATCCATGTAAGTACATGGATCAGTACCATGTACTTACATTTACCATCAGTACATGTAAGAAGAAACAACGTGTCATATAGCCATTTCAAAAGATACACAAATAATATATGAAAAAATTAAATGTGGATCCTTCATTTAAAAAAAAAACCTTTATAAATAGGGATAGAACTTCCTCACCTTTATTTTAGAATAAAATAAAAATACTGAAAACCACCCAAGATGTATAGTTTAATGATCTTTTTTAATGAGACAAACTTCCTTGTAATCAATCGCCACCACTAGGTCAAGAAAGAGAACTTTGCTAGCCATCATGGAAGCCCCACCATGTGCCCTGTTTCTATAACAACCCTTGCCCTCCTCTCAGTGATAACCCTTATTCTAATTTTTATCACTATTTACATCTTTACTTCTTGTTAAAGTTATCTAGTCCTGGACACTTTGGTTTAAAGAAAACATATAATACATCATTTAACTTTTTAAAATCTCTAGGTCCCCCTTCTTTTCCTTTCTTTATAACTTGTCTGTGAAAGAACCCAGGGCATTTAACCTGTAGAATCCTTCATAGCCTGGATTTTGCTGAGGGCATCCTCATGGTGTAGCTCAACATTTTCCTTATCTTTTGCATTTCCTGTATATTGGCAGCTGGATACAGAGATTTAAGTCCAATCTCTTTGGCAGGACAGATTCTAGGGGGTTATATTTTTTTTACCGGGAGTCACATAATGTCTGTTTTCTTTTTATTGTGATGTTAAAGGTCACAGATGTCCAATGCCTTTATTCATTACTTTATTACAGATTGAACAATAGAACTGTTCTACTTCCATCCTTGGGTTTTCTTTCGTTAGTTGAAGTAACTTTCTTAATGGTCAAGTGTGACAATCATTTCCTTTGGACTAGAAAAAGATGAGAAGTTCAATGTTTATATTCAACATGGCTCCAGGGTCCTAGCCAGGGCAGTAAGACAAGGAATATAAACATGAAATTTGTATTCAACATGGCTCCAGGGTCCTAGCCAGGGCAGTAAGACAAGGAAGAGAAATTAAGACAAAAAAACTCAAAAGGAAGGTACCAAACTAGCATCACCTGCAGATGATATCATTGTTTACTTAGAAAATCAAAAGAATCTACAAATTATTAGAACTAATACAAGAGTTGATAAAAAGTTAGTTGGCTTTAAAATAAAAAATAAAAATTGTTTGCTTCTCTATACACCAACAAGAAACCGTTGGAATATGTAAGTTTTAAAACTGTCATTCACAATTAAAATTAGAAGTCAACTCAAAATATGTCACATAGAAATAAATAAAACAAATGTGTATACTATGTCTGGAAAAGTATAGGAATTTATTGAAATAACTAAAAATAGACAAGATAGAGAGTCATACTATGTTTCTAGATTGGAAGAGCCAGTGTCAGAAATATCAATTTTACTCAAAGTAAATCTATAAATATTCTCATTAAATCTAATGGGGTTTGTCATGGAATTTGGCAAACTACGAGATTTATTTTGAAGAGCAAAGGATCAAAGCAAGGCAAATTCTTGAAGAAGAATAAGATAGGAGGGTTTGCTTTTTCAAATACAAATATGAAACCATAGTAATTAAGGTAGTATAATATTTGTTCAGGGACAGACAATTTGGCTGGTCGAACAAAACAAGATTCCAGAAACAGACCCACACACATATAGAAAGTTGATTTGTGAGAAAGGAAGTATCCTGTACCCTTGAGAAACAGAAGAGTAATTCAATAAGTGTGCTGAGACAATTACTATACCTGTCAGGATAGGATAGGTTATGATTAGGAAACAACCCTCACATCTTAGTGGCATAAAATAACAAAGTCTTACTCAGACTATATGTCCAACCTAAGTTGGTGGGAAGTGGATTGGATTCTATTCTTTGTAGATGTCACCCAGAGTCACAGGTTGATGGAAGATTTAACTTTTTTTTGACACTAACATCTCGACATAAGCCTTCAGGGTTCTCCATGCAGCAGAAAAACAAGGCTGTAGGGCTCAACACTGGCAATTATTATGTTCCTCCTTCCAGAAGTGACAACGTCACTTTGCTTTAGTTTACCATTGTGTAGAAAATAATTTCTTAAACAAAAATAGAACAGTAAGAAAAAAATTATGTTTATTAACAGACATATGGAAATATGTCACATACTTGGGATATTTTATCTTTAACAAAAGATTAATACTTATATTTCAAAAGCACCATACACATTAGTAAAAAAGTGATGAAGGCCGGGTGTGGTGGCTCATGCCTGTAATCTCAGCACTTTGGGAGGCCGAGGGGGGCGGATCACGAGGTCAGTAGATCGAGACCATCCTGGCTAACACGGTGAAACTCCATATCTACTAAAAATACAAAAATTAGCCAGGTGTGGTGGCAGGCGCCTGTACTCCCAACTACTCGGGAGGCTGAGGCAGGAGAATGGCATGAACCCGGGAGGCAGAGCTTGTAGTGAGCCGAGATCGCGCCACTGCACTCCAGCCTGGATGACAGAGCGACACTCCAGCTAAAAAAAAAAAACAAAAAACAAACAAAAAAAAAAGGTGATGAAATCAGGAACTTTCATTAACAGGGGCCATAAAGAAAGTGAAAATACAGGACACAATCTTCAAGATTTGCTATCTAACAAAAAGTTAAAATCCAGGATACATTAAATAAATAAGCAGATCTCAACTCATGACATTAATAAGAAAAATACAGAGAAGGGGGGAAGAAAAAGCTCCTGAACAGACATTTGACAGAAGAAACACAAATTATCCATAAATCAATAAAAATGTGTCCAATCTAATTATTAATCTAGGGAATGCAAGTAAAGACCACAAGGAGATACAATTTTACAACCTCTAGATTGAGGTGGGGTGGAAAATGTATAAAAATCAAAAGTATTTGAGAGAAAGACACTGACAGGAAATCCCCTAAAACAATTGATGAGGGTGTAAATATACACAGTTATTCTGATAAACGAATTGGCACTATCTGGTAAGCTTGAGCATTCACAAATTCTAGCATATAACAATTCTTCTCTGAAGTATGCATGTTAGAAGTCACCTTGTACATTTGAACCATGAAAATATTTGAGAATTTTCACAGTTAATCTGATTGGAAAAAGCCTGATCATATGAATAATACCTGGAACAAAATTGGGTTGCATTTATGTAATGTAATACTTTACATCAGTGAAAATATATACAGCATTGCTATGTGCAAGATAATATGTATTACTTCTGAAAGTTCAGAAATAAGCAAAACTAAAATATATATTGTTTGAGAATAAGTATATAGTCTCAAACATATATACTTATGTGGTAAAATTATATGCACAAGTACATGTGTACATATGTGCTAAAATTGTATATTCGTATGCTTGTATACCTATGGATAACTCTGGTATACCTATGTGCCTACCTGTGGTGTATACCTATTACATACACACACACACACACACACACACACATATGCCAGCCAGCATGGGTATGTTAAACACAAAATTCAGGATAGGTGTTAATTCATGGATGGAAGTCAGTTGTGTGGGTGGGGACAAACCTTTCAATAAATGCAGATTATTAGTAATATTCTAGTTCTTATTTTAGGTTAGTAAGTTAATAGATATTAGTTTTATGATTATGCTTAAGAACATAAAATATTAGTATATTAGTATTTTACATTAAACATTATATTAAATATATTATGTATAGTAAAAAGTCAAAAATAATTAAGTTTAAAATTTACAAACAAAATAAGAAAGATGGACTGTGGATGTGGTGAGTAGCAAGGTAGCAAAGGCCCTGCATCAGAGATGGCAAAGAGGGTTTACATTTCCTCTTGAGAGGAATTCGGGGTCTGAGATAGCTGTGGCAGGGAGGTGGATGTGGGATGGGGGTGGGGGAAAGTGCTATGCTTGATTAGTGATGTCTGCACGGGCACGGAGATGAGAGTGATAGACCTGTGCAGCAGGCTTATCATTCCTGCTCTAAGTGATTTATTCCAGTGGAATGAGGTTTTGTCTTTACTGAGAGCATGAGGAAGGCTTGAGCCTGTTGAAAACATAGAGCTGGATTTTTTTACTTTCCTTGGAAATCACGGCCCTGAACAGCTTTACTAAAGCTGGTACATTGGCAGTGGTTTTGTCTGCCCAGGAAGACAAATTAGTCACTAGTCACGGATAAGCATGTCCCATGAGAAATAGAAATTCATGGCCAGGAACACATCTTCATTTGGGGCTTTCTCTGTGAAAACCTGGGACTCATGGACTTCTGTATCTCGGTCTCAAGCCCCTTGGTTTACAGATTCCTCCCAACTCCATCTGGGGAAAATAAGAAGGCAAAAAAAGAAACCTTGGGAGAAGAGGCAGAAAAGGAAGGGTAAGAAAAGGGAAAGGGAGTCAGATACTGAAAGGGCAAAAAAAAAAAAAAAAAAAAAAGAAGGGGGAGGGGATCTTGAAGTTTAAAATCTATATATAAAAATTAAAAAAATAACTGACTTGGGAGAAGGGTATAGGAAAGGAGAGCATGCAGAGGAATTATTGATTAGATCCCTTGGGGTGACATAAATCAGCTCTTGATTAGGTGTGAAATGTTGACAGGCCTGAATTGCTTACAACGAATTAATGGCTGTGAGGGGCTCTGAAATCCTGGGATGAAAGCAAAAGGCTTTGTCTCGAAAAACAAATGGCATCCACGGTGTAAACTTTTTACTGTTCCTATGCACTCTAGATGCTACACAGAAGAGCCTGCCCTGTCCTTATCCTGGGACGCTAGTTGTAGATCACTCCTAAGGGTGGTGATTGCTTTCCTCCTCTGTCCTCATGTCTGTGCAAACTCTAAGACTCCTGGGAAAGCTCAGCTCTGCCTGCCTCATTGAGGAGGCAGGAGTCCTCGGCAGGCAGGGGCATTGAGGCTCCAACATCAGATCTCAATCTATTGAGGATGTCTTATTTATTCTGGTTTCAATTTATTGTTTTTAGCTGTTATTGTTTCTAAGCTTAGATTCTCCCCTGTTCCGGTTGGAATACTATCTACTTTAGCCAGTGGAAAGTATTGTGGGTCTCAATGTATCTCTGGCACTTCAGCTAGTGGGTGGAACATGTGCTGCCAACCTACTGCCAGGTTAATAGCCTGTGATTGCCTTTTCCAGAGAGCTTTTCCAGACCAGTGGCTTAACTACCCCGTCTCCCTCCCAGTTCAGTGGCAGGGTGGGTAAGTGCTTTCTCCTCAAACCACTGAACAGAGGCATCCCAGACCCAGCCAGGACTTTCATTTTCCTCTTTTTTTTTTTTTTTTTTTTTTTTTTTTTGTGACGGAGTCTGGCTCTGTCACCCAGGCTGGAGTGCAGTGGCGCAATCTCGGCTCACTGCAAACTCCGCCTCCCACATTCACGCCATTCTCCTGCCTCAGCCTCCCGAGTAGCTGGGACTACAGGCGCACGCCACTATGCCCGGCTAATTTTTTGTATTTTTAGTAGAGACGGGGTTTCACTGTGTTAGCCAGGATGGTCTTGATCTCCTGACCTCGTGATCCGCCTGCCTCGGCCTCCCAAAGTGCTGGGATTACAGGCGTGAGCCACCACGCCCGGCCCGTTTTCCTCTTGTTGTGAGTTGCGACCAACCCAAATAGCTGCAGAACAATGTGGAGGAGGTTCCCCTCCATTTCAGCGCTCCCCTTTCTGCTTTTGTGCACACCAATCTGAAAAGCACACCAATCTGAAAAGAGCATCCTCAGGGAAATTCAGAGGTGAATTGATCTGCAGTTGAGGCAGGGCAAGGCAATGGGTCAGCTTTTATTTTCTGGAGGAAATTAGTGAGTACTATAGCTATTTTCACAAAGGGCATGTACCAGGCAGGAAAATGCAGGTGTAGACAATAAAGCAAGGATTAAAGGGAACCCTTTGCATGGGTTCCTGAATCCAAGTGAGAGAAGTTCCTGATGAGGAAGAGACAGGCCAGCTGGGGGCCTATTCAGATGGTGGAGAACCTCAACCACATGTGGTGAAAACTGTACACATCTGTACGACTTTGCATACAACCAGGGAAATTTACACATCTCTGTGTAACTTCGCATGTACTTGCAGAAACTTCAACACAGTTGGAGAAACTGTGTAAACCTGGAGAACTGTGAGTGCAGTTGGGTAATCTCTGTAGCCAAGGGCAGAAACACAGGGCTACTCAGCAACGATATACCAAGTGCTGCTCAACAAAGGCAAAGATGCTTTTTCACAAATGACTGAAAGGAGGCACATGTCTGTGTGGATTATGAAAGAATTTGACACATTTATATTGCAGAATTCAAGACAGAGCCTCTTGAACTTTCTTGCACATTACTGTCACCTGGAAATGGTGTTTAACATACAGGTACCAGAATACCACCATGAACTACCAAAGCTGATCTTTCACTTTGGGGCCCAGAGAAGTGCATTTATAATACAAGTCCTTCAGAGAAGCAAATGTACAACAAAATTTGATGAGCTAATTCGGGAATGGTGTTAGTTTTGAGGACAATAGCTTCTTCTCTTTTCTCCAAGTGATTCTGAACTTGCTAAAAGGATCATGATGCTAAAATCAGAGGAAACTCTGTAGAGATTGTATCTCTGATGGCCCTGCAGTTTGTTGTAGGGGGATCAGATCAGATTCCCTGGTCTCTCATCTGCTGATCTCTCCAAGCCCTCTCCCTAGGAAACGATCTCCTAGTGGATATAACAAAGGAAACCTCAAATCAAACATTCATATAACTAGACCATAATTGTTGGCTTACTCATTGTTTTCTTCCACTAGACATTGAGTTTGTATTGTCACTGGCTGGAGGAAGTGCGCTGTCTTCATCCCTGTCTCCATAATGCTTGGCAAATAATGTATTGGTTGGAATAGTCTGACCACACTACCTTTTTAAACAGAAATTATTTCATTTCACTCTTACGACATCGTTTGAAAATCTATGGTTATTATTCTCATTTTATGTTAAAGAAAGTTTAGCTCTAACGTTGTTAGTCCATGTTCCCATTATTTTTCAAGAGTTAGGTCTGGGGTTTGATTCCCGGCCTGCTGGATGTCAATATTTACAATTGCTCCCCACTAACTCTTCAAGTCACTGACACATCAATGAAAAATATAATAAAACACTTCATTCTTGTTCATCTTCTTTTCATTTAGGAAGACAAAAAAGGGAAGCAAGTTTGAGTCAATCTTTCTTTAAAGCTTCTCTGGCATCTCAGCAGTGAGCTTCAGATATCATGGGGGGAGAAACTGATCAACACAAATAAACATTTAACTTCCCAGCATGTCATACCATTTCATTTCACGCTCTACTAATAGGGTGCCTCTATTCTGGGAATAAAAGATTTACAAAAATGAATATATAATTAAAAAATTGAATTTACAGTAACATCTAGCATTTGTTACCTTCCCAAAGTGCTTTTGCATACTGACTCTCATTTAGAGTATCCACTAAGCGGATTCAGATAATGCAGTTTGTCAATGCAAAAGTGAAGGGATGATTTTGTAAATATTCAAATACACTCAAGTTTCTGAAAAAAAAAAAAAAAAAAAAAAAAAAAAAGAAAAAGAGTGACATGCTTACTCCTTGACTTGTGATTTCACCATTGAGAGCCTTCTATGTGCAGGCCCTATAATTTCCATGAGTCTCATTTAATTTTTGCAACTACTTGGTGACACAGGTATCGTTATGCAACCCTCAGGTCACCATCGCTGTGAGGTGTCAAATTTTAATTAGATCTTACTCTGCGCTTCTAGGAAAATATGCTTTACTTAAAAGGCAGAGACCCCCATCACTCACCATCAGCATCTACGTGAGTCTTACATGCACATTTAAGACGGAGTCATAAAACCAGCTATAAATAAGGGAGGGAAACACAAACAGGGCTTTCAATTCAGGGTCTTGTCAAGTGTCCACTTGCATTGGGTGGAGGAATATCTTTCAAAAACACAATAAAGGGAATGGAAATGAACATATTGCGAGTTTTTTGTTCTAGGAAAGATTAGTTAAGTTGTACTCAGAGAGGTTAGTTAAGTTGCCAAAGGTCACACAAGTATAAAATAGAAAATTTGAAACTAACACCTTGAGCTTCTCATTGACTTCAGGGTGTATTCCCATAAGCAAAAGCTGCCTCATGGTAAGGGATTTTTAATATATCAGGGTGCTAAATCTAATTAAATTGGACTTTATGCAAATCCCTTTCAGAGGAGGACTCTTAACAAATTATATGAAAGGGGTAGTGCCAGCGAGAAAGCCCTGTTTGTTTTTTTATGCATGACTTACAGAGAAAAGATACAATTACCAGGAGGTAAAAGAATAAAATGATGTAAAAAGAATAAAAAGATCACCAGACAGATCAATAAACAAGCAGCAGAAAGAGTAAGATGAAAAGAGAAAAACAGATCTTCATGCAGTATTTGTCTCTTATCACTGCTGTAATAAATTACTGGGAATGTAGTGGCACAAACAACACAAATGAATTAGCTTACAGTTCTGGAGGTCAGAAGTCGGCAGGGGTCCTAATGGGCTGAAATAAAGTTATCATCAGGGCTACATTCCTTCTCCAGGCTGTCCAGGAGAATCTCTTTCCTTGCCTTTTCCAGCTACTTGAGGCTGCCCACATTCCTTGGCTTGTGGCTACTTCCTCACTCTTTCAAGCCAACAACAGAGCATTTTTCTTTAAAGGCAGCCAAGAAAATTCTGTCTTTAGGGTTTTGTGATTAGGTTGGGCCCACCTGAATAAGCCAAAATAATCCACCTCATCTTAAGATTCTTAACTTAATCATATCTGCAGTGTCTCTTTTGTCATGTAAGGTGACATATTCGGTTTCTGGGGATTAGGGTGTAGACATCTTTGAGAGTCCATTATTCTGCCTACCACTTACATAAACAAGACATAGGGAAGATAGAAAATGGGAATCGTAGGTACATTTGGACCCTGCAGAAGTGCACTAAAGAGTAATATAGAAAGATAAAGAGGCAGGTATGATCAAGGACAGAATACACAGATACATTTATTAGGAACTCAAATGGGCCAAAGTAGTTGCAGATTCATTTTTTGTGAGTGGGGGAGTTGGGCTTAAGCACATTTTAAAAGCCCTCTGAGAAAGATACTATATCATTAATAAAATTTGCTAAAATCCTTCCCAAGGGCACTAGGAAGGAGTCACTGTACTATGAGGGTCCCTGAACCTTAATTTTCATGGGCATCATAGTAAAACCACCTCTGAGCCAGGGACTACAGGAGGCACTATGTAGGTGTCATTGTTACTTACCCCCCACACAAGTCTGGGCAAGCTGATGCAGGACTTGATTTAGAAACTCTGGTAAGTGATGGAGAAGGAATCCAGAGCCAGGCTGGGTGATGCTGCAGCACATCCATCACACTCTCCCTACTAAAAGTTGAATCCTAGACAGCTGCACCCCACTACTGAGCTAGCTCTGTGATGTTCAAACGAAGCAATAATTCTCTGTGGTCCCTTCTGAATTTTACAATTGTCTTGAAACAAATATCCAAGCAACATTCCCTATGGCAGGGGTAAGGATGAGACAGAGGTGAAGAACACAGCTGAGGAAGTGGGAAGATAAAATCAAGGCCAAAGATAGTTAGGGCTACCAGGAAGACCAGATGCCAGTGCAGCCTGAACAGCTGAAACCGTTCCTTTTTTTTTTTTTATCGAGGCAGAGTCTTCCTCTGTCACCCAGGCTGGAGTACAGTGGCGCAATCTCGGCTCACTGCAACCTCTGCTTCCCAGGTTCAACCATTGCCTCAGGCTCCTGAGTAGCTGGGATTACAGGCGCCCGCCACCATGCCAGACTAATTTTTTTGTATTTTTAGTAGAGATGGGGTTTCACCATGTTGGCCAAGCTGTTCTCAAACTCCTGACCTCAAGTGATCCGCCCGCCTCGGCCTTCCAAAGTGCTGGGATTACAGGCATGAACTACCGTGCCTGGCTAGTCCAAACCATTCCTATCGGCTTTTTCATATTGCCTGGGGCCTTTCCTCAAGATTTCTCCTTTTATCTCCACTTCTTCCTACCCGTCATAAGGCCTATAAGCACATGGTATTTGTCTATCCCCACTCTGAAGCATGGATATTTTGAAAGAACCTGATACATTATTAACTTAAAAAAAAAAATCACACCTGACCCTGATGTTGAACTTCACCTTGCTGCCAAGTTTTACCCCAATCCTAAGTAATAATATTTCTTGCTTTGATCCTTACCCATGCTTCTGAAGCAGAATTAGGCTTCAGGATCAGACAGAAGGGAGGCATGAGACGTGGTTTAGAGATGCAATTTTACAAACAACACAATTCATTTAACTCGATATATCCAAAGTGTGAGCATTTTAACACACAATCATGATAATCATTGAGGTTTGGGGTTTTTTGTAGGAAATCTTAGAAATCCAGTATGAATTTTACACTTATAGCATCTCTCAGAATTAATCACATTTCAAGTGACCAATAGCCACATGCGGCTGGGGTCTCCTGTAGAACAGCATAGAGTTAGAGACTTGCAAGGTTCAGAGTTTTTGTGTGCTTTCTTGTTTTGGTTTGGTTTGGTCAAGAAGCAGGGAATGGTTTGGTTTGGTTAGGAAGCAGGGAATGCCTTCTTGTATCTCCTTTTCTCTTTTTGGGGGTTTTGGGAGCCATTCCTGATCATTGTTCAGATGGATTAATTCATTAGGGTTCACAAAAGTGGTGATATTTTCTCGTCCTGCCTTCATTTATAATCTGTAAAACTTCTCTAAAGGGATATTTCTTATCCCCAACTATTTGGTTACCTGAAAAAGATTTTTTACCAAAAATGTAGAATAAATATCATTTAATCATTTTCCTTTATTTCAGTTTTCAAAAGGCAGGAGCTATGCTTGCAGTTCTCCCAAATGTACGGGGTGCATATAAGGGCTGGGGAAGAGCCGAGGAAAAAGCGGGCAGTGGGGGGTGATTGGAGGCTCGGTGAGGATGGGATGGGCATAGGATGGAGGTGAGAGGTAGAGGAAGAGCTCAGTGATGGGGTCAGGGGTATGCTATGGCTCGAAGAGGACTGTTCCATGTATATCAGTGTTAAAGATGAGGAAAAAGTACTGTGCATTCACCATGGCTGAATAAATCCGGTATTTTCTCCATCCCACTCCAGCAAACAGAGAGCTCATTACCCTCCACTCCCCAAATTCACAACTAGCAGAAAGGAAATAAGCAGAGTTCGTGCTTCAGGTTTACTTGAGGAGATTGTTTTGGATTGTCTCAAAGGGAAGGAATCTGGAGACTGGTGCTGAGAGGTGAGGATGAGAGGAACTGAAGCTTCAGTTTAAAGGACTGGTATGTGAATTAGGAAAAGATTGGTAATGAGGGGTTTTCATGTGAGTGGGAGATCCATACCCTAACTGCACATGGTGCCCTGGTTGGAGGATTTCAATGGGATGCAAGGAAACCTGGACACCCACAGCCTTGAGGGAAGTGGGCCAAACCCCTGTGTTGAGCCTGTGATCAGGGGGAGGACCCATGAGGGGCCAGAGGCCATAAGAGCATTCAAGCACAGCAGCCACCCCATGGATCAGGAGACTAAGGTTAACTATGGCAGACACATTGGATTAAGGACAAGGCCCTTCTCCATTTTGCTAGGTGACCTCTAAGTGCTAGGATTGTTATTTTCCATAGTTATTAAATGCAGATATTCTAGAACAAGGCTTCTGGGTTCAAATGTCAGCTTCTGTGTGTACTCTGTGAGCTTGGACTGAAGATATTTGTGCCTCAACATCTTCATCTATAAAATGGGTAAAAATAATGGTAACTCCTAGGGTGGTTGAGGCGAAAAGTGAGTTTGTAAAGATGAAACACTTAGATGGTATCTGAACCACAGTGTGCTATGTGTTAACCATGTTTAACTGACTATAATGAAATAGCTAAAATAATAATTATTATTCTTACTTCGTGACTTTGGGGAGATGAAAGATCACTGAATATAATAGAAACTGATTTTTCTCTTAACCATGTTAGAATCAGATTTAATTTGTAGGGTGGGAGGAGGAAGAGGAGCAGAAAAAAATAACTATTGGGTACTAGGCTTAGTACCTCGGTGATAAAATAATCTGTTCGTCAAACCCCTGTAACGAGTTACTTGTATAACAAAGCTGCACATGTACCCCTAAATCTAAAATAAAAGGTTTTTCTTTTTTAAAAAAAAAGGTTAAAGAAAGAAAAAATAATAAATGTAATACTTTTGTGTGCCTGGCTGCTGTGGATTAAATTCATAGTGCTACAACACATTACCCAGCAATATAATGCCATTTTATATATTTTTGCTTCCACATCAAAACTGCTGAATTAAAACTACTCCTTCAGAGCACTCTGAGCCATGCACCAGAGTGTCTCAGTGAGTCTTAAAGGGGCCATTCATCAGCATCCCAGGACAGGATACATCCCTGATGTTCTGAAAATGTGTGTAAAAAAAAAGTATTTTGTGGAGGGAGGTAGTGAGGTTGGGATGGAGAGAGAGTGGGAGGATTTTATGTATAAAAATATGAAACGAGTGAGTGTGAAGCACATAGAATGTTAAAAAAAAAATAGTGCAGTTCTTTTAAGAACGGTTTCAAGCCCAGGAAGGATGCAGTGGAGGGTGTGAGGGGAGTAAGCTCTAGGCTTTTCTATCATGCGGCTGAAAAGCAAAACTGTGGGATGCAGAAATCACGACTCGGGAAGTGGCTCCTAGTCACAAGGCCACGCTCCTCTGTAACAGGGCCTCACAGCTGACTTTTATGAGATCTTTAGAGAATTCCATTTTTGACACTAGTTTTTAATAATATCTGGATAAAAGGGTAAAGGACCAAGACAGTGTCATGAGGGGGTATTAACAGTGATATTTAAAAAGGACAGAATGAAGGCCTTAACAAATGGAGGCAGCAGCCCCGTGATTCACAGGGATGATGGTTCCCCCCAGGGGTTATGCGGGAAGACAAGAAAGCCAGGGGACAGTAGGACGTGGACAGTGCCAACTCCATTTTCCCTGCCATTCCATTGCAGCCTCAGTTTGCCTCAGCTGGAGCCCATTTGGCTCAAAGCTAAGTGTCTCATTCACAGTCTCAGTTTGCTATTTGGAGCTTGGAATTGATGGATGATAATCAGTCCAGTTTGGAGTGAGTCTTAGGCATTGCTGGTAGACAAAGTTCCTGCTGGTTAAGTCCACAGGTCTGGGAATCTGCCTCATGTTGCTGTCTAGTAGGCTAGTCCTTTGTCATAGCTAGACCTCTGCAGGGGTCCTAACACCTTACCTAATCCTTTCCCATATTTTCCTTCAGCAGTGGCCTACTCTCAACATTCTTGGCTATTGACTTTAATCAGGGTGGGAATACGATACTCACCTGGAAGCAAATGCCACTATCTAGTGGACCTTGATCTCATATGCTTTTCTTTATAGGAGACACTTTTTAAAATCACTGGCATGGCTGAAATAGCTCCAAGAGGCTCTCTCCAGCTGAATGATTCTGCCCCTGGGACCTGGATATTTGGTCCCTGCCCAACCTCCTGCTTCAGATGTGATTCTTACTGGTTGTCTGTTACTCTGGACTGGAAAATTTTGACCTTCTTTTGCTTCATGATCTTTCTAAAACCCAGGATGCAAATGCAGTTTTTTCTTCCACACTCCACAGTCAAAGGGTCTTAAGACCTCACTCTACTTCACGCCTGTGACTCCTTTCCGACAACTAGGAAAGAATGTGGCATCTAATGAGTGTTTTCTGAGCAAATGAATGGATGAATGAATCATTGCATATGTAGTTTAGGAAGGTTAGGGGAGTTGATGAGAAATTCCTTCGTTTAACAGGTTAAAAAAAGATGAAGTTTATATCAAAAATTAAAACATAGTAATAAACAAACAAAAATCCCATGATTGAAATTATTTCCAGACTTTGAGTTGATCATATGTTACAGCCTCCTTCTGATACACCAAAGCCCTGAAAATTATGAAAAAATAAAACAATGGTTTTAACATCCCAGCAGCACCTCCTTTAGAATGAAGAATGATCACAGCCCAAAGACCAGCCTCCAGAATACTGCAGCCAGCGACGCAGTCCTACTTTTCTTTCCCGAACTCATGGTCCAGAATTCACTGTATCTTTTCTGCGAACTTGTTCTTTCACCCATATCCCACACTTACATGGGTGGATAAAGGCCTTGAAGAAAAATCCAGTGAGCTATGAGACGTCACTCAGGGAATCTTGGCCTTGCCTAGGAAAGAATATTGAAATGAAAGGGATGGTAAGCCATAGGGAGAAAGTGTCCCCAGGTAAGTAGGAACACAGACTCTGGGATAAGAAAGTGCTTGACAGTGGGTCTGAGTGTAAGGAGTGGTGCAGGAAGAGTTTAAAGAAATACCTACAGGCCAGATCTTGCAGAAACCTCAACCTGTTTCCATGGAGGGATTTTAGGCCAGGAGGAGAGGAGGCAAGCATTTCTATGATTAAAATCTCACTCGCTGATGTTTAGAAAATGGGTTGGACACAGCAGTGTGCAGTTAGAGAGAAGGATGTGTGGGTTGCTCAGGCCAGGGGTGAATGAGATTGGTAGCTGTAGAGATGCAGGTCAGTGAATAAATTGAGGGGAGGTATTTAGAAGGTAGAACGGACAGGATGATGAGAGGCAGGGGAAAGTGTTCAGAGGTTGTGCAGAGGGGGTTGCTGGAGAAGACGGAGAAATCAAGCCAGAGGGGAAGACAAGGTAAGATCTCAGAGTATCTCACATGTCATGCTAAGAAGTTTGAACTTTATTCTGTAGGCAACAGGGAGCCATTGAAAGGTTTTAAGACTAGGAGTGATTTGCATATTGGAAAGGTCACTCTGACAGGGTACAGAAGATAGAGAGGAAGAAAGGAGAACCAGGGAGACCCATGAGGAGAGTGTGGTAGTTGTATAAGTGTGGAATGACGAGTGTCTGAATTAAGGTGGTAGCATAAAAGATGGAGAGAAAGAGGCTAAAGATAACTTTATTTTATTTTATTTTTGATGGAGTCTCACTCTGTAGCCCATGCTGGAGTGCACTGGCATGATCTCAGCTCACTGCAACCTGCACCTCTCAAGTTCAAGCGATTCTCCTGCCTCAGCCTTCCAAGTAGCTGAAACTACAGGCACAAGCCATCACACCAGCTAATTTTTATATTTTTAGTAGAGGCAGAATTTTGCCATGTTTGCCAGGCTGGTCTCGAACTCCTGACCTCTGGTGATCCACCCACCTTGGCGTCCCAAAGTGCTGGGATTACAGGTGTAAGCCACTGTGCTGGGCCAGAATACAACAATTTGAAGACGATGGAATTGCATTCCCTGGGAGAGTGGATTGGACATGGTGGTGCCACCATGAAGTTTGATGGGGAGCCTGGAGAAGGGAGTTTGAATAGGAGTAAATTCATTGATTGAAAAATTATGGACAAGACACTGTGCTAGGCCCTATGAATATATGTTGCATAAGAAAAATGTTGTCTGCCCTTCTGGAACTTAGAGCCTAGTGGAGGAGACAGAAATTAAGTAAACAAACACATTCATTAATCATGAATTAGAAGTCTGATGAAATAAAGTAATAGACCTGTCATAAAAAATAGCAGGGTATGGAAGTATGTGGCCTGTTCTACATAGGGTGGTTGGAAAACGCTCCCAGAAGGGGTGATATTTAAGATAATACCTGATGGATGAGAAATAGGAGGGTTAAGTACATTGCAGGAAGAAAGAACAGCAAACACACAGGCATTGAAACTGGAATGTGCTTGACTTATTTGAGAAGCAGGAAGATCACTGTGGCTGCAGAAGATTGAATGAGGGGAGGAGCAATATATGAGAGGTGGGCAAGGGTTAGATCACTCAAGGCAATATCTCTCACACCACGGCGTATGGAGAGGTCGTGAGGTGTTATGCTCAATTGCAAAACAAGCAGGTTAGGGTCTCTTGTCTTATACCTAAACAACTTCAATAATTTATTTTATTGGACAATCCCCAGCAGACATTTGATTTTGGGACCCCTGAAAAAAGTTAATGAGCATTATAAATATCATATTGAGTAGATATTGGGGACTCATTTATGAGAAAATCAAGAGTTTAGAAGCTGGGAATTCAGTAGCTCAGAGTCACTGAAAACCTGAGAGAAAAACCTGGGAGTAAAAGCAGACATGTACTCTCCAGGGTAGAAGCCTGTGCCCAGAGATATGGGACACCGGGGTTTGAGTAGTACCAGCTGAAGCTGGATGCAATAATAATTCACCTGTGTACTGTTTGTATGTTCCTTGCTAGGGCCACACTGAGTTACAGATTCTAGGCTTTATCTGAATAAAGAAAAAGAATAAAATGGTTGTGTTGGTATCAGCAGTTTGCATCCAGAAGCAGACATCAAGATAAAGGGTAAGATACAAAATGTTTATTAGAAATCAACACTTATGAAAGAAAAGAAGTTGAGAAGGATTAAACAGGGGGAGAAGTCAAACGACTAGAGTGAATTGACAAAGCCAAGCCAATCCAGCAGAGAGCTCTGGAGTGAGTACCAGCCCTGAGAGTGTAACACTATGGATCCAAATGGTCAAGCCTTTATTTTCCAACCTTGCTTAGTTACTGCATGTAGCTGCCTTGGCAAAAAGAGAGACCTTAGGGAAGGTGCCTTGCTTCAGGTGAGGCCAACTCTGAAGAAGCAGACAGCTGGATGCCATCCACCTCCACTGACTGTATTTTCTGCAGCTAGAGAGCAAGTCTTTCCTTAAAGAGTATGAGTGGGGCAATTTTGTGTCTACAGTAAACATGAAAAAAGTGGATGATAAAAAACTTTATACAAGCCTTAGTAAGCTCTCTGAGCAATGTCTACATTCTTAAAATGAGGTATTGTAAAACTATATTTAGACACATATGTGAAAAATCTCTAGCTGGTACTTGTTCCTGTTAGAGAAGCAATAGGCTTAGATTATTGAAATCACCTAGCAGCCAGTGTAATAAAATATAAAAATGGCCCCCAATGCAAAGTTTAATATTAACTCTTCCAAATTCCTAGTGAAGTATCACAGAGCACTTCTCCACTAGCAGGGAAAGAGTATAGTTGAACAAGGACAAGGTTTTTGAGCTTCTTGGTGCTTCTGAGGCTCCTGGGTGCATGGAGGAGATGGAAATGATAGAGAAAGATGTTAGCTTTTCTTTCCTACATTGGTAAAAGGCTTACTAAGAAAATGGCTTAGTGGTAAGAGAAGATAGTTTTTATAGCCTTAAGTTCTACAGTTCTAAGTAGGTGACAAGGTCCAAAAGTTAACAAAGATTTTGAATGCATTCTTCTAGATGGTTAAATGTCATCTTTCTCAATCTGGGACAAAGACTTACAATTGGAGTCCCATGAAATCCATCTTTCACTTAGTTATTTTATTTTTACCCTTTGTTAATTTTTTTTTTCTAGCAGACCTCACGTTTATATGGCAAAGTCTGTGTGGGTAGATGTTACTGGGAACACCTACCCATATAGACACTTGTAAATTTCTCATGGTCACAGCAAGTCAGCCCCACATTACTCACTGGCATTGATGTGATTCAGGCCTGCACTTTGTTGATTTTACTACCTTGTCAACCTTCCTTCTGATCCTTCTGCCAGGTTGGGTGTCTGGTGTAACAACAGAGGTGGTAAAAATGAGTTGAGTGTGGAATCATGTGGGTAATGCTAATGGTAATAAAAGGAGAGGATGATTATGAGGGATGTGGGTGTTATGTAATGGAAAACATTGTTGGAGGAATAGTCATTAATATTTCTGGAAAAATGGATGGGCAGAAGATAGTCTTTGGAAATGCTGGACACTTGCAGAGTCTTGTTAAGAATAATTTTGTTTTTCTTTTCTCCTCACATCTTTAAAGTACAGGGCATGAGATTGCAATTATTTCTACTGTACAGCTGTTGCAGAGAATGATTGATATGAGTGACATCTGAACAATGATTTTTATTTAAATTTTTCCTCAGTAAACATATTCAGAATACTTATCAGAAAACTTTTAAAGTTGACAAAAAATTCTTTTGAGTTTAAGAAGTTAGGGAGAACACCAGCTTAAAGGCAAGAAGACAACAGCAGAAGCAGCAAGCCAAATGGTTTCTTTGGCTATTCTTTTTGCTGTGTGTTTGTTTTGCATACATTCAACATTTATCTAACACTTCATAAAAATAGAAAAATTTAAAAAATATTAGAAAGTGATATTTCTCTCTAAAGGAATATAGTATTAAAGAAGATGGTAAAAAAATAACTTAGAAAAGGTTTGAAAGCAGGGTTCCTGAAGTTGACAGCTGCATCTGTGCATGCAGTAGTAGAAGGGTGACATGAAAAACCTGGGTAGGCATTGCAAGTGTCCCTGGGTTATGGTCTTGAGTCTTCTTCTGAGATCCAGTAAGCACCTAGAAGAATGTTAAGTGGAAGAGGAGTGAGTAGACCCACTTCCTTGACAAGCTGAGGGCCTTAGCGAGCACCTCACATTACTTCTCTGACCTCCCGTCTGTAAAATGGGAGTATTGGGCTTCAGGAATCATATAAGTTCTTGGAGAGTTATCATTTGTGATTTCATGAGGCAGAATGAGCCTTTGGGGATGTTTTGGAGAGAGACAAAAATAGAGGAAGGAGAAAGGGTTTTGGAGCAGAGAGAACAGAACTATAGAACTTGATTAGAACCTTACTTCTACTTCTCGCTGAGTAACTTGTGTTAGGCTCTTGGATCCTCAATCGCTCATCTTTAAAAGGGATAAAAGCACACCTACTTGAGAGAGTTGTCCATGAAATGCTACACATAGAGCAGCTGGCATGGTGCCTGCAGCATAATGTAATAGTCACTTGATAAATGGTAGTCATGCCCAAAAGGACAGGCACAGCACTATTTTTTCACAATTCCTGCAACTCCTCTGAATAACCCAAATACTATATCCGTCTCTCTCTCAATCTCTCTCTCTCTCTCTTTCTTTCTCTCTCTCCTCCCCTCTTCATTCTGAATTCTCATGCCTTCACACTGCCTCCTCTTCTATTTTAAAAATGCCATTGTCATGCCTTCCATTTCTCCTCATGTGATAAATTATTTCCGTGGAAGCTAAACATCATATATGTTGGCTGAAGAGGTCATCTTTCTCAGACATTATTCAGTTAAGATAGATATGATAGGAAGAAAAGTAGGAAGAACAATAGATAGATAAAAGATAAAAGATCATTGGAAAGTAACAATACCCAAAGAGGTAGGAAATCCCAGATGCTAGTATATTCATTGGTAGGAACTTGAAGGTAAAAAATTCTGTTTTCTCCTTGAAAGCACATGGCGTAGGTAATCCCCCACTGTGTTCTTGCATTGTATGGCCTTCCTTCAACACAATAGAGATAAACAGAGGACAAAAAATTCAGAAGGTGAAATTCCGGGAGGCACAGAAATAAAAGGGCCACGTCTGGGGTAATTGAATTCAGAACAGCCCAACAACACATTTCTCATGTGGAGCAGCTGAGGCCCCTACTACAACTACAGACCAACAGGGTGCTCTTTTTTTTACTAAGGGCACATAGGGATTCAGAGTGAGTCTTGCTGCCTCTGTCCCAGGTGCCAATATGTGGGCTCGTCTCTGACCCTTTCTATGACACCTCTTATTTTGACCTAAACCTTGCAGTTGGGCATCCAAACATGTTTTCTGGTCAGCATTCCACTTTCCCTCTGAGATTCTGGGGCCAGACCTACTTAACCTCCTCCTGCTTCTCTGTCTGGTTCTTTCTAACTCTTTCGCAGAGAATCTGCATGTGTTTGTTTAGGCTTGAAACCATAGAATTATATCCTGGTGTCATCGATCTTTCCCCTATGCCTACCGAATTGTTCCCCAGCTAACTACAATTATGTATATCTTCCTATATCCTTCTTGACTTTTCTCTTCCATAGATTTGACCTTCTCTTTCAGTTCATGCAAGTCTGAACTAAGACTGAGTTTATTATACTGAGTTTATTATTTCTATTGTAAATTAATGCATAGTAAATTACTGGCTATGTTCTTTGGTAAATGAAGGTTCTTCAATATTCTAGAGAGGTAGTATATTGACTTGGGGATAGCCTAGGACTATAAAGTTTAGGTTTCGACCCTAATGCAAATATTTATGAAGAGTATGATTTATTCTCTTCTATATAAAGTATGTACATGTAACTTCACTGTACACTTCTCTTGGTTGTGTATTAGTCATTTTATTTTGCCAGTTTAATGTTTCCTCATTGGTGGCCATCAAAGATGGGCATTTTAAAAATATTTCTTTTTAAACAGAATCACCTATTGAATGATTTGTCTGTTCAGCCTTTTTCTCCTGCCTATTATGCCCCAATTTGTGGTTTAGATCAGCTTCTCACGATGCAGCAATTGTGCCTGGTATTTAAAATGTGAGCCATTCTATACAAAGCCTATGTCAAGTGCTGAACCTTATAATAATAATGCATTCTCACTGAGGTTAAGTCAGCACTATAAACGTGTTTTCCTCCCCAAGAACCTTGAGCTCATTTTGGGGAATGGAATATAACATATACGGAAGTGTTTTTTTCTCTGTTAAATGGAAAAATTTGTCACCAATGTGAAAAGCATGACCTCCCACCCCTCACTCACACCAGGTTAAACAATTTCAGGACTTTCCATAACAAGTTTGGCTCATGTATCACACAATGTCAAGATCCCGAGGTCCACTGATCACTTTCTTTTACATCATCATCAATCATTTTAGGTTTTAATGCATTCTCTGATGAAATAACTGATTACTTGGCTCAATATTTCTTTTGACTTATATAAACATTTTATTACTTGCTCTTAGCTTATGAGGCTGGCAATTTAGTTTGTGTGTTTGTGTACGGGATGATTCTTGGCATAGATTGATTAAGGGATAATTCAATACTCTGTATCAAGAATATATATTAAGGTACATGGTGTTTGGTGTCCAGATCTCATATTTGTACTCCACCAGTTGTGTGACTTGAAGCGAGTAGAAAAATCTTCTGGTCATTTTTTTAAATCTGTAATTTAGGGATATTGATATCTGCTTCATAGATACCTTGTCAGGATGGAATGAGCTAATGCACACAAAAAGCCTAGTACAATATCTAGCACATGTTCAATAAATGTGATATTTTTCTTATGCACTCCCCTCCCACCTTTTTTTCTGAGTCAGTGCATTTTGAGTGAATTTTTGTTAGTGGCCTATTCAAATTGTGTTGCACCAAAATTCATTTGAGAGAAGGTTGCTGCTTTTAAAATAGGTAGAAGACTCACTGGACCTTCGAATCATAGTCATCCCTGTTGAGGTATAGAAGTATTTATAGGAAGACCACTTTATTGATTAATTTTATGTCTTCTAGATAATTAGCCAAGTGTAATATACACATTGTCTTTTTCATACCATTGACTTGTGTTATCCTTAAGCCTGAGAAGACACTATCTTCTTTAGGAGAATAATAGATTAAACTATATTCTAAAACCAGTTTTACTTGTTTTTAAACTAAAACTTTTATTTACTAAATTATTTTTATTTATTAAAAGTGCCCTTTTAGTCTTATTTAGATACAGGTTTTGCCATATAACATACCTGTACACATATAAAAAGGCAAATAATAACACACAGTAAATTGGTTAAGGTGTCTTAAAATTTTAACACTTCAGACTGAATCTTGTTGTATTATTCTTTGACTCAGAGATTCCATTGTCCGGGTTTTGTCCCCAAACAATATTGTCCTGTAGCCTTTCAAGCGTATTGGTGAAGAAATGATTTTGCAAGAGGGCTCAACTTTTTTCTCTGGGATTTTCCTTCAAGCCACTGATGCTCACTCTGAAAATTTTGATGGTTGTGCATAGGCAATAAAAAGCATATCCATTTGCTGCCTGAATTCCTTGCACATCCAAATTTAGAGGTGTTTAAATGTGAAACAACCACACACAACAATTGTGTCTTAAGGTCAGTAAAATACAGTAATGATCAACATAGTTATGTTGAATTAATGGAAGATTGAAGATACATCTATTTTGAAGCCTACATCCCAGATTCTTCATAGGGTAGCAGAATTACATTTACATTTACAGCATCCCAAATACCATGTGTCCTAATGATGGGAGGGCTTGGAAATATCCAGGATTGTGCTTCTTTACACATAATTGAATAGACTTCAGCCTCCTCTCCTGCAGCCCCAAGCCACAGCTAACTCTGTGCTAATAATAACAGATAATGTGCTCTGACTCCTGGTTGCCAGCAGTCTTCAGTGGCCTCTAGAGAGGGTAGAAGAGAGCAAAATATTTAATTTTCTTTAATATCTGACCTTTAGAGTGAATAATTGTGAAATGCTGGGAAGATATTTACTGGTGAATTTGGACCTTTCACTGAGGACTTTTCTGACATAGGAAAATCCCCTGCAGGAGACATCAAATGAGGGATGCAAATGTCCCCTTGCTTTAGAGGTTGAAGGACTCTGATGGACCTCTCTAGAATAGCAGACATCACAGCAATCAGCAAATGCCTTCATATATTTTTAACATATGTAGCAGTAGCAAAGGTGGGCAAATCACAACATGCATGTTCTAATAATATTAGAACATTATTACCTAGTAATAACGGCAATGAAAATTACAAGATGGGCCACTATGTGCCAGACACTGTACTAATTCCTCTGCACATGTTAATTTACTCTATGCAGCATATTTTTGTTATGGGAACTAGCTAAAGATCACACCCAGCTCCCTCAAAACCATTCTACTGATAATAATTTAATTTTATACAATTAATGGTTTTTGATCCACTTTAAAAAATGTAAAGCCAATAAAACAGCAATACTTAATGACACTGATCCAGGGACAAAACGTTTCCTTGTAATGTCTTAAACCTAAATTAATTATTTTCCTTTTTCTTTGCAAATTCCATACTAGTCTTGTTCACCTGCATCTATAGTTGAAATAATGAGATTCATATTGTAATTTTTCCCAACTTATTATAAGCATACTTTCTTGTTTTCAATTAAAATTTTGGACCAAAAGTCCAAAAATGCTTCCTAACGGCATTGACTTGTTGGTCTCTAATTCTTATTGTTGTAGATAAAGTCATTACATTCTTTTCCAGACTCTAGAATCCCATGGGGGCATATTCATTAAAGGTCAACACTGACAGGAAGTTTTGAGAAGTCTGACCTTCTTTTCTATGTCCCCTCATAGCCTAGAAGCCCCTTGTCCTACATAATCCCAGTCCTAGTATGGTGGGGGTGCTGAAGGGAAGATTTTGATTATGTTTAACTTCACTTTTCAAAGTGGTGACTTACCAGAAGACCTGTGCTGGTCTTGCTTGAGAAGAGGATATCTGATATTAATTCAAATATTTCTTGCCCAAGCTTTTGATTGTTTTCTTAATTATTATTGAGCATTTTCACCAAGAATGTTGAATCGTAAAATTTCAAGTCCCACAGTCTGTGGCACCTCTAATTATAAGTAAATGATTTCAACTTCTGCCCGTCCTGGGGCATTGGTTTTATAGATTAGTCAGCAGGCTTATCCATCCCTGACTTCTCCATTTCCTTTTCCAGGAGAAACCACTGGAATTAACACTTCTGAGAGGGGCACTGGCTTCCATGGGGACATGCCCACTCATTCTTTGTCCTTGAAAATCCCATTCTATGGCCTGTTGAAGAGCCTGAGCGGAAAGGGAGCTTTGCAGCAGCTTAGTTGAAAGCTCTCCAGTACTCTCTCCATCAAATAACACATGCTAAGCCATCTCAACCATTAGCAGCTCCTGACCAACTCCATCTTCTCTCAGAGGTTGTTGGTGAAGTTTTGAACATGTTTTACTCTGTTGGTACAGGGTCCCTTACCTCATATTGACTCCTGATTCCTTAGAAAGGATGTGAGATTAGAAGGGAACTGCTGTTTTGCTTTGATAAATCTTTCTCTCTCTCTTTTTCTTTTGAGTGGCATTACATATATTAGCAATTAAAATTGGAGGTAAGAAACAATTTGATTTGATGACAAATGACTGAAGAAAGAAAAAAAGGTTTTCCTACAAATGCATGTGAGGCAGGATTTTGCACGGCAGGTTATTAAGGTCATGTGCTTTGTTTCTAAATGTTTGGAGTGGTGGAGATTGGATCACATTGGAATAAATGTTATTCTTCAATTGCTAAATTTTTCGTGTGTGTGTGTGTGTGTGTGTGTGCTGTCTCCATCACAATGCATCTGGATTTTCTGGGCGAATTAATTTTCTTAAAACTGAGGCCATTGGATTACTTGTGCACCATACACTGTCTGGGACTCTTATTGCCTATGATTCAAGCTCACAGTCTTCTTTCCAGTATTCATGAATTTCCACATATGGCGTCTGGCTTACTCTCTATGTCTCATTAATCATTGTTTCCTTATACCTTCTTTCCCCTCTCTCTGGCTTATCATTGACCCTGCTGTACACACTTTGTCTCAATTTCACATTCCAACCTATGGCTTTTCTGCCTTCTACCCTGACACTAACTTCTGCTGTAAAGTCATGCACATCCTTTTAGGTCATACTTAAACCTCACCTCCTTGGGGAAATCTTGCATTAAGAAACATTAGCCTCAGAGTAGACAGATTCAGTTCTGCCACTGACTAGTTATATAAGTCATTTAACCTCTCTAAGCTTTGGTTTTCTCATTGGTAAATTAAGAATTATTCCTACCCCATAGAGATGTGAGTTTTAGAGAGGTCTTAAAGGAAATCCCAACAGGCATTTGTGCATGCATACAAACACACACACACACACACACACACATTATTGGGTATGGAGGGAGCCATCATTTAGTAAGCCAAAAGTACCTAAGCAGTGATTGCTCTAGACAGACACTTTGCCTTATGAAGATATAGAAGTGCTCAATAACTAATGGATATGATTACTTATATTATTAACTTATATATATATATTTTATTATTATACTTCAAGTTCTAGGGTACATGTACACAACATGCAGCTCTGTTAACTTTTTTACTTAATCGATTTAGATGCTATCTTGCTTTTCTTTCTTTCAACTATTAGCACCACTTTTTCTGTTTGTATCATTCGTTTTGATGTTTAATGTTATATATCCTTTAACAATTTTTCTCACTCTGTGTGTGTGTGTGTGGGTGGGTGTTCATTTAGGTGTGTGTATCAAACAAAAGTTGTGTGGAGGTGGAATTCTTTCTAATAATATTTGCAAGTTCCTACAAAGTATGTAGTTAACATACTATGTTTATTGAATAAAAGGAGAGAATTGGGGAAGGAAATAAGAAAGGAAGAAGGGGAGGAAGGAAGGAAGAGGAAGAAGGGAGGTTTGGAAAACAATAGCCAATATAGTCTTCTTTGTTTTTCTCCCTTCCTTACAGGGCTCAAAACATGTATTAATAAATATCCCTTCAGCTGCCCGGGAGAAGTCACTTCTTGATAATGAGGTTCTCAACAGGTCTAGGGCCACACTGATAAAAATTCCGAGAATAGCAGTAGAAAGTCAAATTAACACACAGCGTCTGGGCCATCCAGCAATGCAGCCAAGGCCACTGGCAGACGAATAATCAGAAGTATCTGGAATCCCAAGCTGTCTGTCTATCATGGTTAAAGGCCAGGTAGTAGGTGACCATCATCTCTTGGGAGACTTATTTCAAGGTCAGGGCAGAAGACATAGAGGTTCTAGATGACTTGAACTTGAATGAAGTTCAAATGAAAATACAGGAACTCAATAATTTTGGAATTTTATTCATCCCAGACCACATGCCTAGAATTGAGTGTTAGGATACTTATTAGATCGGTATTATTAGGAGGATATTAGAAGATGTTGATTCACAAACCTGGGAACTGCATGTCCAGATTTACAAAGGCAAATGTGTCTCAGTCAATCACTGGCCAGATGTGTTCCATTCATGGTAAAGTATCAGTCTGTGTGTGTGTGTGTGTGCATGTATATAGTAGGGTCCACTCTAAGACTTTCTCATGTTTATTAATACATGTGGATACTTATAAACTGAGTGGTCATAGATTGGGGATGAATGAATCTTTTGTGATAGGAATTGGTGTTCCCAGAATCAAGAAGCAGATCTGAGAAAAGGGCACATGCAGACAGTGAAGATGGCAATTGAAAGTAGGTCATATTAAGAGGTTGAGGGTAGAAAATAAGTTAAAGCTATGAGCCACTAGCTGGAAATCATAGCTTTGGGTCCTGAGATTCAGAGACCTAAGCTAAGCTGAGATGAGCTAATAGGAAATGCATTTATTTAAAGTCAGATATGAGTACCAAATGGTTTGAGAGAAGGGAAGGAGCCGAAAGGAGGATATTCAAGTCTAGTTTCAGCTGTCTCTTCTATTGCAGGCTGATGGACTATGGTTCCTGCCCCAGAACATCTGAGAAAAGCCAAGATCTATCAGCCATTTATAGCAAGAAGAAATAACACCTTAGTCTTACAAAAAAAATTGCCCTCCATTATACAACCATAGGCAGGACTAAGTTACAGATGTGCAACTCTTAGCCATTTAGTGATAAAATACACTCACACACAAACACAAATACGGACAAAATCCCAAGAAATTAATGTCATTATTAGCTACCTTGTCCAGCGAAGACAATGTCTGTTAGGGAATTTCCAGTTTGTAATGAGCTCAGTACTTTAGCTAATTGTAAAATTGTCCAGTTTACATTAAATTTAACTTTTTTCCCATGGTGTTTTGAGTTTTTACTTACAGAGCTTAATATCAAACATCTCCAGGATTGAAACATAGTTCCACTTGTAAAAATGCACACTGCTGCACCTGTCATCTGGATGAAACTGCATTGGAACTGAAGACAGCGATGATGGAAAGAGAGGAAGTGATGCTAAGGTTAACACATGGGTGACATAGAGCTTGCTCATGCTGTAGGACCTATTTTCAAAGCCTGGGCACTTATTTTAGAAACTGTGAAAGATTTCCTAGAGATTTACCACAAGAAATCGGTCCTGAGGCAGACGGGGTTCTGAAATGCTTTCTATCATGCCTTATGTAACTCAGGGAAAAAAATATTATTCCCCTGAATTGGGGGTGAGACAGGAGATGGATTTGTACAGTGACTAACTGCTTAAATACTTCAAGCCTTGCTGCCTTCCCCCCTCTTTGAAGAACAGGAAATAATAAATCAGAAGAGTAGGGATTTACTTCCATTTCAAGGTGCCAATATCCAAGCAGGTTAGCTGGCCCCATGCCTAAGCTTTTGCATGCAGGAAGTGGAGCTGGAAGGAGACAGGCCTCCAGTGCTTCATGTGGGATTGAGGGCTCTGAAGTCTGATAATAAAAAAGGGAATAATTCTCACTGGAGTTACTTATTTTGTGGAGGTCAATAAACTAGTGCAAAAAGAAGAAAACTAGAGGCTCACATCTCCAGGCCTGTGAGGTGAATCTCCCTTGAAATTAGAATATGTTTTCTAGATTACCTGGGTATCTGGGGAAACATCTCTTACATTAACCTGACTATTACCACAACAGGCAGTAAGGTCAGGACATTTGGGAAGGATTCACTGGGGTGCTCTCTGGTATGGAATGCCAACAGCATTTGCATTCCATTAGTTTATAAGTGAAATTCCATATTTCCTCTATTGGAAATCTATCTTCCACCCTCACTCCCTACCTGCTGCCCCTTACTGAGCCCATCATTGGATTCTGAGCTACAACATTCCCCTTTCTAAAGACAAGCCCAATCCATTGAGCAACAGTGAATGACTGAACCTGTTAAAAACAAAAGGAACAGTAGGTAAGCAGCTCAAATTAGTGAAATACTCTTACCAAGCTGTCACGGGTTCAGCAGGAATAAATCTTTCTGTGTCTACAAGCCAGAGCCCACCCTGTCCCCAGGGAGCTATCAACTCGCGCTGTCCCATTCCAGGGGCCAAATATTTGTGGGGGAAGGGGTGTGAGCAGAATTATGTAAGTGCATAAGGCAATCATCCTTTCCCTGGAGACAGGAAAGTATGGTGTGGTCTTAAGTTCCAATCCTGGTTTTACAGACTGCCAATCTGGAGTGATTTTGAGCCAAGGCTCTGTGGCTTGAGATGCCTCTCTACTCCATCTTTGGGCCATTTTGTAGAGTGGCTTGCTCATCTGCACATCATTTTTCTTGGAGTTTATAAAAGCCCTTTTCTAAGTCAGGAATGTATCCAGTCCTGACTCCCACTGGCCTACTCAGCTGCTGTTCTCTTGCTCCCCACAATAGCCTTTTGCTCTCAGTATTTCACAATCAGCTTCTCCCAAGCCCAGCTGGATCTTTCTCACCAGGGTATGGGGCTTGGCCCACCACCACTATTCTCCCCACTTTGCACATCTGCTCCTTTTTCAATCCACTTGCAGATCTGGGTAAGAGAGGCTTCCCCTGACATCTCCCTCCCAGAACCTGCATCAGCAAGGCTTGACCCTTGTCCTCCTCGGTTGGAGTGCACTGATTGAAAGTTCAAGCCATAAAATCAAATCTCTTTGGCATTAGTGTACCACACACTGATGGATGAGCTTGCTAAAGTCTTCTCATCGATGCTCTGAACCAGCACCTCACCAAGCTAGACTGGAGCCTGAGACAAAAGGAAAAAAAATCAGCAATACTGATCCTGTCTTCATTTAAAATTTTGATATTTTATTGTAATACTTTTTCATTACTTCTGATATTTAAAAATCTTGATTACTGAGGTTTTAGTGTCTCCTTTAATTCTGCACCCAAGTCAAGTGTCTTACTTGCTTCATCTAGTTCCAGCACTGCTCTGAAATTCGATTTATTTATCTATAGAGTGGGAATTACAATAGTGTATACCTTGTACTTTTTTGAAATAATTAAGGGAAATTGTGTGTCTAAAGTCTAACAATGTACCTGACCCATTGTAAGCACTCATATTTTTCCTCATTTTATTATTATATGTTAATATGCTGTATTTCCTTAGAATGTTCATCAAGTCCTTCAAGCTCCTTGAGGAAAGAGTTTGGATTACTACTGCTATATCTGTTTGCTGTTGGATAGTGTTTTGCACAGGAAAGTTTCTCCATCAAAGCTGTTGTCTATTAATTGTGGAATTAGAACAGATTATACTTAAGATCCATTTCTTCTACTGGTCCCTAGAAATCTGTCTGATTACTTCTGCATCATCCAGCTGACAAATATTTATGTGTAGTATTGCTGTTATTTGTTTTATAACTTTTTTTTTTAACTTGAGACCTACTTTCAATAGTCACTATGTTGTCTCTATGCCTCTCTGGTTCATCATTACCACACATACATGGGATGACCCCTACATCTGGGAAAGAATTCCAGCTTCCAGATTATTCAACCCACTGTGCTGGCAGCATTCCATGAGCTCGTCTTGGGAAACGATAATTGATTACTCCGGAGGGAAAACTCCATCTCAACACCAGCTGGCAGCCAGACCCTGTCCTAGAGCCCCCAAATGAGTCTCCAGCGAAATTCTCGGCAGAGACAGTGTACCCGTGCATGGGGCTGACGTTATCTTCATGTCCAAATCGTTGCTAGGTGTGTGTGCTTTCTTAAACATACTCGAGTTCGGCATCAATAAACTCTCAGAGTGGTGAATTTTCCAGTGGCTACCCCAGAGAGCCCTGTAGCATTTTTTTTTTCTTGCAGATTTAAGCAAGCAGCATGTTTTTCCATCCAACCCCATTTGAACCAATAAGCCAGGTAATAAAGAAACAACCCTGAAATGCAACAGCCTTGCCCTGGTAGCAGAAAAGAAAGAAAGGACCACCTTGAAGAGACCAGGTTTGAGAAGCAGTGGGGTGAAGGTGGATATTTGTATTCTGGAACAGATGGACACGTTGTTCTCAGGGATGTGTTGACTGTTACCTATTAAGTCCATCAGGGCTACCATCCTAACTTCTGGGATTTGAAAAGGGAAACAAAAATGCTGATTATTCACTTCAAATGAAAGTGAGTAATTTATTTATTTATTTTTTTTTTTTACATAGTCTCGCTCAGTTGCCCAGACTGGGGTGCAGTGGTGTGATCTTGGCTCACTGCCACCTCTGCCTCCTGGGTTCAAGCAATTCTCCCATCTCAGCCTCCCAAATAGGTGAGATTACAGATACACACCACCATGTCTGGCTAATTTGTGTATTTTTAGTAGAGACAGGGTTTCACCATGTTGGCCCAGATTTCACCATATTGGCCAGGAGTCAAACCCCTGACCTCAAGTGATCCACCCGCCTCGGCCTCCCGAGTGCTGGGATTACAGGTGTAAGCCAGTGTGCCCAGCCGAAAGTGAGTAAAATTTTAAAACATGAATGTGATTTCCATTCTCAGAAGTGGTTTCTGGATGCCAAAAACATATTTTGGAATAAATATGATTTTGCTGAATAAAGTTCTTGAAAGTTCTCTCACTATTTACACAGCACATTCATTCATATGAACACATGCCTGGATACTGTCATATCCATCAAGTTATGAGATGCCGAGACCTCACCCTCCACTAGACACGAACAGTGAGGAATAAAGAATAAGAGAATGAATACACTATGTGACCCCTACACAAAACTCTAATTTATGAATATCTCAAATTCTTTAAAATTCAAAAATAAACTTTACCTATAATATCCAGTAGTTTATTATATCTTGTATATTTGTGATTGTATCAGTTTAAGCTGATATTCCTAGCTCTGTTGATCTGGTCCCCAGTGCAGTAGCACAAAGGAAGAACTCACCTTCAGGTGCCTTATAAATAGATGTGCGTTCTCTCTCCTTGGTCGTGATTACTGTCAAGGTGGCGTGTGGTTTCTATTTTAGGCCAAAATGGCAGAAAAACCACTTCTGCAGCCAAGAAGCAGCATTGTAGGATGCCAATGAATTCTGGGGGAAATTACATTTTAAAAAGGAAAACTTTGACATACATCTGGCAGTAGAACCATCCTGAACATATGGCAGCCTGGTAGGTAGGAAGTTGTTGGAACATGGTAACTAGAGCTGAGTGCTGCCCCATCGTGTTCTAGGGTGCATTTGGGAAAGATCCTGCAGTGAGACCATGCCTCTTCCAACCTGGTGTGGCACATTCACTGGGGAGGGAAGCTGGGTGAAACGCCATTCTTGAATGTATGACCTTCTCCTGGCAACCTCTGATCGACTCCAAAAAGCTAGTCTTAGTGGTGCAAGTGGGTGGGAGCAAGACCTCACCGTGGGAGCCAAACATGTAATCACGACTCAGCCTATACATAATACACTGGGAAGCTAGAGAAACCCAGGGACTCAGAATCCCAGAATTCTGGTGCTAGAGAAGACAGGCACCCAAAGTCAAAGTCCTGCTACTGGATGGGGGACACATGTCCATGGGTTCAGTTTCTTCTTGATCATATCTGCTAACAGGAAGTTCAGCACCTCTTGTAAGGGTCAAGGAAAAACCAGGCTTTCATCAGAGGAAAGAGGAAAGATGTATCTATCTTCATTGTAAATTCATGAGGTTGTTCCCGGGACCCCAAGAGTTGTATTTATTTATTAGAGGGTAACCCTCTCACCTCCTGGATTTCACACCGCCAGCCACACCACTTTCCACTCCCCCACATCTTATGTGTCTGGTTGTTGGGGCTGCATCACACATAGCAATGTCAGGATCACAATACCCTGAAGGATTGGCACTGCCACCCCTATTCTTCAGACAGGGGCATTAGGGTTCAGTGAACGAGCTTCTTGATCAAGATCACACAGGTGGTAAGTGACACAGTCCGGATGCAAGTCCAGATCTGTGTGACTTCAAATACTACTGTTGCTATTAGACATAGACGGTCTCAAAAATGTTTGCTTTTTCTGTATCCCATGGACTGCAGACTAAACTATGAGGATAGTAGTTTCTCACCTCTGATCCTTAAGCTACTCTGGATGGGGCATGAGCCTTTTAAAGTTTCAGAAACTTGGTCTATGGGCCTTTATTCTCTTCTAATTAAGTAACTGAACACATTGTATAGCTTCTTAATGCAGCATGCACTTTCCCTCAGCACAGGCATTCATACATGCTCATGCATGTACTCTTAGCGTGTCCTCACCACCTTACAATATAAACACGCATGCCTTCACCCATCACCCCATACATGTACTCACTCTCATTCTCAGAGACAGATTCCTACCTGCCTCCTTCAGAGCAGTTAAGTTTTCTGTTCCCATCCATGACTGAGGGAATCATTAACATGTAGATTCAGCAAATACAGGCTGTGTTCCAGATATCTGCATTTTTAACACAGCATCTAGGTGATTCTGATTAGGTAATCTGTACACCATTGCTTGGGAAACATTGTCTTGGCTGTGAGATCCTTAAAGAGAAGAGGCGTTTCTTTTTTCTTTATATATATTTTTTTTTTTTTTGAGACACAGTCTCACTCTGTTGCCCAGGTTGGAGTGCAGTGGCACGATCTCAACTCACTGCAACCTCTGCCTCCAGGTTCAAGCTATTCTCCTGCCTCAGCCTCCTGAGTAGCTGGGATTACAGGCACACGCCACCACGGCCGGCTAATTTTTTGTATTTTTAGTAGAGGTGCAGTTTCACCATGTTAGCCAGAATGGTCTCGATCTTTTGACCTCGCGATCCGCCCGCCTCGGCCTCCCAAAGTGCTGGGATTACAGGCATGAGACACCGTGCCCGGCCTGAGAAGAGGTGTTTCTTACACATTTCTATTTGCCCAGCACTAGTTACAGGCTAGGTGCAGGGTAGACAGATGTTTGGCAAGGGTGGGTTGAATGAATACCTCTGTCACAAATTCTTATTCACTCAGGGATGATTATTTCAAGAGAGGAAAGATGTCAAGAGTCCAGAGGGTACCAAGGTCTCACTTGACCTTCAGGGGTCCTGTTGTCTGAGCTACTCTTTAAAAAGGACTTTGAAAATTCATAAGGACTCTCATTATTTGCTCCTTGCTCTTGGGCAGACTATTCCTAAAGAACACTGAAGGGTTACTTCTACAGTATTAGAGGTTTTCCTTTCTTCCACGTGAAGCTCACCACAAACTGATATCCCTAGGAGATCAAAGACTCTGAGGGAAATTGTCTCTGCCACACTACCTGCCCAGCACAGAAGGGATCACTTCTTCTTTCTTTTTTCCTAGGTATCTCACCACCTTCATGTCTTCCCATAATTGACAATGAAACTTGCTTATTTTTGCTGGTCCATATCAGCTCCAATGCACAGGTCTCATAATGAGTAGCCCATTGTCCCAGGCTACTGGGACTTTTGCATTTCTCCAGAACTAGAATTCTCAGCCATCCTGTCCCTGAGGGTATGCCATCTGTAAGGTTCTGCAAGTATCAAAGTGAATCTTTAGGTGCACTGCCAGTGACCCATGGCCAGTCAGACATTCATGTATTTGCTGGCATCCTCTAAGAGTGAGCTCAACCAAATAAAATTCCATCCTGCACTCGTAAGGGATTTTGTAAAACCTGTTTCTGAATTTCTGATCCCCTATGTTTATGGTCCTATCCTGGTTTTCTAGTCTGGCAACTGCACCAAGAAAGGAAATGTGGTTATTGAGGGTACTGAGGGATGGCGTCGTCTCGATGACCTCATGCTGGTTCCCTTTTTATTAAGTGTTCATGAGGCTTCATTTCACTTGCCTACTCTCAATTTTTTTTTTTTTTTGATGTGGAGTCTCGCTCTTGTTGCCCAGGCTGGAGTGCAGTGGCACAATCTCAGCTCACTGCAACCTACCCCTCCCGGGTTCAAGCGATTCTCCTGCCTCAGCCTCCTGAGTAGCTGGGATTACAGGCACCCGCCACCACATCTGGCTAATTTTTGTACTTTTAGTAGACATAAAGTTTTGCCATGTTGGCCAGGCTGGTCTTGAATTCCTGACCTCAGGTGATCTGCCCACCTCAGCCTCCCAAAGTGCTGGGATTACAGGCATGAGCCACCACGCTCAGCCTCTCAAATTCTTTTGACAAACTATGGCAGGCTACTGGACTATGGTAAACAGTCTACCTCTTCTCTTTCCTTACACACCTAGACACCACTTACCTGTTTTCAGCACTCTGGAAGTCCTACTACTGCCCACTGGAGATGTTTCCCCTGATACTCCCAACATGAACAGTGGCATCTAGGCCAGAGTAGATTTTGTGAGCAAACCAGTGCTTGGCTATTCTGCCTAACAGCTTTTCAAACTTCAATAGGAACTTCCAATTGTGAGCTAGGAGATCCCCAGGTAGCATGGTGCCCGGGGTTGTATCTTTAGGAAGCCACAGTGTCCCTTCTTTGTTTGGTAGCTACATCAGCTATGCTAGAAGCTGTCCCTAGACCAAGGGGAAAATAATGTTTCCCTGATAGATCCCAAGGAAACATCAGACTGATTTGTAAGTGGGGGGAGAGCTTTGTCTATGCATCTGTGGTCTGTTAGGAATAATACTTCTATCTATAGGCATTCATCCTTATTTTGATGATGATAATAAAACATCCATTATAAATTTCTAGGTAACATAAAGAATGACATTACAGAATGGAAGGAAGAAGGAGGTGGGCATTTGGAAAGGATAAAAGTGATAGAAGTAGGTACTTGGAATCAAAAGTGATCATTTGGTCCAGGATACAATTTAAGTCAAAGGAACTAGTCGCCTTAGAATAAATATTGTATGATCATATTAGTGCAAACAAAATGTATTTCTAGCAACTACTTCCCATAAGTTTTTTTTGCATATGCTTGAGACATTTCCAGAAGGACAGAGAAGAAAATAATAATTATGGTTACTTTTGGTGAGAGAGACTGAGGTTAGAAAAGTACTTTAAAATTTTACCTTTCAAAACTGGTACTCATTGAAGTTTTTACCTTAAAAATCTATCCCCAAATACTAAGTATTGCATAAATCGAAAAGCTAATGACAATTGTTGCACTTAGGAAATGGAAAACCCTGAAAGTTTTGTACCCAGCAGCTGCATACTGTGGTTCTCGCTTTTCATAGTGAAGTTCAGAGGAAGTCCAGAGGTGTTCTTGTGTATCACAAACCCTACTGCTCTGGAAGGGGGCCTGGGCCACTATAAGATCAGTCTTTCCATGCTCATTTCCAAATCCACAAGGTTTAACTGAGTTCATTTAGCTCCCCTGTGTCCAACCACACAGTCTGGATAGGGGTAGTGCTTGGTTTCCCAATAATCAGTACTCCTTCCTTCCCCTCCTGGTACTGGAGGAAATTTAGAAGCGTGTATTTTAACTGCTGGGCCTTGACACTCAAGCAGTGTTGCTGGTAGATCAGACTTAGGGTTAACTCAGTGATTCGTATCCCTCCTTTTCATCCATCTTCCAGCTGGGAATCTTCATAAGAAGGAGGATATGTGGAACTCTAGGGGCAGTGGACCCTAAAATTCATGTGCAGAGCAACCACCAGCAAAGTATATTTAAATGCTCATTCTCAGGGCCCACCTCTAGAAGTCAGGATTCAGCAAGTCTTGGGAGGAGTCCAGGAATTTGCATTTTAACAAGTTCCCTAGATGATTTGGATGCAAGAGACTCAAGAAAGCACTTACAGGGAAAATCTGTTGGAAGGACTACAGAGAAATAGAACACTACAATGTAAGAAAGGGCTGATGCTACAGGTATTTTCCAAAACTGGGAGAAACAGGAAAAATTGGAACATGATAATAATAAAGACAAACACTTAGCACTTATTGCGTGGAAAACTCCATTTTGAATGCTTGACATGTGTTTACTCATTTAACCCCCAGCACTCCCATGACATCTTTACACCCTTTACATGAGGAAATGAAGATGGAAAGTTTAAACAACTTCCCCTGGGTCATCCAGCTACAAAGCGACAAATCAAGAATACAGACTCACATGCTGCAGCTCCAGAATCCATGCTCTTAACCACCATACTCTGGGACAGGAGTTGACAAACTATAACCGCCGGACCAAATCCAGCCTGCTTCCTGTTTCTGTTAGGCTCTATGAGCCAGGAGGGCTTTTTACATTTCTAATGTAAAATGTAAGAAAGACCATTGGTCCTTCAGTGAGAACAGTTGTTGAATGAGTTGAAGACATTGACTCTTATTCCATGAAGCCTAAAATATAGGACTACAGGTTGAGTATCCCTAATTTGAAAATCCGAAATCCAAAATGTTCTAAAATCAAACTTTTTGAGCATCAACATGACACTCAAAAGAAATGCTCATTGGAGAATTTTGAATTAGGGATGCTGAATGAGTAAGGGTAATGCAAACGTTCCAAAATCTGAAAAAAAATCTGAAATCTAAAATATTTCCAATACCAAGCATTTCTAAAAAGGGAACCTAACTCATATCAGACTCTTTACAGAAACAGTTTGCAGACTTCTGATTGAGTAGAGAATAAACTCAAGGCTTTTGTTTCTCTGAAAGTATTACAGGTTGATTCTAAATCATTTCACTTGGGGGGCTGTGTAGAAACTCATGAGATCAAAAGCCAGCTCAAGTACATCTATGCCCCTGGCACTCGTATCTTATAACTGAAGTTGCCAAGTGTGATGCTGGCAGCCTTGGATCACTTAAGAATTGTTGTTTAGGACCAGTGTAACTAATGATAGACTTCCTCCACTTATATCAAATTCCTTAAAAATGGTAACATACAACTGGGGCATAATGAAGAATTCCTCACATAAGGAAAATAGTGAAAATATGTTCTTGACCTCATTTCAGTCATATTTATTCTGCTGATATTATTATAACAATGCCACCAGTTCTCTACTGCTGGTAAGAGTCACAGTAAAGCTGAAGGAACTGAGGCTAACAGATCAAATAACTTTCTCATGGTCAGTTACATAGTTAGTGAAGTGGATAAACCTCAGGCAGTCAGATTCTAGAACCTGTGTGCCTAACCACCACGATGCAGTACAGCTTCTCCAGAAGGTCTCTGTGAGCTAGTTAGCATGCCTTTCTCCATTTTACAAATAAGGAAACTGGCTGTCAGAATATTTAAAACAATTGAACAAGGTCATTCACCTCTTCAGCCTATTTGAGTGCAGATCTGACAGAGTCAGAATTCCAGGCACGTTCCACCATTTCACTGGATCACAAAATGACCCTCCCGGTACAGCCCCAGTCTAGTGGCCAAGCCCTCCTTCCAATGTCTGAGATGTGCTGCATGTCCTTGAGAAGGACCACAGAGCATCATAAAGAGGTCCTATCGGCTCCATCCTTAACAAAGGAATTTTGGATAGTCTGGAGCCCTGATTTTCCACAACTCAGAGCAGGCATTAAAGGATACTACAATTCTACTGCTCACAGCCATGTAATCCTGCATAAGGAACTTAATGTGCCTGCCTCTCAATTTCCTCATCTGTAAAATGGTAATGATAATAACACCTATTTTATAGAGTTATTGAAAATATTTAATGAGATAATTCACATAAAGCACTTGGCAATTCACAGTATATAGTATGTGCTCAAAAAATGGCAGCTATTACTATAATCAGATAAAAGGACCTGAGGCTATTATTAGATTAGATGGGATAAAGAAATACTAAAATAAAATTTAATGAGTGTAGATGATGTGTCAGGCACTGCATTAAACTTTTAGGTTCAGTTTCCTTTGAAATCCTTTAAATTGTCTGTAATTATTCCTTTTCTATAGATGAGGAAACAAAAGCATGTTCAGAGAGGTAAAGTTACTCACTCTAGGTCACACAGAAGGGTTTGGACTGGAACCCAGGTCTATTTAATCCTGAGTTTACATTCTAACCCACAGTGCTATGCCAACTCTCTCAAATTTCTGCCCATTTTTAGAGCCCAAAAATATAGAGCAGAGCTCCTAAAACAAGTTTTAATAAAACGGGAAATCATGACATTTATGCTAAATTTTATTAGACTTTTATATTAAGAAGAAGGTGTATTCAATGAAAACCTACTTATTAAAAATGAGCTTGAATAATAATATACTTTATGAAATAAAAAATAGTGTCTACTACTGTCAAGCCAAAGATAGATTATGATGTGTTAGACGGGTACAAACGATTCTGTAGTCCTGATCCAGGAAAAGATTTGGAGGCAATTTTGCCTCTTAAGAAAGTATTGTACAACACTCACTTACAGAAGATTTATTAGAAATGAAATGGAAACTCTCTCAAGATTTTATTAAGAGATATAGTCTTCCTGCATAACTTCTTTCCCTCCTGGACATTTATGAATGTTTGGCTGGAAGGGTGGTCTGGGAGCTGGGTTTTGATATATGTGACTCCTACAAGGAGATGCCAAGGGAGACATTTTTCCATCAAAAGGCATATGCATGCAGGATCCCGGAAAGTCTTCCAGCAACTGTGGACACTGGCAATAAAGATGATCTAGGAAAAAAACAGGCCAGCCAGAACCAGTCACTGTGAATGCTGGGAGAACCAGTGGCAAAATACATAAATGCCTTTAGAACTTTGTATGGAAAACAATAAGGGTTGAATTCATTTTGCTACCTGATGGAGAGTTTTCCAGAAGATGGCCATAGCCAGAGAGTAGCAAAGTGCTTTGTTAATTCAACCACCAAGTACAGTATTCAAAACCACAAGAGAGTTGAAACGAGAAAGGCGTATGGCCTCATGGCTATGAGCCCCACTCACATTGGGGCCACTCCTTTGCTCTGCATCCAAATGGAGCCTCCCACAGAGCCATGGACAGGACAATCTTAGGTTGTGACCAGGGCAGCCTTGTGGCCCTCAGTGTGTCTTCATGGTATATGTGGCTGGACACTAATCATGACAAAATACCTTAAAGTGGGAACAGAAATTTGGAATGCAATACTACACTACTACCACGGCTACCAAAAGCAACAACAGAGAAAAGCATGACTTTTGTATTTCTGTCACTTTTCTTCCTCTCCAAATCTGGAGCTCTACTCCCTTTTGATTTCTGAGCCCAGTACCCACTGATAATTTTAAGTTCCCTGATGTTGCCATTTACCATAGGACTTTTGCACAAACTGTTGCCACTATTTGGAAAACTTTTTGATTTGCTTTCCCCATGCCTATGCAATGTCTATTTATCCTTTGGATACTAGTTTAAATGGCACCGTCTCAGGAAATTTGTGACACCTGCCTCCCTCCTTCCGGATTAGAACACACTCCCTGTCATCCACATTCATAGCTTTGTGGTCCCTATATTTTATATCGCATATTATAGATATGCTGTGTATTATTTGTGTGATTACTTGGGTAATAATTATTTGATTAATATCTGTCTATATGGCTACTAGCTTCCAAGGAAAATAACTGTGTCTGTTCTTCTTTATTATTTTATTCTTAGGGACTTCAGCAGACTCTGGCAAGGAGTAAACACCTAATATTTGTTCATTAACTGGCTAAATATTAGTAATAATTATAATATAGAAGGGCCTAATGGCTGCTGTGCCCTGTGCTAAGCGCTATTCCTAACTCTTACACAAACCAACATGGTTTACCCTCTATTTACAGATGAAATAATTGAATTTTAAATAAGATCTGTAAAATGGCCATATTCACAGTTAGGTAGTGGTGGAACTGGAATTCAAATTCAGATCAGCTTGACACTGCAGGTGATATGGTTTGGGTCTGTGTCCCCACCCAAATCTCATATCAAATTGTAATTTTCAGTGTTGGAGGTTGGGCCTGGTGGGAGGTGATTGAATCATGGGTAAATTTTCCCTTGGTTCTGTTCTCATAATAGTGGGTGAGTTGTGGTGAGATCTGGTTGTTTAAATGTGTGTAGCACCTCCCCAACCCTGCCTCCTGCTCTGACCATGTGAAGTGCTGACCCCCTCTTCACCTTCTGCCATGATTGTAACTTTCCTAAGTCCTCCCCAGGATCATGCTTTCATTATGGCCTGTAGAACTGTGAGCCAAATAAGCCTGTCTTCTTTATAAATTACCAAGTTTCAGGTACTTCCTTATAGCAGTGTGAGAATGGACTAATACAGAAAATTGGTACTGAGGAGTGGGGCATGGCTATAAGGATACCCGAAAATGTGGAAGCAACTTCGAAACTGTGTAATGAGCAGAGGTGGGAACATTTTGGAGGGCTCAGAAGAAGACAAGAAGATGAGGGAAAGTTTAGAACTTCCTAGAGACTTGTTGAATGATTGTGACCAAAATGCTTATAGTGATATGGACAGTAAAGTCTAGGCTGAGGAAGTCTCACATGGAAATGAAAAACTTACTGGAAACTAGAGCAAATGCCTCTTTCTTTTATCTTTCTTTCTTTCTCTCTCTCTCTTTCTTTCTCTCTCTCTCTCTTTCCTTCCTTCCTTCTTTCTTTCTTTCTTTCTTTCTTCCTTTCTTTCTTTCTTTCTCTTTCTCTCTTTCTCTCTCTCTCCTTCCTTCCTTCCTTCCTTCTTTTTTCTTGTTCTTTCTTTTTTTCTTTTTTTCCTTCCTTCCTTCCTTCCTTTCTTTTTGACACTGTCTCTCTGTGTTATTCAGGCTAGAGTGAAGTGGTGCAATCTCAGCTCACCTCCCAGATTCAGCCTTGACCTCCCAGATTCAGTGATTCTTCCACCTCAGCCTCCCAAGTTGCTGGGACTACAGGCATGCACCATCATGTTCAGCTAAGTTTTGTATTTTTTGTAGAGATGGAGTTTTGCCATATTGCACAGGCTAATCTCTAACTCCTGAGCTCAAGCTATCTGCTCACTTTAGCCTCCCAAAATGCTGGACTATAGGCGTGGGCCACCACACTGGGTCAAAGGTCACATTTGTTATGTGTTAGCAAAGAAGTTGGCTGCATCGTTCCCCTGCTCTAGGGATCTGTGGAAGTTTGAACTTAAGAGTGATGATTTGGGGTATGTGGCAGAAGAAATTTCCAAGTAGCAAAGCATTCAAGATATGACCTGGCTGCTTCTAAAAGCCTATGCTCATATGCATGAACAAATAAATAACCCAAAAATGGAACTTATATTTAAAAAGGAAGAAGAGGATAAAAGTTTGCAAAATTTGCAGCCTGGCAATATGGCAGAAAAGAAAAGCTCATTTTCAGGGGAGGAATTCAAGCAGGCTGCAGAAATTTGCATAACTAAAAGGAAGGCAAATGCTGATAGCCAAGACAATGGGCAAAAGGCCTCAAAGACATTTCAGAGACCTTCTTAGTAGTCCTCCCATTACAGGCCTGGAGCCCTAGGAGGGGAGAATGGTTTTGTGGGTCAGGCCCAGGGACCTGTCACCCTGCATAACCTCAGGACACTGTTCCCTTGCTGCTCCAGCTCCAGCTGTGGTTCAAAGGGTCCCAGGTACAGCTCAGGCCACTACTTCAGAGGTTGCAATCCATAATCCTTGGCAGTTTCCATGTAGTGTTAAGCCTGCTGGCATGCAGAGTGTAAGAGTTGAGGCTTGGGAACCTCTACTTAGATTTCAGAGGATGTATAAAAAAGCCTGGATGTCTAGACAAAAGACTGTTACAAATGAGAAGTCCTCATGGAGAACCTCTACTAGGACAGTACAGAGGGGAAATGTGGGACTGGAACCCTCCCACAGAGTCCCTACTGGGACACTGTCTAGTGGAGCTGTGAGAAGACAGCCACCATCCTCCAGACCCCAGAATGACAGATGAACTCACAGCTTGCACTCTGCACTTGGAAAAACCACAAGCACTCAACTTCAGCCCTTAAGAGCAGCTGGGGGGACCTGAGCCCTTCAGAACCACAGGGATGATGCTGCTGAAGGCATTGGGAGCCCACCCTTTGCATGAGAGTGCACATGCAAAGATGTGGAACAGGGAGTCAAAGGAGATCATTTTGAAACTTTAAGATTTAGTGACTGCCCTCCTGGGTTTTTGAGTTACATGAGACCTGTAGCCCCTTTCTTTTTGCCATTTTCTCCCTTTTGGAAGGGGAGTATTTGTCCAATGCCTGTACTTCTTTGTATCCTGCAAGTAACTTAATTGTTTTTTATTTCACAGGCACATAGGCAGAAGGGACTAGCCTTGTCTCAGATGAGACTTTGGACTGTGGACTTTAGAGTTAATTCTGGAATGAGTTAAGAATTTGGGGGACTATTGGTAATGCATGGCGGTATTTTGCTATGTGAGACGACCATGAGATCTGGTAGGTGCCAGGGGCAGAATGATATGGTTTGGATATGTGTTCCCCACCAAAATACGATCTCAAATTATAATCCCCAATATTGGAGGTAGGGCCTGTTGGAAGGTGATTTGGTCATGGGGGTAGAGTTACCATGAATGGTTTAGCACCATCCCTTCTTGGTACTGTATAGTGAGTAAGTGAGTTAGCATAAAATGTGTTACCCCCCATCTACTTCCATATTCTCTGACCATGTAAAGTGTGTCTGCTTCCCCTTCACCTTCCACTATGATTGAAAGTTTCTTGAGGCCTCCCCAGAAGCTGCTCTGCTTCCTGTACAGCCTGAAGGACTGTGAGACAATTAAACCTCTTTTCTTTATAAATTACCCAGTCTTGGGTATTTCTTTATAGCAATGTGGGAACAGACTAATATAACAGGTTAAACTTGTTCTACTGACCTGCTGCTTCTCCTTTAATGTGCTGTGTATTACCTGGCACATGAATCCCTGACTGCTGGAAGAAATGGCAAAGAAGATATGGTGAGTTACACTGTGATGCCAAAACCTCATTTCTGGATGCCCTGACTCACATCCACACCAAACCTTTGTTTTTCCCAGCAGAGGGCAATAGGGTTGTGTAGACTTCTCTCTGGCTTGACTGGTCCCTTCTGGAGTCACCCTCTGCAGGAACCGT